>NC_050575.1:124775754-125390754 GCF_011100635.1 Trichosurus vulpecula | reverse complement strand
TTTTTTTTTAAAGTTTTGAGTTCCAAATTCTATCATTTTCAACCTTGTACAAGAAGGCTCAAACAAAAAAAGAGTGAAAAATAGTATCCTTTAGTCTATTCAGACAATATCAGTTCTTTCTCTGGAGACAGATAGTATTTTTCATCATGAGCCCTTTGGGATTGTTTTGAATGATTGTATTGCTGAGAATAGCAAAGTCAATCATAGTTCACAGAATGTTGCTGTTGCTGTGTTTAAAGTTCTGGTTCTGCTCACATCATTATGCATCAGTTTATGTAAGTTGAAGACTGATACTTTTTTCTTTTTTTTAATTTTTTTTAAAATTTATTTATTTAATATATTTAGTTTTCAGCATTGATTTTCACAAGAGTTTGAATTACAAATTTTCTCCCCATTTCTATCCTCCCCGCCCCACTCCAAGATGGCGTATATTCTGGTTGCCCTGTTCCCCAGTCAGCCCTCCCTTCTGTCACTCCATTCTCCTCCCATCCCCTTTTCCCTTCCTTTCTTGTAGGGCAAGATAAATTTCTACACCCCATTGCCTGTGTATCTTATTTTCTAGTTGCATGCAAAAACTTGTTTTTTTGTTTTTGAACATCTGTTTTTAAAACTTTGAGTTCCAAATTCTCTCCCCTCTTCCGTTCCCACCCACCCTCCCTAAGAAGTCAAGCAATTCAACATAGGCCACATGTGTATCATTTGTATAACCCTTCCACAATACTCATGTTGTGAAAGACTAACTATATTTTGCTCCTTCCCAATCCCTCCCCCTTTATTGAATTTTCTCCTTTGACCCTGTCCCCTTTTGAAAGTGTTTGTTTTTGATTACCTCCACCCCAATCTGCCCTCCCCTCCATAATCCTCCCCCTTTTTTTTTTATCTTCTTCCCTCTTCTTTCCTGTGGGGTAAGATACCCAATTGAGAATGTGTAGTATTCCCTCCTCAGGCCAAATCTGATGAGAGCAAGATTCACTCATTCCCCCCTCACCTGCCCTCTCCCCTCCTCCCACAGAACTGCTTCCTCTTGCCACCTTTATGCAAGATAATCCACCCCATTCTATCTCTCCCTATCTCCCTCTCTCAATATATTCCTCTCTCATCCCTTAATTTGATTTTATTTCTTTTAGATATCTTCCCTTCATCTTCACCTCACCCTGTGCCTGCTCTCTCTCTCTCTATATATATATATACACACATACATGTATACATACATACACATTCACATATATATATATATGCATATTCCCTTCAACTACCCTAATACTGAGGTCTCATGAATCATACACATCATCTTTCCATGTAGGAATGTAAACAAAACAGTTCAACTTTAGTAAGTCCCTTGCAATTTCTCTTTCTTGTTTACCTTTTCATGCTTCTCTTGATTCTTGTGTTTGAAAGTCAAATTTTCTATTCAGCTCTGGTCTTTTCACTGACAAAGCTTGAAAGTCCTCTATTTTACTGAAAGTTCATATTTTGCCTTGGAGCATGATACTCAGTTTTGCTGGGTAGGTGATTCTTGGTTTTAATCCTAGCTCCGTTAACCTCCGGAATATCATATTCCAAGCCCTTCGATCTCTTAATGTAGAAGCTGCTAGATCTTGGATTATTCTGATTGTGTTTCCACATACTCAAATTGTTTCTTTCTGGCTGCTTGCAATATTTTCTCCTTGATCTGGGAGCTCTGGAATTTGGCGACAATATTCCTGGGAGATTTCTTTTTGGGATCTATTTGAGGAGGCGATTGATGGATTCTTTCAATTTCTATTTTGCCCTGTGGCTCTAGAATATCAGGGAAGTTCTCCTTGATAATTTCTTGAAAGATGATAGCTAGGCTCTTTTTTCGATCATGGCTTTCAGGTAGTCCAATAATTTTTAAATTATCTTTCCTGGCTCTATTTTCCAGGTCAGTGGTTTTTCCAATGAGATATTTGACATTGTCTTCCATTTTTTCATTCCTTTGGTTCTGTTTTATAATATCTTGATTTCTTATCAAGTCACTAGCTTAGACTTGCTCCAATCTAATTTTTAAGGTAGTATTTTCTTCAGTTGTTTTTTGGACCTCCTTTTCCATTTGGGTAATTCTGCCTTTCAAGGCATTCTTCTCCTCATTGGCTTTTTGGAGCTCTTTTGCCATTTGAGTTAGTCTGTTTTTTAAGGTGTTGTTTTCTTCAGTATATTTTTCAGTATTTTTTTGGGTCTCCTTTAGCAAGTCATTAACTTGTTTTTCATGGTTTTCTTGCATCATTCTCATTTCTCTTCCCAATTTTTCCTCTACTTCTCTAACTTGCTTTTCCAAATCCTTTTTGAGCTCTTCCATGGCCTGAGACCAGTTCATGTTTTTCTTAGAGGCTTTTGATGTAGACTCTTTGACTTTGTTGACTTCTTCTGTCTGTATGTTTTGGTCTTCTTTGTCACCAAAGAAAGAATCCAAAGTCTGAGACTGAATCTGGGTGCATTTTCGCTGCCTGGCCATATTCCCAGCCAACTAACTTGACCCTTGAGTTTTTCAGCAGGGTATGACTGCTTATAGAGTAAATAGAACTATGTTCCAAGCTTGGGGGGATGTGCCAGCTCTGCCACACCAGCACTCCTCCTTCCCCAAGAACCCCCAACCTGGACTGGACTTAGATCTTCAGCAGGCTCTTCACTCCTGCTCTGATCCGCCACTTAATTCCTCCCACCAGGTAGGCCTGGGGCCGGAAGCAACTGCAGCTGTACTTCTGTAGCTGCCCCACCTTCACTGCCCCAGGGGCGGTGGCCGAACCTCGAACTCCTTCCACTCCCGCAGCTTTTCCCACTAACCTTCTCCGCTGTCTTTGGTGTTTGTGGGTTGAGAAGTCTGGTAACTGCTGCAGCTCACTGATTCAGGGCGCTAGGGCACACTCTGCCCGGCTCCTGGTTTGGTTGGTCCATGCTGCTCACGCTGGGCTCTGCTCCACTCTGCTCCCAGCTCCATGCGGGATATACCTCACCCAGAGACCATCCAGGCTGTCCTGGGCTGGAGCCCTGCTTCCCTCTGCTGTTTTGTGGGTTCTGCCGTTCTGCCATTTTATAGGTTTTTGGAGGGACTTGGTGGGGAGCTCACGCTAGTCCCTGCTTTCCAGCCGCCATCTTGGCCCCGCCCCCGATACTTTTTTTTCTTGGTTGCAAGGCATTTGGGCTTACGTGACTTGCCCAGGGTCACACAGCTAGTAAATGTCAAGTGTCTGCGGCTGGATTTGAACTCAGGTCCTCCTGATTCCAGGGCCAGTGCTCTATCCACTGTCCTGCTCAGCTTCCTCGACTGACAGTCTTAAAGAAGTATGATCTGCATTGGTAAAGGAAGGACTCATTTAGTAGAAAAGAACATTGGATTAGGAACCAGCTTGACCGGGCTCACAAGAGGAGATTGTTAACATCTTCAGTGTTAAAATTTATGCCTCAGGAATGGGCAAATGCTAGAAAGTGAGACTTGATTTATTGTTTTGTTGACTGTCCATACTTGAAAGTGATGGAGAAAACGTTGATAATGCAGATTAAACTTTAAAAGTGTCATATGTACATTTCCCCCTTCCCGCCACCCCCAATTATTAAGATTTTTATAAAAAGTTTACCAGTCAGCACAGTCCTGGAGTCAGGAGTTTGAGTTATAGCTTTGCCACTTAGTTATAGTATGATCTTGGGCAAATCATTTCCTGTCTCTGAGCTTGCTTCCTTTTCTGTTAAGTGAGAATAAACTGGAAGGTTTAAGATCTTGTCCAGCTCTCCTAGTCTGTGGTTCTGTGACCACGGTACTTTCAAAATAGAGTATTGGAGACCTTTAAGACCTTCTGCAATGCTGGAGAGACAATACAAGTGTTTGAAAGAAGATGCTGTGTAAGTGGGAAGATATTTGGGAAGCAACATAGGGGCATACGGGAGAATAATCAGACTTTGAGTCAGAGAGACCTGGATTCAAATCCTGGCTCCCAGCACAACTAGTTATGTGACTTTGGACAAATCGTTCAACCTTCTGAGCCTCAATTTCCTTATTAATAAAATGGAGATACAAACTCTTACCATTTGACTCGCAGGATTGTGGTGTGGAACATATCTGTTACACAGAGGCATTTTTAAAACTTTCCAATGCTATAAATATTTGCACTACACACCTCACAGGGTAGATGTAAGAGAAGTGTTTTGTAGACCTTAAAGTACTATATAAATTGGAGTTATTAATAAATTGACTCCTTTGTTCCCAAATAATTTCCTAGAATTTAGATTCTCGGCTCTCTTTTCTGACATCACCAGCTAGCAGACAATAGATTTCCTTAAAGATCCACTGAATTGAAGCTTCTAGTACTAAACAGACTGAGAACATTCCTAAGCTGAGAAAAATTACCAAGGTGTCTTGTCCCATAACCTATTTCAATAACAAGGAACTGGGGACCAGGAGGGCTCCACCCTCCCGCAACTTGTCTAGTCTGGCTCTAAGTCTAAAGAAATTAGTTTCCACCACTTCCCCTTTACATCCCATTTTCAGGCATTGCTCACCAGATGTTTTTCCTGATAGACGAAGGAGGTGTAGTCTGAACTCCCAACTCCAAAGCCCGGAAGCTGGGAGGTCTGAGTGTCAATTCCAACCCTGGGTGTGTTCCTTAACCTCTATAAGAAGTGGAAATTGAGGACAAATAAAGGGACAAGTGCTTATCTACCTCTTAGGCAGGTTATAAATGTGTGTTTATAAAACTTTTCAGTTCAAAGCACTCTTATGATGTCTTTTTAAAATTCACGGTGACCTTAATGCACCAATTCTACTAGCAACATCTCCCTCTTTACTACTTAACACTTTTTGGCCCTGCCATTAACTGGCTGTGTGACCTTGGACAAATCATTTCACTTTTCTGGGCCTCAGGGTGGGGGGTTGGGCTAAATGATCTAACATTCAGTTCTGGCATCTTAACATTCAATGATCTAAGGTCCTTCCAGCTATAACATTGTGCTCTACGTTCTAACAATGTCCAAAGTGTCTTCTAGTGCTAACATTTTATAAGTATGTGCTGTAACATCCTTATATTCTAAGTTTCAATTCCATTCAACAAATATTAACCAACTGATGTATGTGAGGCACTCAAATAGGCAGTGGTGATAGGAAAGAAAAAATGACACAACCCCCTCTCCTCAAGGAGTTTACTTTAACAAGGTTTCTTTTAGCTATAGCATTCTATAGTTGTATTGATATTTTATCTTCTAAAATCCCTCCAACTCTATTCAGTCCACCAACAAGCAGCTATTAAGCTGTTGGTGCAGATAGGCCAAAGTGAAGCAGGCCCTTCCCTTGAGAAGTTTATAATCTCTCCATCTGAGTCAACACAAACATACAGGTATAATTTTGAGAGGAAGGCATTATTGGCTGGGGAGATGGGGAAAATCTCACATAAAAGGTGGTAAGCACTTCAGTGGAGCTTTGCTGAAAATGAGGGATTCTAAAAAGGAGAAGAGTCAATGCACTCGGCCTGAAGGGCAGCCAGTGGGAAGCCCTGGAGGTGGGAGCCAAAGTCCTGAGTAGGAGGAGCAACAAGAAGCTACTTTTACTGTGTCACATACTGCTTTGAGCGTGTTAATTTTATGTTTAGAAACCTTCAGTGGCTCCCCATTCTCTACTGAATAAAGTACAAACTTCTGACTTTATTCAGTAGGCAATGGGGAGCCCTGGAGATTTCTAACCTCTTAAATTCAAGGTCTAATTCAGATGCCTCCCCCTCCTTGAAGCCTTACTTGAACCACTTTACCCTCTACCCCCCAAGTGCTATGAGAAATTTGAGGAGGGGGAAATCACTAAATGAGCTCTATAGTGTATTTTTAATTTTAAATATTTTTTCCAATTACATGTAAAAACAATTTTTAACATTCATTTAAAAGAAAATTGAATTCCAAATTCTCCCTCTCCTCCTACCCCTTCATTCAGAAGGCAAGCATTTGATACAGGTTATACATGCAAAACACTTCCATATTAGTCATGTTGTGAAGGAAAACACCAAAAAAAACCCCAACCCCCCCCCCCCAAAATAAAAATAGTATGCTTTGATCTTTATTCAGACTCCATTAGTTTCTTTGGAGGTGGATAGCATTTTTTATCACGTGTCCTTATGAATTGTCTTGGATCATTGTATTGCCAAGAATCTCTAAGTCATTCACAGTTGATCATTGTACAACATTGCTGTTACTGTGTACAATTCCTCCTGGTTCTCTCATTTCGCTTTGCTTCAGTTCATGTAAGCCTTTCCAGGTTTTTCTGAAACCATCGTGCTCATCATTTCTTATAGTGCAATAGTATTCCATCACAATATACCACAACTTGTCCAGCCATTCCCTAATTGATGGGCATCCCTTCAATTTCCAATTCTTTGCCACCATACATAGCTACTAAAAATATTTTGGTACATATAAGCCATTCTCTCTCTCTCTGTGTCTCTCTCTCTGTCTCTTTCTGTCTGTTTCTATCTCTCTGTCTCTGTCTGTCTCTGTTTCTCTCTCTCTCTCTGGGATTCAGACTTAATAGTGGTATTGCTAGGTCAAAGGATATACACAGTTTTATGCTTTTGGGGCATAGTTCCGAATTGCTCTCCAGAATGGTTGGATAACTTCACAACTCCACCAAGAGTGCATTAGTGTCCCAGTTTTCCTACATCCCCTCCAATATTTGTTATTTTCCTTTTCTGTCATATTAGCCAATCTGATAGGTGTGAAGTGGTATCTCAGAGTTCTTTTTATTTACATTTCTCTAATCAATAGTGATTTAGAGCATTTTTCATATAACTATAGATAGCTTTGATTTCTTTATTTGAAAACTGCCTGTTCATATTCCTTGACCATTTATCCATTAAAAAATGACTTGAATTCTTATAAATTTGACTCAGTTTTCTATATGCTTAGAAATGAGGCCTTATCAGAGAAACCTGTTATAAAATTTTTTCATAGTTATTACTATTTCCCTCCATCCCATTTTTCCCATTTGTCCTACTCTCTCTTTTTCACCCTGTTCTATCCTCCAAGTTTTTTGCTTCTGACTATTTCCTCCCCCAATCTGCCCTCCTTTCTATCAGCACCACCCCCACCCCCTGGCCCTTCTCTTGTCCTCTTCTCCTCCTACTTTCCTGTAGGATAAGATTGATTTCTATACCCATCGGAGTGTGTATGTTATATCCATTTTGAGCCAATTTTTTTTATCATGATTTTCAAATAGTCCAATAATTTTTAAATCTCTCTTTGATCTCTTTTCAAGGTCAGTTGTCTTTTTCTAATGACATAGCACACATTTTCTTCTATTGTTTCATTCTTTTGATTTTGTTTTTTTTGTTTCTTGTTATCTTATAGAGTTATTAGCTTCCACTTGCCCGGTTCTAATTTTTAAGGAATTATTTTCTTCAGAGAGCTTTTGTACCTCATTTTCCATTTGGCCAATTCTGCTTTTTAAGGAGTTCTCTTTATTGGATTTTTGTGCCTCTTTTACCATTTATCTTATAATGTTTTTTAAGGTGTTATTTTTTTTTTTTAGTATTTTTTGTGCCTCCTTTGCCAAGTTGTTGACTCTTTTTTTCCATTATTTTCTTGCAGCACTCTCATTTCTTTTCTCAGTTTTTATTATACCTCTCTTATTTGATTTTTAAACTCCTTTTTGAGCTCTTCCAGGAATTCTTTTTGGGCCTGAAACCAATTCACATTTTCTTTGAGGTTTTGGATGAAGCCTTCTTGGATATTGTCTTCTTCTGAGTTTGTTTTGATTTTCCCTGTCACCATAGTAACTTTCTATGGTCAGTTCTCTTTGTTGTTGTTGTTTTTTGCTCATTTTTCCAGTCTATTTCTTGATTTTTGATTTTATATTAAAGTTGGACTCTGCTCCTGGGGTGGAAGGGCACTGTCCCAAGCTTCCAGTTTTTTATGCAATTGTTTTCAGAGCTAGTTCTAGGAGTCTTTAGGTTTTCAGTTCTTTCAAGATGTTATGATCTGAGGACAGGTGTGTTTACTATTCTTCTATCCTGTTCTCTGGTCTGTGAGCGATCACAACAACTCTTTTCTACCCTGCAATTACCACCAAACTCCCCATTCCCCTGTGGTTGCAAGCTCTGGTGTGCTAGCACTCCTCCTTATTCTGGGATTGTGACCCAGGACTGCAGCCTGGATCCACATATGGACAGCGCAACAGAGTCCTGCACCTAGTACCATCAAAGCAACCCCTGTAATCTCTTACAGCTCTGGAAGCTGTAGCTGCCACCACTTATTTGGTCACCCCCTCCAAGGCCTGCTGCTGGTTTCTCTATTTCCTGTTAATCTGGAAAATTTATATTTTTATAAATATTCATCCATTTCACTTAGATTGTCAGACTTATTGGCATATAATTGGACAAAATATCTCATAGTAATTGCTTTAATTTCCTCTTCATTGGTGGTGAGTTCACCCTTTTAATTTTCTAAAATATTTTATTCCCCCCCAATTTCATGTAGAAACACTTTTTTTTAAAAGTTTTGAGTTCCAAATTCTATCACTCCTTCCCTTCCTTCCCCTCTCCCTAAGACAGCAAGCAATCTAATATAGGTTATAAATGTCCAATCATGTAAACCATTTCCATATTAGTCACTTTGTACAAGAAAACAGAAAGAGATAACAGAGAATAAAAGAAAGAAAAAAAACAAAGAAAGAAAGAGAGTGAAGGATGGAGGGAGGAAGGAAGTGATAGAGAAAGAAAGAGAGAAATAAAGAAAAAAGAAAGTGAAAAATCATATGCTTCAGTCTCTATTCAGACAACATCAGTTTTTTCTCTGGAGGCAGATAGCATTTTTCATCATGAGTCCTTTGGGATTGCCTTAGATCATTGCATTTCTGAAAGTAGCTAAGTCATTCACAGTTCTTCGTCATGCAATATTGCTGTTACTGTGTATAGTGTTCTCCTGGTTCTGCTCATTTCATTTTTTATCAATTCATGTAGGTCTTTGCAGGTTAAACAATGATTTGTCTATTTTATTGGTTTTTCCACAAAACCAGCTCCTAGTTTTATAATGATCTAAAAAGTGTGCATTTAATATTTCTGCCTTTTTGTATTTGGTTGTGAGGTTTTTATGCCCTAACATGTCTGGTTTTGTGTTTATATTTTGTGGCCATGTATCACTTAGAAAAAGGTATATTTCTTTCTATTCCTATTCAATTTTCTTCAGAGATCACGTCTAATTTTTTCTGAAATTCTATTCATCTACCTTGGCTTCTTTCTTTTTTAAAATTATATTTATCTAGTCCTGAGAGGGAAAATTTAAGGTTCTCCCACTAGTATAGTTTTATTATCTATTTCCTCCTGTAACTTATTTAACTTTTCCTTTAAGAATTTGGATGCTATACCATTTGGTGCATATATGTTAAGTATTGATATTACTTCATTGTCTATGGTACTTTTAGCAAGATGTAGTTTCCTTGCTTATCTCTTTTAATTAGAATTATTTTTGCTTTTGCTTAGTCTGAGATCACAATGCTTTTTTTTAACTTCAGCTAAAACAGAATAGTTTCTTGTCCAGCACTTAACCATCTCTCTCTCTCTCTCTCTCTCTCTCTCTCTCTCTCTCTCTGTTTCAAGCATGTGACCATTTATCCCATACATATGAAACTACAAAATATGAACCGATTTGATCCAAAGCTACCAATGGAGATGCTACAGGAGCTAATTACATAGAATATTATATATATATAAAAGCATATAATGCTTCTTGTGAAAAAAAAAGCATATTATCAGATTCTGGTTTTTAATCCACTCTGTATCTGCTTCTATTTTATGGATGAGTTCATCCCATTCACATTCACAGTAATGATTACTAACTGTGTATTTCCCTCCATCCTATTTTCCATTGTCTCCCTTTTTTCTCTTTCTCTTTTCACCCTGTCTCTCCTCTAAAGTGTTTTGCTCCTGACCCCTTTCCCCAATTCTCCCTTTTATCAGTACTCTCTCCCCCTTCCCTCATCTCCCTCCCCTTCTACTTCCTTGTAGGGTAAGATAGATTTCTATACTCAAGTAAGTATATGTATATATACATATATACATACATATATATAATTCTCTCTTTGAACCAATGCTGATGAGGGTAAAGTTTAAGCATTACCCAACCCCCACCATCTTCTCCTCTACTGTAAAAATTCTTTCATGGTGGGGCAGAGCCAAGATGGTGCTGTGAAAGTAAGGAACTACCAGAGCTCTCTCACGATTTTGGTCAGATACGTCTAAAAAAGTGAATCTGAGAAGATTTGAGAGAGTTAGAAGCCACTAGTAGACTGAGAGGGGTAGGAGTGCCGGGCATGCAGAACAGCACCAGACCAAACCAACTGGGGGCAGCAGAGGAACCCAGACACTCACCCAGGGAGAGTGCTGGGTGAGCCAAACACCAGAGCAGGAACAGGCCCAGGGTGGAAGTACCGGCTACGGCTGCAATCGAGCCCCAGGCCTCTCAGCCCAGAACGGGAGTCAGTCAGAGCACAAAGCCTGCGACTGCAGGAGCAACTAGCAACAACGCACAATCTAAAGGTTTGAAACTTTCCTTATTGAACTTCTGGGAGCCATGATGTTCAGGTAAAATGGCTCTTATCCCTCTCTTGAATAAACCCAGAGAATATTACCTCAGGAGAAACAGAGGAGCCAGAAGAGGGGGGCTTCAGTAGTGAGAGAAGTCGGGGAGAGGGCCCTTTCTGTGGTGGTGGAAGGAGACTAGTGCAGGAAGAGCTTGTCCCAGCAGCCCTCACCTCAGCAGAACAATGAGAGTAACTAAGCCCCAGGGGGATGGAGCTAACAAACATCAATTCCAAGACGCCAGACATGGCTTTGCACAGCCAGGGGAAGGGGCAGACACCAGCACAGACAAGAGCTGAGACCACTATTCTGTAGAACAGTCCTGGGGAAGAGGAGACCCCCCCCAGCAGCCAGACCACCCATCTCCCATACCTCAGGAAACCAGAGGCCATAGAACATAAAGCAGTGAGCAGACCCACAGATTCCAACAAAAGAAACTTGGGACAGAGCCCCCAGAGCCTCACAAACAGAGATCCACTTTAAAAGCCAGGAGGGGAAAAAAAACACCATGAAAAAACACACTAAGAAGCCAAAGATGATTGGTTAGTATTATGGAGACAGGGAAGATCAAAATACCAATTTAGAAGAGGACAGCATGGATACTACATCCACATCTGAAACCTCAAAAGGGAAAGCGAACTGGTCTCCAGAACAAAACGCATTCCTGGAAGAACTCAAGAAGGTCTTTAAAACCAAATTAGCGAGGTAAAAAAAAAATGGAAAAAAAACTTCAGTGAGGAAACAAAGGTAAAATCGGGGAAATGATTAAGGAATATCAGAATATAAGTGGAAAAAATATCTCATTGAAAAGTAAAACCAACCAAATGGAAAAGGAGATAGAGAAGATAAAGGAAGAAAACAAAACATTAAAAATTAGAATTGGGCAAGTAGAAGCTAATGACTATGAGACATCAAGAATCAGTCAAACAAAATCTAAAGAATGAAAAAATAGAAGAAAACATGAAATATCTGATTGGAAAAATGACTGACCTGGAAAATAGATCCAGGAGAGACAATCTAAGAATTATTGGTCTACCTGAAAGCTATGATGAAAAAAAGAGCCTGTACCATATCTTCCATGAAATCCTTAAGGAAAATTGCCCAGAGGTCCTAGAACCAGAGGGTGAAATTGTCATCAAAAGAATCCATCGATCACCCCCTGAAAAAGATCTCAAATTGAAAACTCCAAGAAATATTATAGCCAAGTTCCAGAACTACCAGGTCAAGGAGAAGATCCTGCAAGCAGCTAGAAAGAAACAATTGAAATATCGCAGAGCTGCAATCAGGATCATGCAGGATCTTTCGGCTTCTACATTAAATGAGAGGAGAAGTTGGAATATGATATTCTGAAAGGCAAAGGAGCTTAGACTAGAACCAAGGATCAACTACCCAGCAAAATTGAGCATAATTTTCCAGGCAAGGAGATGGATATTCAATGAAACCAGGAAATTCCAGACCTTCCTGGTGAAAAGGCCAGAGCTCAATGGAAAATTTGATCTCCAAATAGAAAACTCAAGAGAGAAATAGAAAGGTAAATGGGGGTGGGGGTGGAGTGGAGCCAAGATGGCAGCTGGAAAGCAGGGACTTACGTGAGCTCCCCCCCAGGTCCCTCCAAACACCTATAAAAATGGCTCTGAACAAATTCTACAGCTGAAGAACCCACAAAATAACAGAGGGAAGCAGGGCTCCAGCCCAGGAAAGCCTGGATGGTCGCAGGGGAAGGGTCTATCTCATAGAGCTGGGAACAGAGCAGAGGCCTGTATGGCTGCGCCAGGATCAACCAGACAGGGAGCTGGGTGGAACAGGCTTAGTGCCCTGAATCATTGAGCTGTGGCAGTTACCAGACTTCTCAACCCACAAACACCAAAGACAACAGAGAAGGTTAGTGGGTAGAACAGCTAGAACGCAGTTAAAGGAGTGCACTGTCGGCCCCAGCCCCAGGGATGCAGAAGTTGTGCAGCTCTGGGGTTGCTTCCAGCTCCAGTTACTTCCAGCCCCAGGCCCACCAGGTGGGAGGAATTAGGCAGCAGGTCAGAGCGAGAATGCAGAGCCTGCTTGGATCTGAGTTGAGTTCCAGGTTGGCCATTCTTGGGGGAGGACTAGCGCTGGTGTAGCAGAGCTTGCTGTGTAGAAGTAGCTCTGAAAACAGCAGCACAAGGCCTCTAATGCTTGGGACAAAGTACTCTCTACTCTACAAGCAGTCATACCCCGAACAAAAGTTCAAGGGTCAAGTAGTAGGCTAGGAACATGGCCAGGCAGCAAAAACAGACCCAGATTCAGACTCAGACTTTGGAATCTTTTTTTTTTTTTTTTTTGGTGACAAAGATCAAAATATACAGCCAGAAGAATTCACCAAAGTCAAAGAGCCTACATCAAAAGCCTCCAAGAAAAATATGAATTGGTCTCAGGCCATGGAAGATCTCAAAGAGGATTTGGAAAAGCAAGTAAGAGAAGTACAGGAAAAATTGGGAAGAGAAATGAGAATGATGCAAGAAAATCATGAAGAACAAGTCAATGACTTGCTAAAGGAGACCCCCCCCCAAAAAAAACCGAAGAAAATAACACTTTAAAAAATAGACTACCTCAAATGGCAAAAGAGCTCCAAAAAACCAATGAGGAGAAGAATGGTTTGAAAGGGAGAATTAGCCAAATGGAAAAGGAGGTCCAAAAGACCACTGAAGAAAATGCTACCTCTCTTAAAAATCAGATTGGAGCAAGTGGAAGCTAGTGACTTTATGAGAAATCAAGATATTATAAAACAGAACCAAAGGAATGAAAAAATGGAAGACAATGTGAACTATCTCATTGCAAAAACCACTGACCTGGAAAATAGATCCAGGAAAGATAATTTAAAAATTATTGGACTACCTGAAATCCATGATCAAAAAAAGAGCCTAGATATCATCTTTCAAGGAATTATCAAGGAAAACTGCCCTGATATTCTAGAGCCAGAGGGCAAAATAGAAATTAAAAGAATCCACAGATTGCCTCCTCAAAAAGATCCCAAAAAGAAAACTCCTAGGAATATTGTCTCCAAATTCCAGAGCTCCCAGATCAAGGAGAAAATACAGCAAGCAGCCAGAAAGAAACAATTTGAGTATTGTGGAAACACAATCAGGATAATACAAGATCTGGCAGCTTCTACATTAAGGGATAAAAGGGCTTGGAATATGATATTCCAGAGGTCAATGGAGCTAGGATTAAAACTAAGAATCACCTACCCAGCAAAACTGAGTATCATGCTCCAAGGCAAAATATGGATTTTCAATGAAATAGAGGACTTTCAAGCTTTGTCAGTGAAAAGACCAGAGCTGAATAGAAAATTTGACTTTCAAACACAAGAATCAAGGGAAGCATGAAAAGGTTAACAAGAAAGAGGAATAATAAGGGACTTACTAAAGTTGAACTGTTTTGTTTATATTCCTACATGGAAAGATGATGTGTATAATTCATGAGACCTCAGTATTAGGGTAGCTGAAGGGAATATATATACATATATGTATGTATGTATATAGACAGAGGGCACAGGGTAAGTTGAATATGAAGGGATGATATCTAAATAAATAAAATCAAATTAAGGGATGAGAGAGGAATATATTGAGAGAGGGAGAAAAGGAGAGACAGAATGGGGTAAATTATCTCACATAAAAGTGGCAAGAAAAAGCAGTTCTGTTGGGAGGGAAGAGAGAGCAGGCAAGGGGGAATGAGTGAATCTTGCTCTCATTGGATTTGACCTGAGGAGGGAATACCATAAACACTCAATTGGGTATCTTACCCCACAGGAAAGAAGGAGGAAGGGGATAAAGAAGGGGGGACAATAGAAGGGAGGGCAGATAGGGGGAGGAGGTAATCAAAAGCAAACACTTTTGAAAAGGGACAGGGTCAAGGGAGAAAACTGGATAAAGGGGGATAGGATAGGAAGGAGCAAAATATAGTTAGTCTTTCACAACATGAGTGTTGTGGAAGGGTTTTGCATAATGATACACATGTGGCCTATGTTGAATTTGTTGCCTTCTTAGGCAGGGTGGGTGAGGAGGGAAGAGGGGAGAGAATTTGGAACTCAAAGTTTTAAAAGAAGATGTTCGAAAAAAAGTTTTTGCATGCAACTGGGAAATAAGATATACGGGCAATGGGACATAAACATCTGTCTTGCCCTACAAGAAAGTAAGGGGAAAAAGGATGGGGGGGGGGCGTGGGGTGACAGAAGGGATATGCCATCTTGGAGTGGGGAGAGGGTAGAAATGGGGAGAAAATTTGTAATTCAAACTGTTGTGAAAATCAATGCTGAAAACTAAATATATTAAATAAATAAATAATCATTAAAGGAAAAGGAAAGAAAGAAAATTACAGACCAATTTCCCTAATGAATATTGATGAAAAATTTTTAAATAAAATATTAGCACAAAGATCGCAGCAACTTATCATGAGAATAATACACTATGACCAGGTAGGATATATTCCAGAAATTCAAGGCTGGTTCAATATTAGGAAAACTATCAGCATACAACAAAACTAGCAGAAACCATATGATCATCTCAATAGATGCAGAAAAAGCTTTTGATAAAATACAATACCCATTCCTATTAAAAACACTAGAAAGCATAGGAATAAACAGAGTCTTCCTTAAAATGATAAGTAGCATCTACCTAAAACCATCAGGAAGCATTATATATAATGGGGATAAGCTAGATGCATTTCCAGTGAGATCAGGAGTGAAATGAAGATGTCCATTATCACCCCTAGTATTCAATTTGTTACTAGAAGTGTTAGCTGTAGCAGTAAGAGAAGAAAAAGAAATTAAAGGAATTAGAATAGGCAAAGAAGAAACTAAATTATCACTTTTTGCAGATGATATGATGATTTACTTAGAAAATCAAGTAAAAAACTATTTGAAGTAATAAACAACTTTAGCAACATTGCGGGATAGAAAATAAACCCACATAAATCCTTGGCATTCCTATACATTACTAACAAAGCCCAACAGCAAGAGACGGAAAAAGAAATTCCATTCAAAGTTACTGTAGACACTACAAAATATTTGGGAGTCTATCTGCCAAGACAAACCCAGAGCCTATGTGAACATAATTATGAAACACTTTTCATGAGAATAAAATCAAATCTAAATAAATAGAAAAAAATCACTTGCTCATGGTTATGCCAAGCTAATATAACAAAAATGACAACTTTACCTAAATTAATTTATCTATTCAGTGCCATACCAATCGAACTACCAAAAAATTATTCTACAGAGCTGGATAAAATAATAACAAAATTCATCTGGAATAACAAGAGGTCTAGAATATCTAGGGAATTAAACTGTACTATAAAGCAGCAGTCATCAGAACTACCTGGTACTGGCTAAGAAACAGAGTCATGGATCCCTGAATAGGATAGGTACATCCTATAGGTACATGCAGTAGTCAATGACTAGCAATCTACTCTTTGATAAACCCAAAGATTCCAGCTTCTGGGCTAAGAATTCACCATTTCACAAAAACTGCTGGGAAAATTGGAAAATGGTAGGGCAGAAACTGGGCATAGACCAATATCTTATACTGTATACCAAAATAAAGTCAAAACGGGTTCATGATTTAGGAATAAAGGCTGATACTATAAGCAATTTGGGAAAGCACAGCATAGTTTACATATCAGATTTATGGAAAAGCAAAGAATTCATGACACAACAAGAGGTAGAGAGCATTACGAAATGCAAAATGGATAATTTTGATTATGTTAAATTGAAAAGTTTTTGTATAAACAAAGCCAATGCAACAAAGATTAGGAAGGAAGCAGAAAAATGGGAGAAAATCTTTACAACTAGTGTCTCTGCTAAAGGCCTCATCTCTAAAATATACAGGGAAGTGAGCCAAATTTATAGGAACACAAGTCATTCCCCAATTGAGAAATGGTCAAAGGATATGAACAGCAAGTTTTCAGAGGAAGAAATTAAAGATATCTATAGGCATATGAAAAAATGCTCTAAGTCACTACTGATTACAGAAATACAAATCAAAACAACTCTTAGGTACCACATCTCTCCTGTCAGATTGGCTAAAATGACAAAACAGGAAAATGATAAATGCTGGAGAGGATGTGGGAAAATTGGAACACTGTTACATTGATGATGGAGTTGTGAACTGATCCACCCATTCTGGAGAGCATTTTGGAACTATGCCCAAAGGGCTATAAAAATGTTTATACCCTTTGACCCAGGATTACCACTTCTAGGGTTGTATCCCAAAGAGATCTCACAAGTGGGAAAAGGACCCATATGTACAAAAATATTTATAGTGGCTCTTTTTGTAGTAGCAAAGAATTAGAAATCAAGGGATGCCCATCAATTGGGGAATGGCTGAACAAGTTGTGCTATATGAAGGTAATGGAATACTATTGTGCTATAGGAAATGGGGAAGATATGGACTTCATAATAACTTGGAAAAACCTACACGATATGATGCTGAATGAGTGGAGCAGAACTAGGAGAACATTATGTACAACCATAGATGTATGGATTCTGTGATGACTAACCTTGATAGACTTCACTCTTCTCAACAATACAAGGTTCAAAGACAACTCCAAGGGACTCATGATGGAGAGAGCTGTCTACATCCAGAGAAAGAACTATAGAGTCTGAATGCAGATTGAGGCAAACTATTTGCTCTCCTTTTTTTTCTTTTTGTTTTTTTTTCTCTTTTTTTTTTTTTTTTTTTTGTTTTGTTTCTTCTTTCTCATGATTTATTCCATTGGTCATAATTCTTCTTTACAACTTGACTAGTGTGTAAATAACTTTAATGCTAAGTTATATGTAGGAGATATATCAGATTCCATGCTGTCTTGGGGAGGGAGAGGGAAAGGGGGGGAGAAAATCTGGAACTCAAAATCATGAAGAACTGAGTGTTGTAAACTAAAAATAAAAAATCTTAATAAAAAGAAAAGAAAAAAATTCTTTCATGACTCTTTATGTGAGATAATTTAACCCATTCTACCTCTCCTTTTCCCCTTCTCCCAGTGCATCCCTCCTTCTCACACCTTATTTTATTTTTTTTATATATTATCTCATCATAGTCAATTCACATCTGCACCCTCTGTCTATGTATACTCCATAATAATGATAAAGTTCTTAGGAATTACAAGTATCATCTTCCCATGTAGGAAAGCAAACAGTTTAATTTTATTGAATACCTTATGATTTCTCTTTTCTGTTTATCTTTTTATGTTTCTCTTGAGTCTTGTATTTCAGTGTCCAATTTTCTGTTCAGCTCTGATCTTTTCATCAGGAATGCTTGAAAATCCTCTATTTCATTAAATATCCATTTTTACCCCTTAAGAATTCTGTATAGTTTTCCTGAGTAGGTGATTCTTGATTGTTATCCTAGCTCCTTTGCCCTCTGCAATATCATATTTCAGGCTCTCCAATCCTTTAGTAATCCTAAATCCTGTGTTATCCTGACTGCAGTTCCATGATATTTGAATTGTTTCTTTCTGGCTACTTGCAATATTTTCTCCTTGGCCTGAGAGTTCTTGAATTTGCCTATAATATTCCTGGGAGTTTTCATTTAGGGATCTCTTTCATGAAGTGATCAGTAAATTCTTTTAATTTCTATTTTATCCTCTTGTTCTAAGATATCAGGGCAGTTTTCTTTAACAATTTCTTGAATTATGGTGTCTATGCTTTTTTCTTGATCATGGCTTTCAGGTAGTCCAATAATTTTTAAATTATCTCTCCTGGATCTATTTTCCAGGTCAGTTGTTTTTCCAATGAGATAGTACACATTTTCTTCTATTGTTTCATTCTTTCAATTTTGTTTTATTGCTTCTTGATGTCTCATGGAGGCACTAGCTTACACTTGCCCAATTCTAATTTTTAAGGAATCATTTTCTTCAGAGAGCTTTGGTATCTCCTTTTCCATTTGACCACTTCTACTTTTTAAGGAGTTCCTTTTTAAATGAATTTTTGCACATCTTTTTCCATTTTTTTGTGCTTTCTTTTTCAAGGTGTTGACTCTTTTTTTTTCATGATTCTCTTGCATCACTCTCATTTCTTTTTCCAATTTTTTCTCTACCTCTTTTATTTGATTTTTAAAATCCTTTTTGAGATCTTCCAGGAATTCTTTTTGAGCCTGACATGAATTCACTTTTTTCCCTGAGGTTTTGCAAGTAGCTCTTTTGACATTGTTGTTCTCTTCCAAGTTTGTGTTTTGATTTTCCGTGTAACTATAGCAACTTTCTATGATCATGCTCTTTTTTTGCTCATTTATCAAGCCTATTTCTTGTATTTTAACTTTATGTTAAAATTTGATTCTGCTCCCAAGGTGTAAGGGGCACTATCCCAAGCTTCCAGTTTTTCATATTGCTGTTTTCAGAGCTAATTCTGGTGACCTGTAAGTTTTCAGTTTTTCCAAGGTAGTATGATCTAAAGAGAGGAGTGTTTACTACTTTTCTATCCTGTTCTCTGGTCTGTGAATGACCACAAAAACTCTTTTCTACCCTGGAACTGTGACCAGGGTCCCTGTTACTATTCAGCTGTGAGTTCTAGTGTGCTAGTGCTCCTTCTTGCCCTGGAATTGCAACCTGGGCCTGTGACCCTTATGGGCCAATGCAACAGAGTTCTGAACCCTGTGTAGCAAAGTATAGCTGCACTCTCCTTCTGACCAGTTTTCTGGCCCCTGTCTGTGGGCTGAGAGATCCCAGAGCTGCAGGTGCTTATTCAGTTACCCCACCAAAACCTGCTGCTGACTTGCCAGGGCTGGCCTGTACTAATCTGTTCTCCATGCTCACTCCAGTGAGACAGACCTTTCCTGTTAACCTTCTAAGTTTTCTCGGGCTGGAAAATTGTTTCACCCCTTCCTTTTGTTGGTTCTGCCACTCTGGAATTCATTTTGAGGTGTTATTCTAAAGTTGTTTGGAGGTAGAATTTGGGAGAATTCATCTCTGCCTTACTCTGCCTTCTTGTCTCTGTCTCTGTCTATAGCATGTTGATAGGTTTTCCTTTGCCTCCATTACAATCTAACTTGTACCATAGTTATTTGTCTCTATATTAAGTCCTATCTCACCCCTACTTTTTCCTACACTGTTAGCTCATTGAGGGACTTTGTTGTTTTTCATCTTTTCATCTCTAGGGTCCATCATGATGTTCTAGAAATGCAAGGTGCTTAAATTTTTGCTGAAGTGAATACATAGCCTATAAAAAAGAAGAAAGTGAACTTCTCTGAGATTCAATTTCCTCTTATGTCAAACGGAGAAACTGGCCTGCCAGCCTTAGTGACCATCAAATCCAATCCCCTTATCAATCTTAAAAGGAAGTAATTTTGCCCAAGGTCTCTTGTGCAAGTGGCAGAGCCAAAATATGAACCGAGTTCCTCTGATTCCAAATACAGCATACTTTCTGCCACGTCATACTGGGCCCAACTAATAGCTCTAAGGAGCTGTGGGATGGCCTAACTCTTCCACAAATTGGATAGTTGTTCCCTCCCCCCAGTCTTGGTTTGAATGTATTTAACAAAGGAGTCTGCCTTTGGCTTTTGTATTGACATATTTCCTTTTTGTCTAAGTAATTAAAGACACAATTTCTCAATTAACTCTCAGCAAATGAATTCCTTTGTTTCAATAGGTGAAAGGTCTTAGGTTATAGGGAGCTAGTGTGCAAGGATCCCTTTGAATAAGTCAATTGAATTAGACTTCAAAGATGGGGCAAAAAGTCTCCCTGGAGGTTTTGGGAACCAATTATTTGAGAATAACAATAGAATCATGGTCTGTTAGAGCTGGAAGGAACTTTTGAATATAGAATGTTAAATCTGAAGGAGGCTTTACATCCATCATTTAATTAATAAGGGAACCAAGGCTCAGAGAGGGAAAATAACTTTTCCCAAAGTTACACCAGAGCTAGGACTGAGAGCAAAACTCAAAAATTCTGACTCCTAATTCAGTACTTTTTTCCAGAACATCATGTTAATATTATCTGACATTTAGGTAGTATTTTTAAACTTTTCAAAGTATTTCCAGCCTTACCCCTAGTACCTGCTACTTTGTTGACATCTATTTAAGCTATGAAATCTTTTTAAAAATGTTTGGTGTATAGTCGATTATGTCTGTCCCCCTAAAATATATCAGTCACATGAATGGTATCAAAATACTTATTCATTTCCTGGATCTTCTACTAACTAGTCATATAACCTTTGGGACATCATTTCTCCTCTCTAGTCATCAGTTTTTCTCTCTCAGAAAATGAGAAGGTTGGATTAGATCACCTGTAAATGTCCCTTTCACCTTTAACATTCTATAATCTATTGTTCTAAAAGTTGTATGTTCTAAGGTCTCTAATATTTTCTGTTTTAAGATCTCTTGCACCTCTAACATTTTCTAGGACTCTGACACTAGGAGCATTCTAGTCTTTGAATCTGTCATTGTTATTAGAACTGCTCTCACCCACTGCTCCCTGTTAGCAAGGTTTTACTACCTGTAACTCTCCAGTCCCTTACTTTGTGTGTGTCTCTCTGCTTCAGATATGTTTCTTGTAAATAACATATGGTCAGATTCTGGTTTTTAGTCCACTCTCCTATCTGCCTCCATTTTATGAGTGAGTTCATTCCAGTCATATTTACAGTTTTGATTACTGTGTATTTCCCTCCATCCTATTTTCCTCCTGTTTATCTTTCTCTCTCTTTCTTCTTTTACTTTGTCCCTCCTCTAAAGTGTTTTGCTTCCGACCATCCTCTCCCCCAAGCAACCCTCATCCTTATGGACCCTCAGAGGGACACTAATAAAATGCAGAGCTGGACCACAGGAATCCCAGGGCAACTCCCAAGAGGTTTCTTCTCCTTTCAGTTAAAAGCAATTTGAGTAGTCTTTTGCATAAGACCAACTCCTGATGAAGGGTGCAACAAAAGAGGAAGAAAAGGGGAGTAGAAGAGGAGTAGAGTATGGGAATTATGACACTGCAGTTCAAGCCCATGGGACATAACTGTCTTATCTGAGCTCTTATCAAATCGGTGACCTTGGTTGACATATTTGGCAATCAGTTTCCTCATCTGTAAAATTGCAGGATTGAAATAGATTATTTTTAAGGTTGCTTCCAGCTCAAATATTTGGTGTTCGAAGGTGGGTGGTGATGATGATAGTCCTGCAGAAAATCCCATAATCATTTCCATATCTAGACTACAAAATTATAGTTTGGCTCTTGAACCAAAGCTTAATCTCTGACTGCCTAAGAGTAAATTATCCTCCTCCCTAGCCCTACCTCCCCTTTTCTTATCACCATCCTCTTCAGCTTTATTTTTCACTTTCCCTACTCCAATTCTGCTCACTCCTTTCCATTGTGCCCTCTGGAATTCCCATTCCGTAGCTAACATACTTCCTTTCATTTTGAACCTTTTCATCTTCTGTACCTTGTTGTTGTTGTTTAGTTATTTTCAGTAGTTTCCAACTCTTTGTGACCCCATTTGGGGTTTTCTTGGCAAAGGTGTTAGACTGGTTTGCCATTTCCTTCTCTAGCTCATTCGCCAAATAAGAAAAAATGAGGCAAACAGAGGTAAGTGACTTGCCCAGGGTCACACAGCTAGTAAGTGTCTGAGGCCAGATTTGAACTCAGGAAGATGAGATTTCCTGAATCTAGAGCCACCACTTTATCTACTATATACCTAGCTGCCCTGTGATACTTATAGAGATCTGGTTTCCCTTAGCTGACACTACATCCTTGTTCTCCTCTTTAACACTGACCATACCTGGCAGTCATCACACTGATCCTGTAGGTGGAATATATCATCCTCATTGCTTCTTCCAGACTCACCCCTTGCCATCATCACTCAGCAAAGATTCCTCTTTTGAAATTCACTCTATCAGAATTCATTGCCCAAACCAGATTATGGTGGCTATTGTTTACAAGGCCCCACATAATCTCCCTCTGTGGTCAAGAAGTTCAGTACCCATAGAGCCAGTTGACTTCCACTCCTTTCTACTCCTGCTACCACAATGATGGTAAATTCAACTTGAAAAGGCTACAAGCCAAGACCAAAGTGGAGGGAGTATTGGTGCATAATTTTCTGTTTGCGGGTGGTGGTGCACTCAATGCAGCCTCTAAAGCTGAGATGCAACAAAGTATGGAATGTTTCTGTGCTGCTTGTGCTAATTTTGGCCTAACAATTAACACCAAGAAAACACAGGTGCTCCAACAGCTACCACTGCACCATCCATATGTGTAACTATTGGTTACAGCAAATGGGGAAGTTTTGAATGCTGTGGATAAGTTTACTCACCTTGGTAGTATACTTTCCAGGGATGTACACATTGATAAAGAGGTTGACACACGCATTGCCAGAGCTAGCTCAGTGTTTGGGAAGCTCTGAAGGAAAGTATAGGAGAGAAGAGATGTTAGACTGATTACTAAATGGTGGTCTATGGAGCTGTGGTGTTGACCTCATTGTTGTAGCCTGTGAAACCTGAACTGTCTACCAGCGCCATGCCAGGAAACGGAATTGTTTCCATTTGAATTGTCTTAGGAAGATTCTGAAGATTACCTGACAGGATAAGGCACCAGACACTGAGGTCCTTACTCAAACTAAACTGTCAGGCATTCAAATTCTGCTTCAGAGAGCGCAACTCAGATGGACTGGCCACGTTGTTCGAGTGCAAAATGTACGCTTGCTAAAAAGACTCTTTTATGGAGAACTCACACAGGGCAAGCATTCACATGGTGGTCAGAAGAAGCGATACAAGGACACTCTCGAGGTCTCTCTTAAGAAATTTGGAATTGATTATGTGACATGGGAGACACTGGCACAGGACCGTTCAGCATGGAGTGCCCACATCAGAGAAGGTACTGTGTGGTCTATGAGCAAAGCAGAACTGAAACAGCTCAAAGGAAACACAGGATGTGCAGATTTAGAGTATCTACCCCAAATGTTCACACAGACTATTTGTGCCCAACCTGTGGTAGAGCATTCCGAGCTCGTATTGGTCTGATCAGCCACAGTCGGACACAGTGAAACTTGACTCTAGCATAGTGACGTCATTTTGATCATCTTCTAGAACGAAGGACAACAACCACTATTAGGGTACTAATACTAAGAAACTTCACATACATATTGATGTACCTAAAATACCCTAGCCTCCCAGTTCCTCAACGTCCTTAAATGCCACGATTCTCCACACACAGGAGAAGGTTATAACCTACATTTCATCATTTCCATAAGTGGAAAGAGTAATGACTCTGGAGTCAGAGAACCAGTGTTCAAACTCAATCTTTCATTTTGCTACTTGTGTGACTTTGGATAAAGCACTTAACTTCTCTGGATCTCAGTTCTCAGTTTCCTCATCTGCTTAAAAAAAGTTGCACTAGATATCCTCTGAGGTTGCTTTAAGTTCTAGATCTATGATCCTATAATAAAAAATTCTGATTTGCCTCTGTTGGATCGGGGAATTGAACTCTTGTCTTCCTCACTCCAATCTATCACTTCTATCCACTAAGTATAGGATCCCTCACTTTCTTCAAGAGACAAGTTAAGCAGCACCTCCTACATGAAACCTAAACCTCCCCCAAAACAAAAAAACTTCACTGACTGTTAGTGTCCTCCATCTCTAAGCTAAATTGTATTTATTTTATTTTAACACTGTTTATACTTATATATTTGTGCTGTCTCTTCCAATGTCATGTAAGCTCCTTGCAAGCATTAATGATTTTCATTTTTGTCTTTGAGTTCACAGAATTCAGCACACTGCCAGGCATAGATCAGGTGCATAATAAATCCATATTGATTGATTATTGGTTGGGCTTACATTGCGAAGTTCGTTGTAGTTCTGGACATTCACTATTTTAGCCTTTCTACAATACTTTTTAGTTTGCAAAACTTTGTGGTTTTCAGGTATGTTTTATGTAGATTATCTTAATTGATCCTCACAATAGCCCTGTGAGGTAGGGAGTGCAAGTATTATTACCCTCTTTAACTTGAGATTCAAAGAGACAAAGTAATTGTTAAGAGTTTCATAGACAGTCCAATCATTCTCTAAAATGAGAGAATACTGTAGTCCGGTGGTTACAGCATTGGATTTGGAATTGGGAAAGTCATGGGTTCAGATCTTACCTCTGAAATTTATTAGTTGTACAACTAAGAGCAAATTGCTTACCTTGGTTTACTGATCTGTAAAATGGGCATGATAATATCTTTTCCACGGTACGGTTATATGTAATATTAATGGAGTGGGGGGGGGAGCGTAAGATCTTTCCCACCCATTAACAGGCCTCATGTGGAGCCCATTAAGGGAAGCTTGCTTGTGGGAAGTCTTGTACACCTTTTGTTAATAAGCTAATTGGGCAGTGAGTCAGGTTGTGATGCTTTCCAGCTCTGAGCCTATTAGCTGAAAGAGTATATATTGTGAGAGGTGAGCTGTGGCTTTGGGGGCTCACTTATGAGAAAGATGTTGTGATTCCCTGGTCGAGACTCTGAGTGGCCTTGTGTTCCGAGCTTGCTGACTGCTCAGAGGTAAAGGCTCTCTCGATCCAGCAAAGCTTTGATTCAGGCAGTCCAGCCCTGTCTGTTGGTCTTTATTTCTCTTCTCTGTATGTCTTTTCTATGTAATTAAAGAAGATCATTGACCTCTTTTAAGTTGCTTTCCTTAGTAAAGCAGATCTAAGAACCCACACTAGCAGCCATCCTGAGTATGCCAGTGTGGTTACCATTACATTGTGAGGATCAGATGAAACCACGTATATAAAGGACCTTGTGAACCATTGGCTGTCATGTTCTAAGATCAGCTCTACTTTAGGTTCCATTGGTAATGTTCCATAGTCACAGGAGTTAGAACTGGAAGGGAATGTGAAATCATGTAATAAAAGTCCATTATTTTACATATGATAAAACTGAGGTCTAGAAAGGTCAAGTGACTTTCACAAGGTCACATAGGAATTCCAAAGTACATTCCAGCTTGGACATTATTGCTTTCTCTATGTCTGTATTTCCCCAGAAGATTATAGACTAAGTTGAGAATTAAATAGGCAATCTTCGATTTAGAATGAACAAGAGGGTATTTTTCTATTCAGAGAAGACTTCTCTTTCTACCTTGATGGAGGAAACAGTGAAAGAGGAGGGAGAATGCTTTCACGGTTTTTCTTTTGATCTGGAAAAAAGCAAACAAATCTTACTGAAATCCCTGTGGTTTCCCTGTAGCGTTCTCAGTAAACATACCATCTGAGAGCTGTGGGGGGAGAAAAAGAAAAGGTCAGGTTAGGGAATGGTAAATAAGAAATATAATTACAGAATGGTATTCCTTTAATTTGAGAGCATAATGCAAATTAGCCAGTCATGCCCTTTCTGTAAGATTTGTTTTAATGAATTCTGCATCTCCAGTAAAAAGGGTTGAAAAGGAAAAGGAAAATGGTTAGTATTGGGAGTTAAAGGTACAGAAACTTCTATTTTATTAAATGGTTTTAAAATCTCTCATATTAAAAAATATTCAACATTAATATGTTGAGATGGATTTGTAATTTCCAAGAAATTTTTACATTCCTTATAAGTATGGTATAATGCAAAAATCACTGGACTTTGAGTTAAAAGACATGGGTTTGAGTCTTCCCTTTGCCTCTTGTTAGCTTAGGTAATTTGGGGCAAAACATGTCACCTAGGAAGGTGGGCCTCCACGGGCTTCTATTTATAAAATGGGAGGGCTTGATTACCATATGTCCCCATGTATAAGATGCACCCTTTTTCAAAAAATTTGGGGTCTAAAAAATGGGTGCATCTTATACAATGGTTGTTCATTTTTTTTTTACTTGCATTTCCCTCTTTTTCGCACTTGTCTTTGCGCTCATCATTTCGTATTTGTTACCAGTATCTTAGGTTACATTTTGCCATGTTTTGCCCAGAAATGGCTCAGAAAAGACTTTCATACGGTGACGAATTCAAGTTAAAAGCGATCCAGTTTGCAAAAGTGAATGGAAATCATGCTGCTGAACTACGTTTGGTCCTCCTCCAACTGAGAAAACAATCCGAGACTGGCTATAGGAAGAAGAAACCCTACTAAAAATACCGCAGCAGAAGAAGGCCATGAGAGGCAAGTCAGCAAAATGGCCTGATTTAGAGAGAGAAATAAAGATATGGATTGAAGAGCAAAGGGCAATTGGAATTCCTGTGTCCACAAAGATGGTTCAGCATGAGGCAAGAAGAATTGCTGATGAAAAAGAAGTTACTGATTTCAAAGCAGGACACAATTGGTGCTTCAGGTTCACAAAACAGAATGGACTAAGTATGCATACATGCACCAGACTTGGCCAAAAGATGCCTGAAAGCTATGAGCAGATGAATAAAACTTGAGTTCAGTAACTTAATGTAATACATTTTTTTTTCAAATTTTGGGCCCCAAAATTAAGATGTGTCTTATACATGGGGAAATACAGTATGTTATCTCTAAGATTCCTTCTAACGTCAACATTCTGTAAATGTGATTCTAATGACTTGAAGCCATAAGATTTTCAGCAAAATTATTAAGCCTCCTTGGGAAAGTCTTTGAAATCATTCTTTTGTATTCCAACATAGAAGGCAGTAAGGTAAAGTGGAAATAACGCTGGCCCAGGAAACCCGGGTTCTAGTTCTGGCTGCATTATTAACTTGCCCTGTGACCTTTTTCAAAGCCTCAGTTTCCTCATCTATAAAATGAGGGAAATGGACTAAGATGATTTCTCAAGTCTTTTACTCCTCTAACATTCTATATTCTAAGTTCTAATATTCTATGCCAGGGGTGGGGAACCTGTGGCCTCAAGGTCACACGTGGCCCTCTAGGTCCTCAAGTGCAGCTCTTTGACTGAATCCAAACTTTGCAGTACAAATCCCCTTAATAAAAGAATTTGTTCTGTAAAACTTGAACTCAGTCAAAAGGCCGCGCCCAAGGACCTAGAAGGCCACATGTGGCCTCAAGGCCCCAGGTTCCCCACCCCTGTTCTATGCTCCAGGATTTTTTCAAACTTCATCATCCTATGCCCTCATGACCCCTTCAGCTTTCACATTCTATGTTCTGGAGTTTCTTTCAACATTAATATTCCGAATTCTAAAAAAAAAAATAGCATATTACTCTATTGCCAGGATTTGCTTATCAATCTTTTTCAGGGGGAAGGGAATGGGGAAGATTTTAGTAAAGAGATTTGCTTAACCAAGATTACTTTGGGAATTGGTTTTAAATGGAAAAGGGGTACAAAAGCCAAACTATAATTTTTAGTCTAGATGTGGAAATGATTATGGGATTTTCTGTACCATTATCACCATCACCACCAACCTTTGAATGTCAAATATTTGAGCTGGAAGCAACCTTAAAAATCATCTACTGCAATCCTGCAATTTTACAGATGAGGAAACTGAGCCCCAAAGAGGTTAAACAAGGTCACACAGACATTTAACAGATTTGCCATGAGCTCAGATAAAACCACACTGACTGTCCAGATTATGTCCCATGGGTTTGAACCCCAGTGTCATGATTCCCATCTATTGCTCTTCCACTCCCCTTTTCTTCCTCCTTTGTTGCATCCTTCATCAGGACCTGGTCTTATGAAAAAGACTATTCTGATTGCTTTTAAGTGAAACCTGTTGGGAGGCCATTCCCTACCTGAGCTGCCCAGGGATCGCTGTGGTCCAGCTCTGTATCTTATTAGTGTCCCTCTGAGGGCCCCTAAGGATTAATGTTCAATATGCAGACATATCTGTTCACTATTACAGCATTGCTTTAGTCAATCCACAATGCTCACATGGAGCTGTAATGTTTTCTTGGAAATTTTAGAACAAGCCAATGTCAAGTTTCAGTTAAAACCATAAAACCGTCTCTAAGGAATTTATCTTGATGGTTCCTTGGCAGATAGAGAGCAGACACTCAAAAATTCAACCCAGAGGTTCTTTGCTGGCAGCAAGAAAAGCATTATTTGGTAGAGTCTGAGCCCTCGGCTTTGCCCAAGCTTGTAATCACGTGCATGAAATTAACAATTAGTGTCAGAAAATTGCAGGCCAATGTCATGGGCGCTTGCCACACTTGGGAATGTAGTAAGTAGAACCTGCTGTGCTACTTGAGAATTTGGCAAAGTGGGGGAAGTTAAGGTTCTGGTGTGAGTCCTAATCCCCCAATTTAAGGAAGAGAGGTCAATGTGGGAGCAGAGGAAAGCTATTTCCAATCTCCTTGTAAATGCAGAGCAAAAGAAACCCTCTGCCATCTTAGACTTTCATGAACATAGATTGTTAGAGCTAGAAGGAACCTTAGAGCCTAGAGTGTTAGAGGTGGGAGGAAGCTTGGAAAATAGAATGTAAGAACCAGGAGAAAAGTTGGAACATAGAATGTAAGAACCAGGAGAAAGGTTGGAACATAGAATGTAAGAACCAGGAGAAAGGTTGGAACATAGGATGTTAAAACTGGAAGGGAACCTAGAACATAGAATACCAGGACTGGAAAGAACCCTAAAACTTAGTATGTTAGAGCTAGAAGTGTGCTTAGAACGTATAATGTAAGACAGATCACCAAGCATTTATTAAGCAGATACCATTTTCCAGGCACTGTACTAAGCACTGAGAATATAAAGAAAGGCAAAAACAGTCCCTTCCCTTTAGGAGCTTACATTCTAATAGGCAAGGTAGGACTGATCTAGAAGGAACCTTTGAACATAGGATGTAATTTAGAGCACTGTATGTTAGAATGGAGCTGAACTCAAAGGCCCTTAAAGGAATACCATGTCATGATTACTACCATAGTCATTTCTTACTACCATATTCTAATGGTTTGTGTTTGGTTGTCAGTTTGGATGCAGTCTATTAGGAAAAAGGTACGTGAAAAAAGAGTTTGTTAAAAGTGATAGGAGGACCTAGACTTGGACAAATATAGGATTATAGGCATGAAGTTTTGCATATGCTATTAGACTTGGTCCCTGAGCCAGTTCATTTTGCTTAACTGTTCGTCTTTGTTACAAGGGAAAGTTCATTGTGTCAGGGTTGGTGGAGCAGTGGTAGTTGTGGGAGGAAAGTATATCAGAAAATGACTGTGATGTAAAAACCAAACCAAAACAAAAAATACCACTAAAACTTTTTTAAAAAATAGTAGTGGAGATTCCAGAGGATTGAAGATGAAGCATGCCAGCCATCTCTTGCCAGGATGGACCAAAAATGCAGAGTAAGATATACCTTTTTGGATATGGCCAAAGTGGGAATGTGTGTTGTTCGAGTATGCATATTTATTATGAGGGTTTTCTTTTTCTTTCATTGTTCAATTAGGGGTGGGGTGGGAGGGAGAGAAAAATAAATGCTTACTAATCAGAAAAAAATAATAAAATTAAATTTTTAAAAAAGGAAAAAGTGGTAGAAGGACCTAGGAAGGGAGTAAGTGTAGACTTTAGTAAATATACTTCTATAGACACTGGCAGTTGATGTCACACAACTTAAGTTTTTTTCAGCCTATTTCATCATTTTATTAGTTGCTAGACAGAACAGGGCCATTAACTAGCTGTGAGGTGTCCAGACGTTTGCCAAATGCCCCAGTCTTTCCCCTTCAGCATGAACTGGCCCAGGGGACTTGTGGTTTCTGGGCTGTGCCTGTTGATCAGGATCCCCAGAGTACTCTGCTCTGAGGTTGCTAATTCAATCTTCCTTTCCTTGCCTCAGCTTGAGCCAGGAGGCTGAAGCCAAGATTGCGGGAAGAGTAAGAATAGTTAATGGGAGGGGTAGCTAGTGCCTGTTTGTATGCACTCCTAGCATCTTAAAGCTTGAAAGGACAAAGTGGTGAAGCAGAAAGAAAGCCAGCTTTGGAGCCAGACGACCTAGGTTCCAACCCCTACTTTGCTACTTACTGCTTGGGTGGCCCTTAGGCAAGCCATTTCCCCTTTCTTCTCATTGAATCAATCAACAAACATTTATGAAGTGCCTCCTGTATGCCAGGCAGTGGGGATACAAAGACAAAAATGAACTGATCTCTGCCTTTAGGGAACTTACATTCTATCGTGTAAACAACAAATCTATATATGCAAAAAATATGTTTTGGGGGGTGTGAAACCTGACCTGTGATTTCATCAGGGTAGGAATACTTCATTAAGAAATTCCCTCTACCAATCTCGATTGGAAACCATTGTGAAATTTATAGTTTTAAAGAGTTGCCCAGGGAACTGGGAGGTTAATGACTTACCCAAGGTCACATAGCTAGCATGCATTTGAAGCAGTACTTGAACAGATGCTTTTCTGATTCTGTCTTTGTCTCTGTATGTGTATATATGTATGGGTGTATGTCTCTATATGTACATACATAAACACATACAGATATTACATATAAATATACAAACACACATATGTATGATATGAGTATTTTTCATATACATAGAATATGTGTGTCTCATATATATGTGTGTGTATATACACACACATATATGAGAGAGAGAGAGGGAGAGAGAGAGAGAGAGAGAGAGAGAGAGAGAGAGAGAGAGAGAGAGGAGACAGAGAGAAACTGAGGGATTCCTGCCTTCATTCTGTTGGCTGTTTTTATACCATCTGTCCTGAGAAGCATTATCTCATTTTTGATTCTCCTCTTTTCCTCAAGATAGCTAAAATACAAATACAAAACAAAAACCATAACAACCCTCTGTTTTTTCCTTAGCTTTCCTCACCAGCCTCAGCTATTCTGAGATTCATAAGTCCTAACAATGTTCCTACAGGACAATGCCATTCTTTTGCATTTTTCCTCTTTTATCTGTCCTTACTTCTGTATTTTGCCTTTTAAAAGATCTAGGTTGATTGGGGGGCATCTAGGTGGTGCAATGGATAGAGCACCAAGCCCAGAGTTAAGAAGACTCATCTTCCTGAGTTTGAGTTTGACCTCAGGCCCTTACTAGCTGTGTGACCCTGGGCAAGTCACTTAACCCTGTTTGCCCTAGTTCCTCATCTATTAAAATGAGGTGAAGAAGGAAATGGCAAACCACTCCAGTATCTCGACCAAGAAAACCCCAAATGGGTCATGAAGAATTGGACTCAACTGAACAACTAAACAGCAACAAGGTTGTTTGAATTCTCTGTGTATTCACATCAGTCTATTTAAACAACTCTCCCTTTTTCTCGTTGGAATTTTCTCTTTGTGGCTCCAGAATTTCATTCTTGAGAGTTTTCTATTCTTTCTGAGCTCTCTTCTTATCTAGAATTTTAGTTTATAGACTTGTACCTGTGGACTTTTAAAAATCTCTATGAGGACAAGTGAGAATATTCTTGTCTTCCTCTATCAGAAACTTTAAATTATTTGATTATTAAAAGTTACGATATGATCAATGCCAAAATTTTAGGAATACATCTGCTGCATAAAATGAAGCATACTAATAATCTCATTGTCTGCACAAGGGTATGATCCAAAAGTAATTTTTACTTGGCTTTGCAATGCATTATATGATTTTCTAGCAGGATTTTTTTCCATTTTGCAATGTTGGTGCTTTTCTGAGTTTCTTAATGAGTGTGAGTGCATAACCTCTTCCCTCAGGGGAAATGCTACTAGCGTGACCTTGAGCAAGTTACATAATCTCTGTGGGCCTCAGTTCTTTATCTGTAAAATAACAGGGCTAGACTCAGAGATGGCCTGTAAGGTAACTTCCAGTTCCAATTCTATGATCCTATGGTCTAGTCTTACTCCTACCCAAAGCATATAATTTCTTTTTATTTTAAATAGTACTTTTCCCAATTACATGTTAAAATAGTTTTCAACATTCATTTTTTATAAGATTTTAAGTTCTAAAATTTTTCTCCCTCTCTGCCTTCTCCCTTCCCCAAGACACTAAGCAATCTGACATAGGCTATACATGTACAATCATGTTAAACATATTTCCACATTAGTCACGTTGTGGAAGAAAACACAGACAAAACAAAAAAAAGGTGAAAATAGTATGCTTCAATCTGCATTCAGATTCCATAGTTCTTTCTCTGGATGTGGATAACATTTTCTATCCTGAGCTTTTTGGAATTGTCTTAGATCATTGTATTGCTGAGAAGAGCGACGTCTGTCATAGTTTATCATCACACAATGTTGCTGTTACTGTGAACGATGTTCTCCTAGTTCTTCTCACTTCACTTTGTATCAGTTCATACAAGTCTTTCCAGGTTTTTTCTGAAATCTGCCTGCTCATCATTTCTTATAGCACGATAGTATTCCCTGACATTCATACACCACAGCTCGTTCAACTTCTCCCCAGTTGATGGCATTCTCTCAATTTCCACTTCTTTGCCACCACAAAAAGAGCTGTTATATTTTTGTACATGTAGGTCCTTTTCCTTTTTTCTTTTTAACCAAAGCATATCTTTTCTATAGTATCCCTGACAACTGGTCATCTGGTTTCTGATATCGTCACTGTGAAGCACTTAGCCCAGTGCCTGGCTCACAGTAAATATAAATGTTAGCTATTATCATAGCTAATTATTATTATTGCCAGGCACTGCACTAAGCACTGGGTACACAAAAACCAAGAAGGTCCTTACTCTCAAGGAGCTTATATTCTAATAGGGAAAGACAAACTCTAAAGGGAAGCTGTCCCCAGGGGCACAGTCAGTCAATAAACTTTTACTGAGGGCCTACTAAAAGTGCCAGACGCCATGCTAAAGAAAAGAAAAAACAAAAGACAGTGCTTACTCTCAAGTAGCTCATGGTCTAATAAAGGAGATGACATGCAAACAACTATGTACCGTGAAGCTCATACAAGATAAATTTGAAATAACTGAGGGAAGGCATTAGAATGAAAGAGGATCATGTGGGGTGAGAAGACTGAAGTGTATGCCAGAAAAAGTTATTAGTCATGTGAAAAGTGATGGGAGGTCCTTTACTTGGAGAGGTGAGCAGCGTGGTGAGGTTGCCTCATGATGTGGTGGTTACAGGCATGGACTTACCAGTCACTGAGAATGGTCATAGGATACAGTCATCCCCATGGAAGGGAAATTCTCCTTCTATTGAATTTAAAGGTCTGTCCCTCTTTTACTTCTACATATTACTCTTAGTTCTAACCTTTGGGCCAACATAGAAAAGTTGAAATTCTCTTTTAAATAACAGCCCTTCCAGTTTAATGGAAAGGAGAAAGTCAAATATTTAATTAGCTCTTCAATCATGGGGGAAAATTCCAATAGTACCCACCTAAAAAGGGGACATAGTATTCCTACTAAGAAATAATTCAAATTTAAAAGCAGACAAAGTAATAAACTAGAACAGTAACTTTTATAAACATCCATTTCCAGGACATAAAAATAAATTTTGGGGAAATAAGATTCCATTTAGCCTAAAATTTTTTGTACCGTAAAATTTTATTTAGAAAGGTACAATTAAAATAATTTTAGCATATCAAACAATAAATAAATAAATAACAGCCCTGTATTTGAAGACAGCTATCCTGTCCTCTCCTTCCTACTCCCCACCCATCTCTCCTCCCCCACCTGCAGGTGTCCTCTTTTCAAATTATACACCCCCAGTTTCTTCCATTGCTCTTCATGTAGCATGGCTTCTAGACCATTCTGGTCACCCTCCTCCGAACACGCTTTAACTCTGCTTATTAGTAGTCTTCTAGAACCCAGAGCTGAACATTCTAGTCTGCATGTGTCTGAGTAGAGCAGAGTACAGCAGAGCTATTCCTTTCCTTTCTCTGGATGCTAAGCTTCTATTAATACAGCCTAAATTTGCATTAGTGAGAAACAGCACATTGTAGTTAATAGAAGACTGACCTTGGAGTCAAGAAGCCCCCGAGTTCAAATCCTGCCTCAGATACATATTAACTATGTGACATTGAACCTTAACAGTGCCCCCAGGCAACTCTCAAAGATGATGAGATGCCTAATTGCAATGCAGAGGGAAGTTTCCACCTTAGAAATTCCCTACAAGGATGAAATCATTAATTCAGGCAAATTTTTTTCTTCATTAGCTTTTTTTTTTGGCTCCCAGCGAATCAGGAAAAGGGAATTGATTAACCGTGTAAAAAGTGGTATATCTGTATTTCTGTCTCTCTCCAACTAAGAACCTCAACGTTGTTCCAGGACCATCTTTCAAAGAAAAAGAGACCATGATCTATGCTGGTGAAGGGAATATTCACATTGGAAATAGCAGATCCTTCATATATGGAAATATTCCAAGCAATGCAGTCTGGGATAATGGAAAGAATAGTAGACATGGAATCAGGAGAGCTCTGGGGTGGAAACTTGGCTCTGATACTTAGTTTTTTGTTTTTTAACTTTGGGTAAGTCACTTACTCTCTTTGAGCCTCAGTTTACTCGTCTGTAACGTGAGGATTACAACACTACCAACATCTATCTCGCAGGATTGTTGTGAGGAAAGTCTTCGGCAAAACTTAAAGCCCTATATCAATATGAGTTATTATGTTTGAAGTGATAAGGAGTAGGACAATTGGAAGGTAGGATTCTTCAAGCACTTGGCTTTGTGGAGGACTTATATTCAATCTGATCATCTCAGCCAGAGTTTTAGGCAGAAAACCCGGAGGTCATGAGCCTCATGTATTCACCAACCTCTTGGTGAGCAGGTGTTGACCTTCCAGCCAGGGTAATGGGGAGATGGGAGACGAGAAACAAATTCTGATCAGATCTCAGCTATGAACTTTTGGCATGACCTCGAGCAAGACCCTCCACTTAGGAGGGCTTTAATTTCTGCCTCCTTAAAATGAAAGACTTGAACCAGATGATCTCTAAATTTCATTCTGGGTCTATAGCTTTGACAACATGCTAGGCCTGTTCTAGCTCTTACATGCTCTATGACCATGGTTTGCATGGTACCTTGCATGTAATAGGCACTTTAAGACCATTTTTGAATTGATATTAAGTTGAATTTATTCTCTTGCTTAGGCTGTCCCCTCTTTTGCACCCTCCCACCCATCCAACTCCTGCCAGAATAGTAAGGCTCATGGGAAGGATGGAAAGAGTTCTAGTCTGGGAGTCTGTTAATTCACCATCTATTGCTGGGCCTGTCACTTTCCCTCCTTTGTAAAATGAAGATGTTGGACTAAAGGAATAAGCATTTATATCGGGTCCAGTATGTGATGGACATTGTGCTAAGCTCTTTTTACAAATATTATATCATTTGATCCTCACAACAGCCTTGTGAGATAGATGCTATTATTATCCCCATTTTATATTGAGGAAACTGAGGGAAAAAAGAGATTAAGTGACTTTCCTAGGGTCGGTTAGGTCATTTACTCAGGTCTTCAGCTGCTTTATCCACTGGGTCACCAGCTACCTTTGATTAGGGTCTGGATGATACCTGAAGACTTTTCTAGTTTTTTTCACTTTGACAAGCTCTCCAGACTGGGATAGGCACACGTAGTCCTGTATAAACTGTACAACTATGGGCAAGTCACCTGGCCTCCTTAGTCACGAGTTTAAGGAAGAAACATGATAAAATGGAAATAGCCTTGAGTCTGAAGCCAAAGGACTTGGGTTCAAGTCCTGCTTCTGACTCCCTGCTTAGCCTAGTAATTTAATCATTCTGTAAAATGAGGGCATTTGTACTAGATGGTTTCAGAGGTCCCTTCCATCTCTACGTTGATGATACGATGATATAGTGCAAAGAATAACAGATTTGGAGACAGAACACTTGGTCAAGTGTCAGCTTTACTACTTACTAGCCATAGTGACTCTGTGGCAAGCCACTTAGCCTCTTTGGGTCTCTGTTTTCTCATGTGCAAATTAAGGAGGTGGATAAGATTCTAAATCTCTGTCCCTTAAGGATGCACTAGGTGACCTTCAGGGGCTGAGACAGCCTGGGGAATCTGGAGCAATCTCTTGATGAACCTCCTTTTCTAGCCTGGAAGTATAAGCCATGTGTGGACAGATGCACTTCGCCTCCTCAGCAGGAGACAAAAGGTAGGAGCCCAGGATGAAGTATTGTTTTTCCAAGAGAAGAACATAGTCAAATGGAATAAGAACTGTAGCCACAAAATGCCTCCAGCCACAAGCTACCTCTATGAGCAGGGCCTCTCCCTTGCTATGTACTCATTGAGTCAACGGGTATGGATCAATGGTAATGGGTGAACAATGATACTAATTAAAAGGCTTGGGTTTTATTCATGGTAAAAGCAGCAGCCACCCAACTCTGAAGACCTGAGACAGCTCCCGTGGCTTTTGTTTCTGTTGGAAATCTCAGATACCGACTCCCTCTAGTGCCTGCTTGGGGCTGGAACATCTCAGCCTCAAAGGTTCATCTCTCCCAGATCTAGGATGAGGACGTACCTTTACCTTAGTAGGGCTAAATTAAAAGCAAACATTTTGGGGCATGGTGTAAACACCTCAGAGCATACAGTATTTAGATGCTGGCCTGGGACTGGAGTGGGGTAGGGAGAAGGGAGGTACAAAGTTAAGAATGTTAGAGCTGGAGGGACTTTAGAACATAACAAACTATAGACTTAGAAAGGATCTTAGAATCCCTAGTCTAATCACATAATTTTGCAGATGGGAAGTGAAGTGAATTAACCAAGGGCACACAGTCACTGGAAAAGCCAGGATTGGAACTCAAGACTGCCAACTCCTTTTCGTGGTTTTTCCATAATTCTGTATTTCCCTTGAGACTTGACCTTGCAAGACTTGGGTAAATTGAAGGGGGTGGACCAGGGAAATAGCTTGAAAAAGGGAATTAATTTAATTCAATTCAACATTCATCTGTCATATAACCACTATTTGCTAAGCCCTATATGCACAGTCATTGAATAACAGATGTGGATGGGATCTCAAACCATCAGACATTAAAGCCAGAAGGGATTTGAGGAGGTTGAATGTCAGATCTTTTGGTGTGATGGAAAGAGTGTTGGATTTGAAGCCACACAATCTTCATTCAAACCCTAGTTCTCTCACTTATGAACTGTTCCACTTTGGGCAAGTCACTTGGCCTCCTTGGTCATGAGTTTCCTCCTCTATAAATGATCCCTAAGGTCCCTTCCAGCTCTAAATCTGAGCTGGGAGGAACCATAGAACACAAAACGTTAGAACTGAGAACAACCTTCAGGATAGTCTATGCGAGATAGTCTAATCCATTTTACAGAGGAGGAAACTGAGTCTCAGAGAGGTCAAATTATTTCTCCCCTTTTATAGCAATAGTGGAAGTGATTTAGAAGACCTAGAATTTGAACCAAAGTTTGAACCAAAGTTTACTTGAACCAAGTTCTTTACTACTTTTCCTATACTATTCTCTCTCTCTCTCTCTCTCTCTCTCTCTCTCTCTCTCTCTCTCTCTCTCTCTCTATGTCTGTCTGTCTCCTTCCTCCCCCTATGTTCTAAAGTCTCTCCAATTCTTAGCATTCTTATCTAAACTTTGTACCTCTCTCTCTCTATCTTTCCCTTTCTATCTGTCTCTGCCTCCTTCATCAATAGCTTTTTAGTGGAGAAAAGAACTATCAGGAAGAGAGGAGCAGGGAAGCATTTGGCTACTGAGAATACCAAGACCTGGTCTCTTGGGGGTGGGAAAATTCAGGGCAGGGTACAAGCCTCTTCTGGTTTTCCTGATGCTGTTATTGTTTGAGACCAATTCATGGATGGCCAGGAAATAGATGAAATTGCTATCTACAAAGGAAAGGAAACTGTTTGGATTTTCCAGTGGGGCCCCATTCATTCCAGACTAGAGCTCCATGGGGGTGGCAGGTGGGGCAACATAAACTGGGCTAATTCTCACCTCTATACTTCTGCTCATCCCTCTACCCAGAATGTGCTCCTCACTCTTCTGTTTGTCTAATCCTATCTGCCCCTCAGGACCCTGTTCTAGTGTTTACCTCTGCCATGAAACTTTCTCTGACCCCAACCTCCCCAACCCCCAGTCCATAGGGATCTCTCTCCTTCCTCATCTCTCACTGAATCTGGTACTTAAGTGTAAGTTTTCACTGGTATCATGTGAGCGGCACTGGATTTAAAATCAGAGGAACTGGGTTTTAATGCTGGTCTTGCCACTTACTTGTCATTGGACTATCGCTCCTACATATATTGTCTCCTCCTTGTTAGGATGTGAGACCCTTGAGAGTGCGGCCTGTCCTGCCTTTCTATTTATATCCCCTGTGCTTTGCTTATAGTAAGTACCTAACAAACAAATACTCAATCTTTCTTTCTTTCTTTCTTTATTCATTCATATGAATATTGGCATAATCACTTCATTTCTCTGGACCTCAGTTTCCTCAAGTGTAAAATGGGGCCAACAATAATTGTACCACCTACCTCATAAGGTTTTCCTTTATAAATTTTAAAGTGCTTCAATATCAGTTATTGTTCATCTTTAACTATTTCATGCACGTATGCCTTACGTACAGATACCAAGCCTTATTAGTTCCCCCTTTATAAAATCTCTCACATCTATCTCCTCCTCCCTTTCCTCACTTTCTCTTCCCTAATATGAGCCCTCACTATCACCTTCCTGGACTATTGTAATCACCTCCTAACAGTTCTATTTCTCCTCCTCCATCTTCTTCTCCCATTCCAATCCATCCTTCATAGACAGCCAGACTCAGTCAGTCATTCAATGAAAATTTATTAAGCATCTTGATACGAGCTGTGCTAAACTCTAGGAAAACAACGAAAAGTAAAAGTCTCTGCCCTCAAAGAGCTCACAGTGTACTGAAGGGAGACAATATGCAAGCAACTACGTACAAACAAACTATGTATAGGATGAATTGAAAATAAACAACAAATGGAAGGCACTATAATTAAGAGGGATTGGGAAAGACTTCCTGTAGAAAGTAGGATTTTTAGCTGAGGCCTGAAGGAAGCCAGGGGAGCCACTAGGAAGAGATGAGGTAAGAGAGTATTCCAGGCATGGGGCATAGCCAGTGAAAATGCTCAGAGTTGGGAAATGTGTCTTGTTCAAAGACCAGCCAAGGGGCCCGTGTCACTGGATCTCAGAGTACTTGTGGGAGTGTGAAGTAGCCAAGGGGCCCGTGTCACTGGATCTCAGAGTACTTGTGGGAGTGTGAAGTGTAAGAAGACTGGAAAGATAGAGTTAGAGCCAAAGTCTGCTTAAAAACCTCCAATGCCTCAATTGCCCAGGAGTAAAGTTTAGTCCTTTGCCTGACTTTCAAGGCTCTCCAAAATTTGGTGCCACTCTATGTTCCCAACCTTAGCTTATGTTGTTCTTCTTCATATAAAGTGGATGAAGTCAAAGTGGATGACTCCCTGACCCACCAATTCATCCAGTATGCTCCTCTGTATCTTCATTCATGGTATTTCCTTGTGCCTAGAATATCTTCCTTTTTGACTTTTGCTTTTTTGAGGTCCTACCCATTGTTTAGATCTCAACTCAAAGACTTCCTCCTTTTGGGAATCTCAAATGGCTATGGCTGGGAATGATTTCTCTGCTTGATCCTCACATAACCCTTTGTTTTTCACCTTTCTAATGTACTTATCATCTAGTAATTATTATATATTGCTGTTATCTATGTTGGTTTCTTATCCCTCTTACTAGACTGTAAGTTCTAGAGCTCTAAGAGAATAGATACTGTGTCTTATCTAAACCTAATAATTGTAAAGAGCTTAGCACAGTGCCTGGCACATAGTCAGTTTTATGCACACACACATATACACTATTATTATTAATTATTATTATTAGACTCTCTATCCCCCCAGTACCTAACACATAGCCAGACATTTGTTGAATAAATGAATGAATGAACGCATATTCAACTAAACTGTGGGCTTGTTGAGGGCAGGCACAGTATACAGTTGATACTCAGTCAATCCTGGTGGAATTTATTTGATCACTAATAACAATAGCTCACACTTTTGTAGCCCTTTATGGGTACAAAGTACTTTATCTCATTTTACCACCCTGTGGGATAGAGAGTAAGGATATTATTTAAATTTTACTAATGAGGAAATAGATCAAAAGAATGAAAGCCCAAAGTCACGCAGTGACTAGGCTGGGCCCAGAACCTAGATCTAATGATTCCCAGTTCAATCTTAGAATCATATGTTCAGTTCTTAAAGGTCATTTAGTCCAATCTTCCACTTACTCTATGGCATTCCTGACAGATGGCTATCCATTCTTTGAATATATCAATTAGATTCAATTTAACAAATTTTTTATTAGACATCTACTATGTACAAAACACTATTGGTGAGAGCAGAGCTAAAAGTAATCCCTGCCTTCAGAGGGTGTCTTGTACTGGGAGATATAACAAGGAAACAGATAAGTAAGTACTAGATAATTTAAGGAAAGAGGAGGCACTAAGAAACAGCCAGGAAGATCAGAAAAGGTGTACCAGAGGAACTGGCACCTAAGCTGTCAACTCCTTTCTTTTGAAGGAAAGCAAGGGATTCTACGAGGCTGAGCTTAGGAGAAAGTGTGTTCAGGTATTTGGGACAGCTTGTGCAATGCCAAATTTGAGGGTAGAGGGAAAAGTTGAATTGTTCAGCTGTAGGGTCAAGCCTGAGAAGGCTAGGATTAGGCCAGTCAGTCAAACAATAAGTACTTATTAAGCATTTAGTTGCTAGTCACTGTGTTGAGTTCTGGGGTTACAGAGAAAAGCAAAAATATGGTCCTTTTTATCAAGGAGTATACATTTTAATGGAAAGTCAGTATGTAGATAGCTAGGTACCTACAAGATATATAGTATAAGTAAATGAAGGTAATTTGAAAGCAGAAGGCATTAGGAGATGGAGGAGGGGGTGGGGCAGGAAAGGCCTTCTTCAGAAGGTAGGATTTGAGCTGAGTTTTGAAGGAAGCCAGAAGAGGTGTAGAATGCTTGAAGGTCATCCTTAGGTGAAAGAATAAGTTAAATAGGAATAGGGCCAGGTCAAAGATAGTATGGAAAATTGTGACTAACAAGGAATTTTAGATCTCTGGATCCTAGAAATAGAAGAATTATGGCTGACGGTGAGACCAAGGTTATGCCCAAACCTGTGTCACACACCTGTAGCTGAGGTGGAGTAAATAACGTGCAGTTGAGGTTGATGAAGTGGGGGCCAGAGCATCTGAGGGGATACTCAGGTCCCACTCATCTGTAAAACAAAACCATCCCTCACATGACCCTACTATTCCCTCACAGTATAGAGAAGGAGGAGTCTACACTTATTTTCTCCAGTTCCTTGTCTCTCATTCTTCAGCCCTTTGAAATCTGGCTTTTCATTGTATCACTCGACAAAATGTTTTCTCCAAAGTTATTAGTGATCTCTTAACTGCTAAATCCAATGTCCTTTACTCAATTCTCATTCTTTTTGTTTCTGTAGCCTTTAGTCCTGTTGACTGCTTTCTCATCCTGAATATTTCCTCCTCTTCGAATTTTCATGTTACTGCTCTTTCTGGGTTCTTCTCCTACCTACCTGATCATTCCTTCTGTGTTGGATTATCATCCAAACTCTACACAGCCAAAAAAACTCATTATCTTTCCCTGCAAACTCACCCCTCTTCTTAACTTTTATTGAGGGTATCACCATCTTCCCTATCCACTGTGGGGTCATCCTTGAAATTGATGCCAACTTCTCCCTCACTCCCCTCCCCCTTTCTCTGGACTTCAATCCCCTCCCCCCCAACTGCTCTTAATTAATCAATTACCCAGTCATATCCATTCTATCTCCACACTACCCCTTGAATCCATCCCCTTTTCTCCGATTACTCATGGCCACTGTTCTCGGTCAGACCTTCATCACCTCTCACCTGGACTGTTTCAATAGCTTAATTCGTCATCCTGCTTCAGGTCTCCACCATTGCACACACAGCTTACAGAGTGATATTCCTAAAATATAGCTCTGACCATGTCACTGCCTTGCTTAGGAAGCTCTAGTCAGTCTCTTTTGCCTCTAGGAACAAATACAAATTCCTCTATTTGGCATTTAAAGGCCTCAAGCCTGGCTCCAGCTGATCTTTGCAGGCCTTATATAACTCTACGATCCAGCCAAAGTGAGCTTCTTGTTGTTACTCTGACATGGTATTTCATCTCCTGCTTTTCTACTTTTGTACAGGCAGTCTCCCCAAATGCCTGAAATGTACCCCCTCCTTCCTACCACCCCTTAGAATCCTTAGCTTCCTTTAGAGCTCAGTTCAGGCACCACACCTATCTAACCTTACCCCGTATCTACCCGCACCTCCCTCCCAAAGTTACCTTGTATGTTCTTTGTATATAGTTACGTGTACATATTGTCCTTCCCCCTTGCTTCCTCCCTCCTTCCCCAGTAAGGTCCTCTAGAGCAGGGCTTCTTAAACTTTTTCCACTTGTGACCCTTTTCACCTGAGAAAATTTTACACAACCTTGGGAATATAGGGATATAAAATAGGTATACAAATCAAACATTTACTGATAATAAATGATAAAGAAATTTATTTTAAAACAATTCTTTGGTATACATATAATTTTTCCATTTATTAAAGATGAAAGCAAATTTACATACTAATGAGAGGGATGTGCTCATTTATTTTTACATAAAAAATTAAATCTTGGTGGAATATTTGATACTGCAGGACACACAGCATCTTCAATGTTTTTCAGAGCTGATTGAGATTTTGATTTTATGATCGTCAATGCTGAGAACTCTGCTTTGCAGAAGTATGTAGTACAAAATGGCAGAAGCATGTTTAGGGTCATTTCAGAAATTATGGGAAATTCTATATTAATCCCAAACCAAAATTCATTTAATGACTTTCTACATACAGTAAAAAGACTGCAATTCGTAACATATAATAGTCTCAAATCTGAGCTGAGGTGTTTCTGGCAGCTTTCATTGGCATTGCATGGTGTGATAGCATGCACAATGCAAAGCGTGCATGTTGTGTGTTCAGAACCAAGACTGCAGTGAAGTTATACGATACAACACAGGCAAGTAAAGGCAGAAACACCTTGGGATTTATTACAAGTTTGATTTTGAATTAATTTTCGGTCATTGCGTGTTCAGAAACCTTTTACTGTTGCCAGATTTTTCACAGCTCCAACATTCAGTTATGTGACCCAATATGGGGTTGTGACTCACAGTTTAAGAAGTGCTGCTTTAGAGTGGGGGAATGGAGGAAGAAGGAAGGAAAAAGCATTTATTAAAGGCTTACTGTGTCCAGGCACCTCTGCTAAGTACAAAGCATACAAATACAAAAAGAAAGACAGTCCCTGCCCCTCGAAGAGCTTACAGTGTAAAGGAAAAGACAATATATAAGAGATAGCTGGAAAGGAGTGAGGAGGGGATAAAGGCACCTGGCTTGGGGGCATGGTTTTGAAATCCAGACAAAGTCAGAATAGGTCTAGGAGAAGAATAAATGTAGGCTGGCCTTGGTACCTCCAAAAAAATAGAGATTCCAAGAGGAACTCCGCAATGGGAGAAGGGAGACAGTCTCATGGAGGGATATTTCCATGTAAATGGGTTGCAGGGATGGTAGACTGTTCCAAGTCGAGGAGGCCTGAGGCACTGGGGGAAGTTCCCAGATGAGTCAGCAGTAGAAGGGGGCATGGCATTAAAGTCCAGAGAAAGTCAGGAACTTGGCCAGGAGGAGAATGGTTCATTTTTGGTGCTGTTTCCCTGGTCCCTAAAACAGTGCCTGGCACAAGGCCGGTGCTTAATGAATTTATGCTGATTGAAGGACACTAACATCAAAGCCACTGAGTATGGAAGGAGAGATTAGGGTAAAGAGGGAGACAGTGAATCAGGTACTGAACTCCTAGAGAAAGGAGGGAGAATGATCCAAGAGCCAGCAGATGACCAAAAAAAGAATCTGAATAGGGTGATATAAGGTAGGGTGCTCTGTTGCTGAGGGAGAGAGGAAAAAGCATGGCTTGGAAGTAGCAGTGAAGAGTTAGGTCTATTTTTATTCCTCCTTTTGACCCAAGATATGAGGAGAGGTGGTCAGGGATTCAGGGTGCAATATCTTTCAGAAGAATCCAAGTATCCATGAATGCAAGAGGCAGCTAACTAGATGACACGGTGAATAGAGTACTGGGCCTGGGGTTAGGAAGATCTTAGTTTAAAATCCAGCCTCAGATGTTTACTGGCTGTGTGACCCGGGCAAGTCTCTTAACCTCTGTTTGCCTCAGTTTCTTCATCTGCAAAAGGGGATGATAATAACACTTGCCTCACAAGGCTGTTGTGAAAATCAAATATAATATTTGTAAAGTGCCTACATAGCAGTTGCTATAGATGTGTTAGCTATTGTTAAAAATAATTATTTTATTAGATTATTTAATAAATCATTTATTAAATAATTAAAATAATAATTATTATTAAAAGAGTGTGAAATAGCATTAGAACAGAGAGTTTCAGATGGCCTAATGGAAGAGGAGGGTAGAGCAGGATAGGGATTTGGAAAGGGAAGGCCTGAGATGAATGAGGAGGAAGGAGAGGGAAATGACCATAGAGGAGAAATCTTTTTGTCTAGAAAACTGGTGGTGTCTCAATCACAGGGACTGGGAGAAGAGAAATTAGGACTGTCTTTCTTTTTCTTATTTGTATCCTGTGCTTAACACAGTGCCTGGCACACAGTTGGCACTTAATAAATGTTTATTGAATTCAGTTGAACTCCCTAGGTTGTAGAAGGAGTACCACTTGAAGAGGCCTTCTACTCTCCATCAGGAAATTTTGCTAACTGGGAGCTGGTACTAGTTTTTTCTGTCTAAAACACCAGGGAAGAAGGGAGATAGGGTCAACCAATGTGGCCAGTAAAAATCTGATGAAAGGGTTCCCAGGAGTTTCACTGAATTCACATGCAGCACTCATTGCTTCATCTCATCTCAAGATGTTGGGGGATCACACAAAAGAAAGCATGCTCTGGGTCAGCCCTGGTATCTTCAGCACTGCTCTTGGATGAGATCCTAAAGGCAAGAGGGCTGATGCCTGAAAGCTATTGCTTCTCTCACATGGTTCAATAAAGCAGGGTGGAAGGGGTTCAAGTTCCCAAATTCAATTCTCTAGCTCTCTGTGATAATGATGTAATCAATAAACAAACCTTTATGAAGTGCCTGTTGTGTGCCAAGCACCATGCTGAGATAAAAAGACCAAAACAAAACCCAACCCCAAACTGAAATAATCCTTGCTCTCAAAGAGCTTACATTCTATTAGGAGAGGCAATGTGTACACAGATGGGTGTATGTATAGACTAAATGCAAAATAGTTAAATACATGATGATTAAGGAGGGCACTAGCTGCTTAGGGGATCAGAAAGGATCAAAAACCTTCTATGTATAGAAGGTTCTGCTTGGGCCTAGTCTTGAAGGGAAAGAGGGATTCTAAAGGAAGGAATGGAAAAGGGTTGGCTTTGGCCACGAGAAGGGTTACCCCATTGTCAGAGACTAGCACAGGGTAGGGAGGCCACATGTGGCCTTCTAGGTCCTTGGGTGCAGCTTTTTGACTGAGTCCAAGTTTTATAGAACAAATCCTTTTATTAAGGGGATTTGTTCTGTGAAGTTTGGATTCAGTCAAAGGGCTGTACTTGAGGACCTAGAGGGCCACACGTGGCCTCAAGGCCGAAGGTTGCCCACCCCAGGCTAGGGGAAAGGAGGAGAAGATGGAGAGGCATGTCAAGAGGTTTTGACATAGATTGAATGGGAAAAGAGGGAGCTCACATTGAATGCTCTCTGTGTTTTCAGTAAAGGAAGATGCAAGGTCTTATTAATTAATAGCTAGCATTTATATAGCACGTTAAATTTTACAAAGCTCTTTACAAATATTATCTTATCCAACAAGCATTTTACAGATGAGGAAACTGAGACAAGAGGTTAAGTAACTTACCCAGGGTAACATAGCTAGTAAATGTATTTGAACACAAGATTTCCTGACTCCAGGTCCAGTGTTCTACTAATGATGGGAAGCCCACTATCCACAAAAGCAGCCCCTTCCATTATTAGACAGCTCTAATTCTTAGGAATTTGTTTCTTTTATTGAGCTGAAATCTGGCTCCCTTCTGCTTCCCTCCCTATCTCCCATTGATCCTAGTTCTGGCCTCTGAGGCCAAGCAGGACAAGTCCTTTTCTTTCTTCCTTTTTTAGTTTTTAACATTCACTTTTATAAGGTTTTGAGTTCTAAATTTTTTTCTCCTTCCCCAAGACAGTAAGCAACCTGATATAGATTATATATGTACAAACATATTAAATATATTTCCACACTAGTCATGTTGAGAAAGAAGAATCAGTTTAACAAAAGAGAAAAACCACAAGAAAAAACAACAAAAGTACGCTCCGATCTACATTCAGACTCCACGGTTCCTTCTCTGGATGTGGAGAGCATTTTCCTTCATGAGTCTTTTGGAGTTGTCTTAGAACATTGCATTGCTGAGAAGAGCCAAGTCTATCAAAGCCAGGTATTGCACAATGCTGCTGTTACTGCATACAGTGCTCTCCTGGTTCTGCTCACTTCACTCAGCATCAGTTCATTTAAGTCTTTCCAGGTTTTTCTGAAATCTGCCAAGCAGGACAAGTCTTGTTTGTCTCCCACATTTCTAATACTTGCAGTCAGCCAGCCTAGAGACAACATGGGGGTAGTGGAAGGAAGGCTAACTTTGGGATCAGGTGAGTTGGGTTAGAATCTGGCTCCGCTGCTCCTTTACTGTGTGGCTTTGGTGTAACCATGGTGGGTGCTGAGCTCTGAGTTGGTGCCAGTTGTTCTTAATCCATCCAATCTTTCTCTGGGTAGGGCTACTTCTCCCCTTGGGTAGGACTTTCTCTCTAGCCACTCCCTTGGTCCTCTCCTCTGTGAGGAGTGGTTGTCCTTTCAAACTAGCTCTGCCCTGCCTCCATCATATTTGCTCACCTCAACGATTCTGCCCTCTTGACTATCCATTTTGTCCTCCTCCTTCCTATAAATCCATACAATGGGAGGGGCTAGCTTCTGAATCTAAGTTAGCCTCAATTCCAGTCCTAAGGTCAGGGGAAACTAATGTCAGATTGAGGAGGACTGGGGAATTTCTGCCTCAGATTAGCAGACACCCATCGCTAGCATCCTGATCTCCCAGCTGGCACCTGGAGTAGATGTAGCCAAAACAAAGCTACATTGAGCAAGTGACTTCTCTCTGAGTGCCAGTTTTCTCTTCAGAAAAATCAGGGGATTGAGATAGAACTCTAAGGTTCCTTTTAGCTCTAAAACCTATGATTCTTATTTCTTCTTTCCCTCTCCCCCCTCAAAAAAAGAAAAAGAAAAAAAGAAAACCGCTAGGTTAAATGTTTGGAACATAGCTCAGAGCAGCTCCCAGGAATGGCATTCTCTTCCCTAGGATCCCACATCTCAGTGACTATCTTCATTGTTCTGGGCTACTTTACCCTGATTCTCAGGATGTACCCAGTCAGCTTGTCCTAACCTTAGGCTTGGGCTGAGGGAAACAGGATCTGGCTTAAAGTGAGGCTTGAAGTGCCTGCTGGCCCCTCCAGATGACTGGGGGAAGTGAGAGTCACCTTCTTCAAGTCCTGTTTCAACAGGAAGCACATTTTGGCAAAGGAAAGAGACGGGCCATATAATAGAGAATCAGCATTAGGAAGATGAGATCAGACTAGTCCACCTACCCTGCTCACAGGCCTTCCTTCCCCCTTTCTTTTCATTTTTTAATAATAACAGCGCGCATTTATATAAGCACTTTTAAGGCTTACAAAACACTTTCCTCATGACAATCATGTGAGGTAGCTGCTACAGGTTTTGTTAATCCTATTTTACAGGTGAGGAAACTGAGGCTCAAGGAGATCACATGACTTACCCAGGTCCCTAGCCTGGTAAATGTCAGCTGGGCTTTGACCCCAGGTCTTTTGATTCCAAGTCCAGTTTAGTGTTCTTCCTACTACCTTCTACTGCCTCTCAGAATCAAAGGACTACAAAATCTTAAGAACTTGAGGGATTGCACAGGATGACAGCTTAAGGGAATGATAGATTTAAAATCAAGGTTTTCTTAAGGAGGACCTAGACGTGTTTGTAGGTGTCAGGGAAGGAGCCAGTAGACAAGGAGAGACTAGAGAAAGGAAGAGAAAGGAAAGGGATGGCTGAGCAACTAGCTGCCAGAGGAGAAAGGAGGTGGTAAGAGAATCAAGCATGGAAGTGAAGGGGTTAAGCATGCAAGTGAAGTGGTTAGCCTCGGCAAGGATAGAGCTGACCTCTTCATTAGATACTGGATCAAAGGAAAAGAGAATGGGAAATAAGTAAAAGAGGGTCTGAGGTTTAGAAGAAGGAGCTCAGGATAGACGGTTTCTATTTTCTCATCTGCAAAACGTAAATACTAATACTTATTCTGATTACCTCACAGGTATGAGAATCTGGAGTACATGTGTCCACCTGGTTGCTATCTCAATTCGATTAAGTAAGCATTCATTAAGCACCTGAGAGGCAGTGTGGAGTAGTGGATAAAGAGCTGGCCTCCAAGTCAGGAAGATCTAGGTTCAAATCTTGAATTTGACATAGTCTAGCTGTGTGACCCTGGGCAAGTCATGTAACCTATCAGTTTCCCAGCCAACCCTCTAAGACTAAGAATTGCAGAGAAGGTATTGACCCACACCAAGAGAGAAGTTCCTCACAGAGGAGCTCCCTACCCTGAAGAGATCACAGGTTGTCAGAAAAATAAAGACAACCTTCTATATGCAAGACACTGGGGAATATGAGGGTAATACCCTGTCTCTGTGCTCATGGAGCTCACAATCTAGTGGGAGAGAGGATAAGACAAGTACACAATTAACTGTAATGCAAAGTAAGCTGTGATACATTTGAAATATGAACAAAGAGCTAAAGAATTCTAAGCAGGGAGAAATCATTTCTCCGAGGTACAAGTGGATGAGGGAAGGGCATCATGAATAGGATGAATTGGAGGGGGAAAGACTGGCAGCGGAGAGACCAATTAAGTGAAAATTACTTTAGGCAAGAATTTGTCTTTTTTCCATTTGAGGATGTCTCTCTCAGGATATACCGTATGGTTTCTTTTTCTGTCTCCATTGCTCCTGGTACTCTGGCTAATTCAGTTATTCCACGAGTAAGTAGATGGGGGTGGGAGGTAGGGTGTTAGTGTTGTATTGCTTTTTTAATTTATAATTTGGTTGATTTAATTTTTTCTGTGGATTTTTTTGAGGGAGGTAAGTCTAGTTACCTTTAACCTCTTCTTTTGACATTTTGGATCAACTAACTAGGGTAGTCATGGGGAGTATGCAGAGAAGTGAATGGGTTTGAGAGATATTGTGGAGACATGGAACTTGGTGAGTGGATATGGGTGTGGTGAAGGAGAAGGGAGAGTCTTAGATGACTGCACTATTGAGCCTGCATGACTGGAAGAATGGTGTACCATCAGCAAAAATAGAAAAGTCAGAATAGGTAGCAGATTGAGAGAGAAATTATGAATTCATCATTAGACATGTGTCTCATCACTGAGGTACTTGTGCTTGCCAAGTTTTTTGTGCTGTCATGGAGAATGTCTAACATAAAGTCCAAATGGAAAAGAGATTCCTCAAAATGATGAGGTCCTCTAAATGACTCTATTTGTGGTTGACATTGTGCTGATTGAATAAAGCCCTGGAGCAATGCAGAGCCACCTAGATGGAATCCATAATCACTCAAAAGGATTAGCCCTAATTATCCACCAGGAAAAACTGAGTGGATGTAGAATGCCTTTTGTCCAGACTACGACAAGCATTTGGATGGATGACCCATAGAGCTGGCGCATCAGTACATATATTTTGAGCAGACGCTACATATGGACAATGGCTTTTGTCCAGAAATGGAAGAAGGAGAGGAGGCTAGACTCTGCTTCTGGGAAATTGTATGGTGCTTTTAATGATTCCCAAATATATCCCTAAAACATTAACTTCATCTTTTTAATAATAACTAATACTCTTCTGGTGAGGTTGTATGGCTACAAATCATGTCACATCTCAATCTCTGAAGAATCAAAATTATGGCTCTCCCAAGAGGTAATAGAGGGAGACACAGGATGGACATAAATAGGCTGAAGCATATTACCTTTGAATAATTACACACAAGGAGCAAGTAAGAAAAATCAATAAAAAGATACAAAACCAGAAAAGGAGTGAGTTGGTCATGTGTTAAGAGCTGGCCTGTGTGCTCCACTGGTACACATGTAAGGTCAGTTTTCTTTGCTGGATCTTCAATCAGGTCATGCCTGGTTGAAGGCCTGGGTGTCCCTCAAGGCGCTGTCTGGGCCACCTTATCAGTTCTTATGGATTTAATTATTATCTCTTTGCAGATGACTTTCATATCTATTTCTCTAGCTCTAAATTCTCTCCTGATTTCCAGCCCCACATCTCCAACTGCCTATTAGACATTTCCAACTGGATGTCCTAGAGATATCTTAAATTCAAAATGTCCAAAACGGAACTCATCATCTTTTCCCCTAAACTCTTCCCTTTTCCAAACTTTCCTAGTACTGTCAAGGGTACCACCATCCTCTCAGTCATTCAGGCTTGAAAACTAGATGTCATCCTTGACTCTTCATTCTCTTTCAACTCCCATGTCCAACCTGTTGTCAAGTTCTATTAATTCTACCTTCAAAACATCTCTCCTCTTTACTTCTTTCTTCCCTCTCATGCATCTGCTGCTATGGTGCAGGCCCTAATCATTGCATGCTGGGACTGTTGCAATAGCTTTCTGGGTTGGTTTCCTTGCCTCAAGACTCTCCTCACTTTAGTCCATCCTCCATTCAGCTGTCAAAGTGATCTTCCTAAAGGGCAAGTTTGACCATATCACCCCTCCCTTCCACCCTACCTTTGCCACTCGATAAACTCCAGTGACCCTCTATTACTTCTAGGATCAAATTTAAAATCCTCATTTTGGCTTTTAAAGCTCTTTATAAACCTCTCCTCTTTCTACTTTTCCAGTCTTCTTACACTTTACTTCCCTCTACCACTCTACCCTCCAGGGACACTGGCCTCCTTGCTGTTTCTTGTCATCTCTTGACTTTGTGCTTTTTTACTGGCTGGCTTCCATGCCTGGACTGCTCTCCCTCCTGGTCTCTGCCTCCTGGCTTGCTTCAAGTCAGTTAGGCATTGCAATGGATAAAGTGGATCTAACCACTAGACCTGGGGTCAGGAAGACTAGAGCTCAAATTTGACTTCTCTCACTTTACTAGCTGTGTGACTCTATGTAAGTCATTTAACTTCTGGCTGCTTTGGTGTCCTCAACTGTAAAATGGAGTTAATGACAGCATCTCACTTCCTATAGTTGTTGTGAGGTTAAAATGACATAATATTTGTAGAATGCCTTGCAAATCTTGAAGTGTTATACAGGGTATTCCTAAAGTCTGGACACATGGGCAATTGGCAACAATGTGGAGTTATTGCATCGGGTTCACGTGAATCTTGCAAAGAGCATTAACCTTTGCACCACAAATGATGAAAATCATATTAAAGATGTTATTTGTTAATATTCCAATTAAATAAAAATTTCATTCATTTTATTTCTTGAAAATATGCATTTTTGCCTATGTGTGCCGACTTTAGGAACACCCTGTGTAAATATTAGTTACTATTAAGTTAGCTGAAATTCTACCTTCTTCAAGAAGCCTTCCTCTAGGGTCAAGGATTCAGATGCAGGGGTTTTGACTTCGAGCCTAGCACTCTTTTTGCTACATCACACTATGTGTAAATGACAGAACATTCCCACAGTGAGGGTTCTCAGAAGTCAGCTGGGCTTACCATGATGATTTATAGTTCAGTGAGGAACCATTGGTGACAGTGGTGGGGAACAGCATACACACACAAAGCAAAGAAGAGAAAAGAAAAGAAGAGAGGAGAGAAGAGAGGAGAGGAGAGGAGGGGAGGGCAAAGGAGGGGAGAAAAGGGAAGGGAAAGAAATAATAGGCGAAAGTTCTGTAATATTTGGGGTCCTGTTGACTTTTCAGAGTAGAGCCATGAGATACGAAATGAAATTTTGAAAAACTTTAAGTAAGAAACTAAGCTTGGGTTGAGTTAGAAAAAAAGCTGTCAATTCTCTTTTCAATTATTCTGAGTCTTTAGGGAATAAAACTGGTTGACTACAACTGCCTGCCTTCAAAGAGCTTACTGTATCATATGCCAGGTACACAGATAAATATCATGTAAGGCAGAGTGTGCTGTTTGCAAAGGTAAGAATTGGACTAATAATAACTGGTGTTTATATAATGCTTTACATACGTTATCTCATTTGATGCTCACAACAGCTCTGGAAAGTGTTATATTTTACCATTACACTGAGTATTTTTCTGGCTCCAACATTATGTTCTAAGTTCCGTACTGTTGCATTTTCTAACCTCAACGTCCCATGAGCACCTCAAATGCAGCTACCTTACCCCAAATTGAATTCTTCATCTTCCCTCCAATACCTGACCCAACTCCTTCATTTCTCCAGTTGATGTCACCATCTTCCCAGTCACCCAGGCTCAAAACCTGGGAGTTTCCTTTGACTCTTCCCTCTTCCTTAGCTCTCACAGCCAATCAAGTGCTCAGTGCTGTTGAGTCTTCCTCTACCTGTGCATCCATCACTGTCCTCTTCTCCCTACAGCCATCCTAGCTCAAGTCCTCCTCACTTCTCACCTGGACTACTGTAAGAGCTTTCTGGTTAGTATCCTTGCCTCCACTTTCTCCCTTTTCCAACCTATTTTCCACACAGCTGTTGAAATAAACCTCCTAATGTACAAGTGTGACCATGTTATTCCCCTGCTCAAAAACCTTCAGTAGCTCCCTATTGCCTCCAAGATAAGATGGAAACTCCCTAACTTACTATTTAAAGTCTGGATCCAGTCTGCCTTATTTCATACTCTCCCCCAGCCTTTTCAAACTTATTCTATTCTATCCTTCTTCATGCATTTTCTGTTCCATCCTAACTGAACTACAAGCTATTCACCAAACTCAACATGTTGTCTTCTACTTCTAAGTATCTGCACAGTATCTTCTAAGTATCTTATGTCTTGAATGATTCTTTCCTCTCTACCTTTTAGACTGCTCTTCTTCCTTTAAAGCTCAGCTTAGTTGCCACCTACTTTATGAAGCCTTCCCTAATCCCTCCAGCTCAATAGAATGTAATCTTCCTCCTTAAATTTTCCTGAAATCCCTGGGGATAATGCATCCAAATGGATAGAGTGACTGGTGGGAGTCGGAAAACCTCAGATCTGAATTCTGCTTCAACTGTGTGATCCTGGGTGAATCGTTTAACCTCACCGTCTCAGTCTCTACCTCTGTTAAATGGGGATAATAATAACTGTTAATGCCTTATATAATTGTTGTGAGCAGAAAATGGGATAATGTATGTAAAGCACTATATAAACCGCAGCTATTAGTCTGAATCTCTACTTTGCCCATGTCACGCTCTACCTAATATTATGCTTATCTGTGTATATACCATATCCCTTAGATATGATACAGTAAGCTCTTTGAAGGCAGTGCCTATAGTGCAGTGCTTTGCACATGGTAGGTTTTCAATAATACCCAAATTGAAATTGCATTTTATGTTTCCTCTGGTTGTCAGTGATCATTCTCTCTCTCCCTACATCATCATGTATAGGATAAGTTTACATGTTGTGTCTACCTCTCCTTCCCCTCCACCCCCCATCCCCCATTCAAGCTCTTTCAGGTCAATGGCTGGGTTTTTTTTTTTTCATTTTTCCCTTTTGTCACTAACATCAAGCCCAGTGGGAGGTACTTAATAACTGCTTGTTTTAGATTGGACTAGATTGTTCTCAGGTCCTTTCTGATGCTAATATTTTATCTTCTAACATTGCATGTTCTAAGATCCTTTCTGGTTCTAACATTTTAAGATTCTAGGTGATGGGGCCTAGAATTCAAGTGACCAGAGAGGGGAATCAGTGCAGGGACCTGTTCTGAGAGAACAGCAGGACCGTACCTAGTTACAGATCAGGGTCTGGGATTTGAGAAAGCAGCCCCTCCATTGCGTGGGGTCTGTGCTTCCCCCTCCACTCTGTGGGGTCCACAGGCCAGCTTAAGTCCCAGGGCTCATTAACCCCATGTGGGGCCGTCAGGCAGTGGAAGAGAGGGTGTGGGCTGGTGGGCAGGAGACTGTAGGCAAAACACATTTATGAACAAGAATGGATCCAAGCTATTATTTCTTCTTTCCTTCCCCCCCCCCCCCCAACAAGCATTTTTTTTTCCATGGACTCTTAACTGGGCCTTCTTGATCCTGCTAAAGTGTTCTCCGTACTCTAAATAAACAGCCGTGGAGCTCGGCCCAGGAGAGCAGAGAAGAATGCACGGGGCTTTGAGCAACAAGCAGACACACATGTCAGCAATTTGGCCGCCTTGTGTATTTTGGCTTTTAGCAAAGCATTTTGGAATAAACGGATGGACGCAGGAAAACCTTATCCTGCTGGCAGCTGGGGTTCAGAGTAAATTGCTTTCAGCTGATATGCCCTGTGCTCCAACCGAGCTGGTCTCTGGTGGGCTCACCTTCCAGCTGTGGGGGGAAGTGGCCCCCTGGGAGAGAGAGCCCTGGGTTTCCTATCCCTTGAGTCCTTCTTTCAAGTCACCCATGTGAAGATATGTTTCCTGAAGATTCTTGCCCAGAATCCTTCCAGCGAGCTTCTTCTCTCTGGAGGATCTTCCTATTCACCTGGCCTGACCAGGGAGAAGGGAGCCTGCAATTCTAGGTAGGCATGGAAAAATTGAGGACCAGAGAGGGAGTGACATACAGGATTAAGAGCAGTATTACCTAGAGGAAAAAACACAGTTCTCTTTGATCAAGAGGTAGAGCACTAGATTTGGAACCAGAGGATGTGGACTTGAATCCCGGCTCTGCCACTTACTAGCTGTGTATAGACTCTCTAGGCCTCAGTTTCTTCAGTCTGTAAAATGGGGATAGCAATATTTCACAGGATTACTGTGAGGAGACATTCAAATGTAGGGGTAATTATGTAGAGCAGTGGATGGAGCGCTGGGCCTGGTCAGGAAGACCTGAGTTCAGATTTGACTTCAGATGCTTACTAGCCATGTGACCTTGGGCAAGTCACTTAACCTCTTTTGGCCTCAGTTTCCTCAGCTGTGAAGTGAGGATAATAATAGCATGTACCTTCCAAGGTTGTTGTGAGAATCAAATGAGATCATATATTATCATAAATATTAAAAACAATATAGAAATGTTTCTAACCCACCTGTCTTCACACAATGAAATGGAAGTCAATAGTTGAGACTGGTTCTTCTTCCTCCTCCCCATTCTTCCTCTTCCTCCTTCTTCCTCTTCTTCCTTCTCCTTTCCCCCTCCTCTTTCCTCTTCCTTTCCCTTCCTTTATTAATTTATATTCACTCTCTTTTCCCTGTTCCCTTCTTCATGCTCCTTTTTCTCCCTTCTTTCACTTTTCTTCCTTCTCCTCTTTCATTTCCTCTTTTCCTTGTTCCTTCTTCTCTCTTACTATTCCTTTTCCATTCATCTCTTTTTTCTCCTTTTCTTTCTCTCCTCTCCCTTTCCTTTTCCTGATCTTTCTTCTTCTCCTCCTCCCCACTTTTGTCCCTCTTTCCTTCCTCTTCCATTCTCTATCCTTCAGTTGACTCTCTCTTCTCCTCTTCCTCCCTCCATGTTCTTCCTCCCTCCATGAAGGCAGAAAAGTAGAGCCTCGCCAAAAGAAAGAACAAAGTACTTCTGAACAAAAGTTCAGAGAAGAGAGAGAGAATAATTTCGGCTGTCATTTCTAGAGCACCTTTTTTAAAGATTACTTTTCAGGGAAGACTTCTTGGAATAGCTAGGAAGTAGCAGATAGAGTACCAGATTTAGAGTCAGAACACCCTGAGTTTGAATAATGCCTCAGACACTTATTAGTTACATGACCCTTACTAGGCTGTATGAGTCACTAAGTCACTTAATCGCTCCATGCCTCAGTTTCCTCATCTGTAAAATGAAATTGATGGTCTTTAAAGTTTTCTCCAGATCTAAATCTATGACCCTATGATCTGATGATTAGCTGTCATTAGAACTAGACCTTAAAGCATCGATGGATAGGTTTCTAAAAGTTGAGTAGATGGATATAATTTGGGAGAAGGACATCTCAGACACAGAGAAAAGCTTAGGAAAAAAGTAGGGAAACCAGGCAGCCCAGCCCGTGATCAAAGAAATGGTAAGCACTCTGGTTTGACTATGTATGTAGAGGATGGCTAGAATCAAACACACATGCATGCACATGCACACACACACACATACACACACACACACACACACACACACACACACACCCTCTGTCCTGGAGAGTTTCCCTCTCTCACCCCACCCCGCCCCCCAGTGCTTTCCTGCTCTCTCCTATTTGAGAAGGAAACAAAGTATACTGGAAAAAGCACTGGACTTGTCACCATAAACTCAGTATTCAAATTTTACTTCTCTAACTCATGAGCTATATGGCCTCGAAGAAGTCATTGCACCTCTCTGGGCTTCAGTTTCTTCACGTGTAAAATGGGACAGTTGTATTTAAACTGCTTTTCTCACAAGGTTGTGAAGATGAAGGGAAATAATATATCATAGGCCTTAAAACAGTACTGGAATGTCACTTATTATTACTGATCATGTTTTAAGGTGAAGCAAAAACTGTACCATATTGGTCCAAATATAGGTCTCACTTCCCAAATGAGGTATTTTTGAGAGGAACATAATTATATCATTATACCCTGAAAAAGAACACCCAACCACACCATGAACTCGGGTTTTATACAAGCTAGATAATCTGAGCACAGCCCTGCTACCCAGATAACACTGAAAGGTCTAGAGGAAGGTCCTCAGCATGTCGTGACTATCATTTAGGTAGAGTTTAGGAGAGGACAGGGACAAGAATCACTGGGGATGAGAAGGCATGGGTGGGATGTGATCACCATTTCAAGGGAATAACCACATGAGATGAGATGAAGATTTATTGAAATACTACATGAGGGACTATTGAAATACTACATGAGTCCAACCACTTCACTTTACAGATGAGGAAACTGAGGCCCAGAGACATCCAGGTCACAGAGGTGGGAGGTAACAGAGCTGGGGTTGGAACCTCAGTTTTCAGCATACTGACTTGTCTTACATATTCTGATTTGGTTCTTGCAGCTCTTTCTTGCAGCTGGATTGCAGTGAATTAATGATTCATTGGGAATGTGTGAATTGAGCCCCTGCTCTCTGCCAGAGAGGAGAAGGTTGAGAGCTGGTGAGGTTATACAAATGGACCAGTGGCCTATATGCAGAGCTCCCAGTTGGGTGGTCCCTACTGCTGACTCAGGAGTTTTGGGGAGGACAGGGCCACTCTGGTTGCAGAGTTAGCAGGGCTCTTGGAAGCCTGGTAATTGGTGGAGCTTCCCAAGTCAGTGCTAGAGAGATCTCATTTTTGTCCACTTTTGATGATATATAACCAAAAACGGTCTTATATTTCTGTAATTTCTTTTCTGAGATGTTGCATAGTGGAATGAGTGGGAGTCCAAGAGCCAGGAGATCTAGGTTCAAGTCCTCATCTCTAAAGTGAGAGCGAGCGTAGGACTCACTAATCCCTAATGGCCCCGTGCACTTCGCGAGGATCTGTATTCGAAATTGTAGTCTCTTTAAATCCTGACACTCTATGACTATTATCTGTCCCCTTTGATTCTTATGTCCCCCTAGAAGAGTGGGTGGCAAGCGAGGGGGCATGGAAAGGCGAAGGAGCGGGGTGGGGGGGGGAAGTTCTTGAAGTTCAGCTTGGAGGAAAAGAGAGGAGGGAAGGGAGGTGGGAGCCCCCTCCTCTGGGCCTATTTCCCTCCCTCCCGCTCCTTGGGGGGAGGAGCTGAGGATTCCAATTAGAGAGCCGCTGGGAGCCAGCCCCGGGGAGATAATGACAGTAGGAAGCAGTCCGGAATTAGGGCTCTTGTTTAGCAAACTAAACAAAGAATTATGTACAAGGCGGGCTGAGAGTCGGCGGCGCTGTCCCTGCTGCTGATTACGGGAAGAGGAATATGTAAATGTGGCTCCGGCCGTTGCCATGGTAACTCCATGAATTGCTGCTCCTGTTACATCGGATTCTAAAAGGCAAAACATACCTGGGGTCAGCGTGTGCTGCTTTCCCACTCCACTCCAGCCACCCTGGGCTGCAGGGACAGCCTTTCTCTGATGTCCTGTGCAGGGCACGTGTCTGTCCGTGTCCGTGGGGGGCACCGTGCCCGTAGGAGTGGGCTAGCACCTAAATGTGACCACACACACGTGCCTGGGCATACACAGGCATGTATGGGAGGGCATGCATTATGTGTGGGTATAACATGTGCAAGCATCAGTGACTAGATACAGCCATTTGTGTATGTGCACATGTGTGTGGGAAGCAGAAACATGAGAGCATCATATATGTACATTAATCCCCCAATACTGAGCAGTGCAATGGAAAAAGTACAGGATTTGGAGTCAGAAAATAGAGTGGAACCTTGGCTTTGCACTGTACTACCTTTGTGACCTTGGACAAGTTGTGCAAGCTCTCTGGAGCCCATTTACCTCATTTAGAAAATCTTTCGTTGGACCAGATGGCTTCTGTGGTCCGTTTCAGTTCTAAATCTATGATCCCAGTCTATCCTTCTATCACTGTACGCTTGCAAAAATGTAACTAAATCTAATTTGTGAGTGTATGCACATGAGTGGTCATAACACAGATGTACACCAGCGATTTGAGTACATATGAGATGATCCCACATATGTGGGCGTATATAATGTGGACACATGATAAAATCACTAACACATAATAGCATGTTAAAGTTTGCATATATTATCTCATTTTATCCTCACAATCACCCTGGGAGGTGGGTGCTATTAGCCCCATTTTACACATGAGGAGGCTGTTACTGAGGGAGGTTAAGATTCCTAGGGTGATACATTTAGTTAATGTCTGAGGAAGGATTTGAATTCAAGCAGCATTCTATCTACTACGCCAACTAGCTGGATGGGGGTGAGGGGAAAGTATGAATTTGATGCTATCAGTGGGCTTATGTGATATGGACTTAATGCAGGTGTGATGTGGTTTTGGGGTTAGAGGTTAGGTGCATATATGAGTATATGCATGTGGCCACACATATACCTGTCAGGATATTGCATATTTCCTGGCATAAAATCATAGGACATAAAATGTGGACCTAGAAAGGACCTTAGTGGACATCCAATCCAGTCTCCTTATTTCATAAATGAGGTGATTGAAATCCAGGGAGGGGAAATGACTTTTCCAAGTAGGTGAAAACACACTTATTTGTGATACATACTTACATGTGTATCAATTGTATATGCACACAAAATATAGAGAAGGCAGTGCATCTCGACAAATAGATATATGTGCCTGTGTGCATATTTGCAATGGTGCACATTTGCACAATGCCATGGGCATGCATTATGGAGATATTCACATGGCATGTTATAGTGGAAAGAATACGGATTTGAGATCAGAAGACCTTGGTTCAAACCCTGGCTCTAACACTTATAAACTGTGAGACCTTGGGTAAATCATTTCAACACTGTGAATTCAGTTTCATCGTCTGTAAAATGGATCTATTGGATTAGACGATCTCTAAAATCTCTTTTGGCTCTAAGTCCTATGATCCTAAATCACTTTACTTCTCTGAACCTCAGTTTCCTCTTCCATAAAATAGGGTTAATAATACTTGCCTCATATAATTGTTGTGAACATTTTTTTTTCATGTATCTTAAAGCACTACAGAAATTGAAAACATTTTTATTAACATCACCATTAGGCATCCACCTATGTAACACGGTGATTAGAGGAAACCCTAAGCAGGGGCCAGATAAAGTGATTGCCAGGAATCCTCAAAAGCCTCTGATTTTAACCTTTCTCTTATACTTCAGGCTTCGCCATGAATGATCTCTCCTCATTTCTCATCAGAATCCCTTTTACCATTCCTCCTAACCCACCTCCTGGAGGATTTATCTTGTCCAAAAGTTGATCTCTTTCTAAACTAGGTCCTAATCCACAGATACAAGTCCTTATGCCATCAAAAAGCCTTTCTGAATCTGCAGCCTTCTCTAGTTTTATAGGATTTGTAGGTGGACGTTATCTAGTCCAAACCCCTCATTTTACTTAGAAGGAAGCTGAGACCTAGAAGGGTCAAAATGACTTGCCCAAGATCACAAAGGTAGTCAGTGGCAGAGTCAGGATTCAAACACTGTTCTTCTGATTCCAAGTACAGTGCTCTTTCTACTATGTTATAAAAGTCTTATTATGGTCTCACCTTTAACCCTAGTTTTCCAATGGAAGCCGTTTATCTTTTGCCAGGTTTCCCCCGGGGTGAGGGGGAAGGGGGCCAACTGGTCAACCATGTTCAGGTCTGGATGGCCCTCCCACTCTGGAAGGACAGAACTGGGGAGTAGGGAGCTCGGATGAAGTGTGGAAAAAAATCCAGAAAAAAAGGACTGGAGGAAAGTTAGGGAAAGGCTTCTAGAAGTCTGAAGTACAATCAGGCAGCTTAGCTTTGAATTATTTGAAAATTATTTTCAGTGGACATGAAAGTATCCATGAATCTGACTCTTAGCAGTAGTAGTTGGGTCTAGGCTTCCAGGGGAAGAAATAATTTGGAGGGGAGAAAATGGTCAAGGGTAACATTCAGCGTCTCTAGGAGGGGGAGAAAAAAGATGTGTGTGCGTGCACACATGTGCTTTTTAAAAAGTATATGTGGATTGGAACTCAAAATTTTAAAAAAGAAAGGTTAAAATGATTTTTACATGTAATTGGGGAAAAAATCATTTTTTAAAAAAGTATATGTGTGTGTGGGAGCATGTACAAATCAGTGGGTCAGGGGCTGGGCCTGTGTGTATGTTTTCTGTGTGTCTCTGTGTGCAATTGTGCATAAATGTTTTAGTGTGTAGTATAAATATACTGTGTATGAGTGTGATTGTGTATGTTTAGATGCTTGAATTTGTGCTAGTGTGACTATGTATGTGTATATGAATGTGACATATATATCCATATTGTGTGACTACATGATGCCAGTATGTGTGAATGAGTTTCTTGTGTCTGTGTACCGTATTTCTGCACATATAAGACTCACCCTTTTCTGAAAAATTTGGGGTCTAAAAACTGGGTGCATCTTATACAGTGGTTGTAGATTTTTTTACTTGCATTTCCTGCTTTTTCACGCTTGTTTTTGCACTCATTGTTGTAAATTTTTTTACTTGCAGTTCCCGCTTTTTTTGCACTTGTTGTCTTTGTGCTCATTGTTTCATTTTTGTTACCAGTATCTTAGGTTACGTTTTGCCATGTTCTGCCCAGAAATGGCTCAGAAAAGATTTTCGTACGGTACTGAATTCAAGTTAAAAGTGATCCAGTTTGCAAAAGTGAATGGAAATCGTGCTTGAACATAAGTTTGGTCCTCCTCCAACTGAGAAAACAATCCGAGACTGGCTATGGGAAGAAGAAACCCTACTGAAAATGCCACGGCAGAAGAAAGCCATGAGACAAGTCAGCAAAATGGCCTGAGTTAGAGAGGGAATTGAAGATATGGATTAAAGAGCAAAGGGCAATTGGAATTTCTGTGCCCACAAAGATGGTTCAGCATGAGGCAAGAAGAATTGCTGATGAAAAAGAAGTTACTGATTTCAAAGGAGGACACAATTGGTGCTTCAGGTTCAGGAAAAGCATGCGTACATGCACCAGACTTGCCCAAAAGATGCCTGAAAGCTATGAGGAGATGAATAAAACTTGAGTTCAATAACTTTATGTAATACATTTTTTTTCTAATTTCGGGCCCCCAAATTAAGGTGCTTCTTATTCATGGAGAAATATGGTAAATATGACTATGTGTGTCAGTGTGAGCTTATGCAAGTAATATGTTTGTATATGTATCTTTTGTGTGTATGTATAAGCTACATGGGGCTGTCGGTGATCTGTAAAGAGGAGGGGAAGCTGCAGTTTGGATTCCCCTGACTGGAGTTTGGAGCTAGTACTACAGGCTTTATAGCTTATAGAGAGGACTGCCCCCTTCACCCCCACCCCCATACACCCCTGAGCTAAGCCTCTACAATTGGTAGAGAAAATTTACTGCTCAGTCAAAGAAGAGGAGACCTTCAGACCTTCAATGGAATGTAAGACCTTTGAAAGACTATAAACTAATTGAGGGCAGGAACCAACCTTCCTTCCTTCCTTCCTTCCTTCCTTCCTTCCTTCCTTCCTTCCTTCCTTCCTTCCTTCCTTCTTTTCTTCCTTTCTTTCCTTTCTTCCTTTTATCCTTCCTTCTTTTCATCCTTCCTTCCTTCCTTCTTTTCTTCCTTTCTTTCCTTTCTTCCTTTTATCCTTCCTTCTTTTCATCCTTCCTTCCTTCCTTCCTTCTTTTCTTCCTTTCTTTCCTTTCTTCCTTTTATCCTTCCTTCTTTTCATCCTTCCTTTCTTCCTTTTATCCTTCCTTTCATCCTTTCTTTCTCTCTTTCTTCCTTTCATCCTTCCTTCCTTCTTTCTTTCTTCCTTTCTCTTTCTCTCTTCCTTTCTTGCTGAATTTGTGGTTCAATTGAGAAAAATTAGGGCTAAAAAGATAGATCTGGGAGTCATCTGCATAGAAATCATATTTGAACCTATAGAAGCTGATGAGGTATTCAAGCTGGAGGTTTCAGAGATAAAAGAGAAAAGGTCCCCTGAACAGAATTTTAGGAACACCGACACTAGAAGGGCATGAGAGGAACTCTGATACCACGATGGGAACTAAGAAGGAAGGGGGGGTTTGCATAGAGAGAAAGGGAAACAGGAGAGCAGTGTCATGGAAATGAGTGAAGGAAATTTGTCCAAACCAGCGGCTGGTCAAAAATGAAAATGAAAAAAATGAAAAAAAAAATGAAAAATTTCAGAGTGGTGAAGGAAGATGAGACCTGGGAAAAGGCCGTTAGATTCAACAGTTAAGACATCATTAATAACTCCAGAAGACCAATGATGAAGAATGTTACATGTCTTCTTTCAGAGAGGTGATAGACTCAAGGGACAGAATAGGACGTACCTTTTTGGATGTGAAAAAAAATCATCATAACTTTGGAAAGAGCAGTTTCAATAGAGGGAAATGGTATTAAGCCAGCTTAGAAAGGAATGAGAAGTGACCAGGTAGTAAGGAAGTGAGAGAAACAAGATTCAATGACTCTTTCTAGGAGTCTGGCAAGAAAAGGGAAAAATATAAGGCAATAGCTTGAGGAGAAGGCAAAGTAGAATGAGGTTTTGTTTTTGTTTTTCAAGGATGGGGGGGACATTAGCATATTTGTACGTTGCTGGGAAAGAGCCAATATGGGAGAGATTGAAGATGAGAGGGAGGGATAATTAGTGGAGCAAGCTTTTACTTCCTGTGTGACCTCGGGCAAATCATTAAACCTCTCTGGCCCCAGTTTCCTCAGCTATAAAGTGAAGAGGTTAGATTAAATGGCCTCGGAGATCCCTTCCAGCCCTGGATCTATTATCCTAAAAGACAAGAAGGTTTGGGATGAAGCCCACAGACAGAGAAAAGGAGTCTTCAATGAAGGTAAAAACTACTCTTCCTTACTCACAGGAAGAGAGGCTAGAGGAAGGAAGGTTTAGAGGGAGGGGGAAGTGGGGGAGAAGGTGGAGATCACAATAGATGGACTGTCTTTTCTCAGTAAAGTAGAAGGCTGGGGCTTCTGTTGAGAGAGGTAGAGTGGGGTGGAGGAAGCATTCTGGAACTGAAGAGAGAGGGTTTAGGACAGCTACAGAACGGAATGGAGGAGAGAGTCAATCAAGGAAGGATAAATATTTTTCCCTGCAGAGGAGGGTCCAGTTGAGTCTGGACAATGTGAATTTGTAGTGTACGCGGTAGGTATAGTAGTATAATGTGATTTTCTCTAGCAGCATGGAATCAAAGGCCTGACCAAATGCCTCCCCCTCCATGAAGCCTTCTCTGATTCTTCCTTCACTGCTTCCAATAGTGATTTTTTCCTATGAACCTCACATGTTATTTTGTTTAGAATTCTCCAACGTATTAGTCATAAAATATTATGTATTAAAATGCCTTAGTCTTCTTTCCCTACCAGACTGCAATTTCAAAGGGAATAGCAACTATGTTTTATTTGAACTATCTTTCCCCCACCCAGTGCTTGTTGAAGTGGTCTTTACACAGTAGGTACTGGGAAAATATTTCATGAATAAATGGATGGGATTTTAAATCTGGAAGGGACATAGAGCATCAGAGCCAGAAGGGAGGAAACGAGCATTCATTAAGCACCTACCATATGCCAAGCGCTGAACAAATATTATTTCATTTCATCTTCACAACAATCCTGAGAGGCAAGTGCTATTATTTAGCACCATTTTTCAACTGAGAAAACTGAGGCAGATAAAGTTAAGTGACCTGCCCAGGGTCATACGGTTAGTATCAGAGGCTGGATTTGAACTCAGGTTTTCCTGACTCCAGGCCTAGTATTCTATCCACTTTTGCCACCTAGCTAGTTCAGATGAGAACAAAGGATAGAGAATGCTAGAACCTTCGAGCTGGAAGAGATGGACAAGATCTTAGAATATAGACTGAGAGGTTGTGTTTGTCCTTCCTTTTCGGAAAGGACCACAGTATCAGGGAAATGATGACACGACTTACAGTTGACTTTGATTTGAGTGTGGGAGGGCTGTGCAAGGTCACCAGCCTCACTTTCTCCTCCAGAGCCATCGCATAGACTGACATTCACTACACAGAAAGGGAGATCAGAAAAGAACACGAAACAAAGGTAATGTGGGCACTATTAGGTTAAAGTCAATAATACACATTTTCGGGTGGACTTAAGAGTTGGCAAATAACAGTTCACAGACACATACAAGCATTTATAATCTCTTGGGGTTTAAAATATTTCATTTTATGTGTTTATTCTTCTTTTCTTATGCTTTTGTTTGTATTTAATTACAGTACCTGTATTTGTCAATGGGAGTTATAATGACATTTATATTTTTTGAAAAAAGAATATAAATTGTTTGGTAGAACTGGAAGGACCCCTCAGACCAAGAATATTGGACTGTGCAAAGGAGCGTGTCAAAACTTGGAGAGACCTTAAAGATCCTTTAGTCTAATATTTTACAGGTGAAAAAACAGACCGGAGGAGGGAAAGTGACTTGTCCAAGGTGACACACAAACCTAGGCTGAGCCAGGACTAGAACCCAAGTCTCGTGACTCGCCAGCCTGAGTTCTATTCTCCCGCTCTTCCTATCTCTAACCCCCCCATCTCCTTATGAAAATATCTCCTATGAGCACGAATGATCATTTTGCACTAAAACAAATATTTCATGATTAACCTGTAATTAGGCTGCCTCAGTCTCTGTATTATCCAAACAATAAGTTTTGCAACACTGCAAAGGGGGCCATTTATTCATTAACCACTGTGTGGGGCTGGAGGGCCCTTGGAGACAGGCAGGAGCCCTGGGAAGGGGGGTGCTAATGAATGGCAGATCTAGGGTGGAGGAGGAAGAAGTTCAACTGGGCCTTTCCAGACCCAGAGCGGGATATTAAACCAAGGACCAGCTCTTGTTTATTCAGGCAGCAGGTAGATGACTATCTGCCTGGTGAGATTTCAATGGTGACAGTGATATAGCTTCTTATTAGTAATAGTTCGTGTTTGTGTAATGTTTTAAGGTTAACAAATGACCTTCTTCCAAGCGACTCAGGTAGTGTTAGTCTTACCGTCACTGTGTTATCAATTCAGTTCAACTTCTTTTCAATCAGCTCTTATTGGGCACCTACGAAGTTGAAGGACCTCTGCTGGGCACTGGAGACACAAAGGCAAGATGAAGAACAACCCCTGCCTTCAAGGGGCTAACATTCTTCTGGAGGCGAAAGGGTCATTTTCTATTCACAAATAGTAACTAATATTTCTGTTCACTGTAGTTCTTTAGGATGTGCAAAGATTTTAAATACGCGGCCTCCCTTTATGCTCACAACAACCTTATGAGGTAGGGAAGTCCACCACTCTTATCCTGTTTCTATTATCTCTCAGGTAAGCACCGAAGAAATGCCAGAAAGTGGCAGAGCTTGCATTTGAACACAAGTCTCCTGATTATAAATCCAGAGCTCCTTTGGATAGATAGACCACATTGGGGGAAAAAGTTTCCCCAGGCCTGATGAACATATCCTCTGGATAAATTCTAGCTTGTACATGTTGTTCGTAATGGAAGACGCTCCTCCAAAACGTGACAGAAGTGGTCACCATACTCGAGGTGGAGTTTGGCTGGGATAAAGGAGATGGGAGCGTACAGGTTGGAGAAGAGAGGATGAGTCATCAGGGAACTGTTTGTTTTTTTCGTGTCAGGGAAGGGTGCTCTGTCAGAAAGGCTGTAGAAAGGGTCCCCTCACAGCTGAGAGCAGGACAAGGTGACCTCTGAGCCCCTTTCCACATGGTGATTCTATGGTCTGTGCATCTAAGGGTCTTGTTGTCGCTGTTGTTTTAGGACAGGGATGGGGAACGTGTGGCCTTGAGGCCACATGTGGCCCTCTAGGTCCTCAAGTTCAGTCCTTTGACTGAATCCAAACTTCACAGAACAAATCCCCTTAATAAAAGGATTTGCTCTATAAACCAATGGACTTGGTCAGAAGGCCACACCCAAGGACCTAGAAGGCCACAATTGGCCTTGAGGCAGCAGGTTCCCCACCCCTGTTTTAGGACATGACAGTCTACTGATGGAATGGACTGTTTAAAAGAGGAGACATCTGAGTTAGAGAAAAAAAGAATAATTTCTTGATCATTCGTGGGATCAAACACTGAGGTAGGAAACTGAGAGACAATGTTGGCAGGTAGGCCCAGAAATGATGACCTCATGGTCTCCTCTCTAGGAAGAGACTTTTAAGAGGAGCAACTAGGTGGCACAGTGGATAGAGCACCGGCCCTGGAGCCGTGACCAAATCACTTAAATGAGATTACCTCAAAAAGAAAAAAAAACTTTTAAGAAGAGATACCTCAACTATCAGGGTTGAATTGGAAGCTATTCTGTCTGGGGTGGGGGGCGTGGGGTACCTTTAGGCAGGACAGCATGTTAAAAAGAACCCTGGATTTAAAATTAGGAGCCTTGGTTCAAATCCTGGATGTGCTATTTTTTACCTGTGTGACTTTGGACAAGTCATTTCTCTCTGGCCTTAGTTTCTCCATTCATAAAATGAGTGGTTTGGAGTAAATGATTTCTAAGAGCCTTTCCAACTTAAAGTCTTATTGGTCGTCAAGGGCCCTGTCTCCTTTTGTGTCCTCAATTCTGGTGGGGATTCTGGCTTGGGGCATAGTCTGTACTCTGGAGCAAAAGGATTTGCCACGGGCTTATTGCCCTTTCCAAATAGGGAGAGGCCAAACCGATGAGGAGTTCTGGGTCTACAGGCTATAAAGTACTTCTCCTCTTCTCTAGTCCACACTGTATTTTACTACATTAAAAAAACAAAACAAAACAAAAAACCCTTCTTGTTATCAGCACCTCTTCCTCAGGCCCCCTCCCTTCCTGGCTGAGGGCGCTGGGGGGTAATCAGTGGGCGGTTGGGCATCCGGGTAGGGAAGCAAGTTGTGAAGTGGGTGTCCGGGAGAAGATTGATAGCTGCTGGGGAGAGTGGAAAGGAGGGCCGGCTGGCCTGGGGACAGGAGGCCAGCGCTCCCGGAACATCCACATATTCTTTGTCTCTTCTCCCTAGGCCTCCAGGGACCCTGCTGGGGAAGTTAATGGGACATGGGACACACGTTTAACGAGCCTCCGGCCTTTATCTCCTCATCACTAAGTTCTTCCTGACACATTTAACAGTCCAGTGGGTTTGTGGAGTGCAGGGGTGGGGATCAGTAATTCAGAGTTTGGCTGGGCAGGCGCCAAGGTCAGGGCCCTTGTAGGCAAGGTGGTCAGGCCCCCTGTCTCTATACTCAGCTACCCAGGCCAGCTCCAGGAGGTTTGGCTTCAGGACTGAGTATTCCTGGGAAACTTAGAGCCCTGATGGTCCCTATTTTCCCCTATAGAGCAGGAAACAGATTTTCTATCTTTCCATCTTCTGGGTTATCTGTCCCCCTTTGTTTCATCATGAAAGTACCTATGAGTCAGAAGTACTGGGTTCCAGTCCTGGCTCAACTAGATCCTAGATGTATACTAAGTCACTTTCCCTTTCTGAGCTTTTATTATCATTATTATTATTGGCATTTTTTTTCAGTGTGGGGTGGTAGCTTCTTCATATACACACATACACACACATGCACACACACACATACCTTCTTTTTAACATCAGTACCAGGAGGCAGTGTACATAGCAGAAGAAGCACTGGTTCTGGAGTCAGAGAACTTGGGTGTAAAGTTTGCCTCTGAGGATTACTACTCGTGGAACCTTGGGCAAATTATTCTGTCCAGAGGCAAGGGAGAAATATAGGCTACCTTTAGGCCTCCTTGGGTCCCAATTTGCCCATCTATAAAGTGAATGGGTTAGATTAAATGGCCTTTAAGGTTCCTTCCTGATCTAGAACTATGATCCTGATATTACTATATGGCTGTGACTCCATAAGGAAGCCATGATCTCCAGAAAATAAAGGTTTTCTGGTCAATGAAAAGACAATGGAGTCACTGAGGGGGCTCTAAGTAGATTATAGCATACTCCCAATGGGATATTATCTGGAAAATACATGATTGGAAAAGGTGACTGGTCATGTACTAAGCATAAAGGATAACCTGTAGATAGGCCACCTGATGCATTGGCCCCATAGAATGTTAACAGATGCGGAGGAAGACCTTCAGTGAGTGGGATGAATCTTTGATAGCGTATTTATGGAAAGACATGGATGAGAATCACACAGGATGAGAAAGGGTGGGTTTGTTGCCCTCTTCCTGAGGAGAAGGGGTGCTCCCATCTATGAGATCATGAAACCATTGAAGCATTGAAATGGAAGGTCTTGGATCTGGAGTCAGAGAATGTGGGTTTGAATTCTGCTGTGCCAACTACTACTTTGGGGATATTGGGCAAGTTGTTTAAACCCTCTGGCCTATCAAATGGGGATAATGATATTTGTGCAGCTAAGTGGCACAGTAGATTGAACACTGGGTCTAGAGCTAGGAAGATTCATTTTCCTGAGTTCAAATCTGGCCTCAGATACTGTGTGACCCTGGGCAAGTCACGTAACCTTACTTGCCTCAGTTTCCTCATCTGTAAAATGAGCTGGAAAAGGAAATGGCAAACCACTCCAGTATCTTTGCTAAGAAAACCCCCAAATGGGGTCATGGAGAGGCAGACACGACTGAAAATGACCGAACAACAAAAATAATATTTACACTACCATTCCTCATAGAATTGTTGTGATAAAACACTTTGTGAACTATAGGATTATATAAACATTAGATTATTATTATTATTATTATTATTATTATTACTGCTCAGTACGATATGGTGGGAAAAAAAGGCTGGATAAAAATCATCAAACATGGGTTCGAAGTCTGGCTCTGCTGCTTGTGACCTCAGTGAGGTCAGTCACTTGACCTATCCGGGCCTCAGTTTCTTCATCTCCAAAGTGAAGAGATTTGATTAGACTATCTCTAAAGTCCCTGCTGGCTTAGAATCTCATTTTCTTTATTATTAATCAGATAGGACTATTGAAAGGAAAGTACTCTGTAAACTCCAAAATGCTCTTAAAAGTAGCATCTCTCAGTGTTGAGACCTACATGATTTGGGGCATGAGGACCTTCTCTCTAGCTTGAGCCCCCAGTCATATTTCCCAAATATTTCTTTAAGGCTTTAAAGGTCACAAAGTATGATCCTTATAACTCTATGAAGTAGCTCATGTACTTGCTTTTTACCTCAATTTTATTAATGAGGAAACAGACCTGGAGCTGTTGTGATTTGTTCATAGTCATACAACTTATGGAAAAGGCAGAGGAAAGACTTGAACCCTGTTCTTTGGCCTTAAAGCCCAGTGCTATTTTTTCCCGTTATATTGTGTTGCTTCCCCTAACACTCAGCATCAAGGCTTGGCAAGCTTGGGTTGGAGTTAGATAGAGGTAACTGTGTGCTCTTCTGTGATGCTCCCTGGTACTATAATTAGGGTGGATAACTAGGGCTTTGCCCCAAAGTGCCAAATTTAGACAAACATTTGTAATTCTTTAGTAGCATAGAAACAAGAGAGCTTACCACTTAGCAAGGAAAACTGAGGAAGCTACCAGGTGGTGAGAGCTAGTGAATGCCCCGCCCCCCCTTCACTTTTCCCAGCAGTAGCTTTGTGCCAGTTTCCCACAGGGTAGTATCCCCTCACCCCAAATGAAGGCATGCATCATATCACTTACCCTGGACATGGTTTGTGGTACTTGCCCTGGGCACAAAAATTCCTAGTGACAGTGCTGTTGCTAATTCCGTGACTAAAACAACCCCTTGATTGGAATACTGTTGAGTAGCATTGCTGGCCTGGTTGGAGCATGGGATTGCCTCCCTCAGATAAGTCTTGTCCTGGATCCCAGGAAGGTTCCCTCGGGATGGCCTGGGAGGGCATTTCTGCTCAGAGGGCCCCTGCTCAAGCTGAGCCCTGTGCACTCACCCTGTGGGTGGCCCAGGCAGTCAAGCAGGAAATAATTAAGCTGAGGGCTGTTTGCTGGCCAGCTGCAAGGCTGGAGCTGTCTGGGGAGTGTCTTATTCAACCCAGAAGAGGCTGTAGTCCCTAAAGTGACTGCCCCTGTCTGGGCTGGACTCATTATCAGAATCTGATCACTGGAGTGCCAAGGCCTCACACCAAGTGGACCTAGCCTCAGTTTCCCCATATGTGAAATGAAGAGGTTGCATAATTGCTAAAATCCCTTTCAGGAGCCTTAAAAATAGATCCATTGGCCTCTGGTCTGTTATTGCCCTGTGAAGGAGGATGGAACTGAACTTTTGATCACTGGGGGTTTGCAGACTGGGGGCAGCTGGAGACCATCAGGTGGGGAAGTTCCAGAAGCTGGGAGGGGCTTGCCTGCAGATACTACTCAGTGTAAAAGGGGCCTGCTATTTGTGGAAAGGAAATAATTTCCCAGGGACTTTAATTTGTGTTAGAGCTGGACTGTACTTCTAAAATCATTTAGTCCTACTCTCTTTGTTTTACTGCTGGAGAAATTGAGGCTGGCCCTAAGAAGGGAAAACCACACAGCAAGGGGCAGAATGAAGAATTGAAAGCAGGTCTTTGGATTGCAAATCAGTATTGTTTCCACTACACCAGAGGTACCAAACTTGCCACAGCATATCTTCAACATAGATAATGTTAATTTGTGGTTTTCTAAATCAACATGTGGCATTCAGGGAGGGATCCTTTTCTATTTGAGTTTAACACCATGGCCATTTCCATCAATCTCAGATTTGGCTACTGGGTATCTGGTTAAGGCGGGATCCCTTTCAGGCCCTGTGGGACTTGTGTGTCCTTCACTAGACTGTGAGCTTCTGGACCAAGGAATGCCTTCATTGTCTCTCACTGAAGCTTGCCCAGGTTCTGGCACATGATCAGTATGCCAGAAAAACAGGTTGGCAGCTAAAAGGGGACTAAGGTACTCAATCAATCAATAACATTTCTTAAGTGCCTACTATGTGTCAGGCATAGTGCTAAGAGGTAAAAGATAGTCAAGAAGCTTACCATCTAAAGGGAGAGACAACAAGCAAACAAATATGGACAAAGCAAACTATTTACAGGATAAATAGGAAATAATTAACAGAGAGAAGGCGCTGGAGTTAAGAGGGCTTGGAAAAGGCTTCCTGTAAAAAAGGATTTTGGCGGGGGACTTAAAGCAAGGAGTGTGTCATACCAGATAAGAACCCTAAGACTAGAGTCAGGAAGAACTCAGTCCAAACACTGCTTCCACCACTTTTTAGCTATGTAACCATGGGCAAATCAACCTCCCTGAGCTTCAGTTTCTTCCTCTGTAGACTGAGGATATGAATACCTGTACTACCTACCTCTAAGGGGTTTTTGTGAGAACCAGAAGAGATAATTAGTATATGAAACATTTTGCAAATGTTAAAGTGCTGTATAAAAAGGTCAATTATTATTAGAAAGAGTCCTGGTCTAGTGGTTGGAAGACCTCTGTTCAAATCCTAGTGCTATTAACTTGCTGTGTGACCTTGGGCAAATCACTGTACTTCTCTGGAGTATATGGGCTGTTCAGGGACTAGCACTTCCGGTATGAAGGCTTGCCAAGCTCTTTTCAGGGCTACTTATCCACCTTTGATGTCAACCTGTCACCCAACTCTCATCTATGACTCTAAGAAGCTTTAGAATGCACAGCAGTTGCATCCTGGTAAAATCATCTCTACATATGGGCTAAGCCAGGTTGAGGGTAACCCGATAGGCTTCAGATCCATTGGTAAGTTGGGTGGATGTGAAGACTTCCCCTGGTGGAATGGGTGAATGAGAACGATTTATTCCAGTGGCCATGAAGGCAGCTGAAGGAGGTGCTGAGGAGCACTTAGAGTTTGGTCAGACATCAAAGATGCCCAAGGTCATCTACTGAAACCTGGCTGTCTTTGATTGGCCAACAATAGGTCTCAGGCCAAGCCCCATTTGTTCACTGTTTGGGCCCTGACTGGCTCAGAGTGAATGTAAATAGCAATTGTTTCTATTTTGTCCAGAAACCCTGAGGGTCTTCCCTTCCCAAATTGTTTTTTTTTAACTGGGTAAAGAGACCATTCTCTGCCTTATTTCTTACCTAGCCTTAATCACTGAATGAGTTGCCTCAGTCAAACTGAGACCTGTTAAAGACCTTAGCTTAAAAAGGTCAAGGTTTCCCACTGAATTGGGGATCATCTCCAGTCATCCTGATCAATAGATCTCCACTGGACCCAATTGGCTCCAGAGAAGAAAGTGAGGCTGGTAACTTTGCACAGCCCTCCCCGCCCCCCACTTAAATCCAATTCACTTGCATGTCATGGCATCACCTCTCTGATGTCATGGTCCTCTTTGGGAATGAAGGGCAAACAACAAGCCACTGGACTTGGGTGATCCTAAAAGAGAGAATGGGGCTCATGATTTTGTGCAACTCTGCCTCACTTAAATCCAGTTCATGAGCAAGTCAAGACATCACCCTGTGATGTCATTGGTCCTCTTCAAAACAAAGGACAAACAGCATACACTTCTCTGACCTCTGGATTCTCTCTGTAAAATCATGTGGTCAAATAAGATTATCTCTAGGATTATAGGACTTAAATGTGAAAGAGACCATAGAGATCATTAGTTTAATCCCCTCATTTTACAGAGAAGGAAACTGAGGCCCAAACAGATTCAGTGGCTTGGGAGAGGTTGTGTAAATAGTACTAGAAGCAGGATTCAAATCCAGGATTTTTGACTCCAAATCTAGTGTCCTTTACATTCAATGTTGAATGTTCTTTGTTCTAAGATCCCTTCCAGTTCGAACATTCTATGTTCTAACATTCTTTGCTCTATGATTTTATGTTCTAAAGTCCCTTCCAAGGCTAACATGCTATGTCCTATGTTGTAACATTCTACATTCTAATACTTTATGTTAGTTTCATTCTCTTAAAGGTTCAACTCATGTTATTGCCCCATTCACTGACTGGGCCAACCTGGAGAGAAACAAAGAAAGCAATGGGCAGGAAGGAGTGTCAGGGGTCACAATACAGAGTCAGCTGGCCTCTGAGATCATTCCCCACCTTTTGGGGAGACACAGTGAGATCCAAGGGGAAATAGGACCTGTGGCCCAGGATTGCTGGATAGGGTTGGAAGTGGGGGGAGCATCTTGGCCAGTGGTCACTTTCCCTTGTGGGAAACAAGACTGGGTCTCTGTAGAAGACTAGACTCCTCTCCCTGGGGCCTAGTGCTACCCTGTTCCCCCGTCTTTCCCTCTCACAACCTCCTGGATTGTGAAAGCACAGAAGGGAAGGAACTAGCAGGTGCCGAATATGCAGCTCCAGCCACAGGTGCACTCCATCCTTCCGCATCCCTACATGACCATCTGTGTATGCACATGCTAGCCATTGCCTGAAGTGTCTTCCCCTCCAGTGTCTCCCCTTCCAGTCTATCTTGCAAGGCTGAATCATTTTATGATCTTAAAACTTGGAGACATCTTAGAAATTGTCTGGTCCAAATTGTTCATGATATAGATGAGAGAAATATGGAAGGGAGAAGTTTTAACTTGTACAAGGTCAATATACTTAATAAGTAGTAAAGCTGAAATCGAACCCAGGGCTTTGGATTCTGAATCTGTGTTGTACCATGCCATGCTAACTTTCCAGTGCATAGATCTGACAGCAGTAGTCCTCTGCTCAGAAGCCTTCAGCAGCTTCTTCTCGTCATCATTCAGTCATTTCAGTCATGTCCAACTCTTCCCTACGCCATTTGGAGTTTTCTTGGCAAAGACATTGGAGTGGTTTGCCATTTTCTCCTCCCGCTCATTTTACAGATGAGGAAATTGTGGCAAACAGGATTAATGGCACCACCTAGATGCTCTAAGGGCCTGGCAGATAAAATACTAACTCCTTAGCTTGGCGTTCAAGGCTCTTTAAATCTGGCTCCAAACTATCATTAACTTAATTTTCTTTCACATCTGTGGATGCGCGCGCGCGCACACACACACACACACACACACACACACACACACTATTTTATTTTCCATTGAAACAAGCTGTTCCTGAATATCTGCCCTTCAATTTCTTTATCTGCAAGATGAGGGCTTTGGAGTGGCTGGACTCTGAGGTCCCTTCTAGCACACCATCTATGTCCTTCCTTTTCCTTTGCTTGTGACCTCTCCCATGGCTGGAATGGTTTCTTCAGACGTCACTGCCTGGTGACAATCCGTCCCTTCCTTCGAGGCCCAGCTAAATGATTCCTCCTACTCAAAGTCTTCCCTGATCACCCATCCCCAGCTTGGCCTCAGTTACAAGTGATCTTGCCTTTCTCTAGGTTCTCATATGCACTTATAGTCTAGATCATACCATAATATTTCTATTAAATCAATTTAATGAATATTTATTAAGCATCTATTATGTATTATGAGCAAGGCACTGTGTAAGTGCTATACAGAGATAAAAAATGATACAGTCCCTGCCTTCAATGAGCTTATACTCCACCAGGGGGCATATGGTTAAGTGTCAGATAAGTATAATATATGGAAAAATATAATGGGAGAATAGGAGAAAAATAGATAAGATGTTCTGATTAAATTTGTATGGAGAGAACCCTTCCACTGGATGTGGGTATAGGTTATGAGGGAGGTGGTACCTGAACCAGATCTTAAATGAAGGAAAGGATTTGGATAGGAAGTGATATAAGGGGAATCCATTTCAGGTACTTAACATGTGATGCTATAAGCAAAGAAAGGATTTTAGGAAAGGGGGGGATGAGACCATGGAAATGTCTGTGTAGGACAGGACAGGGTGTCAGAAGTCTAGGACCTGTGGGTGAGGGGCAATAGGAACTGGGATTGCCAAGGGACCTGGAACTGGCCAGCTTTTCCTCTTAGCTTTGAGGGTAGGTTGGCACCAAATGGTGGGGGGTCTGGAATACCCAGGAGGAGTTTGGACTTAGCATTCTAGAGGCTTAGAGCTGGAAGGACCCTTAGAACATAAAAGGTTCGAATACAATTCAACAGAGGGACCTTTGAATGTAACATGTCAGTTCTTTGCCTCTCCCCCCCAACCCTTAGGATTATAGGATCAGAGGATTTGTAAACAGAATGGACTTTAATGTCTAATTCCTTCATTCTATGAATAGGGAAAAATGAGGCTCAGTAGAATATATGTCCTTTGAGGGCAAGGACCATGTTTTGTTTTTCTATTCCCAGCACCTGATAGCAGTGCCTTATATATAATAGGCAATTAATAAATTGTGGGCAGCTGGGTGGCTCAATGGATAAAGTGCTGGGCCTGGAGTCAGCTAGACCCATCTTCCTGAGTTCAAATCTGGCCTTAGACACTAGCTGTGTGACCCTAAGCAAGTCACTTAACCCTGTTTGCCTCAGTTCCCTCATCTGTAAAAACGAGCTGGAGAAAGAAATAGCAAACCACTCCAGTATCTTTGCCAAGAAAACCCCAAATGGGGTCACTTACAGTAGTTCATGATTGAATGACAACAATAAATACATGGCTGGTTGAATGGAATTGAATTAAGTGGCTTGCCATGTGACCTTGTGCCACATAAGACTGGGTTGAAGGAAAGGAAAGGATGTTTATCTGGGAGAAGAGAAGAATGCTTGGGGGTGGGGAGGGGAACCGGACATGATAGCTATCTTCAAGTATTCGAAGGGCTGTCCCTTACCAGAGGGATTAGCTTTGTTCTGCTTGACCCCAGAGCACAGAAATGGGAGCAATCAGTATAAGCTGCAGAGGCGGCAAACTTAGGCTTGATGTCAGAAAGAACATGTTGAGCATCAGAACTACCCCAAAGTGGAAATGGGAACCTAAGGGGGTAGCCTGACCCACTCCCTGGAGGTCTGCAAGCAAAGCTGGTTGACCGTTTGTTGTGTATGCTTCCAGAGGGATCCTTGTTCAGGTATGGCTGGGGCTGCAAGGCCTCTGACCTGAGGACCCTTTCAACTCTCAGATTCTGTTGCTTCACCCAGGTAGGAAGGGGGAAAAGCTGGAATTCAAATCCTCATCCTCTGACTCCAAATCCAGAATTTTTTCCCCCTCTACGTGACCCTGGGCAAGTCATTCCCCCTGCTCCCCACTTCAGTTTCCTCTTCGGTAAAATGGAGATAATATTCACACCTCCCAGAAATGTCGTGAGGAAACTGCTTTGCAAGCCATGAAGCATTATAGAAATGTGAGCTGTTATTATTATGACTAGACAGTAAGTTCCTTGAGGGCAGGAGCTACTGTTTTTCATTTGAGTACACTTAATGCTAAGTACAGGGCCCTGAATATTAAAAACAAAAATTAATGAATGTCTTTTGAATCGAACGAATACCAAGCCCAAATCATCTCCACACAGAGAGTATTTACACACGTATACAGACATGGATGACCATGGACAACAAAAAGCTGTCACATACCCACAAAGAGTCACGTACCCAGGCGCACCAACAAGTGTACAGATACAGTCATAGGGATTTGATCTCCTTTATCTTTGCATCTTGTCTTCTTCCCCTTTAATGCTGAGCATAAAACCTAGGGCATAATAGGTATTTAATAAATGTTTTCTGAATAAATGAATGTACAGACACACGCATATGCGCTCTCACACGCGGAGAGAGCTATTTTAAGACTTCTTCTAGCTTGTCTCTCCTTGCACATGGCATAGTCGCTCACATACATTTAGGCACAGAGATACACAAAAATATGCACAGGCAGACACAAGACACACACCCATCTTTGCAACTGAGGAGAAATGACACAGAGAATATGTCTGTGTCACGGTGGGTTGGGGGGACAGGTTGAGTCCCCAGGGATGGATGCGGTGACCCCCAAACTTACAATAAAAGGAGCTCCTCCTTTAGCTCTGCATATGACAAAGCCCTTCCCACCTAGTAGCCTAATTTCCCCATCCATGATTCTAACCTCCCAGCTTGGGAAGTGATTTTCCTTCCCTTAGTGACTGACTGACTGAGGCCCTCCTGGTATGGTACCGCCTCTTTCCCCCAGGGGAGTCCAGGGGTTTAACCCAATCCCCCCAAAACTCCCCAGTGAAAAGGACTCCATAATCTTCCCTCCAGGGAAACTCAGCCTGTGGAGGGCCCAGATCAGCTGGGGGCAAGGAAAGTACAATGAGCCCTGGCCCCTGAGACTGAGGGCCCCAAGACCCCTGGGGTTTGGGGTTCCCAAACCACCCACTAGGGCCCAAAGTCCACAGAAGTTCCCCCACCAACTTTCCACCACCACCCGCACAAAAGAAACTTTGTGGTAGATTTTTTTTTTTTTGGTCAAAGATGTTCCCTCTCGGGAAAATGATTGGCAAGTTGAAGAGCCGAGAAACAAAATTGTTTATACACTAATGAATAGAGGCCTGATTGCAAGATCCTGTTTGGAAAATTATAGTGCTGCATTGAAGCGGTACAATTACAGGCCCAAAGTTGCATATTCATTTCATCTCCTTTGCATAGAGATGAACAGGCAAGCCCAACGCAGACTCTAAATTAAAACGAACACCAAATTTAGTCACAGGTTACAAACTGCACTGCATTGTTTGACGGATAGAGATCTTTACCACCTGCGTCCAGCCTGATTACCAGACATCCAAGGGGAAGAAAAGAAAAGTTGTTTTTTTTCCCCCTCTCCTGAACAGTCAGCATGACAAACATGTAAAAATGCTAACTGCTTCTCTCTCCCTCCCTCCCCAACCCCCCACTGCCAGGCTTCTCCAGGCCCCCGATTCAACACTGGCACCAGGGCCCAGGCCCTGTGGGTGAGGGGCAATGGGAGCTGGGATTGCCAAGAGGCCTGGAACTGGCTAGTTTTTCCTCTTAGCTTTGAGGTCAGGTTGGCACCCGATGATGGAGGGTCTGGAATACCCAGGAGGAGTTTGAACTTAGCATTCTAGAGGTTTAGAGTTGGAAGGACCCTTAGAACATAAAAGGTTCGAATTCAATTAAACGGAGGGACCTTTGAATATCAACATGTTAGAATGCAATTCAACAAAGGGACCTTTGAACATGGAACATTAGCTAGGAAGGATCTTAGAACACAGAACGTGGGAACTGGAAGGGACCTTCCAACATAAAATGTCGGAGCAGAAAAGGACTTTAGAAAATAGAAGGTTAATTGAGAAGGAAAGGAAGGATCATCTAGTTTAATCTCCCCAGTTTACAGATGAGGGGAGGTGACTCACCTAGGTTCAATCGAAGAAGTAATTTATTAAGCTCTTACTCCGCTCCAGGCACTGTGCTAAACTCTGGGGATATAAAGGCCTCAGTGAAACTGTTCTTGGCCTAGAGCTTATATTCTAATAGTATAGAACAGGGGCACCAAACTCGGTTAGAAATGGGTGTAGCTAAACTGTATAAAGATCACTGTGGGCTGCATATTAACTTAGAAAACCACATATGAACAATATCTATATTCTACTGTATTTTTATTTATTCTGTTAAATATTTCCCAATTACATTTTAATTCAGTTTCGTGGCACTTGGGAGTATAGTGGGCTACATGTGGCCTGTGGGCCACATGTTTGACCCCTCTGGCATAGACAACCTGTACATACATTTGGCTATACAAGACATACACAAAGTAACCTTAGAGAGGAAGGCACCAGCAGCTGCAGGTACCAGGAAAAGTCTCCTGAAAACAGTTGCACCTGAGTGAAGTCTCAAAAGAAACCAGGAATTCCCAACAGGTGAAGAGGGACAGCATTCTAGGCATGGGGACAACCGATGCAAAAGCATCAAGGTGGGAAATGGAGCATCAAGTGGGTGGTGCAGCAAGGAGGCCAGCATGGCTTAGCTGTAGAATGCATGGAAGGGAGGAAAGGGTAAGAAGACTGGTGAGGTAGGAAGTAGCCAGGTTGTGTAGAGGTTTAAATACCAAATAGGTGACTTTATGTTTGATCTTTGAGACTGGACACACTGGCACTTACTGAGTTTGGGAATGACATGGTCAGACCTGAGCTTTTGGAAAAACCACTGTGATGATGGATGACAAACGGACTGGACTAAGTAGTGATGGGGCCAGGGCTGGTATTTTGCTTTCCTGTCTTGGGCTCTTTCCATGCAACCAGAGATTTTATTCCATAGGCAATGGTGAATTATTGAATACTGGGCTCATAATAGTTGATATTTCCAGTTGGCCTCTTTATAGTTGCAAAAACCTTGTCACACCTATCATTCTGTCACCTTCATAATACAATGGGAAGCCTGGCAACAACCGTTATTTCTATTTCACAGATAAAGAAAACTGAGGTTTAGAGGGAGTGAAAATGAATGGCAGAGTTGGACTCCTAATCTTATTCCCCTGAGTTCTAGGCCTTTGCTCACTCTGCTGCACCCTTTCTCAGTCTCTTTCTTGCTTATCTTCACCCAGAGGAATCCCATCCACGTGTAGTAGGAAAGAAAGGCTTCTTCTGTGGGCTAGAATACATGGTTGTGTTGATGCTGTGGGGTGGGGGAAGGAGCTCTTCTGAAGAGAGTGGGGGAGTCATTAAATTGGGGGAGAAAAATGACAAGCTTGGGGGGAAACAAGAAGAGAGAATGGAGTCCTGGAGGAAAGGAGGGAAAGCTGAGAAGGAGACCTGGGAAGGAGACATCTTTGAGTGGAGACTTAGAGAATCCACTCACAGGGCCACAAATACAACCATGTATACATATACTTTTAAATATACTTAAATATGAGAAGTATATAAAAAGACACTACCCCTTATACACATACAGATGTGTACTCCATACACGCTCTTCTTGTAATGACATACCTTTATACATATATCTAACACACATACATTCTTACACATTTATCCTTACACATATAGGCACGAACACCCAATAATACACTGAAACATATATATACACACACACTCACACATATTCATGTTTTTTTCCTTCACATTTATATACATGTGCATCCACTCCCCACACAATTCAATTGACAAATGTTTATTAAGCACCTACTGTTTGCAAGGTAGGTGCTAGGGATAAAAAATAAAAAGTCCCTGCTCTTGACAATTTTACATTGTTACATATACTCTTATACATATATGCATAAACATATATATGGTCTCTTCTAGCTCTAAAAAAATTATATAATTCTGCATATTCACACATCTTCCCCTTTCTGGCCTTACTTTTGGGCCAGACTAAAGGACAAGGAGGCTGGGCTAAGGAAAATCCCTTGGTGGGGAGGCCTTTATTCCCCTATCCTTTCTCCTATCTCTTGGGCTTTCCTATGCAACATGAAAAGCCTCTCAAATGAATCAGGAAACCTGGGTTCTTCTCCTAGCTCTGCCACTAATGCCTTGTATGACTTTGGGTAGGTGACATCCCCTCTCGGAGCCTCAGTTTCCCAATCTGTAAAATTGAAGGAGGATAGATTAGTTGATCTTAACAATTTTTCCCCCAAACCTGACAGAGTCTGTTCTATGTTCTAATGTCCCTTCCAACCCTAATATTCCATAATTCCATGAGACTGTTTTGGAGCAGGGAACCTGGGACAAGAGAGATTGAATGGGTTTGGGGAAATAGCCCTGGGCCGGGGAGTTCCTTGGCCCAGACAAGATGTGGCAGAAACTCTCAAGCAGGTTATCAGCTTCTTTGCCCCTTCATTCCTCAAAGAAAGGAGAGCAGTAATCCCCAAGACAAACCCAGAGGCTCAATTTCTTGCTTTTAGGAGTAGCAGTGAATTGGATAGCAGTGCCCCCTGGTGTTCACTCCTAGAGTCACGGAGTTTCCTTCCAGAGCTTGCCTAGCCCTTTTGGATTCCCGGAAAACCCTCTCCCCAGCTCCCAGGTACTGGTTGGGGTCCTCCTTAGGACTTCCTCTCAAGGGCTCTGGGTTTGGCCCCTCAACCCCTTGTGGAGAGTGATTTCCTCTGTGGCAACAGAGACAGACTGGACAAACAGTATTGGAAGAGAACCCTTCGAGCTTTTCTAGTCTAATACCTCATTTACCAGAAGAGGGAAGGGAAGCTGAGAGAAAGGAAATGACTTGGCCACCATCACACAGCCTATTTATTATATGGAATAATGTGGTATAGCGGCAAGAATACCAGATCTTGAGTCATATCTGGGTTCTAATTGCAGCTCTGCTAATACTGTATGACATTGGGCAAGCCTCTGGAAAGGGCATACACTTTTGGGGTCAAAGGACCCAGGCTCAATTATCGCCTCCAACCCTTAGTAGAAATGTGACCTTGTAGGAGCCACTTAAACCTCCTTGGCCTTCAGTGGCCATATCTATAAAATGAAGGGCTTGGACTAGTTTTTGAAGACTCCTTCCAGCTCTGATCTATGTTCTCAGGTTAGTTCCAGCTCTGGCCTGCTAGGATTCTACAGTTTTAAGTCACTGGAGGCACAAGGAAGGGTTTCTCAGAGATTATCCTAAATGAGCTGAGTCTTAGAAGACCAAAGAGCCGGGCAGGCCATTAGGGATCACTGGGTGCAGTGGTTGGGAAACAGCAGCCTCAAGTTCCCATAGATGGCTCTTTAAGCTACAATAAAGTAATAATTCTTATTTTGTGAGTCGAGCCCATGTTTGCCCACTCTAGCACTGATCCCCTGCTAGTGAGTCTCTCCTTTCCACAGCTCCAGCCCTGCTTGACCTGTCAGGCTTGGCCCTTGCCATCTCCTCCTTCCCCCTCCTATCCCATCCATTCAGACTAGGGCAGCATGGGAGAGTGGGTCAGCACCAAGACTGGCCTCGAGGCTCTAAAGTTCTTTAGCTGTGAGACCACTGGGAAGTCATTTAAATTCTTGGAGCTTCAGGTCGGATTACCTACAAGTGATAATAACACTTACCTCATTTCATCCTTATGGAAAAAATGTTTTGCCTCTCACTTATCTTCCTTCCAGGTCAGGCTCTCCCTTCTCCCTCCCTGACACCCTTGTTCTCTGTCCCCTTCCCTCCACCTCCACAGCCTAGCTCAGGTCCTCAACCCTCTTGCATGCCTTGACTATTCACAATAGCATAACTGGTCTCCCTTCTTCCACAGTCTCTCCTCTCTCTGGTTCCTCTTCCTCAGGAGGTACCGAAATCATCTTCCTAAAGCACAAATCTGTCCATGTTATTCCCCTACTGAAAAACCTCCAATAGTTTCCCATTGTCTAGAGAATAAAATGCATACTTCTCAGCTTCCGACTTTAAGCCTTCCCTGTTCTGGCTCTAGATCACTTTATGGACACATTTCACATTCCTCCCTTTTTATGCATTAGCTCCACTTCAACTGGCCTCTACTTGCTGTTTCCCAAACTCAGCATTCCAATCTCTGGGTCTTTGTGTTGGCTGTCCCAGATGCCTGGAATGTCCTCCCTCCCCATCTCTGCTTCATAGAATCTTTGGTTCTCTGCAAGGTTCGCCTCAGGTACCACCTCCTTTCAGAAATTCTAGATCTCTCTAATTATAGTACTTTCCCTCCTCAAATTATTTTGTAGGAGCTTATCTGGTTTTATGTATCATCTTCCTCAGTAGAATGTAAGTCTCTTGAGGGCAGGGGCAGTTTAATTTTTGTCTTTGTTATCACCAGGGCTTAATAGTGCCTTGTAAATAACAAGTACTTGATAAATGCTTATTACCATTATCTTCCAAGGGATGAACTAATTATACTCACCTACTAATGGAGACATAGGCTATAGGAGCCTGGCCACACTTGAGTATTAGCATATGGGTCTTCTAGAGACAATTAAAATTGCTTATTTGGTGTTATTTTTAATTACACTAACTTGTGTACTCAGAGTACTTTGTTTTATACCTCTCTAATGCAGTTAACTGTAACAGTGGGTATTAGAAGATAACTGTATTTATATATTATCCCTTCCTACTAGACTACATTCCATGAGGGTTGGTGCCTCATTTTATCTAAGCCCTTCATCTCCCTATTTATAGCCTGGCATAGCTCTCTATACACTGTAGTTGCTTAATAAATGTTTATTGAATGAAATGAAATAATAAAGATGTAAAACCCAGGATAGGGGAGGTATCAACTCTCTGGCACCAACTAATAGAGAAATGAATCGAGAATTTGGCTTGGTACGGCAGAAGGTGCATTGGATTCAGAGTCAGAGGACCTAGCTTTGAATCTCAATTCCATCATTTACTATAACCTTGGGCAAAGTATTTCCCATATTTGGGCCTCAGTTCCTTCATTTACAAAATGAGGGGCTTAGTCTTAATGAGCTTGAAGATCTCTTAAAACTTTCAGCTCTAAATTTATGATCCTGGGGGGTGGGGGAGAGAATATGTAATAGCTGGCATTTCTCTAGCGTGTCACAGTACATTAGTGTGTACTCAGTACTAGTGCTAGTACTAATGTACTAAATGAGGACATTAATTTAATTATCTCACTTCATCCTTGCAACAGTTCTGGTAGGGAGAGTGAATGTTACTATCCTGTTTTACAGATGGATAAACTAAGACCCAGAGACAAGACGGTTGTCCAAGGAGATAATAAGGAACAGAGTCATAATTCATAGAATCATTGGACTGCGCGAGCTAGAAGGGACCTTAGAGATCATCCAACACAAACCCTTATTTTACAGATGAAGAAATCGAGGCCAAGAGAGTTTAGGTACTATGCTCAAGGTCGCACAGTGAGTAGCAAAGGTAGGATTTGGACCCAAATTTCTTGACTCCAAATTCAGCGACCTTTCTTCAGCACCCTGCAGTTTTTCAAAAAGCTATAGTCTAAGACTATTGCCCTCTTCTCCCTTCACCCCTTTCCCACTCCCACACAGTAGTTCTTCCCATCTCTGACCTTCTGTAAAGTCAAGGTCAAACAGTTTCCCTAGGTCTCCTCAGCTCCTGAGATATAGGACGCTGGGATGGAGGACAAGGATTAGTCAGAGGCAATGGTAGAACAGAGGGCACAAGTCTTCTCCTCCATTCTGGGAGCCACCCTCTTGGGAAACAAGCATTATTATGGCAATCCCTCAGGTGGCCACAAGGTGGCAGTGAGAGACCAGGCCATTCAGGCTTACTGGGTTTAACCAAACCAGACCATAGCACACACCCAATCACTAGCCCTTGTTGATTCTGGTTCACACCACTCCTTTCACCTCCAAACTTCTGAATCATACAGCAACATGTCCTGAACTGAAGGTCAGAAGACCTAGGTTCTAGTTCTGACTGCCATTGATTTGTTGCGTGACCTTGAGCAAGGCATTTGCTTTCTCTGTCCTCATCTCCATAGCTATAAAACGGGCATAACAACGGTTCTTGTCCTGTTTCTCTCCCTGGGCTGTTATCAGGAACAGATGAGATACTGTGTATAGGAGCACTTTGTGAGAACAAAGTGCCATATGCTAATGCATTACTCTTGTGGCAGGGGTTCCTTACATTTTGGCATGTTGGATACCTTTGGCAGTCTGGCAAAACCTATGGATCCCTTCTCAGAATAAATTTTTAAGTGAATAATATAAAATGCACTTATGCTGAAATACAGTTATCAAGCTATTTTGTAAAAATTCAGATCCCTGATTAAGAACTCCTACTCTCTTGCATTAAGGTTAAGAACACTTTCAATCAATCTTTGAGCATTTATTAAGTGCTTACTAAGTACTAGGCCCTGTGCTGGGCACTGGAGATACAAAGAAAGAACAAGAGCTCCTGCCTCAGGGAAGAGGATTATTACCCCAATTTACTAAGGCTTTGGGCTTGCCAGGGTCACACAGCTAGTGATTGCCAGAATTTGAACCCATATCTTCTGACTTCAAGCCTTATGATCATTCCACTACAATATAACATACAGATGTGAGTGATCGTTAATTATACAAACATGAGGCTTGGAAGGGTCAGGTGACTTGTCTAGAGTAACATGGCCAGGAAGTGGCAGAGCCACCATTGGAACCTAGGATTCAACTCCTTGCTTGTTTAATAGGCAAAGGAACTAGAAGCAAAAGTTCTCTGAATTTCCATAGAGGAAAGCATCGTGAACACACCTTTGCCTTCCCCCTATCTCTTTTCTATTTCTAGACAGGTAGTTAGTAAGTATGGATGTGGCCTTCCTGCTTTGCTGATTACTCTCCCCTATCCCTTTCTACTGGGTCCCTAAAATCACTTCAGAAATATAAATTTCCCTTTAGCCTCAACCTTTTCTTCTGATCCTTCCATCCATCATCTCCTTGCATCAACAGAAACCTGGATCTCTCTTGCACATGCTTTGCCACCCTTTCCATGGGAAACTTGATCCTTTGCCCAAGTCCCACTCACTGAGCTAGGAGGCAGAGTCAGGACATTCACTTCTACCTGCCTCCAAACCCATTCCTCCGACACAATCTTTTAGTAACCTTTCCTCTTAAAAAGTTCGTGCAATCTAACTCTGCCACTCTCATTCCCCATTCTTGCTGCTGACATCTCTTTTGGAGGAATTATAGCATGCTGACCTGGGGGCGAGGGAAAGAGGAATCTCTTACATTCTTAGAGTTAGTATGTGGGACACTGGGGCAGACTCCACGGGTGGGTAAAGGGATATGTATCCCCAGAGTCATTGCTAGGTCCTGACTCATTTGGATACTGACCATCTCTACTTGAGGATTTACCATCCCAGAGGGAGGATAAGCTACAAGAACTCCAGGAAGCTGCAGCCCAGAGTACCCAAGTCTTGCTGCCTAGGAGCTGGGGTGGGGAGGCCCCAGGAAGGGGCCTAGAAGACCTAGATTGAGTCTCAGCTCTGGAACTTTTTTGTTGTGTAAGTTTAAGCAACTTGCATCCCTTTATCCGGCCTCAGTTTCCTCATCGTTAAAATACCAACAATGACATTGGCATTCCTTCCCTCACAGGTTTTAAGGAAAGTGCTTTAAAAACTGCAGATAGTTATAGACATGGGGATTCTGTATCATAGACTGTATCCTTGGCTTGTGGCCAGAATGTGACATCACTGACATCTGTCTGCAGTGTCATCCCTCCTCCTGCCCCAAAGCCCCATTTCAGGTGTTCAGGGCCTTTCTGCTCTCTCTCCACTCTTCCTAGCTCTCCATAAGGCCTTAATTCATTCCTTCCCATGGAGGACATCAGGGAGTGACAGAGTGATGCTCCTGAAGGGGTTTTCCAGTCCCACAAGGGACAGAGGCTTATCAGACCCCAGGCAATAAGGAAGGGACCTTCTTAAAGTCCTGAAACAATAAGGGCTCACATTTATATAGCACTTTGAGGTTTGCAAAGTGCTTGACACAGGTTCTCATTTGATCATGATGGAGGCCCAGCCAGGGGTCACAAAATGAGAACTGGGGTGTGACACGTCCAGGAGGACAGAGCTTTATATTCCTATCCACCTCAGACATTTACTGTGCAACATGAGGCAGTGTGGTGTGGTGGGTAGTGTTGGACCTGGCAGGGTCAGACCCTGCCTTTGATGCTTATTAGTTGTGTGATGCCAGGCAAATCACTTATCCTTTCTGGGCTTCAGTTTTCTCATCTGTAAAATGAAGGGATTAGATCTGATGACCCCCAATGTCCCTTCCAGCATGAAGGTTGTCACTTACTACCTGCCTCAAGGTGGAAAACAAAGACAGGAAATCAGGCCAGTCCCTGACCTTCTAGAGCCCACAGGTGTGTGTGTGTGGGGGGGGGAGGGAATGCCACGGACACACATGAACATAACCCAAGTTAAAACGGAATAGTAGAACAGAGCTTCCCTCCAAGTACCATAGAAATTTAAGGAGAGAGAGAGAGACAGAGAGAGAGAGAGACAGAGAGAGAGAGAGAGACAGAGAGACAGACAGAGAGAGAGAGAGAGAGACAGAGACAGAGAGAGAGAGAGAGAGACACAGAGAGAGACAGTGAGACAGAGAGAGAGACAGAAACAGAGACAGAGAGAGAGAGAGAGACAGAGAGAGAGAGATCTCCTTCATCTGGGGAGAGAAAGGGAGTGGAGATGTTCAAGGAGGAGGAAGGAATAGCTAAGCTGAGCTTTGAATGATGGGAAGGTCTTCACCAGAGGAAAAAGGAGGAAGGGGGAAGGCCATTCCAGGCCTGAGAAGAAAGTGGGAGCAAAGACCAGGGGATCATAGAATGTAGAGCTGGAATGGACTTTATAGATCACTTAGTCCAATATTCTCATTTTATAGACGAGGAAACTGATGCCTAGAAAGGAGAAATGCCCCCAAAAAGGAAGATGCAATATCTTATTTCTAATTCCTCAGCTGATTAAGGCTATAGTTAATCCGTTAGAAAAACAAACAAACAAACATGTAAAGCAACTCAGGAGTGAGACAGTCCCCAACAAAAACAGCTCACATTTCTAGAGCACTTTGGGATTTACAAAGCACTTTCTTCATAGTAAGCCTGCGAGGTAGGTAGTGCAAGGATTTCTTTCCCCATTTTAGGTAGGAGGAAACAGAGGCTCAGAGAGGTGAAATCACTTGCCCAGGTTCACACAGCTAAATGTCAAATGTGGGGTTTAAATCTGCATCTTCTGAATGCAAGACCACACTCTTGCCATTACTCCATGATGCTTCAGAAGGAATAGTCATGGAATCAAGAGCTGGGAGGGATCTTAGAGCTAATTAACCTCATCAAATCACAGATGATGTTACTGAGGCCCAGAGAAGTTTAGTGACTTGTTTTGCATCACACAGATGGCTAGGGAGAAGAACCAGGATTTGAACCCAGGTTATCTGACTCCAAGTCCACGGCTCTTAACACTATAGTAGGCTATTTCTGCTCTATGCTCAAGCTTAGGCACACTCTGGGTAGCCCCAGGTGAACGTGGAGGGCCTTCCCCTGTAGGATCTAGAGGAAGGGAAAGAAAGGAAGGGAGGAGAGAGCCAGGGGCTGGGTTTACGCAGGAACGTGAGCCTCGATGGCTGGATCCTCCTCATCCTCATCAGAGAAGCTGATGTGTAGGACCGTGTCATTGGCCCCAGATGGGAAGGTTGTGGGGGAGAGGTGCAACTGAGTAGCCCCAGCTTTGGCCTCCTCCAGGGCGTCATTGCTCACTGAGTCTGGAGTTCCAAAGGAGGATGGTTGTCCCGGGTCAGGCTCCGAGTCCAGGCTGAGGGAAGTCTTGGTCAACCTCTTCTTGAGGGTGGGGGGTGGAGGGTGAAGCTTGGGAATGGATGGGGACGTCGGCAGCCTGGAAAACAGTACAGGAGATTGGGAAAGGGAGGAAGGGGAGGAGAGTGGAAAAACACAGGACGTGGAGTCAGGATTATTCCTGAATTTTTTACACTTTCTAACTTTCTGAACCTGGCTCCTCATCTAAAAAGTAGGGATAATCACATCAGGCTTATTGTGAGGAAAGGGCTTCATAAATCACTTGGGGGAAGGCCTATCTGGGGACAGAGGGATTATCTAATGCTTTCCTGATTGCCTTGTCCTCCCTGTGAGCTGGCATAGGGCTAGGATGTAGGGGATTAGCTGCAGGAATTCACAGGAGGGTTTCCTCCCCATTGCTTCCAATTCATTTTGCCTCAAACCCAGCAGAACCAGGAGGCACTCTCTCTTCAGGGTTCTGATTCCATTTCTGAGTGCTACGGGAGGGCTCTGGGTCCAGGGCCACCATGGGGAAGTACAGGAGTGTTGTAAAAAGGGCACGAGCTCTGGAGGACTTTCGTCTGAATCCCAGCTTTTCAAACTTACTATCTCTGTGTTGAGGGGTTGGGCTAGACCTGCTCAAAGGTCCTTTCCAGTTCTAAATCCTATGATCCTATTAATCATAATAATCTTTTACATTATTTGGTGTTTTGAAGTACCTCAAAATGTCTTTTCATTAGATCCCCAAAGTAAATCTGTGAAAGGGGTAGTCTAGATTTGATTGCCCCTTTTTTACAGAAGGAAAAACTAAGGCTTAGAGAAGGGAGTCATTTGCCCCAAATCATATAGGGAATGGGTTGGGTTAGGGACAGAACCAGGACAAGAGGTTAGGTCTTTTGACTCCTAGTTTATCACTCTCTGCATTACGACAGACTGCCCTCGGGGTATCTAGAGAAGGTACAACGCCCTCCAGCGGGTGTTTATGTCTCTCTAAGACTGTGGGGAAGAGAGTACTTTGTCTTCCTTCAGGAGAGAGGGCAGGGAGGGGGTGGGGTCACTGACCTATCCTTATTGGTTGTGTTACTGGAGGGACTCCCTCCCTGTTCAGTCTCCTTGAAGTCTTCCTCTCTCTGGCTGAGCCCAGGCAGATGCCTACTTCTCAAAGTCAGGCTAACCTTTCCCATAGTGTCCTGGCTCCTTTGGGCCCTGGAACCCAGGGTGGAGGCCCGGTCCAGGCTAAGGCTGAAGCTCTGAAGAGACTGGCCACCTGTTTGGGTAGAAGAAGGGAAAGAGAGAACCATAAACTCTTTGACAAGAGTCTGCTGCAGTCCCAGGCAGGCCCTCAGAGATTGGCAGCAGTCAACTTCTAGACCTCCACCAAGCTCCAGAGTCCTTTGTTCTAAGGTCCTGTCTCATTCTGACATTCTCCATTTTTTTGTACTAACATTTTACCTCATCAATAAAGTCAGGTCAAGGTCTTTTTTTTCTAAGGTCCCTTCTCATTCTGACATTCTCTGTTCTTTGAGTCATGAATGAGGATAGGTCAGGGTCTTCCATTGCTTTCCCTAGCTCTCCCTCCTGGAGATAAGTGCAGGGCTTCCTCCCTTTGAACTTGGAGCAGGAGGAGCCCAGTGAGATATTATGAGAATGTGGATTCTTAGGTTCTTTCTAGCTCTAGCACCCTATATCCTATGAAAGGAACAAAAGAAAATCTCAATGTAAGCAGCTCAAAATCTTGGCATAATTTAGTACCATGTAGGAAACTAATGGTAATTTAAGCAGCTCAAAATCTTGGCATAATTTAGTACCATGTAGAAAACTAATGGTAATTTTCAACACCCACACTCACACACAATGTACTAGGAGCCCAGGATACCCCTTTAGCTGTTCTATACCCCTGCAATCCTGGAACCCTTCATCACTAGGCCAACATCATCTCCTCTTTCCATCTTCACCTGGGCCACACGAGACCCCCAGCCTCCCCCAACCCCAAACCAGCAGGCCAGCCCTAGCCCCCTTCTCTGTCTTGAGCTGCACCCCCTACTACCAGGTCCCTGTCTTGCCTTGAGCCCTCCTTACCATTAGGCCGGCCCCAAGCTCTTTCCTCTAGCTCCCTCAGCTGCCGACCCAGCAGTGCCATGTGCTGGAGCAGGTCCCGGTTGGTCAGCAGCAACTGGTGGATCCTGGCCTGGGCCTCCACTCTGGCAGCTGTCTCTGCAGCCAGCTGGTCTGTGAGAAGCTGTACCTGGAGAATTCCCATCATCACCCCATTTGTGGCCATTCTTGACCTCCACCTCTACCACCTAATTCTCATTGTGAAAGAATCACAGAATCAGAATTACCAAATCGGAAGGAACCATGGAAGTTATTCTAATCCATGGCCTTGAGCACCGGACCCCCTTTCCAACATTACCAGCAACTGCTCATTCACTTTCTACTTAAGGCTTACAGTGACCTAGAGCTTACTACTTCTTGGGCTGTCCATTTCATTTATAGGAAGCTCTTATTGTCAGGAAGGCAGTCTTCACATCAAGCCAAAATCTGCCTCTGTGTCATTTGAACCCATTGCCCCTAGTTCTTCCATCTCAAACAGGTTGGCACAGTGGATAAAGTGCTGGTCCTGAAGTCAGGAAGACATGAGTTCAAACCTGACCTCATACTCTTACTATGTGTTAGAGCCTGAGTAACTGCCTTAATTCCTGTTTGCCCTGTATATTTGTGAAGTGCTTAGTACAGTGCCTTCACACATAATAGGTGCTATAAAAATGCTTCCTCCCTCCCTCCCTAAAGCCAAGCAGAATCTTTCTTCTTTAGGATAGCCCTTCAGATTTTCGAAAACAGCTATCACTTGTCTGCCTTCCAACCAAAGTCTTCTCTAAATTTCCTCATGAGGTTTCTTCAACAAACATTTTTCTACTCCCCATATTGGTAGGTTAGCCTCTTTTCCTAGAATACTGTTACAATGTAAGCTCCAAGCGAGTAGAGATCACGTTTAATAAAAATATTGTGTCTTCTCCACACCTAGCACAGGACTTTCTACACAGAAGATACATGATAAATATTTGTTGAATGAGAAAATGAATGCTAGTAAACCACCTTTGAAAAACCCACTCTATTTGCACAACAAAAAGGGAACAGATTGGGAAAATAATATTTGCAGTAAGTATGTCAGATAAAGGTCTGGTTTCCAGAATCTATAAATGCTTGTTGAATGACAGATCTCTAAAGAATGAATGAATCTCACTAAAAGCAATATGCTCCCTAGCAAAGTAATGGTCAAAGAAGACAAACAGAAAACTACTGAAGAATGAGATGCAAAATATTGATAACATATGAAAAGATGCTTAATCAACAAATTAGCCAACAAGCATTTATTGAACACTGACTACATGCCAGGGGCTGTGCTAAATGCAGGAAATACAAAGAAAATTTTTTTAAAATTGTCCCTGATCTCAAGGAGCTCATATTTAAATAGGGGACAACATAAAAGATAAACACAGAATGGAGGGAGTCAGCTTAGAGCGGAAAGCAGTGGCAGCTGGGAGAACTAGGAAAGGCCTCCCTCCAGGAAGGGTCTTAAAGGAAGCCAGGGATTCTATGGAGCAGAGGTGAAGAGGGAGGAGCACTCCAGGAACAGGGAGACAGCTAGTGAAAGGCACAAGCAGAAGATGGAGTATGAGTATGCTGGTATGGCTCCATTGTAGTCTGCATGGAGAGAAGTGGAACATAAGAAGACAGATAAGGTAGACAGAGTTATTGAACAGGGGTTGATGTGGTAAGACATATGCTTTAGGTATCTGAATGGAGGATGGATTGGAGTGAGAGAGAGTCTTGAGGCTGGATGCCAAGTAGGAGGCTATTGTAATTGTCTAGGATAGAGGTGATGATGCTTGACCCAAGGTACTGGTCCTGTGAGTAGAAAGAAGGGATTATTTGTAAAAGATGTTGTAGAAGTTTTTTTTACAAGGTTTGACAACAGATTGGATATATGGGGTGAGAGAAAGGAGTCAAGGCTGATGCTGAGGTTGTGAACCTGGGTGATAGGAAGGATGGTGATTCCCTTAACAACGGTAGAGAAGTTCAGAAGAGGGGTAGATTTGGAGGGAGAGATAATGAGTTCTCTTTTAGATATGTTGAGCTTAAGACGCCTTAAGGAACTCTAGTTTGAATTGTCTAATAAGGATTTGGTACTGTGGGACTAACTCAGGAGAGAGACTAAGGCTGGATACAGAAATCTGGGAATCATTTGCATAGAGTTGCTAATTGAATCCATGAGTGAGATCATCAAGTTAGAGACTATAGAGATGAAGGAAAAGAGGGAGTAGGATGGAGCCTTAGCGGGCACACAAAGTTAGTGGTTGTGCCATAGATGAAAATCAATCAAAGCAGGCTGAGAAGAAGTAATTAGAGAGGTAAGAAGAGAACCAAGAGGGAACAATACCATGAAAACCCAAAAAGGAGGTAACGTTCAGGAAGAGAAGGTGGTCAGCAGGGTCGAATGCTGCAGAGAAGCACAAAAGGATGAGAATTGAGAAAAAAGCCACTAGACTTGGCAATTAAAAGATCACTGGTAACTTTGAAGAGAAGAGTTTCAGTTCAATTGAAGGAAGCCAGATAGTAGAGCATTTGAGAAACAGTGAAAAGGGAGAGAGTAGATGTGACCTTATATCAGCTGCCATGGATTAACTGTCATCTCTATGCAAATGACTCACACATCTATGCATCCCCAATTTCTCTCCCAAGTGCCAGTGAGGCTTATGACTTTGCACAGCCCTGCCTCACTTAAATCCAATTCACTTGCAAGTTAAGATACCACCCTCCTGATGTTATTAGGCCTCTTTGTGAATGAAGGACAAACAACAAGGTCTTCTGAGTGGATTTTTCAAAGGAAGTTTACTAGCATTGATTTTTTCATGAATATGAAACAAATATTTACTGTGTACCTATTGTGGAGAGAGCCCTGTGCTAGGTGGGGGCGGGTGGGGGAGGATACTAGACATTTTAATTAGACATGGCCTCTGCCCTCATTGAGTTTACAGTGTAATAGTATTTTAAGAAAAGAGGTTAGACATTCAATTCAAGGAGGAAAAAATGTCAAATTACAGAGCACATAGGTATATTGATGGAACCCTATGGGGACGTTCAGCCTATAGAAGACCTAGGTGGGGGAAGACACATGATAGCTATTCTCAAATATCTGAAGGACTGTTATGTTGAATCCGGATTATATTTGTTCTGCTTGTCTCAAAATGGATGAACTAGGAGCATTGGGTTCAAGTTACAGAAAGCTTTTGGCTTGATATGAGGACTTCCTCATAAGTGCACTTAATAAATGCTTACTGATTGATTGATCGGATCAGCAAGGTTTTGTTATTTCTTCTAATTCCATTCAGAGTAGGAGGGACGAAGGTATATAGTGGGAGTAATCCAGGGTTTGATGAGGCATGATTGATGACAGGACAAGGGAGCAAGGGATTCGAGAATAAAGAATACTCTAGAAATGAATGGACTCATCAGTTGTGAATGGGGGAGAGTGTAGCCAGAGCAAGGTTGATGGCCTGGGACAATAGAGAGGAATGGAGGGATTGGAGATCAGGGTGGGGATAAAGAGAAGGTTTGGGAAGAGTGAGGCATAAAAGGGATAGAAAGATAAAATATTATGCTCAGATAAAAAAAAATTTGGTTCTTATACATGAAAGCAGAATACTTTCAAAGGTATGATCAAAGGCATGAATCATCCTGTGAGAAGCTGAGGTAGAATAGAAGAATAAGTCATGGGAATTGAATGGCTTGGGGAATTGGGGATTTAGGATATTTGAGGGGATATCTGAGGGAAGAAGGTGGGGTGGAGAGGAAGACTGTGAGCCAAGCACTGAATTTGTTGAGAAAAGAGGGAGAATTACTTAGAGATGGGGACCTAACTGTCACCAAGGTCTGGGCTGGGTTGGGTAATAAGAAGGTAAGAATGGTGGTAAGGTGAGAAGGCATTCTAAAGCCCATCTAATCCAACCCCCTCATTTTACAAATGAGGAAACTGAGGCTCAGAGAGGGTAAATGACTTGTCCATAGTCATAAACCAGTAAGTATCAGAGGAAGGATCTGAACCCAGGTCTTCCTGACTCCAAGTCCAGCACTCTGTCCAGTATGCCACGCCTCTCCTTCAATCCAGTCATAATCAGAGAAATACAAATCAAGAAACGCTTAAGAGATCACTAAATTAGCAAAGACAAATAACCAATCTAATCCGGGCTGCTGGGAAATAGCCACTCTACTCCACGGTTGTTTGGACCACCTATAGATGGGGGCAAGCTGTTTGGAGAACAATTAGGCAATATACAAAACTTATGATAGCCTCTGTCCCAGTGATACTGTTGCTAAGACTTTGCCCTAAAAGTATGCGAAAAAGGAAAACAGGACATAGCTGCTTATTTTTTAAATGGCAAGAAGCTGGAAGCCACTATATTTCAATGATTAAAGATGGTTAAAATATGGTATATTGCTATAATAGAATATTACAGCACTGTAAAATGATAAACATAAAGGGTATAATGACCAAAATAATTTACATTTGTATAGGGGTTTAATGTTTGCCAGCATTTTACGTGCATTATCTCCCCACAACTCTGTTAGGCAAATGTTGTTATTATTTTGACTTATAAGTAAGGAAACAAAGGCTCAGGGATTTAGGTGAGCTGGGGATCCTGAAGCTAGTAAATGTGAATTGATTCTGCAGAGTTAGATCAGTAGAACCAGAACTATAAACATATTGACCACAATGACATATTAAAAAAGAAATAAACAACAAAACCCGAAATAATGCAACGTCATAAGGATCTGCAAAAGATACAGGGCAAGGGCATTTTTGGCCATTTGTTTGGTTTTACTTTGTGAAATGTTTATTACTTTAGGAGTAGCACATGGCATAGCAGATAGAGAGCTTACTCTGATGTCAAGGAGACCTACCTTTGACATATATACCAGCTGTGTGACCCTGGGCAAATCTCTTACCCTCTCAGGGTTCCCGGCCAGCAGCATGAACTCGAATAGAAATGGGGGCTGCTAAAACACACATAAGGATCCCTGAGGGCCACATACTGGCTTGGAGAACCAGATAGTAATATTATCTATGCTTTATTGTATGTTGGTTAGTGTTGTTAGCTGTTTCTCAATTACATTTTAATCTGGTTTCTGCGCTCTGGGAATGCCGTGGGCCACCTGGGGCCAGGTAGGCAGCATGTTCACACCTCTGCTCTAGTCAACTCTCTTGGACTATACATTATAGACCAAGTGCTGATCTGCCTTGGTAAAGGGTATTTACACCAATGAAATCATGGGTCTGGTCTAAATAAAATGGTTTTATATAACACTGTATTTTAAATTTTTTTATGTTTATCATATATACATATGCATTTGCTTTCATTGATGGCTGAGTTTATAATAATTTTTATTTACAAAAAGAAAAATACAAGTTCTGTTTCAAGTGACTTTTTTTTTTCAAATAAGGAATGATGGTACTCAGCATCCTCCAAAGCACTTAAGAGTATCTCATTTGAGCCTCGTAACAGGCCTGTGAAGGTCACACATAGTAGTATACCCCTTTTACAGATGGTAAAGGTAATGTATATACCATTACTCTCATTTTTCTGAGCCCTAGAGAGATAATAGTGACTTGTCCAAGGTCATGCACTTAATAAATGAGAGAGCCAGGATTCAAATCTGGTCCTCCTTGTTTCCACATTCAGTGCCTCTTCCACTGCTTCTTCAGGTGAGACCAGAAGAATCTAAGGAAATTAATGACCACCAGGAGTACAGACATAGAATGATGGCAGAGGATTAAGCTGAGGACCATAGAGAGAGCAAAGGTCCATGATCCCTTAGTCACTCTGAAAGCCACCCAAGAAAGCCCAGCCCATGGGGAGTTCTCCCTAGGTGAGGAGAAGAGGGGGAGGAACATTACCTGGGCAGTGGCTACCTGGGCCTGCTGCCATTGCTGGAGAAGCTGGTGATGGAGGAGCCGAGTACAATGTGGAGTCAACAGGGGTGTTACTGGCATGGCTGATGACTTGGGGGAGGATTCCAGGCTTCTCAAGGGTGACCATGGAGGAGCACTAGCGGGGTGCGCAGAGCCAGCTCCAACATCCTGGACACAGCGGCATACCTTGGGATGGAGAAAGGAAGAGGAGGCATGAGTAGTTTGTGGGGGCCTGGCTCAGCCACACCTCAAGAAGGGCTGGATTTGGTAGAAAAAGACAGAAATAGTGAAGCAGAGTGATGAACATACCCAGTCACATACACACTGGCATCTTCACAAATCTGTGTGCTTTGGTGTAGGTAGGACCCGAAATCTGACTCTGGCTCACACTTTCCTGCTGTGGTGCATCTGGTTTCTAATAGCCATGGACTCTCAAGAATACCTAGTTCTGGTTGGGATAGCCTGGTCTGGGAGCTGGGCTTGTAACACTAAGACACATCAACTTTCATTTATCCACTGGGTTTTTGGAGGGGCACACTGGCCTGGATAACAACAGATAAACCTAAAAAAGTCCTAAAACCCAAACCTTTTCTTTTTTGTTTGACTTTGGCCTAGAGAATACACACACACACACACACACACACACACACACACACAGCTTCTTAGAGTTAAAAGGGCCTTGGATGTCATCTATTCCAAACTGTTTGAAACAGAAATCCCTCCTATAGTACCTCTCATAGGTGGTCAGCCAGTCTCTACGTGAACGCCTTCAGTGACAGACAACTCACTAGTTATTCAGGCAGCTCATTCTACTACCAGATAGCTCTGGTAGGAAGTTATTCTTCATACTGAACCAAAGTCTGTTTCACTGAAAATTCCTTCCACTGGCCCTGATTCTACTTTCTAGGGCTAAGGAGGACAATTCTCACCCCTCTGTCACATGATAGTCCTTTTAAATATCCTAAGGCAGCTATAATGTTCATCCTAAGTCTTCTTTTCTGTAGCCCAAACCTCCCTAATTCCTTCACCAGATCCTTGTGTGACATGGGGCTATGGGTCCCCTACCCTCCAGCAGGTCTCACCATCAGACAAAGGGGCTCTATGAGGGCCTGTCTTCCGAATCAAATCAGTAGTTCCCCTTTCCCCTGTATTCCCTGCCTGCCTCTGGTCCCCGCCCACATTAGAATGATGTTAGAATGTTAGATCTTTTACCTCTCTGGGTCTTTCTTTTTCCAGCTTGGCTTGGCTGGTCTGCTCCCTCAGAACAGCTCTATCAGAGTCCCCGTCGGCCCCATCCTCCTCTCTTAGTTTCCTCCCCTCTAGCTGATATGCTGTAGGAAAGTAGAAGAGAGGAGGGGTTATTTTGCATGAGGAAGAACTGGTCTGGTTCTGCCCAGGAGTCACTATAGTCTTGATGCTGTCCACAGATTAACTAGGCAACGGCTCCACCTCTTCCAGGACCTCTCCTGGTTCATCCTCTGAGCCATGAGTTAGATGTACATGAGTTCTTTCTGGTACCCCAGCTGTAATCACGGGGTCACTCTAGGGAATAAATTCCAAGAATAATAAACAGCAATGATTATAAGTTCGGTGTCACTCTAAAGTCTGTAAAATAGTTTCCTTACAACAGTCTTGGGAGGTAATCAGTACAAGTATCATCATTTCCATTTTACAGAAGAGGAAACCAAAGCACAGAGAAGTGAGTGACTTGCTCAGGATGAAGCAGGTCAGGATGGTAAGGGTCAAAACCAGGAGTCCAACTCAGACCATCTGACTCCAAGACTAATATTCTTTGTATCACAGCAGATTATCTAGGACCCTCCCCTGCCTTGGCCTGATGGCCATCCCGGGGATGTCCTGAGCAAAGTAAAGTAGAGTTTAGGTGGAAGTGGTTGAAAGAAAGGTGAAGATGGAGTACCTGCTGGAGGCCTCTTCTCTGTAGGTTGGCGGTTGGCTGCATCAGCACTAGGTAGAGGGTGTTGTAGGCTCAGCTTGTGGCAAACCTCAAAGGCCTGACCCACTGTCCTCACTGCTCGAATGGCCTGGCTCTGCCCACATGTAGATGGACAAAAAGGAAACATTGATACTCACCATGTAGGCCCCAGCCCCTAATCCCACCATGGCCTAATCCCTTAACAGTGGTTATACAAGTTAGCCCGGTGCCCATGGGCTCTGAAAGAAAAAATTATACTTTGGATGTGTTAGAGGAAGGTGCACACCACACTACCCATTTTGGACTTTCTGTGCAGGGGTGGGGAACCTGCAGCCTCGAGGTCACATGTAGCTCTCTAGGTCCTTAAGTGCAGCCCTTTGACTGAATCAAACTTCATAGAATAAATCCCCTTAATAAAAGGATTTATTCTGTAAAACTTGGACTCAGTCAAAAGGCTGCACCCAAAGATCTAGAAGGTCACAGGTTCCCCACCTCTGGTTCATGGGCTCCTTGGGGTATGACCCCTAGTCCAGGTTAGGGAGGCGAGTTTCAGGGATGGCGACAAAGAATGTGTTAGCAATGGATGTTGTGATCCTTTACCTTCTTCTTAGACTTAAATACGTTGCACCGGAAGGAGTTATTGGTCCCATCCCTGGCAATGTAGCTGAATATCTTCAGGTCCTGAGAGTCATGGGACACATAGAAGATTCTAGGAGGAAATGTCCCACATCAATATATCCAATTGAGAAAACAACAGTCTCTAAGTACTCCATTACCACTGGGAGCCCAATGTGGGGTGACACCAAGGCTCCTTCCCCAGGACCTATGTTTCCCTTCAACTTTACTAGATCCAGGAGTGTGGGTCCCCTGTCTGAGACTAGGTTTGGTGGCCTTCTTGTCCCTGGACTACTGACCATATAAAGATGCAGTTTTGTCCTGTGCCACTGAATCCATCTGAGAAAAGGATAGCACCTCAGTCATTCATTACCACTGAGCATCCTAGGATGGGGTCAGGTAGGTGGCAGTAGGATGCCATATTGTGGAGGCACAATACCCTTTCTAAAAAACAGTGCCACAGAGAGCCCGCGTAGCTGGGGGCCTAGGTCCCTGCCCAGCACCTGATCTTTCTTTCCCTATCACTGGACCATGGGGCATGGGGCTTCAACTCCAGTACTACTCAGGAATTGGATTCAGGGAACCTCTGTAACCTAGAACCTGCTGCTATATGTGGACTAATTCCTCTGCCGTTTCAGTGACCTACCTGACAAAACCAGCACCACCTTAGCCATCTATACCATCAAATGCTCAGACACCAGATTCTCACTACCAGAACTGTCCAGAACCAGGACATTTGGTTCAAATGGGAGCTGAGTGTATGCGATGCTGATGACCTGGTCACTGGTTTTTATAGACCCAGTCTCCCTGCTTCTTCTATCCCCTGTTCCCTGTTGGTTAGAGAACAGACTGCACTACCCTCCATTATCTTGGGATGGAGTTGAGAGGCTGGCTAGCTGACTGGCTAGCAAGCCTCCCTTAATTTATATCGGTGACTCAGAGTAGCTGAAAATCTCTTTCTGCTATCACTCCCATCTGGCTCTATTCTACCCCTCCCTAGGCCCTATTCTGTTCTATTGTTAACAAATTTCTCTTTATCTTAGACCTTTTCCTCTTGCACACTTTCTATCTTGTACTGATAGAAACATGGCTTCTTCTAGAAGATACTACACCTCTGTCTATGTTCTCTAGTACTGGATGTTCCTTCTTTCAAGCCTCTTGATGTACTAGGCTGGCAGGAGGAGTAGACATACTCTCTGCTTTTCTCTTCTACTTCCAGACCCTCCCTCTGTCTTCATTACTAAGCATCCTCTCCTACCCTTACATCCCTCCCTTATCCCAAATGGCACCTGAAGTTGTAAGATATTCCTTTGGTCCCCTTCACTAGCAGGCAAAATCAGCCACACAAGGCACAGGGTTCATGGCCTGCCTTGGTCTTTCTTAATGACAATAACATCTGGGATGGGGTGGTGATGTTCCTGCTCAGATGGAAGGAATGACCATGCCTCACCAGTCATTTTTACTGGGATAAGGGAGGTTATGAGGGTGACAGCCCCTACCTGTAGACAGGGTCGTGCATCACCAGTGTTCTGCTTTCTTCCCAAGCCCATTCCTTCCTCTGCAGAGAAGTGAAAAAAAAGAACCACACAAAATCCCCCCCAAAAAACAAAACCAAAACAAAACCAAAAAGCCCCCAAAACAAAACAAAACAAAACAAAACAAAACAAGGCCTTAGCACAGTACTGATTAGATAAGGGTATCAGGAAGACAGAGGGAGAAAATGGCTTCCTGTCCTTGGACAGTTTCCAGTCTAATGGTGGAAATAGCCTTCATACATGTGGAATGATGAACACATGAGGCAGTATGGCATAGTAGAAAGACCACTGGATTTAACAGAGGATCTGGGTGCAGATCCCCGGGCTGGGTGAAGCATCAGTTGAGGGCATCAGTTGAAATGATCTCTAAGGTCCCTTCCAGTTTTAAATTCTATGATTATTTAAGGACTGATCCAAGAGCTAGACTAAGTGGGGTGGAACTATTTTTATGGGAATTCGGAGGAAAGAGGCCGCAAAAGGTTCCCGAAGGTAGTGGTGGCACCTGAGCTGAGCTTTGAGGGATGAAGAGGATCTACAGAGGATGGAGGAGTTCATGGGCTTATAGGATTTAGAATAATGGACTTTTAGGGTTGTCTAATTCAACGCCTTCATTTTACAGATGAGGAAACTGAGACCCAGAGAGAGAAAAAGTGGCTTGCTCATGGTTATACAAATAGTAAACAGTATAATCAGAATTCGAACCTAGGTCCTCTTATTACAGATACAGCACTCCTTCTGCTAACCTACAGTGGTATTTGAGCAGGGGAAGAATGTGATCAGAGCTATACTGTGAGTAGATGACTCTGGCAGTATGTGCAGAAAAGACACAGGGGAGAGAGACTGGAGGCTGATGTAGCAATCCAGGCAGGAGGTAACAAGGGTGGACTGGAATGGAGGCCTAAGAAAGGGAGAAGGCCAGATGCAATGGAAAGACAGAGAACACAAGCCAACTCCTGAATGTCCCTTCAGCCTTGTGCTAAGGGCCAAACACATAAGATCTGGAGCAGGAAAGGAAATGCGAGGTTATTTATCTAATCTACCCGAAGCTGCAGAGGTTGTGACTTGTCTGAGATCATAAATGAAGGTTGTAAATGGAAGAGCCAAGATTCAATGTCTCTTCTTACCACTACTTCACTGTTGCCAGCCCTACTCCCTCCTTTCTTTCCCCTTCAGTCTCACCTCAAGGAGTTCCTGATTTCAAAGTTTTTCCCTGCCCTGTGGCCTGATACATCTGGGGAGCTGTTATTAAGGCCACCTCAGCACCAGAGGGTGGGAAGGAAGTGGTGTGGTTGTAGCCACTTTCTTTGGAAGGTTCTGCTCCAGTAAGGGGACCTCTCCTTGGAGAAAAGGGAGGGTAAGAGATACTTACCTTCTGCATCTTCCTGAGAATCACCTTCACACCATCAACAGACACCACGATGCTGACTTTCTTTTTCTTAATGTTTTTTGCTTTGAATTCACACTGGGGGAGGGGAGAGAGATGTCCATCACTCGGCCGGCTGGGCCACGCTAGGTACACTGAGTAGACTAGGATCTCCAATCAACAACATGCCTGCCACTAGCTTTGTCATAGATAGACGTTCCAAATTCTAGATAGAATCACAGTCCATTATGTCAGGGAAGGATCTTAGAATATAGACAGTTACAGCTAGGAATGAGCTTAGAACATAGACTGTTAGAGCTAGGAATGAACTTAGAACATAGAGGTAGGAATGAGCTTAGAACAGACAGAGCTAAGAATGATCTTAGAACATAGACTGTTAGAGCTAGGAATGAGCTTAGAATATAGACTGTTAGAGCCAGGAATGAACTTAGAACATTGTTAGAGGTAGGAATCAGTCTGGGATATAGATCGTTAAAATTAGGAATGAGCTTAGAACACAGACTATTAAAGTTAGGAATGAGCTTAGGACATAGAATGTTAAGGCTATGAATGAGGTTAGAACATAGGGCTAGAAATGAGCTTAGAACATAGATTGTTAGAGCTAGGAATGAGCTTAGGACATAGATTGTTAGAGTAAGGAATAAGCTTAGAATATAGAATATTATTACATAGAACAAAGAGTATTAGAACTGGGACTTGGAAATTATCTAGTCTAACCCTCTTATTTTACAGAAAAGAAAACTCAGCTGCCTGTTTCTTGTTACACATAAGAAAAAAAAGCAAGAAAGTACTACAGCTGAAACATGGAATGTATTCAAGATGCTAACTAGGTCAAATGCATAAAATTTGAAACCTTGCCAAAGTCTCTTTTCCTATCCGAGCAGGGGAGGAGAGTCAGGGGAAAACTGTCAGGCAATCTTATCTGTTCCTCCAGTGCCCTTGCCATCCCACAGGCCCTTCCTCTCCTCACTATGGCTCAGTGGCACAAGTCTAATACACCTGGACTTAGCATTCCATGCCAGGGGGTCACCTTGGGCTCAGGGAAAGCAGGAATTATGTGAGTAGATGCTGGGATGATCTGCCTGCTTGTCTCATGGATGGCCACCAACTAGTATCTTAGTAGGGTGAGGTGTGGTATGCATAGGAATCTTTCTTATTAGAAAGTAAGGGCAGAGACTCTCTTTTTAGTATTTGCTTCCCCAGTGCTTAGTACAGTACCTGGCACATAGTAAACACTTAATAAGGGCTTTTTTTTTTATTCATTCATTCCACAGGACCTTACTGCCTCTATATCTAAATTTATGCAAATAAATGTGTGTGAGAGTTGGTGGAAGAGCAAAGTGTGAGAATCTAAGTTTCTCCGTATATGTTCATGCGTGTTTGAGTAAAAGTGAGTGTGCCTATCCAGATTTTAGTGCGTGTAAAAGTGAGAGTATGTATGCACGTGCATGCACCAATGAAAGTGAATGTGAAAGTGTATTTATAGTGGAGTACATATATATGTGAATATGTGCATGCATAATCATAGTAATAATAACTGGCATTTAAAAAACACTTTGGGCATAGAGCCAAGATGGCAGAGTAAAAGCAGGGAATTGCTTGAGCTCTCCCCCAAACCCCACCAAATACCTGTAAAAATGGCTCTAAATAAATTCTAGAGCAGCAGAACCTACAAAATGACAGAGTAAAACAAATTTCCAGCCCAAGAGAACCTGGAAGATCGACAGGAAAGGTCCATTGCACAGTCTGAAAGAAGAGTACAGCCCAGTGAGGGCCATGCTAGCACAGATGGCCCAGAGCAAACCTCAGGGGATAAAGGACTCATTAAAGTTGAACTGTTTATATTCCTACATGTAAAGATGATATTTGTAATTCATGAGACCTTTCTTAGTATTAGGGTAGTTGGAGGGAATATCTGTATCTATATCTAACTATCTATCTATCTGTCTATCTATCTAGACAGAGGGCACTGAGTGAGTTGAATATAAAGGGATGATACTACAAAGTATAATTAAGGGGTGAGAGAGGAATCTGTTGGAAGAAGGAGAAAGGAAGAGGTAGAATGGGGTAAGTTATCTCACATAAAAGAGGCAAGAAAAAGCTTTTATGATGGAGGGGAAGAGGTGGGAGGTGAGAGGGAATGAGTGAACATTACTCTCATCAGATTTGGCATAAGGAGGGAATGACATACACACTCAATTGGGCATGAAAATCTATCTTACTTTATAGGAAAGTAGTGGGGGGAAGGGGATAAAGGAGGAGGGATGTTAGAAAGGAGGGCAAATGAGAGGAGGGTGTAATCAGAAGCAAACGCTTTTGAGGAGGGACAGGGTCAAAGGAGAGAATAGAATAAATGGGGGGGCAGGATAGAATGGAGGGAAATGTAGTTAGTCTTTCACAACATGACTGTTATGGAAGTGTTTTGCTTGACTACACATGTATAACCTATATCGAATTGCTTGCCTTCTCAATGAGGGTGCATGGGGAAGGAGGAAGGGAGAGAATGTGGAACTCAAAGTCTAAAAACAAATGTTAAAAATTGCTTTTACATGCTACTGAGAAATGACATACAGGCAATGGAGTCTAGAAATCTACTTTGCCCTACAAGAAAATAGAGGAGAAGGGAATAAGAGAAGAGGGGGTGATAGAAGGGATGGCAGATTGGAGGAAGGGGTAAATAGAATGCATGCAGTCTTGGGGTGGGGGGAGGGCAGAGATGAGGAGAAAATTTGGAACTCAAAATCTTGTGGAAGTGAATGTTGAAAACTAAAAATAAATTAATAGAAAAAACACTTTGAAGTTTGCAAAGGACTTTACAAATATCTCATTTTATCCTCACAAACCTAGCAAGTACAGTAGATGCAATTATTTACATTCTTATTAATAATAATCATGATAATAATAGCTAACATTTATATAGCGCTTATAATGTGCCAGTCACCGTGCTAAATGGTTTACAATTATTTTCTCTTTTGGTCGTTGTGACAACCCTGGGAGGTAGGTGCTATTATTACCCCCATTTTACAGATATGGAAACTGAAGCAAACAGAGGTTAAGCGATTTGCCCAGGCTAATAAATGTCTGAAGCTACAGATGAACTCAGTTCTTCCTTACTTCAGGCTCAGTGCTGTCTCTAGTACTGACTAAATGCTTATTGATTGATTGATATGAAAGTGAGATATAACGGCCTTTTCCCCTTTCCATTCCCTGATCTTTGCCTTCAAGATGATAGCCTGGGTAAAGAGCCACCGTTCCTCCGATAGAGTAGCTCCTACATTCTGAAGCTGAAGGAAGGGATGGGGGGAGCCATTAGTAAGAATGAATAGTGGCCTTGGCACTGCTTCCATGGGCAGAGCAAGTGCTTGGAGAAAGCCTCAAAGATGCAGTGAGGAAGAGGTTAAGGAGAGAGCCTGCCCCAGCCATCCCTCCCCTGTCACACATTCTTTGAGTTGTAGCCTCCCTCCCTTGCTCAGGCCATTGTTCTAAAGAAGCCTGGAACTCATTCTCCTTCCTCTGAGCCCCCTCTGCTTATGGAGGAAAAGGACAGAGGGGAGAGAGCCTGCCATTGACCACTGTTGTATTTTTAAAGGATAAATAAATTAGTGTGGTATAGAAGCCGGAGAAAACACTCATGATCTCAGAGCTAATGTGTCCTTGTCTGAAAATGGATGAGCAAAACGTTTAAAAATGCAAAATGAGTAATGAAAAAGCAAAGGCCTAGGAGTCAGAAGACCAGAGTGGGAGGGGGAAGGTTAAGCCCCAGTTCGTATCTGTGTGACTAACCATAGGGCATATGCTTCTCAGAGTTAAAGAATCCTGGAATCTTGAGTGGGAAGAGATCTAACTGATCATTTACTCCAATCTCCTCATTCTAGAGATGAATCAAAGTTGTCCCAGGGAGGGTTTTCTGACTACTAAGTCTAGTGCTTTTTCCACTATACCAATATTGCCCCTCTGGGTTTCAGTTCCATAATCTGTAAAATGGGCATGATAATACTTGTTCCACCTACTTCACCGGGTTATTGTAAGGAAAGCACGATAGAAATAAGGGCTATTATAATCATTATTTAGTGAGAAAAGGTAGTGACTACTACCTTATTAATGGCCAATGGTCCTCATCTAAGATGAAAGGCACTTGAAATTCAGTTCTGTCTGTATGATACAACATTAGGGCCAAGAAGGTCCACTGACTTCTTGTGACAACTTCCTGAGGGGCCTGGGTCCTCTGGCCTCTATCTTTCATAGGAAGATCATCAGGAAAGTTTTGGGGTCTGAACTAGCTCTGCTCCCATCTCAGTGAGACTTTAATGGCTTTTCTGGGAAGCAGGAAGGGGAGAGCTCACTCTTGCTATTGGCTGGAGATGAATATAGGAACCTCTCCATGTGCTGCCTGGCACAAAGGAAACCTAACTTAGAAGAAATCATATTCTCTTTCAAACGAATAAGAGGAAACCCCAGATAATCTTCTAGAAGACTTCAAACCCATCTGAAAAGTTGTTGAGCTAAATTCAATCACGCTTTATCCTAAGAATACATTCCAAGAACGAAGAAGTAATGTGGTATAATAAAGTGTTGACCTGGCAGTTCAAGAGGCCTGGGCTTCACTGCCCTGCCCAGACATTTACTAGCCATATGACTGTGGGCAAGTCACATCTCCTCTCTAAGTCTCACTTTTTTAAATCTTTAAACTGGGAAAAACAACCCTTGTATTACCCACCTCGTAGAGATCTTGCAAAGCATGTTTTTGCGAACCTTAGAGCACTATAAAATATTTTAATACTTTTATATTTATATTTATATTTTAATTGTTATTCTGGGGTATATGAGGAGAAACTAGAGCTAAGGTAAAGAAGTCCATGGCAGCATAGAATGTACGTCCAGCAAAGTGAGAAGAGCCATTAGTTCAACCAAGTCAGAGGTATAAATGTGCGTGAGATTTCAGGATGAAGAATAGTGAGGAATGGGAGAAGTCTTATTTATGATCTCAGAACCAATTTTAAAGAGACCTAAGTTGTTCTGGTTTAGAACTCAATGATGATAATAACTTGATTTCTATTTAAAATCTTCTCTAGACGTACATGTCAACAAATGTGTATACACTTTATATGTGTGTGTGTGCATATGTAGATAAGTATCCAAACACATATGAATATAAATGTATATGAGACTACATTGGATTTAAGAGTCAGAAGATTTAGATTCCAGGCCCAAATCTGCTACTTCCTAGCTGTGTGACTGGACAAGTCACTTCAGTATCCTAATCTATGTAATTGGGATTAAAAACATTCACCTGCTTACTTACCTCCCAGGGTAGCTGTGAGGATCAGATGTGATCACAGAAGTAAACCGTTGTAGAAAAGTGAGCTGTTAATAATCTTCTTCCACTCAATCCCATCACTGATGCTGGCATGGAGGTAACTCAAAATTATGAATGCTAGGCTAGCAGAGGACAGGTTTTTGGCAGTGTTTACCAAACTAACTAAAATGGCTTAGTATAGACTACAAATGGTCTGCTTCTCTGACATCTCATTGTTGTTCAGTCATGTTCAACTCTTCATGACCCTACTGGGGTTTTCTTGGCAAAGATACTGGAGTGGCTTGCCATTTCCTTCTCCAGTTCATTTTACAGCTGAGGAAACTGAGGCAAACAAGGTTAAGCGACTTGTCCAGGGTCACACAGCTAGTAAGTGTTTGAGGCCAGATTTGAATTCATGATGAGTCTTCCTGACCCTATCCATTGTGCTACCTAGCTGTCCATGTGACATCTCTAGGACCAGCTTAACTAGCTTTGGATAGGCTCTGTTTGAAACTTAAAGGCCTTTATAACCTGGCTTCTTTGAAACAGTCTTCATGTGCCCTACCCCTCACCTCTACAATTCTATGATCCAGCTGTATGGCCTACCTGAGTTTCCTTGAACACAACACTCTATTGCTTAACCCTCCGACTTTTCACTGGCTATTCCCAGTGCCTAGAATGTTCTCTCTCCACAACCCCTACTTTTGGCTTCCTTTAAGGCCCAGCTTGAATCCCACCTTCTGCAAAAGGCCTTTTCTACTACTTTCTACCACTAGTGTCTTTCCTCTGGAATGACCCCTATCTACTTTGAACTTTTATGTAATTCATCACCTGAAATTCATCACTTGGGGTAATGAGCCTCTCTGCACTTAGCAAGGCTGGTCCTCCTTGGATGGAAGACACACTCTCCTTTAACAAGTCTATACCTGAAGGCTTCTCAGTTTATTAAGACTAGACTACTAGACTAGTGGATACTTATAGTCAGTTAACATAGCTTTATAGAACTCCACAGTTCCCTGTATAATGAAGTTTCAGGAGGGTGCCAGTGAATGATAATTATATGTAACCATTATATGATAACCCAATCATAATATTATAATTATGAAATATTGAGTTTTAATTATGGATCCCTGCAAAACCATAATAATAATAATAATAATAATTTTTCATCTTTCTTTATGTCCCCTAGTGCTTTGTATTAGGGTTCAGAGTCAGTACTTAACAAATGCTAGCTGGCAGACTGACAGAAAGACATTCCACCATGGATTTGGGCCAGTCCCAGGGAAAGCTGTTCCTGGGATTCCCTAGCACTAATACTCACCCGGATCCTCCTCATAGTGGCCACAATCTCCATGCGACTGTTGGGTCTGGGCACATCCAAACTCCCAATGTACTAAAAGAAGGAGACAAGAAGGAAACTGGTCATGAAAAAAATGGAAGAGGAAAAAGAGTAGACAGAAAGGGGGAAGTCACAGCTCTGATGGTTTTAACTTATCTTTTGTTCCCCCACCAAAAGAAAAAAAAAACAGTGTTGGCACTCTCAGCAACTGATTGGGATGGAAGAAGCTCTTTTGTATGGCTTTTCATTGGAAAGATCTCCAAGTTCTCTTAAGGTACCCAAGCCAATTAGAGCTGACAAATTAGATTGATATTAGGCTTTCGATGAGTCAACTTCTGGCAAAAGGCTAATGCAATCATCATTTGAATAAATAAAGGTATTAAGTTCAGAGCAAGGGAAGTAATAATTTTGCTTTGTTCTGTCTTGGTCAGGAAGCATCTGGGGTTTTGTGTTCAGTTCTGGGTACTACATTATAGGAAGGGCAATGAAAAGCTAAAATAGTTCCAGAAGAAGGAGTCTAGGATAGCAAGGTATCTTTACAATCATAGAATCTCAAAATTGGAAGGAACCTTAGAGGCTGTTTAGTCTGATTTCTCATCCAGAATAGGAATCTCCTCTTCAGATATCCCTAAAATCCCATACTATATGAAGAATGGGAATGGAGGTGAAGGAGTTAGAGCAGGTCTTCTTAACTTTTTTGTGTCATGGAGCCCTTCTTAGAATAATGTTTTTAAACAACTGAAGAAAATGCTGAATTTTGATTAGAGGTTAATGAAAATAAACATATAATTGTTTCCCCATCCAAGATCACAGACCCTCTAATATCTATCCACAGACTTCTTGGGGAGTCCATGGACCCTAGGCTAAGAACCTTTATTTCCAACATCCTTATTTTGCAGAAGAAATTATCTCTAACTTCAAATCCATTAATTCAACAAACATTTACTAAATAATATGTGGTGCTAGGCCTCAGGGGATGTGCTTGGAATACAAATACAAAAAAGGAAACCATGTCTGCCTTCAAGGAGCTTACATTCTATTTGAGGGTAAAATATCATATACACAGATATGTGGGTAGAAGATAGATACAAAGTAATTTTGAGGGTCAGGGGAATGCTAGCATCTGGGTGATCAGGATAGCAGAATAGACATCATGGGAGAGGTGGCTCTAGAGCTGAGTCTTGAAAAAAGCTAGAAATTTTCAGAAGGAAAGGTAAGGGGGCAGTGTACTCCAGGTCCAGAGGAGTCTCCTCAAACAAACAGAAATGGAGATGGACTGTAGTATATGAGGAACAGAAACTGGGTCAGTCTGAGGGGAATGTAAAGCAAGCAGAGGGGAGCAGTATACAATAGGTCTGGAAAGGAAGGTTGGAACCAGATTGTGAAAGACTTTAAATACCAAATAAGAAAACTTGCATTTTATTTGAAAGGCCATGATATGAAGAATTATTTGATTTATTCACCAGACAGCACGAAGTGCAATTGAGTGGATTTTATGGCTAAGCAGATTTTACCTCAATGTAAGAGCTTCCTCATGTTGAGAGTTGTCCAACAGCAGAACAGGCTATTGGTGAGGTAGAACAGAGGATTTTAGAGTTAGAGGGGATCTTAGAGATGCTCTAGTTCAACACCCAGCCTTTATTTTAAGTGAAGAGACTGAGGTCCAGAGAATGGAGTTACTTGCTCAAGGCTGCACAGGTAATAAGAGTGGCAGAGTTGGGATTTGAAACCATACTTGCTGACTTCGAATCTACATGATTCTGTTTCCTGTCCCTGAGAGTATCCAGGCAGAAGCTGGCATGCCTGTCAGGGATGTCAGAGAGGAAATTCCAGCAGCTTGGAGGACACCAAGGTTGTGATGGGGACTGGAGCCTGTGATCAACAAGGATCAGTTGGAGGAATTAAAGATGTTTAACCTAGAGAATAGAAAAATTGGGGATGGGGGTGGGGACATAACTGCTGTCTTCAAGTATATAGAGTTGTCTTACAAAAGAGGGATTAGGTTTGTTTTGCTTGGACCCAAAGGGACAAACTAAGGCAAATGGGTAGAATATACAAGGAGGCAGATTTTGTCTCAAAAAAAACTTCCTAATGATCAGACATGTCCAACAATGGAATATATTCACTTGGGAGAAATTGAGTTTCCCAGTGGTGTTCAAGTGGAATCCACATGGCTGACCATTTGTCAACAAACTTTGAAAGGATTTAAATTTAAATATAGGTTGGACAAGTTGTGAGGGCTATATTCTTCAATTAAACAGGTGTTGAGGAACACCTACTAGGTGTAATGACCTGTGGTTGATGCTCCAAAGCAGGCAAAGATCATCATAAAACCATATATTTGGAAATGGAAGGGACCTTAGAATATATCTGGTCCAAATCCCTTATTTTACAGATGGAGAAACTGAGGATCAGTGAGGTCAAATGTCTTGCCTATAAGTAAGTATTAGTAAGTATCAGAGAAGGGGTTGGAGCCCAAGTCTCGTACTTCCCAGTCCAGTACTCTTTTTACTAGATCAGTCTTCCTGGCCATCCCTGGGAGGACCCAATCAGAGAGATTTACCTTTTAGGGATATCTTAGAGGAAGTTCCCGTAATAGGAAGGGGACCAAGATTACGAGGGAACTCAAGACTACAACATACATGGATTAATTAAAGAGACAAAGGCAATATTCTTGCTTTCAAGTAGCACACAGTATAGTCGAAGAGACAACAGTAACACACATGAAAAAATGAATATAAGAGCTAATTTGGATAAGAATACTTAGAGAGGTTACAAAACAGTAGGAGGTAAAGATTCTACTGGGGGACTAACACTAAGGGCTTTGGAAATTGAGAGAAGAAAGCTCATTCTAGGCTGTGGAAGGTAGTCTTCTGGCCAAACTAGTCTACTTGTTGAGAATGCATACACCCTCTTTGCATCAGCCTCTCGGGATCACTAGGTCTCTTTAAACCCCAGCTTAAGCACTACATCCTAGATGAGGCCTTTTCCTGACCCTTCCCTCCAACCTTCCCAAATTACTTTATATTTACTATATTTTGTACATATTTATGTAGGTACATGTTGTTTCCCCCAATAGAATGTAAGCTCCTTGAGGGCATTTTTTCTTTGTATCTCCAGTGGCTAGCACAGTATCTAGAAAACAGTAAGTACGTAATATATGCTTACTGCTTAATTCCTACAAAAAGTTGGGCTTGACGTGGTGTATCTTCCACAATGGTGTGTGTGTGTGTGTGTGTGTGTGTGTGTGTGTGTGTGTAGGGGGGATTTGAAAAAGCAGGAAGTACTTCCAGGGAAGTTAAAATCAGAATGGTCTAAGATATAATAAAATATTCATAGTAACACTTTTTGTGGTAATAAAGAACTAGAAACGAAGTAGGTGGCCATAACTGAGAAATGGCTGAACAAATTGTGGTCTGTGTATGTGACAGAATATTATTGTAGGGTAAGGAATGAATGTGAAGAATTCAGAGAAACATGGGAAGATGTGTCTGAACTGACACATGGTGAAATACATGAAAGCAAAAGAACAATATATAACACAATGACAACAGTGCAAGTGAAAAGATAAAAAAAGAAAGTCAAGCTATGAGTAACTGAAAAACCAACAATGGTCCTAGAGAAAAAAATTATGAAACACACTTCCTTCCCCTCAGGGTGGAGATAGGGGAGACTATGAAGGTAGAAGACCTTGTCAAATATGGACAATATGTTCATTATTTTTGCTCAATTGCATTTCTTTGGTGCAAGGTAGAGTTAAGTTCTTGTGGGTGGGAGTGAGGGCATATCTAGAAATAGCTATGACTTAAAAACAAAATATATTAATACAAATTTATATAAAAAATTTTTTTCAATAAAAAAGAATCAGAGAGGTAGGTGCACTATGCTGAGAAAACTCTACTGTCACTAAGGTAGTATGACTTTGAACAAGTTCCTTTCTCTTCTCTGAACCTCAGGTTCTTTCTCTGTCAAGTGAAAGAGTGGGACAAAGGCTCTTTCCTGTTTTCACATTTTCTGGGACTAAAAGCAAAAGACAGATAAGTGGATCTATTTGGTAGATGCTGAGTTTAAGTAGGAATGTGGCAAGAGAGACTAGGTTACAAAGTCAGTTGAAAAGAGAGGCTGTGGAAAGTCTTGAATGCCCGACAGAAGAAACCAGTTGTTTTCCCAAGATCATCATCGAATTCTGCTTCTGAAGCTTCAGGTTTTGGGACAACCTCTAGCCTCCCTGTAACCCAACTACCCTTTATCTATTGTAATAAATTCCCTTTCCAGCTAGGCCCAGGGGTCACAATGCATAAAAAAGGAGTTAACTTTCTTGTAGTGTACATCATTCATTACAGCTGAAATGAACATCAGATCTCGGATAAGTATAAGTTGGATAAGGTATGAGGCAATTTAGTTCAATGACTCATTTACAGATTACAAAACTAAGGCCCGGGGAAGTGATAACATCATAGAACCTAGAGAGCCAGAAGGGACTCATCATCTACCACTCCTTTGCCTAAGATCACACAGGAAGTTATTAGCACCCAAGCAATTCCTGAAGCCAAGTTGAACTTACCCAAGGTGGGCTCCTTCTCAAATTGTATACATTAATCTGATAATTATAATCTTTTTTCTTAACCAAAAGTCAATTGGGGGGCAACCTAGTTTAACCTAAGCCAAAGGTAATATGTATGACCTTTTGTAGTTTTCTTCTTAGCTCTCATGCTTACTTGTGGCTGCTCAATTATTTGGTAAAACTCTACCTGCTAAGTCTGACCTACTTAAAATGAGTCACATATCTGGCAAATATCTGATATTTGAGTCAAGCACTCAAATCTGAGCACTTAACTCCTTGTTCTCTCCAAACAAGAAAAAGATCAGGCCAGTGGTAATGTTTACAAGAGAGAGAAAGAGAGAGAGAGCCCTCCAGTGCTCAGAGACAGGCCCTCTGAACAGCTCCTAGGAGAACCCGGAAAGAAAAGGGACATCCATCATCGAGGGGAAATTCTTATGGTTTCAAGGCCTCTTCCTTCTTGCTAGCAAATCCAGCCCACTCCTCCCTACAAAGTCTACCCACCATTCAAGCTTTATCTCTTCTTTGAAGGCTCCTAATTAGTCCCTCTAGCTTTCCCTGGAACATAGAATGGTAGGAAACAGACTATGTATAGATAAAACCTTCGAGCTCATCTCATCCAAATCTCTCACTTTATAGAGGAGACAACTCTGGCTCAGAGAGGTTACACAGCTAGTTAATGGCAGTACCCAGACTAAATTATATGCCTTCAAACTCCCAGTGCGGTGAGATTTATGAAGCACTTTCATGACGATGACTCTGAGATAAGCAGTATAGCTATTACGCCCATTTTACAGATGAAGAAAGTGAGGTTCAGAGAAGTTTATCATGTGCCCATGATCACAGAGTTGACAGGAGAGTCTGGGTCCTCTAATTCCCAAACTGATGCTTTTTCCCCATTACACTATATTTCTCTCTCTATGACTATTTCAGTTTATAGTGATCTGTGGTGTAGTGGAGATTAGAGTTGGACTACATGGTCTTTAACATGCCTTCCAACTCAAAATCTTATAACAGCCTATCCTTCTGCTTCTCTTTTTTCTGGACCTCAATTTCCTCATCTGTAAAATAAGGGTGCTGAATCTTTAGATTCCCATTGACCTCTAACATTCTATCTTATATAATTGCACTTGTTTCTTCTTTTCCTCATTTGTTAGTCATAAGCACCTCCACTAGGGAGAAGTAATTCAATATGTCAAGGATCTGTGATTTTATTGTTATGAAATTCTCTGCACCAAGAGATTCAACCTTTCTATAACTTAATGGGTAAGTCTTAGAGGGTTTTCTGATGTTCAGAAAAGTTGTGACCTATCCACAGTCATGTGGCTAGTAAATGTCAATGACTTTGTACCAAAATCTTCCTGACTCCAAAACCCAGCTGTACCATGATAGGTCTCTAAAAGATAAAAGAAGCAAAATATCAAGCCAGTTTTGCTGAGAGAAGGTTGCAACAATCACTTGAAATAATCTGTTGATTTCATTTATCCATGTTGGATTTTGTCTCCTGGAATGTCCTTCAGCCCATTGAGAAACATACATACACCCAAATCCCAAATCCTCCCTTACTGAGAATGCCCAAAGACGTGACACTCATTTAGGATTATCTGCAGTATGGCAGTGACCATGCCAACTGGCCTTAATTGACACCATATCCCAGAACAGAGGACAGGAAAGACAAGCTGGGCAGAGCTGGCCGGTGACAGGTGGACTGGAGAAGAGGAAGAGTACCAGTCAGGGTCTAGTGCAAAAGAGGACATGTTGCTATGGAGTAGCTGAGAGAGAATAGAAAGATCGAGGAGAGATAATTCAACAATGTTAGAGCTTCAAGGGACATTAGAACCCAATGTCAGAACTGGAATGGGCTTTGGAAATGATCTTAGGAGTTCAATTTCCACTCAATCTAGGAAATAGAAAGTAAGAAAGAGAATGGAATATGAAACCCATGGTGTAGTTGGGGAGCGGGGGAACAGAGAACAAATGTGTGTGGGAGTGATGGTGGTGGCAAGGGACCCAGGAAACCAGGATAGTGGCAGAGAATGCTCCCTGTGGACCTTGAAAGCAAATGCCTCAGTTTTCTTATCTGTAGAATAAAAGGTTCGGACAAGATGACCAGAAAGGTCCCTTTTGGCTCTAACGTTTCCATGTTCTAGGGTCTCTCTTCCACCTTGGACATTCTACGTCTGAACCTTTGCCGCCTCTGACATTGAGTTCTAAGATCTGTCTAGCTTTGCCATTCAAGACACGCCCCAACGCCTTACCTTGGCCTGGAACTGGATCCCGTGCTGAAAGGCTTCTTCGCTGTGCAGCGGGAGTCGTGAATCGCAACCCTCATCTACCAGGTTGTATCTGTTTTTCACGGGCATGGCCGTTTCAAGTCCCGGGCTGCTGAGGAGCCCACTCCGTGCTCCGGTGGGATGGATGTGGCGGCGCTCCTAGCAGCGGAGCTGTGGCCCTCTTGTCCACCAGCCCGATTTCCGTCGTCTCCCGCGCCCTCACACGTCGCCAGTCTCCTCTGATGCCCAGAGCATCCCCAGATACCGGATCGAGCACCGGCCTGCCCGATCCCGATCCCAGTCTCAGTCTCCCAGTCCCGGGGGATCGGGGAAAAGGGGCTTTGCAGGGGCGGGGAGGCCTTTAGCTGAGCCCGGCACCCGGAGGGGTGAGGTTCGTCGGCTCCCGCCTCCCGCCTCCTCGGCCCCGCTGGGTTTGAATGAGAGCCTCAGCCCCCTACACCTCCCAGCCGCCTAGCCGGGCCCTCCCCGCGCAGCCGCTGCCCCATTGGCCCAAAGTTGCCTCACGTGGGACCCGGAGGCTGAGGCTACCGCCTCCCACTGTCGTTAATGTGCGGGGCTCAGCACCTGCTAGCCTCCAGCTCGGCATCACTCCCCCACCTCACATTACCCTCTAGGCGCCCCACCAGTAGGTCCGCCCCAGCCTGGTAGAGAGGCCCGATTCCTGGCTCTCGGATTGCGCTGCGCTCCTAGGTTAGAGCTAAGAGTAGGGAGAAGAGGATCTGAGAACCGGGAGGTCCAAGACAAAGACTATTAACAAACAGAGAGCCAGATTTCTGCTCGGTGTAATCAACATTTTCTAACAATGAAAGCATCTCCCATGGAACGGGCTGCCTTATGAGATAGGGAGTGCCTCGTCCTTTCTAGCGTTCAAGCAGAGGCTAGGTGACCACCCATTAAAAACACTGTATAGAAGAGTCTCGAATGAGGTAGGTGACAAGAGATGAAATTCAGTATTCTAGTCTGTGTTCTAACGACCCTTCCAACTTTAACATTCTATATTCCAAAGTTCCTTCCAGCTCTAAAGTTCTATGTTCTAAAGTCCCTTCCAGGTCTAACATTTTAGGATTCTAGGAATATTTAACCTGGCAAAGTCAGCAAATAATTCCCCCCCCCCCCCTTTTAAGCTTAGTGATTCTGACTTCAGCCTATTTTTCCATCTTTATTACCCTCATACTCTTTACTCTGGCCAAACTGGCCTTCAGTCAATCAACAAACATTCATTAAGCACCTACTATGTGCCAAGTATTATACAAATACAAAAAATGAGACAAGAACTACCCTTATCAAGTTTATATTCCAGCCCAACCCTCAAAACCATAAGCCAAGGAAGCCACCTTATTTAGAGAGGGGTCCAGACATCCTCACCCACAACCACTTGTTGGAAAGCCAGCTTAGTTGAAGCAGCACTTTCCAATACCTCTAGCTAGTGACCAATTACCAATAGGAAGGCGTTTCATTCATCCTCTTCTTTCTCAGCAGCCAAAACAGTGAAAATCTGGAAAGGTAAGTTCTCAACACTAAAGTCCTTGGCACTGTCAAGTGGTTAAACATCAGAAACAAATATGATTTTGTCAGTGAAAATGATATGAAGGAGAATGTTTTACTATTTGTTTCACTACTGTACAGTAAGGACTATGGGACTTTTGCATCAGACTTGCGGCTGAAATCTGCTACATGTGTTGTCTCCCCCATTAGAATGCAAGCTTCTTGTGAGCAGGGACAATCTCTGCTTTTCTGTTTCTATCCCCAGAGCTTAACACAGTGATTGGCATATAATAAGTGCTGAATAAATTATTTTTATCCATTCATTTTAAAGGGAGAGATACATATATAAGTATGCAAATATCTCTTACTAAAAGACTGGACCTCTAAGGGCCATCTAAACATCTGACCCCTGCCTTGTCTAGAAATGGACACCTCTAAAATTTGTCCAGATCCCAATCAAATTTCCTTATTCATTGAGGGGATTTGGATTCCATCAGGCTGGATGATTCAGGAAAGTTTAGTTCCTCACTTGAGGGGTGAGGCAGGTAGCTTCTAGTTGTCAACCAAATGTCTCTAATTGTTGTGGGGAGAACCTCATATGGTCAAGGAAGACTCTATGAAATTAAGTTTTTCCTCTGAGAAGGGAGATTTGATTGGTTTTTTCCCCCTATGTTTTGGGTTGAGGAAGGCATTTTTGCAGATACCAAAACAGGAGGTGACTTATTAGAACTTTGTTAAATGATATTGATATGTTAGAACTATGTTACCATGCATTTAAAGGGGATGTTTAATACTAGATTTTATTATGAAATGGGCCATGTAAGCTGCTTCTTCTTCTTCTTCTTCTTCTTCTTCTTCTTCTTCTTCTTCTTCTTCTTCTTCTTTTTTGAGGATCATTAGTACAACGTACTGAAGAAGGCATTCAAAAAGGGAAGGGGTGCAGCTAGCTGGTGCAGTGAGTAGAGCACTGGCCCTGGAGTCAGGAGGACCTGAGTTCAAATATGGCCTCAGACACCTGACACACTTACTAGCTGTGTGACCTTGGGCAAGTCACTTAAGCCCAATTGCCCTGCCTTCCCCCCTCCAAAGAAAAAAAAAGGAAATAAAAGAGAAGGGAAAGGAAGAGAAAGGGGATAAGTGTTTATATTGTGCTAAATACAATAGATAGAATGCTGGGCCTGGAGTCAGGAAGAGCTAAGTTCAAATCTGGCTTCAGACACTTACTAGCATCGTGAATCTGTGCAAGTCAACCTCTGTTTGCCTCAATTTCCTCAGTTGTAAAATAGGGATAATAACAGCACCTAATCTGCAGAATTGTTGTGAGGATCAAATGAGATAAAAAGGATAGTACAAAACCTTTCCAAGTCACTAAAGATCCATCCATGTTTTAAGACTCTAGACTGCCCAATTCTGTCTGGTAGATTTGTTGAGGATAGCAAGTATTAAAATTGGGCAGAGAGTGTTATGGTGGGGATCAACCTAGACAATAATTATCCTACTTGGCTTAAAGTAAGTGACAAAGTTCAAACACAACTTTAGTTGTTCACTAGGTAGGAACAAGACCCAGACAGCTTTGTTGAATCAATCAATCAATCATAGGCTTTAGACAAAAAATGAAAAGCCCTTGATCAACGTAGATGTCTTTAGAAGCCATTGGATGAATTGTAGTAATGTTATACAGAAAATCTGTGCTGATCAGTCAAGTGACTTTGTCATGCCCTGTGAGGCTTACAAACAACAACAATGAACTAGTTGCAATTAGTCAATTCTAATATCTTATGGAATGAAGGAAAGAGACTGCCAAGCTCCTGTGAAGAAATTGCTTGGGTAGGAGAAGAGAGCCTCGGATTTGGCCTCAGGCTTAGTCTTCCGCAGTGCTCCATACCCCAGCCGGAGGAGGAAACTGTGAACTTTGGAGGACCAGATAATTTAGATTTTTTTTTCCACCAGCGTCCTAACATCAGCCCTGGGACAGCAGTGGCTGGTGGCAGTGTCGACATTTGGAGCTGAAGATAGATTAGATTTGATAAGGAAAGGCAGATTCAAGGCTCTACAATGAACTCAGCAGAACAGCTACCCTATGCTTAAGAGGAACAGATAGAGGACTCCAACAAAAGGACTTGTGGATATGAGCTTTGCCACATGTGCTCTTTAAGCTTCAGCTCATTTTACCCTGTACACTCTATGTGCTGGTGGGAAAGTATAACAAAAACTTTAAGGGGAATATTTTGTACTAATTATTCTTACTATAGCTCTTTAGTAAAAAACTCCTTACTAAAGGCTTATTAAGTCTGGTTGACTAATTGATATCAATTGATAATTACGAAATAAAGCACACCAGTGGGGGCTCATGAACATTATAGTTTGCTGCCAGCCTCTCAGAGCTACACTTAGAACACTGAATGGAGATGTAGGAATCAGGCTTTGGAGACTCAGTCTTCCAGTACAACTGGAGTTTGGAGGATAACTCCAGAGCAAGTGCTATAAGTACATACAAAATAACTATCAAGATAATAAATACAATTAAATACAAAGTAGTTTGGGAGAGAGTACTGGTAGTTAGAAGTATAAAAAGGTTTCATGCAGAAGATGGTGCTTGATTGAAATCTTGAGGGAAAAGAAGGATTCTGTGAGGTAGAGGTGAGGAGGGTATATATTCCCATCATGGAGGACAGCTGGCAGAAAGGGAAGAGAGATAGTGTGCATATATAAAGGACAAAGAGAGTGGCTGTTTGACTAGATCACAGAGTACAGGAGGGGGAGTAATGTGTAATAAAGTTGGAAGAATAGATTGGGGCCAAGTTATAAGGCTTTAAAATCTATATGGGGGAATTTGTAGCTTATCTTAAAGGCAATAGGGAGCCATTGGAGCTGACTGAATAGGGAAGTGGCACAATCAGATTTGGGCTTGAGGAAATTCACTTTGGCAGTATTGTGAAGGATGAACAGGAATATAGTTCTTTACGATATTCCATCTCCTATCTCAGTGCTTTTGGAGCACATTCTTAGAGGGACATTCTTCAGTCACCTTATCCTCTTATCCCTGGTTTCCTTCAAAATTCAGCTCAAAAGCCATTTCCTATATAAAGCATCTCCTCAGTGTCTCATCCAGAAAATTACTTTGTATTTGTCTTACATCTTTTTTGTGTCTATTTTTATGCATACATGTTGTATCTCCCAATGTGTGTAATGTAAGTTCCTTGAGTCCAGGGACTGGTTTACTTATGTTGTTATATCCTAGCATCTGGCAGAGCATGGCACATAGCAGGTGTTTATGAAGTTCTTGTGACATATTCCTCCCCTTCACAGATATTATGGTCCAGCCAAACTGACCTTCTTATTGTTCCTCGCACCACACATCGTATTCCATTTCCCATTTCCATGCTTTTGCACTGGCTGCACCCCATGCCTACAATGCACTCCCTCCTCATCTCTGCCTCTTAGCATCTCTAATTTCCTTCAAGTCTCAACTCAAGCATTACCTTCTACATGGAGACTTTCATGATATCTTTGGTTGCTAATATTTCCCCTCCACAAAATTATCTTGTAGTTCTATTATACATTCTTCTGTTGGTATATGTTGTCCCTCATCCTTCTCCTATTAAATTTTAAGCTCAAGGATAGAGAATGTGTCACTTTTTATTTGCATCTCCATTGACTAACACAATGCTTGGCACATAGTGGGCATTTAATAAATGCTTGTTGATTGAAATGTAATTTATTTTGAGAGGCAGTCATTGCAGTATACCCATAATAGGCTGAATTACATTTGGGTTGTTCAGAGTTCGGTTAGAGGTGGGCAATCACCAAAAAATTATTTCTGCTCGGTCAGGATACAGTCTAAAAGCATTAACAGTTTGTGTTTTTTCCTCCCCTTCCTCCCAAGCATAATGTTTGTCCTTTTATTTCTAAAGCAAATTGACTTAGGAGGATTTGAATCCTTATTTATGGCACTGAAAACATATTAAGTATTGTTTCCCTTTATCAGAGGTGTTAGACATGTGGCCTGTGGGCTGCCTGTGCCCTATAACACTTCTGAGTATGGCTTGAACCAGATTAAAATGCTCCTCTCCAATTTTAATGTGTTGGTATATTAATAAAAAAAGAAATATATATAGGGGTGGAGCCAAGATGGTGGAGTAAAAGCAGGGACTTGCTTGAGCTCTCCCCCAAATGCCTTTATATTAATGTAAACAATGAATCTAAACAAATTCTAGAGCTACAGAACCCACAAAATGACAGTGAGGTAGGTCTCCAGCCCAGGACAGCTTGTAAGGTCCATGGGAATTTCTATCCCACGGTGCTGGGAGTGGAGTGCCAGAGCAGACCCAGTGGAGTAGGCCTCAGGGCATTGAATCACTGGCAGCTGTGGCGGTTTCCAGACTTCTCAACCCACAAACACCAAAGACAGCTTGTCAGATTAGTGGGAAAACTCTGTTGGACCTGGGTGAGAGAGGAGCACAGTCTGGCCCCAGTCCTGGGGCCGTGGAGGTGGCAACAGTGGTGGGGGCAGCAGCAGCAGCATCTGCTTCCAGAGCTCCAGGCCCACAGACAGTGGGGGGGGGATCAAGTGGCTGATCAGAGCGGGAGTGCAGGGATCTCTTTGCTGGTGCTGAGGCAGGATTCTCTTGCTTTGCCCCACTTGGATCTGGATCACAGTCGTGGGTGGTGGTCCTGGGGTGAGGAGGAGCGCTTGTGGTGGCTGTGGAAAGGGAGTCCTCCTCAAAGTTCCAAGGCAGAAAAGAGGGCTTGAGGTCACTCACAGACCACAGCACAGACCAAGAGAGGAGTAATAGCTCTTCTTGGATCATACCACCTCAGAAGAACTGAAAATTTACAGATGCCTAGAAGTGGCTCTGAAAACAGCTGCACAAAACTCCTGAAGCTTGGGACAGAGCACTCTCCACTCTGGAAGCAGAGTTATACCTTGACAAAGAGCTCAAAAGTCAAGTAATTGGCTGGAAAAGTGAGCAGACAGTGTAAAAAAACTCAGACTATAGAATGTTACTTTGGTGACAAAGAAGATCAAAACATACAACCAGAAAAAGACAACAAAGTCAAAGATCCTACATCAAAAGCCTCCAAGAAAAATATAAATTGGTCACAGCCCATGAAAGAGCTCAAAAAAGATTTTGAAAATCAAGTAAGAGAAGTAGAGGAAAAATTGGGAAAAGAAATGAGAGTGATGTAAGAAAACCATGAAAAACAAGTCAACAGCTTGCTAGAGGAGACATAAAAAATACTGAAGAAAATAACACCTTAAAAATAGACTAACCCAAATGGCAAAAAATCCAAAAAGCCAATGGATAAGAATGCCTTAAAAAGCAGAATTGGCCAAATGAAAAAGGAGGTCCAAAAGATCAGTGAAGAAAATAATTCCTTAAAAATTAGAATGTAGCAAATGGAAACTAATGACTTTATGAGAAATCAAGAAATTATAAAACAGAACCAAAAGAATAAAAAATAGAAGACAATGTGATATATTTCATTGGAAAAGTCGTTGACATGGAAAATAGATCCAAGAGAGATAGTTTAAAAATTATTGTACTACCTGAAAGCCACAATCAAAAAAAGAGCCTAGATATCATATCTTTCAAGAAATTATCAAGGAAAACTGCCCTGATATTCTAGAACCAGAGGACAAACTAGAAATGGAAAGAATCCACCAATCACCTCTTGAAAAAGATTCCAAAAGGAAAACTCCTAGGAATATTGTAGCCAAATTCCAGAGCTCCCAGATCAAGGAGAAAATATTACAAGCAGCCAGAAAGAAACAATTTGAATATTGTGGAAACACAATCAGGATAACACTAGATCTGGCAGTTTCTACATTAGGGGATTGAAGGGCTTGAAATATGATATTCCAAAGGTCAAAGGAGCTAAGATTAAAACCAAGAATCACCTCCCCAGCAAAACTGAGTATAATACTTCAGGGGAAAGAGTGGATATTCAATGAAATAGAGGACTTTTGAGCATTCTTGTTGAAAAGACCAGAGCTGAGTAGAAAATTTGACTTTCAAATACAAGAATCAAGAGAAGCATGAAAAGGCAAACAGGAAAGAGAAATCATAAGAGACTTATTAAAGTTGAACTGTTTACATTCCTACATGGAAAGATGATATTGGTCACTCATAAGATCTTCCTAAGTATTAGGGTAGGTAAAGGGAACATACATACATACATATGTACATAAATACATACATACATGTGTGTATATATATATATATTTAGAGAGAGAGAGAGAGAGAGAGAGAGACAGAGACAGAGAGAGATAGAGACAGACAGTAAGAGACAGAGGACACAGGGTGAATTGAATATGAAGGGATGATATCTAAAAAATAAAATTAAGGTGTGAGAGAGGAATATATTGGGAGAAGGAGAAAGGGAGAAATAGAATGGGGGTAAATTATCTCACATAAAACAGGCAAGAAAAAGCTGTTATAATGGAAAGGAAGGAGGGAGGTGAAAGGATTGGATTTGACTTAAGGAGGGAATAACATACATACTCAATTGGGTATCTTAGCCTACAAGAAAGTAGGGGGGAAGAGGATAAAGAGAGTATGATAGAAGGGAGGGCAGATTGGGGAAGAGGGTAGTCAGAAGCAAACACTTTTGAAAAGAGACAGGGTCAAAGGAGAAAATAGAATGGACAGGATGGAAGGAAATACAGTTAGTCTTTCACAACATAACTATTATGGAAATATTTTGCAGAACAAAACATGTATAACCTATATTGAATTGCTTGCCTTCTCAATGAGGGTGGGTGGGGAGGGAAGAAGGGAGAGAATTTGGAATTCAAAATATTAAAAACAAATGTTAAATATTGTTTTTATATGCAACTGGGAAGTAAGATATACAGGCAATGGGGTATAGAAATCTATCTTGCCCTACCAGAAAGTAAGCAGGAAGGGGATAAGGAGTGGTGATAGATGGGAGGGCAGACTGGGGAAAGGGTTAATCAGAATACATGCCATCTTGGGGTACAGGGCAGGGGAGAGATGAGGAAAAATTTGTAACTCAAAATCTTGTGGAAATGAATGTTGAAAACAAAAAATAAATAAATTAATCAAAAAATATATGTATATATATAATATACATATACATATATATATATGTATATAAACATGTGGTTTTCTAAGGCAATATGTGGTCTACAGGGATCCTTATTTATGGTTTAATGACCATTGTTTCTACTTGAGTTTGACACTATTGCCATTCATGACCAAGGAATTTAGTTCCCTTTCAGCCTTAAAATTCTATGAGTCTATGAAGGCACACATTAGGTCTGAAAACTCAGGACTATTTGAGTAATGGCCCCAGACTCTGGGACTTAGACTGCTGTGTATAAGTACCCATTCTCCTGGATCTTTTTCTGTTGTTGGTCAATTAATCATATCAGCCCAGATGCTTAAAGGCAGTCATCTAATATTCTTAATTTCCATCTGCAAAATGCCAAACTTGTTTCCTCTTTTACAAATGACATGTTTATTTCTGCGATTCTTAATGGTTTTTGGCAAGAAAAGTGAAATACTTATTATATCCCCACAAGCTCCACCCCCAAACTTTATACCCTAAAATTTACTTATTGTCATTGTTATTCCTTCACTTTTTTGTGCCTAATTTCAACATGGAGGTGACTCTAGGTCACAGAAGGTTCTGCTGAATAGAGCACAAACTATGGCAGCTCCTGTTAAGCAAGAAAAGCATCAGCCCTCACATGGTGAGGGACCATGTGTCTGTTGGTCAAAGATCAGCTAAGATCAGAGAGGTTCATGATCAATTTTTATGCCTTCAGCAACTTTTGAAGACCATCTATTAAGTTAAAGAGAGGTTTTAAATGTATGTTGGTAGAGGAAAAATTAACAAGGAAATTGTTGGGTCCTTGAAATATTACCACTATCATCACTGTTATTTCAGATAGGGACTCTCATAGATACATGGATGTCTACTACATTACCATTTGCCTTATGTGCTATCAGGTTGTCTCTATCTGGGTATGATCACTGAAGTTCTCTGAGAAACAATCCCGTAGAAGAACAATATGTTTTCTTATGAATACCACAGAAATGTGTAGTGACTATTCATTTAGAAGATAACCAGTGACATAGCAGGGAAGTATTATAGTTAGGACCTGTTATTCTAAAAGGAGCAGAGGATAAGTATTCATTTCCTAATGCCAAATTGGAACAAAATGTTGTATGGGCAGGGGTATGGGAAAATAACCAGGAAGCAATGTAGTATAGTAGCAAGAAGTACTGGAGTGGGAATCTGAAAATCTGAGGTTGATTTCTAGTTCAGTAACTAATTTGCTGTGTGAACCTAGGCAAGTCATATTACATCTCTGGTCCTTGGTTTCCTCATCTGTAAAATAAAGGTGCAGGGCTGGATGATTTTTAAGGTCTCTTCTAGTTATTGACATTCTGTATTCTAAAGTGTCCTCCAGATTTGACCTTACATGATTCACAATCAAATCATTGTCAATTGGCAAAAAGAGACTATTTTCTCAATTTGGTTAAAATTCAATCTGCTCATAATTATGACCCTCAGTTTTGAAATATATCTAAGGACACCAAAATGGTTAGCCACTCAAATGTTGCTACTATGGAAGACTTAGTGGTTTGTATATTAGATTTAAAATACTCAGTATCTATAGAATAATAGGTTTAAAACTGTAGAGTTGACTCAGCCCTTTATGCCCAAGGTAGTGAAAATGCAGATCATGCAGTTTATTAGCAAGGGTAACCATCAAGTTGCTGGCAGAGCAGTGACTCCATCCCAAGTCTTTACTCTTCCGACCCAGTGTTCTCTCAATTACAGTGTTCTCTCTCTTTTTTTTTACTCTCCGGTAGTACCATTTATTCTTTTTTTCTCTCTCTCTCCTGTAATTTTTTCTGCCCTCTCATCTCTCCTTATTCTCTCTTCTCTGTCACTTTCTTCCCTTTCCATCCCTACCCCTCTCCTTTCCCACACTTTAGCCATCTCCTTTAAATCTTCCACTATGACACTATCAATGGCATACAGTATATTGGGAAGCCCTTGATTAAGCTAGAAGCAGTTGATTTGTGTCATAGATCTCACAACGCACGTCATCCATGAAGAAGGGTTGCTCTTAACAACCGAAAGGTAGGAAGTAATTTCCAGACGTCACTGACTCAACTGTTCTGTCTCATTTTGCTACTAGTAGCAGTACTTTAAATTGCTCTGCTGGTGGTGGCAAAGTGGATAGAGTGACGGTCCTGGAATTAGAAAGACCTGAATTTGAATCCTGCCTCAGACATTTATTAGCCATGTGTGCATGGGAAAGCCATTTAATCTCTCTCAGTCTCAGTTTCCTCATGACTATCAAAGAAATGGGAGTACTAGATCATCTCACTTGTCTTCTGAGGAACCTGTATGCAGGTCAAGAAGCAACAGTTAGAGCTGAACATGGAACAACTGATCATTTTAAGATTGGGAAACGAGTATGACAAGGCTATATATTGTCACTTTATTTATTTGACATATGCAGAATGCATCATGTGAAATGGAAGGCTGGATGAGAAGCCAGAATTATGGTTGCCAGGAGAAATATCAACAATCTCAGATATGAAGACAATGCCACTCTGATGGCAGAAAGTGAAGAAAAATTAAGAAACCTCCTAATGAGGCTTCATCCTCTTGATAAAAGAGGAGAGTGTAAAAGCTGGCTTTGAAGCTTAACATTAAAAGAAAAACAAGATCATGGCAATTGGTCCCATCACTTCCTGGCAAATGGAGGGAGAAGAAATGGAAGCAGTGTCAGATTTTATATTCTTGGGCTCAAAGATCACTGCAGACAGCTACTGCAGCTAGGAAATTAAAAGACTCTTATTCCTTGGAAGGAAAGCTATGACAAATATGGACAGCATACTAAAAAGAAGAGACATCGCCTTGTCAACAAAGGTCCATATAGTCAAAGCTAGGGTCTTTCCAGTAGTAATGTATGACTGTGAGAATTGGACTATCAGGAAGACTGAGTGCTTCAGAACTGACACTTTCAAACTGTGGTACTAGAGAAGACTTTTGAAAATCTTTTGGACAGCAAGGAGATCAAATCGGTCAATACTTAAAGAAATTAATTCATACTTTTCATTGGAAGGGCAAGTACTAAAGCTGAAACTTAAATATTTTGGCCACATAATGAGAAGACAGGAATTACTGGAAAAGACCCAAATGTTGGGAAAGATTGAAGGCAAAGGGAGAAGGTGATGAGGGAGAAGGGGATGACAGAGAGTGAGAGGGACAGATAGTGTCATGGAAGCAGTGAACATGAGCTTAGATGAACTTTGGGAGATAGTGGAGAATAGAAGCGTTTGGCATACCATGGTCCATGGGATCATAAAGCATCAGACATGACTAAATGACTGAACAACAACAACAAGGCTGTGGTGAGAATCAAATTATATTAATGTAGGGTAAAGTCCTTTGTGAACCTTAAAGCATTATATAAATGTTAGCTATTGGATTTCTTTGTTTTATTAGATTAGTGAATATAAAACATAAATGCTGTCTCTAGGGCTAGTTACATTTTCTCTCATGCTCTAGCCCTCTGGTCTTGAGAGGGGAGTTAGAACTCTTTTTGTTGCCTATTGCCACTTTCAGATTCTCCTTCTGCTACCAGTACTTGAGGTTCCTTAGAAGTTTAGTCTACACAAATTTGTCCAGATCTTGGTGTTAGTTATCTCTTCTACCTCTCCCCTCTGAGGTCATTCTCCCACCTTTTTCCTCTTTTGCCCCAATTCATGCTCTATATTAGGGAATGTCAACATACCTATTGATGTTCCTTCAAACACTCTAACGCCCTTCTCCCCCAAATTCCTTTCTTTGCTAAATTCCAATGAGGACAAAAAATGCTCTAAATCATTATTGATTAGAGAAATGCAATCTACTCCATCTCAGCATACACTTTTGGTTTTGCCATCACCTACAAGTGTTCTGCTTCTACAAGTAATAAAATGGAAATTCCAGCAAAATCTCCTAACATTTGAAAGATGACAGAGTAAAGGCAGGGAGTCACCTGAACTCTTGCAAATTCTCTTCCAAACAAATTTAAAATATGTCTCAAAATGAATTCTGGAGTGGCAGAACCAAGAAAGGAATGGTGTGAAACAATTTTCCAGCCCAAGACAACTTAGAAGGTCATAAATAAAGGTCTATCATACTGGAGTAAGAGTGAGGCTCAGTCCAGCATGGGCCTTGCCAGCACAGGCCACACATCAGCATACGAGCAACAGGCCTTGGGGACAACTGAATCAGCAATTACAGCTTCCAGAACTCTCAACCTACAGAGGATAAGGGGATCAGACAACTGTTCAGAAGGACGTTACAGGAAACCCTTTGCTGGGTGCAAAACTCTGTTGCATTGCCCATACTTAGTTCCAGGTCACAGTCCCAAGGGGAGGAGGAGGAACAATGAAACACTAGACTGCACTGCTGCAGGGGTATAGGGTCCTGGTCACAGTTCCAGGGTGGTAAAGAATCCTTGTGATAACTCACAGGTCAGAGCATATGTCAGGAGAGCAGTGACCACACCTCTCCTTAGATCATACCATCTTAAAAGAACTGAAAACTTACAGACCCACAGAACTAACTCTGAAAAAAAGCAGCAAGAAAAATGTGAAGCTTGGGACAGTGCCCACTATACCCAGAGAATAGTTAAAAGCCAGGAAATAGGCTGGAAAATGAATAAACAACAAGAGAACCTGACCATAGAAAGTTACTATGGTGACAGGGAAGATCAAAACACAAACTCAGAAGAAGACAACAAAGTCAAAATTGCTACTTGAAAAGCCTCGGCCTTTTTGGTCTCAGGTCCAAAAAGAATTCCCAGAAGAGCTCACAAAGGAGTTTAAAAATCAAATAAGAGAAATGAAGGAAACATTGGGAAAAGAAATGAGAGTGATGCAAGAAAACAATGAAAAAATAGTCAACAGCTTGGTAAAGGAGGCACAAAAAATACTGAAGAAAATAATACATTGAAAAACAGAATAGGTCAAATGGTAAAAGAGGCGCAAAAATCCACAGAAAAGAAGAACACCTTAAGAAGCAGAATTGGCCAAATGGAAAAGGAGATACAAGAGCTCACTGAAGGAAATAATTCATTAAAAATTAGAATTGGGCAAGTGGAAGCTAATGACTCCATGAGACATCAAGAAACAATAAAACAAAATCAAAAGAATGAAACAATAGAAAAAATGTGAACTATCTCATTGGAAAAAATGAAAATAGATCCAGCAGAGAGATAATTTAAAAATTATTGGATTACCTGAAAGCCATGATAAAAAAAAATGGAGCCCAGCATCATAGCTCAAGAAATTGTAAAGGAAAACTGCCTTGATATCCTAGAACCAGAGGGCAAAATAGAAATTGAAAGAATCCCCCAATCACCCCTTGAAAGAGATCCCAAAATGAAAACTCCCAGGAATAATATAGCCAAATTCCAGAGCTTCCAGGTCAAGGAGAAAATATTGCAAGCATTTAGAAAGAAACAATTCAAATATCATGGAGCACAGTCAGGGTCACATAAGATTTAGCAGCTTCTATATTAAAGGATTGGAAGGCTTGGAATATGATATTCTGCAGGAAAAAGGAGCTAGGATTACAACCAAAAATCATCAATCAGCAAAACTGAGTATAATACACCAGGGGAAAAATGGATATTTAATGAGAGGACTCTCAAGCATTCTTGATGAAAAGACCAGAACTGAATAGCAAATTCAGCTTTCAAATATAACATTCAAGAAAAGTATGAAAAGGTAAACAGGAAAGAGAAATCAGAAGGGATTCAATAAAGTTAAACTGTTTACATTCCTACTTGGGAAGATGATATTTATAACTCATAAGAACTTTATCATTATTAGGGCAGTTAAGAATAATATACATAGACAAGGAGTGAGGGTGTGATTTGACTTTGATGGGATGATATCCAAAAAATTAAGGGGCGAGAAAGAAGGTTGCAGTGGGAGAAGAGGGAAAGGAGAGATCTCATATAAAAGAGGTGAAAGAATTATTACAGTGGAGGGGAAAATGGGGGGTGAGATGGTGGCAGTGCTTGAACTCCCATCATAATTGGCTCAAAGACAACACTTGGTTTGGTATGGAAATCTATCTTACCCTACATGGAAGTAGGAGGACAAGAGGATAAGAGAAAGGAAGGGTGCTGATAGAAGGGAGGGCAGATTGGGGGAAAGGGAAACCAGAAGGAAAACACTTTTGAAGAGGGACAGGGTGAAAGGAGAGAGAGAAGGATAAATGGGAAAAATAGGATGGAGGGAAATATACAGTAAACATAACAATGGAATTTTTTACAGCAAATTTCTCTGACAGAGGCCTCATTTCTCAAATATGTAGAGAACTGAGTCAAATGTATAAGAATACAAATCATTCCCCAATTGATAAGCTGTCAAAAGGTTTGGACAGGTAGTTTTCAGATGAAGAAATCAAAGTTATCTATAATCCTATGAAAAAAGTGGTCTAAATCACTATTGATTAGAGAAATGCAAATTAAAACAACTCTGAGGTACCACCTCACACCTATCAGATTGACTAATAAGACAGAAAAGGAAAATGACAAATGTTGGAGGGATTGTGGGAAAATTGGGACACTAAAACACTGCTAGTGGAGTTGTAAACTGATTCAACCATTCTGGAGAACAATTTGGAACTATGCCCAAAGGGCTATAAAATGGTACATACCCTTTGATCTAGCAATACTACTACTAGGTCTATATTCCAAAGAGATTTTAAAAAAGGAAAAGGATCTAAATGTACAAAAATATTTATAGCAACTCTTTTTGTGCTGGCAAAGATTGGAAATTGAGGAGATGCCCACCAATTGAGGAATGTCTGAACAAGTTGTGGTATGCGATTGTGATGGAATATTATTATGCTATAAGAAATGACAAGCAAGATGCTGTCAGAAAAACCTGGAAAGACTTACATAAAAGTGTGCAAAGTGAAGTGACCAGAACCAGGAGAACATTGTATACAGTAACAGTAATGTTGTATGATGATCAGCTGTGAATGACTTAGCTATTCTTAGCAGTACAATGATCCAAGGCAATTCCAAAGGACTCATGATGAAAAATGCCACCCACATCCAGAGAAAGAACTGATGGAGTATGAATGCATATTGAAGCAAACTTTTTTTTTAACTTTATAGTTCTTGGGGTTTTTTTGGTCTTTATTTTTTTTCACAACATGATGAATATGGAACTATGTTTTACCTGACTCCACTTGTATAACCTAAATCAAAGTGCTTGCTTTCTTAATGAGGGGGAAGAGGTAGAAGGGAGGGAGGGAGAGAATTTGGAACTCAATTAAAAAAAATGAATGTTAAAAATAGTTTTTACATGTAATTGGAAAAATAAAAAAACTCCTAACATTCCATTTTTCCTTATGCCTTACTATTCCTAAACTTACCCTTTGACCCTAATGAGATCTCCAGTCCCTCCCCCCTTCCTCCCCACCTAGTACTTTCCTAAGAAATCACACTACTCTATAGTTAAACCCAGTTTAACTCTACACTGTCCTTTTGTCTGATCACTCCTCATGCCCTACCAAACCCAAACCCCGGGTCACTCACACTGCTATCGTCCTCCATTACTACTCATGTGCTGTTATATGGAGCTAGAGAAAGTCACAAATGTGACCCCAGTCCACTACAAATTTATATTATTTAGTCTCAACCAGGCTCTCCCTAAAATAAGATAGCCCTGTTATTACTTCTCTGTAATTGATTTCCTATTCTTTTCCCCACCTTTTCTATCCTCAAGCCTCCTACACCTCCTCTTTTCCCTACATACTCAGTTGAGGACCTCACCTAATACTTTCCCGAGAAAATAGTGTCCATTTGCCATGATCTCCTTCCTCTTTCCTTCTCTGGAACTTATAACTCTTGACATCATTCCCCATACTCTCCCCCTTTTTTTTGAGTCTTTGATGAAATGATCTTTCTTATACTTTCCCATCTTCTCCAATAGATTGCAATCTCCCCTTCCCTATCATCCTTTTTCTCTTTTTTTATCTTCAGGCTCTTCCTTTCTACTGGTTTTTTCTTTACTATTTATATACAAGCACAAGTCTTTCCCATCCTAAAATGCACACACACACAAACACATAAATATATAAGCCTTTCATTAGTCTGTATCATTTTTTTCTAGCTATTGCTCTATAGCTCTCCTCTTTTAGTCACATTCCTGGAAAAAAAGTGTACACATTCCTTAATGCTACATCCTTCCCTTTTATTCATTCCTCAATGCTTTTTAATCTGGCTCCCAGCTTCGTCACTCAACTGAAACTTCTCAACAAAATATTACCACTGATCTCTGACTTGCCCAATCTTATGGTCTTTTCTTCCTCCTTTCTTGACCTTTCGGAAGCATTTGAAACTTTTGACAATCTTGGATTTTCTTTCCTCTCTGGGATGTTGTGACACTTGTCTATCTCAGCTCTTTTGCCAATCTTGACTTTGACTTGATTAATTTTGACAACGATTCCTTTGCTGCATCCTCATCTATACTCAGGAACTATGGGTATACTCTAAGGCTTTGCCCTGAAACCCCTTCTCTTCTACATCTATACTCATATTTGGTGATTTCAATTCCTGTGGATTTAATAATTATCTTTATGCTGTGCCAATGACTTACAGATCTAGAGATCCAGCCCAAGTATCATTCCTTGGTTTTAGTCCCATACTACCAATTGTCTTTTGGACATTCTCTAACTGAATGTCCTAAAGGTACTGCAAACTCAACATATGCAAAAGAGAACTCATGTTTTCCCCTAAACCAACCTCTTTTACAAATTTCCCTACTTCTGTTGGGGATAATACTATCTTTCCAGTCACCCAGGCTTATCACTTATACCATGTAGGTAATCAGTTGGCAAATCTTCTTTCTACTTTCACAATTCAGTTTTAATGCTTAATAAATATGTATTTATTAAACACCGGCTATATATTTCTATCTACCTAATCTATCCATCTGTCTATGCTGGACACTATGCTAAATGTGGAGGATGACTGGAAATGGAGAAAATGCCTGAAGCCAAGAGGATGGATTATCTTATTCGTGGACCAGAAGGGAGGCCAGTGTCCCTTAATTGAAGATTAAGATAGAAGACTGAAAAGATGTGGGATGGAGAAGTTTAGGTTATGAGGGGCTTTGAATGCCAAACAGGATTTTGTATTTGATCCTGGAAGTGATAGGGAACCACTGGAGTTTATTGAGTAAGAGAGTAGGGGCTAGGGGACTGATATGCTCTTTAGGAAAATCACTTCATTGGCTGAATGAAGGATGGATTGGCATGAAGAGAGACTTGTGGTAGGCAGACTTACCAGCACACCATTGCAATAGCCCATGTATGAGGTGATGAAGGCCTGGACCAGAGTGATGGAAGTATTAAAGGAGAGGAGAATAATATTGCGAAAGTGAAATTGACAGGCCTTGGCAATAGGGTAGATATGGTGGGATGGGTTTAAGGGAGGGGGAGAGGAAGGGGAGAGACAGTGAGGAATCTAGGATTTCAAGCCTAGGAGACTAGGAGGACAGTGTTGCCCTCAACAATAATAGAGAAGTTTGGAAGTGGATAGGGTTTAGAGAGAAAAATAATGAGTTCAGTTTTGAACATGTTGAGTTTAAGATGTCCACTACACTTCCAGTTCTAGATGACTGAAGGGTGGTTGGAGATGCGAGACTGGAGGTCAGCCGAGAGGTTAGGGCTGGATGGATAAATTTGAGAATTATCAGCTTAGAGATGATAATTAAATCTATTGCACCTTTTGAGATCACCAAGTGAAGTAGTATAGAGAGAAGAGAGAAGAGGGTTCAGGACAGAGCCTTGTGGGACAGCTATGGTTGGTGGGAGTAACCTGGATGAGGATCCAGCACAGGAGAGTGAGAAGGAGTGGTCAGGTAGGTAAGAGGAGAACCAGGAAAAAAACTAGTATCCTGAAAACCTGGAGAGTAGAGAGAATCAAGAAGAGGGTGATGAACAGTGTCAAAGGCTTCAGAGAGCTCAAGAAGAATGAGGATTGAGAAAGGGCCATTGGATTTGGCAAACAGGAGATAAATGGTAACCTTGGAGAGGGCAGTTTTGGTGGAATGATAAGGTCAGAAGACAAATTGCAGTGGGTTAAGCAGAGATTGAGAGGAAACAAAGTGGAGGCATTTTTTGTAGATGGCCTTCTCAAGGAGTTTAGCCATAAAGGGAAGAAGAGATATAAAATGAAAGTTAGTGAAGATGGGAGGAAAATGAAGGTTGTTTGCAGACAGGAGAGACTTGAGAAAGTTCACTGACAGTAGGGAAGGAGTCAGCACATGCAGAGAGGCTGAAGATAAATGAGAGAGAAGGGATGACAGAGGGAGGAATATTTTGGGGGAGATGAAATGGAATGGGATCACTTGTGCAAGTAGAGGGGTTTGCCTTAGTAAGGAGTAGGGCCACGCCTTTGTGTGAGGCAGAAGGGAGGTAGTAGCAGAAAGCATCTGAGTGGTATGAGATGATGAACATTATGTGGTTTGTCCTTCATTCTCAAAGAGGACCATGACATCAGGAAGATGATGCCATGACTTGCAAGTGAATTAGATTTAAGTGAGGGAGGGCTGTGCAAGGTCACCAGCCCTCAGTTTCTCCTCCTGAGCCATCTGGGTCTAGGGGCCAGATACAGATCAGGACAACTGGAGGTGGCCACAAGGTGATGAAGAAGAAAGAAGAGGGAGCTCATAATGAATGGCCTCATTTTTTTCTGTAAAATATGAGGTAAGGCTCTCAGCTGAGAGGGTGGGGGCAGGGGAAGCCATGGGAGGTTTGAAGAGGGATGAAAAGGTTTAGAAGAACTACTGTGGAGAATGGAATAGTGAGTTGATAAGAGAGGTGTAGGATTGTAAAGCAGTAATGATGACCCAGTTGAGGTTTTGGAACAGAAATTTGTAGTGGATCCAGTCAGAATAGTTGCATTATTTTATCCACCTTTATGCCACAGTACATGTGTAGGAGAAGAGGCAAAAGATGGTGGGAGTGAGCCAAGCCTGAAGTTTGGCAGGGCATAATTGGCAATATGAACCAACACCTCTTGGAACCATCATCTTCTATCCAGCCACTCTGGCACCACTCTAGTTTAGGCCCTCATCACCTATCACCAGGACTGTTCCACTAGCTTCCTAATTAATCTCATGGCTTTAAGTGTCTCTCTCCATTTCAATCCATTTTGTGTTTTGTTTTGTTTTTAAATCTCCAGAATCTACCACAGTGCCTTGCAAATTGTAGGTGTTTAATTAATATTTGCTGAATTGAATCAAATTATAGCATAAAATGAACATAGAATATTAGAGCTAAAAAGTACCTCAGAATATAGAAATGTAAAATAGAAATATTCCAGCTGGAAGGATGCTGAGATAGCCTTTTCTTACTAGCTGCATGACTTTTGGCTAATCATATAAAATTCCTGAGTCTCTGTTTCCGCATATGAAAAATGAGGAGGATTGGACTAGATGATTTTAAAGGACCTTTATGGCTTACATTGTAACAAAGTCCCTTCTAACTCTGATCTATGTCCTGTATTATAACATTCTATGATTCTGCACTCTATGTTGTAAGGAACCTTTGAAACTGTAACATTCTAGGATTCTGATTTTGTGTGTGTGTGTGTGTGTGTGTGTGTGTGTGTGTGTATAACCAAAACCTCAATACTCTGAAAACAAATACAGAAATCAAACCTCCCCAAATTGTTCCTGGCACTCAGGCATTTTTCAGAGTATAGTTAGTTCTTGTGTCAGTTGTGAGGAGAAAAATATCACTATCAATTTATGCATATTCCCATCATTTTATCTCCCTTTATGCAAATTTTAAAAATCAGAGTCTACAGGATTTTCTTTTTTTTTTTTTGTTTAGACATGTAGGTCAACCACATGTCTGCTGCTGCCCAACATAAACAACAAATAGAGGGTTTGTGTAAGAAAACTTAAACACAGACAGGAAACCTGAGCTTTTTAATTATAGTGAGATGTTTTCTGCAGGCCATGTTTAACAGAGATGGTTTCTTCTCGTTGGTCCATTTGTTTAAAAGGTTTTTTCAATGTTTCCCACTGATGAAGAAAATTTATAGAGAAAAAAATTTATAGAGAGATACCAACTAGGCTTTCTTTAATGGTGGTGCTGGGTTATTGAATTGCTTAAGTTACTTATGAAAGAGCAACTCTGAAAAAAGAGAGGTAAGTCCAAAAGTACTTAACCCACAGATTCAAGGTGACCAGGCAGGCGACCCTAGGCAGAAAGTCATTTGAAAGTAAGAATGTTATTGTTTATCTTCTAGGTCTAAAGCAGGAAAAGAGGTCACAGAATTCAAGTGAGGGCTTCCATTAACAGTTTTCTCAGCTCCAAAATGGAGGATATAGACCAAGTTATCCCTAAGTCCCCTTCAACCTCCAACATTCTATGTTCTAATGTCTCTGCTAACTCTAATGCTTTGTGTTCTGTTTCTTCAGCATTTTAAGGTCACTTCCAGCTTAACATTTTCTATTCTAAGAGTCTATATTCTAATGTTTCTTCCAGCTTTAACATTTCTATTTTCTAAGACCCCTTCCAGATCTGATATTCTATGATTCTGTGATTTGTCATAAGAATCTTTATAAAAGTCAAGCTCAAGCCTAGGCTTTTGGCAACCAACAAGTAATAATAATAATAAAATAAGTTATTATTATTATTACATCAGCATTTTTATAGTGCCTGCTGTGTGCCAGACACTGTGCTAAGTGCTTTACAAATATTATTTCATGTGTTCCTCATAACCATCATTTGAGGTAAGTGCTGATGTCACCATATCCCCCTACTCCTACTCCTTCCCCAATAGCTCTGCTCTACCCAGAAATTTATGATCTTATTAGTAATAAGAATTAGTAATACTTTGTCTCTGTGTCTCTGTCTGTCTGTCTCTGTCTCTATCTCTTTCTGTCTCTCTATCTGTCTTTCTGTCCCTCTGTCTCTCTCTCACTCCCTATATCCAATCTGTTGCCAAGACCTGTAAATTCCCCTCCCCCCCCACTTTTTAACCATAGTAACATCCTTTGGATGTGCCCCCTTCTCTCCTTTGACACTGCCACCACCCTTGCATAGGCACTCATCACCTCGCACTGGGGTTATTGCAATAGCTTGCTGGTCGGTGTCCCTGCCTCAAGTCTCTCCAGTCTCTCAAGTCTCTTTAATCCATCCTACACTTAGCTGTAAGGTTGATCTTCTTTAGGCATAGGTCTGACTATGTCACCACACCTTCCCCTGCCATTAATCAATAAATGGCAGTGTCTCCCTATCACCTCCATGATCAAATATAAAACCTAATGTTTGGCATTCAAACCCTGCATAACATGGTCCCCCCTACCTTTCCAGTCCTCTTGCACCTTAATCCTCCCTACATACTCTGCAGTCCAGTTACACTGGTCGCCTTGCTGTTCTTCTCACAAGATACTCTCTCCTGATTCTGGGCATTTTCACCGGCTGTCCCCCAAACCTGGATATCTCTCCCTCTTCCCTTCCACCTTGTGGCTTCCTTCAAGTCCCAGCTTACCTTTTACAAGGGGCTTTTCCCCATCCCCCTTAGTTCTCGTGCCTCATTTTGATTATCTCTCATTTATTCTACATATATCTCATTTGTACATAGTTATTTGTATGTTGTCTCCCCTTATTAGACTATGAGCTTCTGGAGAGCAAGGTCTGTCTTTTGCCTTTCTTTGTAACCCCAGCACTTAGCGCAGTGCCTGACACATGCTTTCTGATGGACTCCCAGTGAGGAATTTCATTTTCAATTGCACATCATCATGTTTTTTGCTACTTAAAAGTATCAAGAGGTTAAGGAACTTGTCCATTGTCACAGTCAATATGTGAAAAGACAGGACCTGAATTTAAGTCTTCCTGGCTCTAAAATCAGCTATCTCTGCTATGCCATTCTACCCTGTATATACTGGGTACTATATCTTTGCTGTTCCTGAATTGAATTAGGTCAGGGAAGGGATGTGGAACCTCATAAGTCAAGTGGGAGCCCTAGAAACAAAAGCAGCCAACATGAAAGTGGAACCTGTGGGAACCAGAGACAAACGTTCCCCCTTTAAGCCACCCTTTAAATCAAATGTTAAGGCTATTTCTTTCCAAATTGGACCACCTGGGAAAAATGAGGATTTCTTTCTTCTTTTCTACTTTTAAGCTAAGGTTAAAAGTGAACTCTCAATAGTGTTTCTTTGCCAGCAACTTACGAATTATGGCAGCACTCAGCTTCCAACGTAGACAAGGAATTTTCCTTGATTGCATACAGATCGCTTTAAAAAATATTTTCATGCTGCAACAGTTTTCCCAGTAAAGGATCCATACAGAAGTTTTCAATTTCTCTTGACCTTCTAAAAGAACCATTTAAAAATTCCATGTGCCAGTCTGCCACTAGATCTAACCTAGAACACCTGAGGGATCTACACATTCTGCTGCACATTCTGTCAGTCATTTTTACTTTATCGTCTTGCTTCCCAAGTTAAATGTTATAGCCATATTTTCCAACTCATAAGTATAATATCATGTACTCCCTTTTCTTTAGGATCATAGAATGCTAGGGTGTAGAACACAAAATGCTAGGGCTAGATGGAGGTTTTGGAACACAGACTATTAGAATACAGAGAGTAAGAGTTGTGCAAGTACCTTAGATCAGAATGCAGAACATAATAACATTTAAACAATGCTTTAATGTTTGCAAAGTGCATCTCGTAAATTATCTTATTTGATCCTCACAACAACCCTGTGAGCTAGGTACTCTAGGCTAGATACTATCCCTTTAACATGGAATGTTAGTGGTTGAAAGGATCTTAGAATACAGAATGTTAGGATTGAAGGAAAGCTTAGAATGTTAGAGTCTGTTAAACCCTTGCTGGTTCTTGCTTTAAGTAGGGTTGGACTAAATTACCTTTCTCTTTTTCTTAAAAAAAAGTCTTTGTTATAAAGGATGGCACTTTAGGAGGGGCAGGGATACAGAGTGAAAGCTAGATGATGTAAAAGCAAAATTTATCAACAAAAATCCATTTAAAACAGTTACCATACTTACTATCTCATCCCTATCTTCCCTTCCCCCCTACCAACCCCCAATCTCAAACTACATCTACTCTTCTCTTTTTTCCTGTGACTCTTACTGGACTATCTCTCATGTGATAGCTTCTTTGGTTCTACTACAGTATATCATTCTTTGGAGAACAATTAGCTTCTTCTTCCTCAGATCATCCATCTCCTTCCTTTTTGAGAAGAGCCTCAGATCTGTTTTTAAGTTCTATTTGTACAGCTATCCTTTTCCTTCCCTTTCACTTCTGTGTAACACACTTCTATTTTCCAATATCCTGAGATATTGGATCAAGTCTCCTCTCTTTGACCTCAGATCGGTTTCCAGCCCCCTCCCCGCCAATAAATCTCACTTCTATTTCCTTTAGGAATGATTCCTTCTAATGACCTGAAGCGTGGAGAGACACTCTTCAAGTCCCCTACCTTACCCTCCAAGGAGATGCTGAGCTATACAAACATGGAACATTTGATGCAAGTCACCATACAATTTCCTCTGTTCTCCACAATGGTTGAGATTTTTCTTTCCTTTTTTTTTTAAACCACATGTGAGTGTTTGTACCTCACTCCTAAGCACTTGATTAATACTTGGCAATTATCATCTCTTAATAACTTGACAATCCTATTCAACTTCCTTTCCTTGTTCTCAATAACTCCATGGCCACACCCAGCTCTCATTCACCCTGGTATCAACTTCCTATCTGCTTCACCAATATACTCCATTCACCAATCCACTCTGTCAATTTGCCTTACCCTATAATTGCTCCATTTACCTTTTCTGGCTTCCCTTGCCTTGGTAATTACTTTCTCCATTTCCTTCTTGAGTCTTTTATCCTCAAGTTCTAGTACAGAATCCTCCTTATCCTTTGTCATCCTTGGTACTATGCTTCTTTGAACCCAGAAATAGAATCTGGACCACTTTCTGAACCTAGAGATTATTTTCCTTCAAATTTACCTTATTTTTTCTAAATTCGGCCTCATTTATTCTCCCCAAATTAAACCTCTACTATATTTCACTAGTCCAAATTCCTCTAAGTCACATGTATGATTTCCTTCTGATTTGACTCAAGTCCCTTTTACTTCTGTTTCTTCTCCCACAAAAGTTAGAAGAGTTTGAATTATTTTTTCAGAATATGAATTCAGAAGTGAGGATATTAAATATGAAAGTTTACCAAACATCAGAAAATTAAATGTATTTTCAGATAACAACGAAAGACTAAAGAATAAAATATTTGTTTTCATGTGGCTAGGGCTTGGAAAGGCTATGAATCCAGGGGGATTGGGGAGTCTCTTTGCCATTTTATTTTTTTAAAAGAAAACCAAATATTGAGAAGGCTAAGAAAATGTTGAGTGGATTAAAAAAAATCTAAGCTATATTTTTAAAACTAAAAGCTACAACAGAAAAAGTCAGGAGAAGTAAGAGAATAAAGTGATTATTCCAAAGGGAGGGAGGAAATCTCATTCCATATTAGTAAATCAGTATTTGAGGCTGTGAAAAAATACAGAAGGATTTCTCTCAGAATCTCTCTCAGACAAGGAAAACAAAGAATGAGATGGAGAGGCAGGTAGACTTAGGAGAAGGGGCAACATAGGAGCTTTCAATTTCCTCCCCTGCTTTTGGAGTGGTAAGAGAGTAAAGACAGGACATTTGGAGCAAATTACAAAGTAAGGAGTGAAAGTTGGGGCAGAAAGGAAATGATTTGGCAGTATTAAGAAGTGACATCCTAGAAGAAGTTGGAGTGGGGTGGGTGAGACAAGGGCTCTCCAGGATGTGTACGTGGGCCCTTCAGGATGTCAGATTTTGCAAGGTGGGGTGGATCATCTCAGTAACAACTCCCATTAGTGGGGAGGAAGTAGTCAGGGACCAGAGGAGGTATGGCTTTGAGAAGGTTGAATAATGGGGAATAGGCCCAAAGGGAGAGTGACATGGTATCTAAAGGGATAAGGGATGAGGGAAAAGACAAAGAACATAGTCAGGTTATAAACTACTTTCCATTGTATTCCGTTACCTCCATAGAGAATTAACATTCTTGGGAAAACATTCTAGAAAGGGAAAGGAATAAGAAAGGAGGTGGAATGAAAATGTTTCTTAGAAATGAGCACTACAAACTAATGTTGCTGAACTAGAACAATGGATAAGGTGGGAAGTGGCGTCCCCCCCCAAATAAAAGCATTATATTTTTATTTGATCTGGAAAAGACAAGGGTAAGATAGGAAGGAGAGAAGCAGGTAGAGAAAGAGGGATGTAGGAAAGGAAGAGAGAGAAGAACAATAAAGGTATACTCAAGCAGATTAGGATTAAATAGGTAACAGAAAGGAGAAATAGTGGGTGGGAAGAACATGAGTTTAGTGTAAGTAAAACAAACTGAATAAATGAAATTTTGACTTGAGGGAAGAAAACATGTATGAATATATATACATATATACATATAATATAAGCATGTGTTTGATAGAAGAAAATACAAACCTAACCATTGTAACCCTAAAGGTGCATAGATCAAATTCCCCAGAGAAAAGAAAGAGAAAGGAAATAAACATTCACATAGCATTTCCTGTGCACTGGGCCCTTTCCTAAGCACTTTACAAATCTCCTCTCATTTTATCTTCACAACAACCCTGAGAGGTAAGTGCTGTTATTATCCTCATTTTATAGTTGAGGAACTGAGGCAGACAGAAGTTAAGTGACTTGCTCAGAGTCACACAACTAGTAAGTGTCTAAGGCTGGATTAAAGATATAGATAAAAAATCAAAGCCCAAAGACTTGCTACATATGAAAAATACATTTAAAACACAGAGAGACATTTTATAAAAGGAATTCCATTCAAGATAACTACAAGATTTATGACATATCTAGGAATCAGTCTATCAAGACACACTCAAGACATGTAAATGCAATTTTGAAACTCATTAAAGAAATAAAGAACTTAAATAATTGCAGTGACATTCATTGTTCACAGATCGGCTGCTCAATAAAAATGAGTATACTACCTAAATTAATTTACAAATTTAATACTACACCACTCAAATTACCAAGAGGATGCTTTATAGAACTAGACAAAATAATAACAAAAATCATTTGGAGGAAGAAAAGAATTCAAATCTCAGGAAAAAATTGAAAAAAATAAAACAAGAAGGAATGAAAGGGGAACTTCCAGGCTTCAAATTATATCATAAAGCAGTAATCACTGAAACTATATGCTACTGATTAAAAAATAGGCCCTGTCATACACCTTTCCATTTGGTAAGTCACTTAACCTCTGAGTGCTTTAGTTCTAGAACTCTCTAAGACTATTAGTTGCAGAGGGAGTGCTGACTTGACTTGCATAGATAGAGGAATTTTACTCATCAGAAAATTCCCCAAAATCACAGGTCAAGGAAAAAAAAGGAAGAACCAGAAATAATCCAATTAATAGCCCAATGTTCAATAATCTTGAGAACATATTTTAGCGAAAAGCTCCTTATTTGATACAAATTGCTAAGAAAACTAGAAAGGAATTTTTCAGAAATTGGGTTTACTTCAGCAATTGACACTAGATATCACAATAAACTATGAATGGAATATTAAAAGTCATTGCATACAATTTTTTTTTAGGAAAAAATGAGACCATGTACCTTTCATAAATATGGCTAGGGTACAGATCTGGGGTATGGTGAGGGAATGAATCCTTAACCAAACATAGGATACAAGCAGAGGTATTTTGGAGCCAACTCACACCAGCTCTCAAGAACCAACTGTTAACTTTTCAGAAATCAGCAAACTCTAAAAATCAGAGCTTGATTTACTCCTTTGGTTGATTGTCTAGGTTAAGAAAGTGATGGAGAAAATGTTAACAATGCAACCTAAACTTAAAAATGTGTCCTATGTACATTATTTTTCCTAGAGAACAAATTGTTAAACATGTGTCAGCATACTTCACAGATACAGTTAATCATAAAAGATAACGTAGATAACTCCTGTTGTACAAAACTGAATGAATGAATGAAAAGAGCATTTATTAAGAGCTTACTTTGTACAAAGCAGCAGTTTAATATAACGAGGATAAGAATGGAAGCTGTTGGTTGGGGAAAATAATCTTTGCTTGAATGTCCCTGATATCTAAGATATATAGGGGACAACAAATATATAATAACGAGGGTCGTTCTCCAATGTATATGTGTGTATAGCTAAAGCAAATGAACAGTTTTCAAAATCTTTGCAAAATACTAACAATCTATAAAAGATTGCTCCAAATTACTAATAATTAGAGAAATGCAGATCAAAAGAATTCTGAGGTTTCATTCCACATGCAAAAAAAAATTGGCTAAGCTGCTAAATAATGGAAATAATCAGTGGTGGAGGGGCTGAAGAAAGAGAAGCGCATCATGATACACTGTTCATAGAACTGTGAATTGGTTTAATAATTCTGATATGTAATGTAGAATATTTCAGTTACTTGTTAAAAGAATAATTCTAGATTGCTTTGACCCAGAGATTATACTGCTAAGGCATATATCCCAGAGAGTTCAAAGACAGATAGAAAGCTCTCATACCAAAATATACACATAGCAGCCCTTTTCGTAGTAGCAAAGAACTGGAAACAAAATAGATGTCCATATATTAGAGAATGACTAAGCAAATCTGGCCAGTTATTACCTGAATTTAACAGAATACTATTGGAAGGTGATGGCGAGATTGAAGAGCAGCAAAAGTCAGTGCAGTTAGCTCTTCTTCCTTTCCCACCCCCAATTCCAAACAAATCCACAAAACACATTAGACTAATTCCTGATGGGGGAATCCAAGAAAACGTCACAGTGAGTCTTTTTTTTTTTCTTAGTTCTGGTCTACAGAGGGAGACAGAAAAGTCTGTGGACACATGGGACAAAGTCTGGCCAGGAGCATTAGAGCACTCCATGTAATGGTAACCAAAGTGGGATTTTTTGCTGTTTTTCTTTTGTGTTATTTTATTTATTTTATTTATTGTGTTTACCAGCCAATCAGATAGGCACAAGTGGGCTCTAGCCAATCAGACATATGCATGTGGGCTCTAGCCAATCAGATGCTGAGTAGAAGAGTGTGAATGTGTGTGTATGGGGGGGGGGAGTGGGAGAGAGAGAGAGAGAGAGAGCTGGCACGAGAAAGTAGACATTAAGAGAGCCACTATTGAGAGGGCGAGCCAGCTTTGAGAAGAAGAAAATGAAGAGAAGCGACAATGAAGAAGGAGAAGAATGAGCTTTGAGCTTTGAGCCAAGAGGAGACCTCGGAGAGTGGAGACTCTCTGTAGGAGCCTTGGAACTTTGAAAGTGGATAGAGCTGTAGGGCAGAAACCTGCCCAGGGGAAGGAGGCTTGGCTTAAGCTCCTTTGAAGAGCTGTTAAAGTAAATTGAACTGTTACAACAGAGCCTCCAGGCTTTGAAAGTGAATTGAGATGGTGGTGTTGGTAGTGTGTGTAAATATTGTCGTTGCCCTTTTAAGCTTTGTTTTCCCAGAGACAGAAGCTGTGGGCTAGAGCCCCTGGAGCCTGAGGTCAGGCAGCAGGTGGGAGAGCTGGGAGTGGAGCAGTCCCTGTGAGCTGGGACATGGAGCAGGAGTGGAGAGCTGCCTATGTGTGAATCCAGGCAAGAGTCAGGAGTGATCAGCCCACAGAGGAAGGGCCATGGGACTTGGAAGTCAACCTTGAGTTAAGATGAAAGAGGGCTTTACTTGGACACTTTGTATTGATTAAGAAGATTGTTCTTACTGTGAGCTAGGGGTGGATGGTGTGGTATTTAAGGATGTATTCTGCTAGGGAAGACCCTGGCCTAGGACCCCCTGATTTTGGGAACGCAAAGATATATGCTGCGTGATGTGTTCTGCTAGGGAAGACTGTGGCCTGGGACCCCCTGACTGTATAAATAAGTATTTTGGAGATGCAATGATATATGCTGTGTGCTATGTTATATGCTGAATGCAATGACATACAGAATGTTATGATATATGTGTGTGTGTGTGTGTGTGTGTGTGTGTGTGTGAGTATAATGATGTGTTTTGCTTCAGGATGTTGCTATGAATGTTATGCTTTAGTTTACTGAACAGTGTTTAGTTCTGAATAGAGAGTTCGTTATACTATGTGATTAGACCCTTAAAATTATTCACAGCAGCAGTCCTCAGGTGTGCTGCCCTGGTTGGTGTTACACTGCAGCACTCAGGGAAAGGCCATGTACCAAAGCAATAAGTGATCTCATTCCCATATAGAGGCACCATAGAGGTGCCAACTGGCAATTTTGTGGCCCATTACCCAGTTCTGAGTCATAGATCCAGGGTGGACTATGTGAAAGGCAGCTGTGCTCAGGGGTAGCATTCTGGGGTAGGGAGCAGCAGTCCTAGACTAAGAGGAGCAAGTTCAGAAGCAAAGGGCAGTTGTATGAGTTTGACCCCAGAACCAGAACAGAGTCTCAGTTCCAGCTTCTAGGCCAGTCTAAAGACTTCAGAGGAAGAAACAGAAGGAATCTCAGACCAAGGGTGAGCCCTTAATTCTGTGCCTCAAAACCAGCAAAGCTTCCCAGCTGGTGATCAAATAGCAGTGTACCATTGCTTGGACCCAAACCCACATCAGGAACTTGTAGAGCTCAGACCTGGAGGGCAGTAATCAGACTTTGCCCTGGATTGGACCACTTTGGGAGCCCTGAAATCTTGCAAGTCTCTAGCCTGAGCTGTCCTGAGAGCCTGGAAAAAACAACGCTCAGTACTCCAAGAAAGCTGCAATAGGACCAGCCCAGACCTTCCCCCTAGAATTATACAAAGCCCAGATCTAATATCAAGACCAAAGTCAGGAAGTCGGCTGGAGTAATGAATGGCAGCAACAAAAGAATGCCACAATAAAAAATCATTATGGTGGCTGGGAAACAAAAGATGCAAATCGCAAAAGAAGAGAATGACCCACAAACATCTGCAAGCAAAGCCTCAAAGAAAAATACAACATGGGCACAAATTTAACTAAAATTCCTAGAAGAGATGAAGCAAGAGTTAATTTTTAAAAGTTCTTTTATGAAAGTAGAAAGTGTTTTTATAAATAAAATGAGAGGGCTAGAGCAAAACAATCAGAAAAGAAATGAAAATTACAAAGAAAGAATTTGAAAGGGAATTAACAACTTGGCATAAGAGGTCCACAATCTTGACCAGGCAACAAATCCTCTGAAAATTGGAATGGACCAAATAGAAGCCAATAACTCCATAAGATAAGAAATATTAAAACAAAGTGAAACAACTGAAAAAATAAGGAAGTGTAAGGTATTTTGTAGCAGAAACAACGGACTTGGAAAACAGATTGAAGAGAAAACATTTAAGAATCACTGGACTATATGAAAACCATGACCAAAAACAGAGGTAAGACATCATATTTCAAGACATCATAAAATAAAACCACTTAGATCTCTTAGAACCAGAAGGCAACATGGAAATACAAAAAACAAAAACAAAAACAAAACCCAAATGAGAAAACCCGAGAGCCTATTGGTCATTTCCTAAAAATCTCAAAATGAAAACTCCAGAGCTTTTCAGGTCAAAAAAAAAAATACTGCATGCAGCTAAAAATGAAGAATTCAAATGCCAAGGAGGCACAGTTCACATCACACATGATTTTGTAGCCACTACTGTAAAGAAGCCGAAAGTGAGGAATAACATATTCCAGAAGGGAAAGGATATAAATTTAGAGCTATGAATAATTTACCCGGCAAATCCCAGAGGGGTAAAAATGGAGAACTTCCAAGCATTCTCGATTAAAAGACCAAAGCTATATAGAAACTTTAGAGTGCAAACACAAGAACTGAGAGAAACATGAAAAGGTAACACAAATGAACAATGATAAAGGACTAAACAAACATAAACTGCTTACATTCCAATGTGGGGATATGATACACCTGCCTCTTTGAATGGGAGTGGAATAGAACAAGCATTTATTAAGTACCTACTATATGCCAGGCATTTTGCTAAGCACTTTACAAATATTATTTCATTTAATCTTCACTATAACCCTGGAAGGTAAGCATTTTAATGAACCCCATTTTACAGTCAAGAAACTGAGGTAGACAGAGGTGAAGTGACTTGCCAGGCCCACATATCTAGTCTGAGGCTGGATTTGAAATTAGACCTTTTTGACTCCGGGCCCAGTGCTTTATGCTGTGCCACCTAGCTCTTTTGAACCCTATCATCATCAGGGGTCACAGATGGAGTCTAGTTAGACAAGACCTGAAGTAGTTCTGTTATGTTTTGATGGTCTTAAGAGAAGAATGGAAAGAGAAGAAAAGAGGAATATACTAGGAACTGGGGTGGGGGGAAGGGTAAGGAAAGTTAGGAGAAATTATCTCTCATAAGCAGGGTAAAAAGTAGATATCTATACAAACAAGGAACGGCGGGAGACTGACACTTGAACCTCATTTTCATCTGAATTGGTCAAAGGAAGGAAGAATACACAAACACAGTTGGGTACAGAAATACAATTCATTCAACAGGGAAATAGAAGGAAAAGGGGAGAAGGGAAAAGGGGAATTAGAAGGAAGATAGATTAAGGGAGAAAGGTGTCCTAAGCAAAAGAAAGGGTACAAAAATATTTGTAGCCCCCTATAAGGTAGCAAAGAATGGTAATATGAGGGGGGGTGTGCCCATAATTTGGAAAATGGCAGAACAAGTTGTGGTATATGAATATAATGGAATATGATTATACTGTAAAAAATGATGAAGGGGATGGTTTCAGAGAAAATTGGGAAGACTTGTATGAACTGATGCAGAGTGAAGTGAACAGAACGAGGAGAACAATCTGTTGAGACAAACAATTTTGATCGTTGATTAGCATAATTATCAACCATGATTCCAGTGGAATAATAATGAAGTATGCTGCCTATCCCTTAACAGGGAAGTGAAGGACTCATAGAATTGAATGAGACATATCTTTTTTTTGGTTATGGCCAATGTGTAAATGTGTTTTGCTCATCACAGGAGTTGTTTTTCTTTCTTTCTCATTTTTTTGTAGCTACTTATCTTTTATTATCCCTAAATAATTTGATCATTAAATGATCTAAGGAGGCCCATCAACAGGAGTAAAGAAGGATGAAAACGTCTCTATGTATTTCTGTCCTGCAGAAAAGGTCATTTTGACAAGGGAATAGATTTGGAATGGTGAAATATTTTAAAAATAGTATTATTGCTTGATTTTCACCCTACATTCTAACAAGAACATTGATCAGTGGGGAAAAAACTCAGAAGAGGTTGTTATTATGTTATATTAATAGGACTGGAGAGAACCTACTTTATTTTATAGTTTTATGGCATGCCTCACATCATTCTGAGAAACAATTATTAGCAAATGATTAGAGGGGAAACAATTTTCTTTCATTTTCGAATGATGGTGGGTAGAGGTGGGAGGGAGAGAAGATGGATTTTTTACTGAATGCAAAAGATAAAATATAATTTTATAAAAGAATGTTATTGCAGTATAAGAAATAAATGAATAGGAAATATTCAAAAATACATGGGTAGACATATGAGCTGATGAAGAATGAATAAAGCAAAGTGAGAAAAAAAATATACACAGTAACTACAACAGTGCAAATGGAAAGAACAAAATACCAAACAAACAAACCCCTGAACATTGTTTATTTTTAATGACCAAGGTTTCCCTGGAGAAGAGATGAGGAAATATAATGTTAATAAGTGAACAAACATTTATTACATATCTACTACGTGCCAGCCACTGTGCTAAGCACTGGGGACATAAAGGAAGGGGGTAAAAAAGCAGTGTCTGTACTCAAAGTGCTCACAATCTCACGGGGAAGTTGATACATAAGCAACTCTGTACAAACAAGATATATACAGGATGAATTGGAGCCAATCTTAGAGAGAAGGCACTGGCATTAAGGGGGATTGGGAAAGGCTCCTTGTCAAAGGTGATATTTTAAGCTGAGACTTGAAGTAAGCCAGGGAAGCAAGGAGATGGAGATGAGAAGGGAGAGAAATCCAGGCATAGAGGAAAATCAATAAAAACAGATGAAGCAGAGAGATTCAGTGTCATGTTCAAGGAAAATCAAAGAGGTCAGTGTCATTGGATCATAGAGCATATGGAGGAGAGTAAGGTCTAAGAAGACTTGGAAGAGCAGAAAGGTGTGGAGATCATAGAGGGTTTAAAAGCCAAACAGGATTTTACATTTGATCCTGGAGGCAATAGGGAGTTTGTTGAATTAGATCAATTGGACAGCTAAGTGGAATTAGTATGGACTTGAGTAAGGAAGAAACTGAGACATGGAGCTCAACCAGCAGGCCAATGCAATATTCCAGGGATAAGGTGATGAGGGCAGGGTGATGGCAATGTCAGTTGAGTGAAGGGGTCACTAGGTATGGAATATTACACATAATGTCAGACTAGGTTGATGTATTGGTTAGTTTTGCTGAAGTGCTCCCCCCCTTTTCCCCTTTATTACAAAGTATGGCTCCCTGGATAGGGGATGATAAAAATATAAATTTAGAAATGAATATGATGTGAAGCAAAAAATAAAAACAAAAATTTAAAAATATAGGGATATACCAATGAGACAATATAACAAAACCTATGAAACAGTTAACACTGGAGGTTCATCGTGACAGAACTGCAATCTCTTCTTTGTTCAGTCAGTTCTCATAGCAAAATTTGTAGTTTTGAAAACTAATATTAACAAAACAGAAAAAAGGATCAATGAACTGTGTATTCTCTTTAAAAGATCAGAAAATAAACAAATTAGCAAGCAAAATAAATACAAAAAAGCTTTGAAGTTAGGGGAGAAATTCAGAAATGCTAATTTTTTTTAAAAAAGAATAACAAAGTGTAGGGCATGTATTTTTTTTTCTCTTTCTTGGTATCCCTAGCTCTTAGCATTATACTCAATAAATGTTTGTTAACTGACTAAAACCATTAGCTAACATGATCAAGAAAAAGAGAAAAGAAATATGTTGCCAAAATGAAAAAAATGAATAAAGGTGATTTCACAACAGAGAGGAAATAAAAAGCATTATTGGAAGCTACTATGCACTTGATGACTATACCATAGATAGGCTCACTGGACTTTTGGCTCCAGGAGAGCTCCACTTGGTGGTCAAGTGAGATATTGCATTCTCTTGCTCCGAATGGTGGCACACTGCCTTTTTGTAGACTTAAGTAGCATACAACTCAATTATGACTGTTTGGAATATAACAAATAACACCAGTGTCACATTAATATGACATTATTATATGTGGCCCTAGTTTTCCTCTTCCTTCATCCTTCTGTTTCCCCACAGTCCTATGGTTTCACTGAAGAAAGGGTTTACTAAAGGCAATTGGAAAACATTCTCAGTGAGACTTTCGTCCAGAAAAAAAAAAGAACCAAAAAACCCCTTTTAACTGGATATGATTAAGAATTTCATGCTTACTAAAAATAGTACTTTATGGTTACAAATAACTTTTTCTGTAGCTTTTCCCATAACTTTTTATTTTTCTATTTTTCCTTGTGTCCTCATTTGATTTTTAAAAATACTTTTTAGCTCTTTTTTTAAACTCTTGCTTCATACTTTTCAGTGATTCTAGTTGAAGTTGTGCTCAAGCTGTTTTCTTCTTTGAGGATTTGCTTGTAGATGTTTTGGAGTCATTCTCTTCAGGGTTTATGTCTTGAGCATCCCCGTTACTATAATAGCTTTTTGTTGAGAATCTTTTTTTTTTCTTTCCCTCATTCTTCCAGCCAACTTGCTGACTTCAGACTTTATGTTAGGGTCATGCTCCGAGCACTTTTAAAGGAAATGTCTGGCTTAAGTTTGTATCTTCTTCTTGGGTTCTTCTGCTCCTTCTCTGGGGTATTGAGTGTTGTATTATTACAGGCTTACATGACCAGCTCAGGCTGGGGACCTGCAAGTTTTCAGGTCTCTGAAAGTGGTCTGATCCAAGGCAAAATCTTATTACTGTTAACTTGATCTGAGCTCTGCATGTTCCTTACCTGGTTTTGGGTCCAGGCAACATAGCCTTGAGCTTGCCCCAGATCGAATTCTAGTACAATACTGCTGGACTCAACCACAGCCAGCAAGCTGGAAAGCTCTACAGGTTCAGAAAGATATAATTGCAGGCTCTCCTTTGGTCAGTCAGTCAATGTATATTATATTTATTAATGTATATTATATATATTTTATTAATGTATATTATAATTAATGTATATTATATGCTGGGAACACAAAGAAAGGCAAAAAAAACTGCTTTCAAGGAGTACACAATCTAATGGAGGAGACAACATGAATACACTATGTCCAAACAAGTTTATATACAGGATAAACTGGATATAATCAGTAGAGGGAAGGCACTAGCATTAGTAAGAGATCAAGAAAGGCCAGAGATTTCAGTCCTTATTATTTCCTTCCAGGCTTCTGACTGGATTGGATAATAGGATTGAAACCCCATTCAACTCCTAGAGTCAGAGCCACACAGCCGTCTCCTTTTGAACTTGCTCCTTGCTTCATACTAAGGTCTGCTCCTTGCTCAGTACACAGCCTAGTGCTCCCCAACTCTTTCTCACCCTGGAATGCCACCCATAGAGAGACATGTACCCTCTTCAGTCTGCCCTGCATCTGTGATGGAACAGAGCTGCCATGTTGTTTCTGAAGATTGTACAAGGTCAGGGCCACCCTGTAAGGGTTTTGGACCTCCTCTTTTCATGTTGAACAGTGTTTATCCTTTCTCAGTTCTGGTGTGCTGGATTGCTTTGTTTTATATGCTGCTGGCTAGACCCCATCCCCAGTGTCTGCAGACCTCTCTGTCTCCCTATGCTGATCTGGTTAGAAATATGACTCACTCTCATATTTTACTAGATTTCCCAACCAGGACCTGGTGTGGTGCTTTTTCAAAATCTTTGTTCAGGAGTTGGGTTGGGGAGCACAGTTGTACTACTTGCTACTCAACCGTCTTATCTCTGCCTCTCTCCAAAGCACTTTCCCATTTATTGCCTCCTTGATTCTTACAAGAATGAGATAGTGAGTTCAAGTGTTGTTGTCCCTACTTTAGAAAGAAAATAAGACTCCGAGAAATAAAATGACTTGACCCAGGGTCACATTAGATGTCAGACCTGGGATTCAACCAGATTTCCAGAGTTCTTTACTTATATTTGACTATTTATTGTTTTCCCCCTCTAAACTTTCCTCTATGCTCTTTTTTAATAATCAACCTTAGAAGAACCCTTAACATGGAAACTAATGGTAGCTTCTAACGTTACAAAGCACAAAAGAGACAAAAGTCTTAATAGATTCTAGCAAAAGTCATTATGGTCCTTAAGAAAAAAAGGTTGTGCCTATGGCTATAGAATTAATATAGTTCAATATTTGTTTACTTGCTTGTGTGGAAAAATAAAATAGAAAACATACAGTTTTCATGAAGCAGTGGGAAGGGGATTGGCCTGAGAGTTGGGAGACCTGAAGTTGATTCCTAACTCAGTCACAACCACTCTAGACCAACTTTTTCTTGTCTAAATATGAGGAGAATGGATTAGAATAAGAGGTGTCAAACTTGCAGCTGCCTATAAGACAGCTGGTCAGAACCAGATTAAAATGTAATTGACACATGTTTAACAAAATAAATAAAAATACAATACAACATAGATAATGTTGATTTGTGGTTTTCTAAAGTTAGTATGTGGTCTACAGGGAGCTGTTTCTATTTCAGTTTCCTACTACTAGATGATCTCTAAGAATTCCTGTGAAAGTATGAATCAAATATGTGAGTATAGAATTATAGATTTAAAGCTGGAAAAGACTTAGAGGTTATTTCACTCTCTTCTTCTGTTTTATAGATGAGGAAACTGAGGCCTAGAGAGGTTAAATGACTTACCCAAGGTCACACAGATGACAGAACTAGGAGCTGAACCCAGGTCCTCTGATTCCAAATCCAGGTAACTTTCCAACATACAATGTAAACATTCAATTTAGCATAGTAGTAACACATCTGAAATTGTTCTGGATTTGGAATCAGAGGATCTGGGTTCAATTTCATTCAGCAACACTAATAAGCTGTGTGACTGTGGACAAGTAATTTTACCTCTGATTCTCAGGGTCTCCACTTGCCATGGGAAGGTGTTGGACTTCTTCACTTCTAAGATCCCTTCTGGCTCTGAACCTTATTTTCCCAAGTACCTAAGGTGATGTTATTATAAAGAAATGGAAGGGGAAAGTAATAATAATATAATAATAGCCAACACATATAGCACCTACTATGTGCCAGGCACTGTGCTACGTACTTTACATTTGATTCTCACAGCAATTCCGGGATGTAGGTGCTATTACTATCCCATTTTGCAGTTGAGGAAACTGAGGCAGACTGTGGTTCAGTCATTTTCCCAGGGTCACACAACTAGCAATAATCATTATAATAAAAGCTAACATTTAAATGGCTATTACTATGTGTCAGGTACTGTGCTAAGTGCTTTATAACTATTATTCACTCGGTCCTCACAGCAATCTTGGAAGGTAGGTGCTGTTATAATTCCCAGGAAACTGAGGCAGACATTAGTTAAGTGCCTAGGGTTGCTCAGGTGGTAAGTACCTGAGAGCGGATCTGAGCTCATGTCTCCCTGACTCTAGGCTTTGTGCTCTATACTCTAAGACCTGATACTGTTTAAATGAACGTGAGCGAGCATTATTCTTTTCCTAAATCTCAGTTTCCTCATCTGTAAAGCGGAGACAATACTCCTTGCACTACACCTGCCTCACAGGGTGGTGGTAAAGAAAGTACTCGCATTAACCTGGAAAATGGGAGCAGCATGGGGATGCAATGGAAGGAGCCCTGGGTTTAGGAACGAAGGAAAAGGAGAGGAAACAAGGAGAGGAAAAGAGAGGGGAAGGGGGAGGGAAAGATGACTACATAAAGACGGGCAGAGTGACAGCCGGAAGAAGGAGGGAAAGATGAGAAAAAAAAAAAGAAAGGAGAATGAGAAGAGACAGAAAAGGGCTCGTTTGCCAGTTTCAAATATGGTACCCGGAGCCTCTGTGACAGGCAGGCCACGTGACCATGCTCCTCCTATGAGGTCTCCAGGGCTGGGTTCTTGATTGTCCCTTCTCGCACCCCGTCCTAAGGCGGCCGCGGTTGTCAACCAGAGGCGATCATGGCAACCGGCCGGGCCGGAGCGCAGGCGGCTGGAGCTGCTGGGACGGCTACGGCTGCGGGCGGGCGCTGGGCTCAGTGGGGAGGGCGGGGGCTGCTCCTGCGGGGGCCGGGGAAGCAAGGGCAACACTGAGCGCCATGCAGCGGGCCTGCGGGGATGGGCCCGCGGAGCTGCCGGCCTTGGAGGACCCCGGCGCAGAGGGGGAACCCGACCCCAAGGCCAAGCAGAACAAGCGGGGGCCGAAGCCCGAGCCCGAACCCAAGCCTGAGCCCAAGCCTGAGTCCGACAATGAACCCGAGCCCGACGATGACCTCGAGCCCGACACTGAACCCGAACCCGACGCCGAGTCCGAGTCCAAGCCCGAGCCCGAGCCCGAGTCGCAGCCCGATCCTGAGTCCGAAAGGCCCGCGGAGGCCGAGCTCCAGACCCGGGTCCCTTCCTCAGCCCCTTTGACAGTCCACCACCCGGCTGAGCAAGGCGACGTCAGCACCCAGGAACGCCGCCCCCGCGCGGTCGCCAGGACCAGGACCAAGACTAAAGGCAAGAAGGCCTCCGGACTGCGCGTGCCCGACGAATCCCGGGGCCGCCGTCCCCTCACCGTCACCGTGGACAGCTCCAAGGCCAGGACCTCTCTGGATGCCCTCAAGATCAGCCTGAAGCAGCTCAAGTGGAGGGAGGTGAGCCTCTCCGTCCCGCCCCTCTGGCCTCTGCCTAGCTGCCCGGGAAAGGGCAAGGTGGTCCCAGAGAGCCCAGTCCTCCTCCACACACTCAGGCAGACCCTTGGTGCTCCAGAACTCAGGACCACCCTTCCTGACCTTGTCAGGGTCAAAGACCTCGAAGTTACTCCACCTCCCTGGGTTCCACTCTCTCTCTTTTAAGGGATGGGGGGGGGGGGGGAAGGAGGGGGATTTGGAGGAGGTCCTTCCCAGCACTAAAGTTCTATGTTCTAACATTTTATTTTTTAAGTCACTTCCAGCTTTGACACTGTGTTCTCTCCTGAAATGTTTTTAATTGTGTTCTTCTAGCCTTGATGTTCTATCTTCCAAGGTGTCCAGTATTGACAGGCTATAGACCTTCTTCAAACGTTTTTCTAATTGCTCTTCCAGTTCTGACCCAAAACTTTCTAAGGATCGTTTTCAGATTCATGGTGTTATGTCCATACGTTTAGAGCTGGAAAAGGAGGTTGGATAAATCTCTAGGCTAACTTTCTCATTTTATAGATGAGTAAACTGAGACCCAGAGATATGTTAAATGACTTGCCCAAGGCCACAGGGCAATGGAGTTTGAACCCATATCCCCAACTATAAAACCAACTCCTTTTATATGATGATGCCTCACTTTCTCACTCTGATGTTTTATGTTCTATGGTCCCTTTCATTCCGTTGATGAAATGATTTGGTTGAAAAAATTATTTGGTTCAATTAAAAACATTTGTTGAGTGCCTGCCTACATTGTGTTATGTGTAGCAGTGATGGGAGAAGGGGCAGTGATCTTGGAAATACAGATCCTACTCTCAAGGAGTTTACAATTTAGTGGACAATGCTGTCAAAGACCTCTTCTGGCTCTAACATTCTATGATCCTGGATCTCCCATGGATGTGAGTAATAGAAGGGGTGTCATTGTTCCAGGTAGTCATTCAGTTTTGTGTTGGTGTTAGAAAGTTGTAATGTTTATTGATTTTTAGGGGAAGTAGTTTTTCTGCTCTTTTCCTTTCTACAAGTCAGTTTCTTCTCTCTGAGCCTCAGGTTCCTCATCTTTAAAATGAAGTGGTAAATCTATGATTGACTAAGTGAACCATAATGTCCTTTTCAGTTATAAGTCTTATGGTCCCATACACTGGAGGTGGTGATGGTCATCAAATTGTACAACTAAGACTTAAGGCCAGAAACACCATCCAAACCATAAATTATGACTGTGCTCCTTTTATGGAGTTTTATGTTCTGTAAAGGTGCTGCCTGGGGCAAACAACACACGTAATTTTATATAGAGTAAGACATATTTTCAGACCTGGCCAATGTGGTACAGCTACTAGGTCTCAATTAAAGTATGATTATAATTTGTTTTGCTTGATTATGTATAATTGTTAAAAGATTTTTTTTTCTTTTTTCAATGGGGAAAGGGTGAAAGGAAGGGTAGGAGACAGGATAGAAATATAAAGAAAGGAAACAAAGTCAATGAAGCATTTTTAAAAAATGAACAGAACAGAAGGAATGCCAAAAAAGGGACTGCTATAATTTGCTATAATTTAAATTTGTTGCATATTTAAAAATAAAAGCAAACTATACATAATAAAAATTCACAGTTTCCTCTTTTTCTGTTCTATTATGTATATGGAAGCACTCATTTTATTTAGTGTTACTTGAGTTCTGAATAACAAAAACAAGTAATTTTAAATAGCAACCAGTCAAATTCAATGCCAGGTTTATTTAGAGGAGCAACCAGCATTCTAGGTATATGTGATTGAACTTGGTAAGCCTACCACTGTATGTGTAAGTTCATCTTCATATAAGTTCACCTTCCTTTTCTTATCCTTCTCTTTCACAAGAGGGCTAGGTTAACTCACAGATGATTCCATTTTAGATAATATCCAATCAACCATTGCGATTTGATTCAACTCTTTCCTTCACTTTTACTGCTATTTTACTTTCACTTTACAATAGAAAATAGTTAACAGCAGGAACATTTAAATAAGACCAGTGAATGGAAAGATTGCAAATTAGCAAAACAATGTCAAAATTCAAACCATTGTATTTGCAACATGAACAGATGCAATCTTCTCTCCCCTGCCCCTTTTGGTGACATGCTAGAATATGGGGGCTGGGGACTGGATTGTAGTAGTATTACTTCAATATTAATTGAGAAAGCTCATATGTAGCCAATATTTATTGAAAAGTGTCTAGTTTTATAAAAATAATTTTTAAAACTTTATTGGTAGTTAATATGACTACAATTTTCTCCTTAAATAGAAAGAAGAAAAGGGAACACTAGGAGGGAATGAGAAAGGGAATTTTTTTTTTGAGGCATTTGGGGTTAAGTCACTTCTCTAGGGGTCACACAGCTAGTAAGTACTTATCTGTGGGTCCTTCTGGCTCCAGGATTTTTGCTCTATCCACTGTACCATGTAGCTGCCCCAGAAAGGGAAAATATTGACCTCAAGAAGCTTCTATTCTTCTGTAGAGATAAAAAGAACTATTTTGTCTAGGAAAACTTAAAATAAAACAAATGCCAAGGCATTCTTGTTGAATGAGAAAACATTTGGATCTAGTTGGCTTTTGAGTCATGTCTTGTTAGCTGCAGGTTAGGGTTCTTTGCAGATTTTATTAGTCATGTAGCTTAATCTTCCCTGGCTTTTAGTGACTTTGACATAATTTACTTACTATTTTTAAAAAAAGCTATATGATTTAACACTAATTTACATACTCTTTAAACTTCATCATCTGCTTCAGTAGATATGATGCTTTAATGCCAATCATCTACTGAAATTCTTTCTCCATAAGTTAAATACAACTGATCCTTAAAATTACAATCAGTAACCACTACAATTTTGAATGGTGATATTTGTCTAACAACCTTATCATCTATAGTAATTTCTTAGGCAGTTTAAAAAATACGTTAGCATTTTGACCTGAATATACACTCCCTTCCCATCCTCCAAACCTTGCTTAAATAAAATCTGAATGTTCTTTTTTGGTGTATACCTACATTTTTTTTCCTTTCAAAGAAACATCATTTTAGTTGATGGAGGCTAAATTTGAAGTTGGTCTATCTTCAAATGCTGAAGTTAAGTCTTAAGTAGTACCTCTAAATGGTCAGTCATTAAACATTTATTAAGAATTTACTGTGTGCTGGCTGTACTAAATGCTGGGAATACACAAAAGAGACAAGAGACAGTGCCTTCCCTTGAGCAGTCTAATAGGGGGGAAAATAATCAAACAAATATGTACAAACAAGCTATATACAAGATAAATAGGAAATAATCAACAGGGGAAGGTACTAGAATTCAGAGGGGCTTAGAAAGACTTCTAGTAGGAGGTTGGATTTTAGTTGGGACTTGAAGGAAACCAGGGAGCAGAGTTGAAAAGGGAGAGCATTCCAGGCATAGAGGACGGCCAGAGAAAATGCCTGGAACTGAGAAGAGTGTCTTGTTGGAGGAATAGCCAGGAGGCCAGTGTCACTGGATCAAAGAGTACCTAGTAGGGAACAAGGCATAAAAAGAGTGAAGGGCTTTGAAAGCCAAATGGAGAACTTTGTATTTGATCTTGGAAACAATAGGAAACCACTGGAGTTTATTAACATGATCAGACCTGAATTTTAGGAAAGTCACTTTGGTGGCCATGGATAGATTGGAGTGGGGAGAGACTTCAGGAAAGCAGACATTCCCCCCCAGCAAGCTATTGCAATAATCCAAATATGAGATGATGAAGGCCTACATGAGAGTGCTGGCAATGTCAGAAGAGAGAAAGGGGACATATTCAAGAGATGTTGCAAAGGTGAAATCAACAGGCCTGGGCAACAGATTGGATATGGGGTAGGGTGGGTGGGGTGAGAGAGAGTGAGGAGTCACAAATGATATACCTAGATTGAGAGTCTGAGGGATTAGGAGGATGGTGTTGCCCTCTACAATAAAAGTAATGATAAATTAGGATATATTTTTATTTTATTTATAGTTACTAGATATTTACATTATATGTATTTATATTAACTAGGTGTTACATTTACAAGAGCTTCTCAGAAAAAGCAATGGACATCATACCATGCCATAATTAGGATAGAGGATTCTTATTCTGATTGATCGACAGGATGTAGGATATAAAAATATATTACTGGATTTCTGGCTTAATTAGATGGACATTGTGTTCATGTATTTTCCTTGAGTGTACTTATTTATTAAAAGGGATGATTTTATATTGGGGAAGTTATAAGGAAATGACAGTGATATTGAAAAAAAAGAGGATCGATAAAGCAGTTTTAAAGAAAAGGCTATTATTGCAGAATAAAGACATTTTGAAAAAGAACTCAACAGCATTCCATAAATTTCTCCTAATATTAGGACAAGTGATCATTATTGTTTATCTGCTCCTATTTTTAGAAACGGAGGAGCATGTTGTCTATTCTGCATATGAATCTATGATCATAGGCTTTAGAACCAGAAATGACCTTAGAGTTCATCCAGTCCAGCCTTCCTTATTTTATAGAAGGAACCCAAGAACCATAGAGATAAAGTGACCATGCAAAGTCACTCAGGTAGCATATTTAGGATTTGAACACAAGTTCTTTGCCTTGAAATCAGTGTCCTTTCCATTATACTGCATACTTACTTCAGTATTTCAGGACTCCATGATTTTCTCTGTGTGGGCATTCCAATCCACTGACATAAATTGTGACCCTCCATCATCTTTTTGTGAGTCATAAACAAAAAAAAAAAGTAATCGCTCTGCAGCCAGACTGTCAATGGGTCTCTCTGGACTGCGGGTGATCCACAGATGACAGACACAGTTTGTGTCTAGGCCAATACTTGAAGCCTTTCCAGCTTTGGCAAGACCTGTCAAAACTTGTACTCTGTTGCCATAGATTTCTAGAACCCTGGATCAACTACATAACGGTATGAATCATCAGAGGAAGATTTTGATGGAGGTGCAGTAACAACTACATGGGCACATAACTGTAATGACATAAATAAGAATTGCATGTGTCCAATTAGAAGAGACATCTATATCTCTAGTGCTGGAATTGTTTTAATATAATCTATGGCTTTTTGGGGGGCACTGACTTAAAAGTTTTTTTCTGTACCAATTTATCCTGTTAGGTCTCAGAGTCTATAGGACTAATGAAAGTTGTAAGGAGACAAATTTTGGCTGAGTATAAGAAAGAACTTCCAAAGTTCAAGGCATTTGATTCACCTCAGAAGGTATTGAGTACCATACCATTGGAGGCCATCCGAAGTAGGCTTGCTGCTTTTTGTGTGTGGATTCTAGATGGGATTCAGGCTTCAGGTAGACTGGATGAGCTATCAAGTAATTTCAGTTTTTGAGATCCTTTGAATTTATGAATCAAGAATTTTAATGTTTATAGGGAACCATCATAGACGATGAAGCATTTTCATGATTTAGCGTTTAATTACCTTGTGGAACTTTTGTTTCATCTCACCTAGGGATGTCAATTTTCTCCTGCTGGGTGAACAGCTATTACTAATGTGATCTGAATGGGTTGTAACTTTTTTTTTTCTTAAATTTAAATTTATTTATTTAACATATTTAGTTTTCAGCATTGATTTTCACAAGAGTTTGAATTACAAATTTTCTCCCCATTTCTACCCTCACCCCCCCACTCCAAGATAGCATATATTCTGGTTGCCCTGTTCCCCAGTCAGCCCTCCCCTCTATCACCCCCCTCCCCTCTCATCCCCTTTTCCCTTCCTTTCTTGTAGGGCAAGATAAATTTCTATGCCCCATTGCCTGTGTATCTTATTTTCTAGTTGCATGCAAAAACTTTTTATTTTTTGTTTTTGAACATCTGTTTTTAAAACTTTGAGTTCCAAATTCTCTCCACTCTTCCCTTCCCACCCACCCTCCCTAAGAAGTCAAGCAGTTCAACCTAGGCCACATGTGTATCATTATGTATAACCCTTCCACAATACTCATGTTGTGAAAGACTAACTATATTTTGCTCCTTCCCAACCCATCCTGCTTTATTGAATTTTCTCCCTTGATCCTGTTCCCTTTCCAAAGTGTTTGTTTTTGATTACCTCCACCCCCATCTGCCCTCCCCTCCATCATCCCCCCCCCCTTTTATTATTTTTTTATCTTCCTCCCTCTTCTTTCCTGTGGGGTAAGATACCCAGCTGAGTATGTATGGTATTCCCTCCTCAGGCCAAATCTGATGAGAGCAAGGTTCACTCATTCCCCCCTCACCTGCCCTCTCCCCTCCTCCCACAGAACTGCTTCCTCGTGCCACCTTTATGCGAGATAATCCACCCCATTCTATCTCTCCTTATCTCCCTCTCTCAGTATGTTGCTCTCTCGTCCCTTAATTTGATTTTATTTCTTTTAGATATCTTCCCTTCATCTTCAACTCACCCTGTGTCTGCTCTCTCATATATATATATATATATATATATATATATATATATATATATATATATATATATATATACACATACATACATACATACATATATATATATATATATACATACATACACATTCACTTATATATATACATAAACATATGCATATTCCCTTCAGGTACCGTAATACTGAGGTCTCATGAATCATACATGTCATCTTTCCATGTAGGAATGTAAACAAAACAGTTCAACTTTAGTAAGTCCCTTTCAATTTCTGTTTCTTGATTACCTTTTCATGCTTCTCTTGATTCTTGTGTTTGAAAGTCAAATATTCTATTCAGTTCTGGTCTTTTCACTGAGAAAGCTTGAAAGTCCTCTATTTTATTGAAAATCCATATTTTGCCTTGGAGCATGATACTCAGTTTTGCTGGGTAGGTGATTCTAGGTTTTAATCCTAGCTCCATTGACCTCCGGAATATCATATTCCAAGCCCTTCGATCTCTTAATGTAGAAGCTGCCAGATCTTGGGTTATTCTGATTGTGTTTCCACAATACTCAAATTGTTTCTTTCTGGCTGCTTGCAGTATTTTCTCCTTGATCTGGGAGCTCTGGAATTTGGCGACAATATTCCTAGGAGATTTCTTTTTGGGATCTATTTGAGGAGGCGATCGATGGATTCTTTCAATTTCTATTTTGCCCTGTGGCTCTAGAATATCAGGGCAGTTCTCCTTGATAATTTCTTGAAAGATGATATCTAGGCTCTTTTTTTGATCATGGCTTTCAGGTAGTCCAATAATTTTTAAATTATCTCTCCTGGATCTATTTTCCAGGTCAGTGGTTTTTCCAAGGAGATATTTCACATTGTCTTCCATTTTTTCATTCCTTTGGTTCTGTTTTATAATATCCTGATTTCTCATAAAGTCACTAGCTTCCATTTGCTCCAATCTAATTTTTAAAGTAGTATTTTCTTCAGTGGTCTTTTGGACCTCCTTTTCCATTTGGCTAATTCTGCCTTTCAAGGCGTTCTTCTCCTCATTGGCTTTTTGGAGCTCTTTTGCCATTTGAGTTAGTCTATTTTTTAAGGTGTTGTTTTCTTCAGTGTATTTTTCAGTATTTTTTTGGGTCTCCTTTAGCAAGTCATTGACTTGTTTTTCATGGTTTTCTTGCATCATTCTCATTTCTCTTCCCAATTTTTCCTCTACTTCTCTAACTTGCTTTTCCAAATCCTTTTTGAGCTCTTCCATGGCCTGGGACCAGTTCATGTTTTCTTGGAGGCTTTGGTTGTAGGCTCTATGACTTTGTTGTCTTCTTTAGGCTGTATGTTTTGGTCTTCTTTGTCACCAAAGAAAGAATCCAAAGTCTGAGACTGAATCTGTGTGTGCTTTCGCTGCCAGGCCATATTCCCAACCAACTAACTTGACCCTTGAGTTTTTCAGTGGGGTATGACTGCTTGTAGACTAACGAGTTCTATGTTCCACGTTTGGGGGGGAGGTGCCAGCTCTGTCACACCAGCACTACTCCTTCCCCAAGAACCCCCAGCCCGGACTGGGCTTAGATCTTCAGCAGGCTGTGCACTCCTGCTCTGATCTGCCACTTAATTCCTCCCACCAGGTGGGCCTGGAGCCGGAAGCAACAACAGCTGTAGCTGCCCCTCCTCCGCTGCCCCCGGGGCTGGAAACCTAACCGCGAATTCCTTCCACTCCCGCAGCTTTTCCCACTAACCTTCTCTGTTGTCTTTGGTGTTTGTGGGTTGAGAAGTCTGGTAACTGCCGCAGCTCACTGATTCAGGGCGCTACGGCATGCTCTGCCCAGTTGCTGGTCTTGTTGGTCCACGCTGCTCAGGCTGGGCTCTGCTCCACTCCGTTCCCAGTTCCCAGCTCCCAGCTCCGTGTGGGATAGACCTCACCCAGAGACCATTCAGGCTGTCCTGGGCTGGAGCCCTGCTTCCCTCTGCTGTTCTGTGGGTTCTGCCGTTCTAGAATTGGTTCAGAGCCATTTTTTATAGGTTTTTGGAGGGACTTGGCAGGGAGCTCAAGCTGGTCCCTGCTTTCCAGCTGCCATCTTGGCTCCGCCCCCTGGGTTGTAACTTCTAAAACAACTAGTAGGCATATTCATATCTTCTTGCTGGTGATGTGTTACATATCCCTTATTACTTTGTGTGCAGCCTTTCTCCCTTCCCCTTTCTTGCAAAAGACAGATCAGTAAATAGTGATAGTTCACATTTTTTAAAAGCAGGGTAAAGGTTTACAAAAAACTTTTCTCCACAAACCTTGGAAGTAGATCATGCGAGTATGATTTTTGCCATTTTAAAGACAAGGAAACTGAGGCTCAGCAAGGTAGAACGTTTTTCCAGTGGCCATACCAGTAGTGTTAGACTCCAACCTGATGTTCAGACTCTAATCCAATGGCCCCTTTTACTGTACCACTCTAGGGCGATTGTGCCATCTTTTTTTTTTCCTTTGTCAAATTATGTCTACTTTTTTGGGTGCCATTTTAACCCTTCAGAACATTATATGTATATGTGAATATATATGTATATTTGTGTGTGTGTATACTTCTAGATACATAAAATCTGAGTTAGGAGAGACTTCAGAGACTATCTAGTTAAACTCATACTTGAACCACCACTCTCCAAACTCCCAAGTGGTCATTCAGCATCTGCTTAAAGACCTCCGTAGTCATAGTCATAGTGTGATGATCTGAATGATCATATTATAATGATGGTTAATGCTACATTCCTTATATTTATTGTTATCTTTCCTATTAACAGTGGTAGTGGCAGTGAGCATCAGTGGAACATAGTTTTTATTCTCAAGATATTCTTATAGTCATGTTTGTTATCCCTGAATCATAGAATCTAAGGAATGGAAGAGACCTCATAGTCATTTAGTCCAATCATTACCTAAAGCATGAATAACTTCTAGAGCATTCTGGTCATCTAGCCTCTACTTAAATGCGTCTAGTGTTGAAGAACTCTGAATGTAGCCTATTTCCATTTTTTTAATATTTTTAAGTGTTATAAAGTTCTTCCTTATATTGCACTAAAATGTACTGAAATGTGAGCTATGCTTCGCCCATCATTCTTAGTTTTGTCCTCTGGGGCCAAGCAGAACAAGTCTAATCCCTCATCCCTCTTACATATGCCAGGCCTTCAGACATTTTAGGATCCTGATCTTGTTTCCCCTAACTCTCATGTTTTCCAGAATACAGATTTCAGGCGCACTGGTCAAGTAGCTGAATCAACTGAAGGTAGCATTTGTATTCTTAAGTCATTAGTGCAGGAGCTTGCTTTGAATCTAGGTGCTTATGGTCACAAATTTAAAAGGGCTATAGTAGAGAGTAAAACAAATACTACTTCTCTAAAAGAGATCTGTATCAGACAATGGTTCTCCTGATTTAGTTCCTATCACTAAAGTTGTATCTGATTATAAATACTAGCTGGAATTTGACCTCATAGGTTTTATATCAGTTCTTTGATGACCAATTTAGCATAGGAATAAAATATTTTTAGTTTTTCTCTGCTTTTAACTATCTGTGATCTGAGGGAATTTAAGGACAAGTGTTTGTGGGATTGCTAAGTTTTTGCTCAAGCATAAACTATCTACTTTTTAGAGAATTGTAATACATTGGGAATAACACTGGAAAGAACAGTCAGGAAAATCTCGGCCCTAGTTCCAGCTCTGCCACTATTTATCTTTGTAAAATGGGACTAGTCATTTTTCCTCTCTGGGCCTCACCGTCATCATCCATCTATAAAATGAGGGAATTGGTCTAGATTATTTCTAAATTCCCTTCAAGGTTGAACATTTTATGACTAGACACTAATAATGTGCATTCTAACATTTTATGTCCTCAGTTCCTTCTACTTTTTATGTTTAAACACTTTGTGCTTTATATGCCCCCTTCAGTCCTGACAGTCTGTGTCCTGCGGCCCATATCGCTCTAGAACTCTGATTCTCTTTCTGAATTTATAACTGAAAGAACAGTATGTACATATGATTTGTTGTGTAGTTGGTTGTAGAGTGCTCTGTTTTCTATCTACTTTGATAAAGATAGTTTTCCTTAATGAGAAATGAAGTGTGCTTCCAGGCAGCAAGCTTGTTTTCTCTAGCTATAGCAACCCTGTCTCTGAAATATAGAACATGGTGTTTATAGACTATGGAAAGCCTTATGTTTTGGCAAGGGTTAGTTTCCATCAATAACATTCCCTTCACCAGAGGACTTGTTACTTTGTAAATCAGTCCCAAATGCTGTTTCAAATAGTTTGTGAAAATTTGATTAGTCTTGTTATATCTCAGTTACATTTTCTTGGAGATGAATATCATATACATCAGGGCTTTTCAGGTAGTTTGCAGATATTTTCTTTCAGTGGTGTGGCCCAGTTGTGTATCCTTTCTGGTCCTGCATCATCCTCCATGGGGAAAAAAATAACTAGCCCAGGGAACAGGGGAAGAGGGAAAAATGGTCCCTGAAGCATAACGGTGTGGCATATTCAAGCTGGTCACCAAGAGGTATTGTTCTGAGAGCTTATGCAATGGTATTTCAGTAAAGCAAGTAGAAATATTTCTAGAAAGCACAAAAAAATCATGTAATTTAGATTTGAAAAGGAACTTAGAGATCACCTAGCTCAACTCCTGGATTTTAATTTGACCCTGGATAAGCCACTTAATCTCTGTGTCAGTTTTCTTAACTGTAAAATGGTCATAATAATAGTACCTATTTCATAGGACCATTGTGCGGATCAAATGAGTAATATTTGTAAAAAGTGCTAAGTAAAGTACCTGGCACATAATAGGTGCTGTTCCCTTCCCTCCGTCCTCCTCTACACAGATGAGAAAAGTAAGGCCCACAGGAGTGAAGTGATTTGCCCATGTTCGCAGAAGTAGGATTTCAGCCTGGAGTACTTTGGTGAAAAATCTAATGATGTTTCAGCTACACCATGTTACCAAGAACCCATAATGAGTTTTGGGCTGTTAAGCCGTTGCAGTCATCTCCTTTTGTGTTTTGTAATTAACTAATAATAATAAGAACCTATCACAATTGGAATTTTACAAAGGGGTAAGCTGAGGCAGATCTCCAAGCAAAGTAATATTTATTAGCAGGGACATTCTACCTGTCAATAAATGAGTCAATGGATTACCTCTATTTGTGCCAAAGATCCTGAAACAAAAGGGGCAGCTAGGTGGCACAGTGAATAGAGCATTGGCCCTGGAGTCAGGAGGACCTGAGTTCAAATTTGACCTCAGATATTTGACACTTACTAGCTGTGTGACCTTGGGAAAGTCACTTAACCCCAATTGCCTCGCCTCCCCCCTCAAAAAAAAAAGATCCTGAGCAAAAGAACAGTTCTCCTTTTGTAGGTTTTGGGGAGTATAGAGGAAAGAGCAGGGTAGATGACTTCATGGTATTGAGAGCGGCAGGATTGATCACAAAGCTGAGGTTCAGGGAACAACATGATTGGTTAGAAGTTTGGAATGGGGCCTAGCAATGATCTTCCCCCTCCCCCTCCCTTCTTCTCTCATGAGGTAAGAAGTGCTCATTGTTTGAGTCTAGGTGCAAGATAGTGGCCCAAACTTTTAGACAGCAAACCAGACATCCTTGAAGGATGGCTTGGTGGTGTAAAGATATTAGGCCCTACTCCTTTGCTTTTATATGCATTCTGCAAGATCAGTTAAATTTCTTGAAGCAAGAAGACCTGGAGTTTTAAACTTAACCCATCCATTATAGGCCAGTTGAACTCTGAACTAAGTTCAGAGAGAAAGAACCATGACTTAAGGAATTATAGTGCAAAATCAGTTACAGGACAAGATCAATTAATCATAAGTAGGACAAATAAGAAAAAGAAACAGGATCAAGCTTAATCTTCTTAAACTTATTTGTAAATAGGTGGAAAACAGAGAAGCAGCTGTGGTAGAGTGGTAAAGGGGATAACGGAATGGAAGGGGGAAAGGGAATAAGCATTTATTAAGTGCCTACTATGTATCAGACCCAGTGCTAAACACTTTATAAATACTATTTGATTTATATATTATCAAATATGTCTCTTTGGTGCTATTATTATCTCCATTTTATAGACATGGAAACTGAAACAGTGGAGTCAAGTGACTTGCTCAGGGTCACACAGCTAGAAAGTATTTTTTGAAGCTAGATTTGAACTCAAATCTTCCTGATTCTGGACTCAGGGCTCAAATCTTAGCTGCCTCACAGAATCACATAATTAGAAGAGACTTCAGAGGGCATCTAGTCTAACTTGTACTGCAAAAGATCCTTCTCTGTGGTATGCTTGGCAAGGGGGCAGCTATTTTTTGCTCGAAGACCTCCAATGAAGGTGAGAAACCCACTACTGCTTGAGGTAGTCCATTCCACTTTTAGATAGCTCTAATGGTTAGGAATTTATGGTTAGTTTTTTTTCCTGACATAAAGTATCTTTGCCACTTCCCCCCTAGATTTTCCCTCTGCAGCCAAATGGAATAAATCTAATTCCATTTTGTGGTAGCCCTTTAAATACTTAAAGACATTTTCAATCATTCCGTTTCTCCCTATGCCTCACCCCTCCCAGAAGTATGCTTCTTCCTCATTCTGACCTCTACCCTTCAGTATTTTCTTAGGCTGTGACCCCTGCTCTGACTTTACTTTCCTCTCTTTTTAATCTAGACCCTATGGTTAGCCATTTCAACTCTACACTATCCTTCATTCACTATCTTGTCCTATTCCCAGTCTTCCCTTGCCCAATTATGCTCTTCCTTCATTCCTCTTAAGTTGATGAACATGGCTGGAAGAAGTCTCATAAACCTATTGACTGGGTTACATCACAAATTCATATTATCAAACCTCAACTGGGCCCTCAATGTAGAAAGGCAATCCTTTTATTACTACTTAGTTGATTACCTATCACATTCTCCCCAAAAAGCTATTTGAAATCTTCTATTCTGTCTTCAAAAGGGAACCAGACAGCACAGTGGATAGAATATCAGCCTTGGAGTCAAGAAGAACTGAGTTGAAATTGGGCCTCAGGCACTTGCTAGATGTGTGACCCTGGGCAAGTCACTTACTCAGTTTCCTTATCTATAAAATGAAGATAATAATAGCACCTCCCTCTCGAGGTCTTGTGAGGATTAAATGAGATAGTAATTGTAAAGCACTTATTACCATGTCTGGCACATAGTAAGCATTATGTAAATGTTACCTATTATTATAGTCTGATGTTCCACACTTGCCCTCCTTCATCCTTGACTGAGAAATTTACCTCTTACTTTAGTGAGAAAATTGAGGCCATTTGAAAAGAGTTTCCTTTTCTCTTTTTCTTTTCATCTTGAGACCCTTAGACATCACCCCTATTCTTTTCTTCTTTCCCCAGTCTCTGATAAAGGTGTGGTCCTTCTTTTGCTAAGACCAACCCTTCTACTTGTCTTGATCCTATCTCATCCCTTCTTCTCTAGAAGATTGTGACCAGGAATCATACTCTCTTTCTTGAATCTTCAACCTTTCTCTATCTATTGGTTCTTTCTCTAGTTTTTTCAAACATGCTCAAGCATTCCTTAGCCTTGAAAAGAAAAACAAAACTTTGCCTATACCCTGCTATCCCCTCAAATTATCATCCTAGATTTCTCCTCTCTTTATCAGTCAAACTTTCTGGGGATTAAAAAGAAAATACAACTTTCTACACTCACTATTTCCACCTCATTTCCTCTTACTTGCTTCTCAACCCTTTGAAGTATGATTCTTGACCTCATCATTCAGCTGCCCTAACTAAAACCACCCTGACTAAACTGCCCTAACTAAAACCCTAACTCTAATTCTAACTCTCCAAAGTTACCATTGATCTCCTAATTGCCTAATGATGATCTCTACCCAGTCCTCATCATTCTTGACCTATCTGCTGTATTTGACACTATTAACCATACTCTCTTCCTGGATATTATCTCCTCTTTGGGTTTTCATGATTTTCATGCTTCTTCCCTTACTGTGCAAGTGCTCCTTCTCAGTCTTTTTGGCTGGACCATCCTTCACATCATGCTCCCTGCCTGTGGATGTCACCCAAGTTTCTGTCCTAGGCCCTCTTCCCACCTCCTTCTATATTTTCTCTCTTGGTAGCCGTGTCAACTCCTTGAATTTTAACTATCGTATCTATGTTGAATGACCCTCATTTATAAACAAACATAATATACTACATATATGCATGTGTATATATATGAATATAATGATATGCATGTACATGTATGTGTGTGTGTGTATACACACACACACATATATATATATATACATATATATGTATACATATATATATGTCCAGTCTCAGTCTCTCCTCTGAACTTCATTCCTACATCACTATATATATCAGGTAGAAATCCAGAAATCCAAAATGCATCAAAAAATCCAAAATTCATCTACTGTGAATCCAAAAAAGCAGGAGCTGCAATTATGCTACCTGACAATGCAAAAACTAACATTAGAAAAATAAAAAGGGACAGACAAGTAAACTACCTTTGCTGAAAGTAATCATAGACAGCAAACCAATATCAGTAATAAACTTCTATGCTCCAAATGCTTTAATGTCCAAATCAAACATCTGAGCTACAAGAATACATAAGACAGTGATAGAAGATTTCAATATCCCTCTCTCAGATTTGTATAAGTCTAACAAAGATAAACCAAAGGAAAAAAATATGGGACTGAACAAATTGCTGGAGAAACTAAAGTTGAAAGACCTGTGGCATCTTCTAAATGGGACTGCAAAAGAATATATATATGTATATATGCATATATATACATATATATATACATATACATACATATATATATATTTCTCAGTACCACATGGAACTTTTAAAAAAATTGACAATATACTAGGGCACAGAGATATTGCAAACAAATGAGAAAAGGCAAAAAGTCAATACGTCCTTTATAAACCATGATTTATGAAAAACAAAAAATGCAGATCTAAATGAAGGCTTAACATAATGAAGTCCTAAATAATGAGTGGGTCAAAGAACACATCGTACAAACAGCATACCAAATAGGTGACTAAAATGTGCATACCCTTTGAGTCAGAGACTCCATTACTGGGTTTATACCCCAAGGAGGCTATAGATAAGAAGAAAGTCCCCATATACTCCAAAGTATTTATAGCAACACTTTTTGTGATAGCTAAGAATTGGAAACAAAGTAGATGCCCATTAATTGGCAAATGAATGGCTAAACAAATTGGGGTACATGAATGTAATGGAATGTTACTGTGCTGTAAGAAGTGATATGTGTGATGAAGACAAAGAAGATGAATACAGACTGCAGTATGGAGAGCCAGAAAAACCCAAAAAACAAAACTATACACAGTAACTAAATGGAAAGAGCAATCACACAGCAAAAAATCAAAAGGGAGTGTAATAAAATTATAAATATCAAGCATGATTCAAATGAAGAGTTATGAGAAGACTCTTCAACCTACCCCTTAGTGGAAGGGGGTAGGTCTATAAGTGTTACACATTGTACATATTTTGGGACTTATTCAATATATCGATCATTTGTGCTGAATTTTTTTCCTTTTAATAAAATGTTATTTGTTATATAGGATGGCTCTCTGGGAGATAGAAGGATATTAGGCATAACTATGATGATATAAGAAACAGAGGATGTTGATAAAAACTTATTAAAGTAATTTTAATAATAAGGAAATGTCAAGGAAGCCCCCCAGAAGTTTAGTTAGAACCCCTGTGGTTAACATATGGGAAGAAATAGAAAAATTAATATGGGATGGGTAGATATGAATGAATCGTGATCTGCATGGTTGAAAGGAACATCACAATCAATGAGGTCACAGATTCCTTTTAATATTTGAGTATATAATGTATCTCTTATAAATGAGCATTTAGTCTCTGTCCTTTGTTTTGCTTATACAAATTCCAACTCATCCCAAGTCCCTCATCCCATTATCTTGCCCACTCCCAGGCTCTCACAATTTACTTTTATTGTTATTCTTTCTTTTGCTCTTTAATGTTTCTTCCATATTGTGCTATACTCTATTTTCTTTCCTACTCCAACACCTCCTTGTCCATTGTCTGTTTCAGTAAAGTTAATTTTTAATATAATTTTTCAACAAGTGTCATTTTACTTCCACCTTCTTTCTTATTCCTTACCCTTCCTGGGATTATCTAGAATGTATTCCCAGGAACATCAATTCTAAATGGAGGAAATGGGAGATGGGAAATATTCTTGCACCCTAGTCCAGGTTGTTCAATCCTGGTCTTTGTCTTTTCTCATATCGATTTTTTTTTTCGAAGTCATGATACCTTCCCTTTGAATTTATGAACTGTTCTGCACTCTCTGAGCCTTGCCATCCTGAATACCCCACCTCTTCTTGTCCCCTAGTGGGAGTCAACATGATTCCATCTTGTAGAAGTTGATTTCCTAAAATGTCCAAATTCCCCTCCACCAGGTTGATTGTCTCACAGATCGCTTCTCCTCCCTGCTTTGAGGTATCGACTTCATGCTGCTACCTAGTTGTTACCCCTCTGTTGGACGTATTTCTAGTTCCACTTCACCTTTCCTGTTCTGTCCCACAGAACAGGTGGGAGGTGGGAGGAAAAACTGAAAGCCTCTTCTCTCTCTCTCCTCTAGAACCCTGACCACTCATTAGTAGTTTCACCTTTTCCTCTTACCATGAGAAGTACTCCTCTGTATTACCTTATCATCTATAATATTGATTTGTTAATAGGGGAATGAGATTTTCTCTCTGTCACAAAATTAATTTACATCTTCCTCCTGCTATCCTGCTGGTTTTCCTCATTGTGCCCTTTACTTCTTGTATTCTTTAGCTTATAGATACTTCCCTTGCCTTTTCACTATCATTTTGTGCGTGCATGCATGTGTGTGTGTGTGTGTGTGTGTGTGTGTGTGTATGTGTGTGTTTTAAGAGAAAATCAAACAAGTGGAAGTATTACCCTTACCACACACATTAATACCTTTGCCTATCTTTAACTACATATGAAGATGAAATATTTTGTTTCTTAGTCTTTTATTACAATTTGAAATCATTTAACTTTCTGCTGTTTGGTCATTTTGCAAGTTGATACTCTGATCATCTTGTGTTCTTTGAAGAAGTGATTGAAATTCTTCCCTTTTAATGAATGTTTAGTTATTTTCTTCATTACTTAGACTTAGTTTTGTAGGATATGTTGTTTGGAGTGTCAATTATTCTTTTAATATTGGCAATATCATATTATAATTTTTCCTTTGATTTTTTTGTTATGATGGGTTAATTCTATTATTCTGATTATTTTTCCTTGGTATGTAAAAAGTATTTTCCTTGTTGCTTGCAAAATTTGGTCTTCAGTATTGTAGTTTTGAAGTTTGATTATAATGTTCCTTGGTATTTTAGTATTTCAAACCTGAAATTTATCATCATCATCATCTCAGTCTGAATTTTATCATCTTCTTCCAATGGATCTCGGCATATTTTTCTGTAGAATTACATGGAGTACAGTATTTAGGTTTTCTTTTTTTTTTTTTGATTAAAAAAAAAAGACCTATAATGTCAGGTTATCTCTTCACATACTATCTTCAAGTTCAGGATTCTTGTCAAACTTTCTATATGGTCTTCAAGTCTTGTTGTTTTGTTAAACTTTGTTCCATTATTTTTCTTTCTGTCTCTGCATTTTTTTTTGCATTATAATATACTGATGACAGTGTTTTTATCTTTTGTTCTAACTTCTCTAGTATTTGATTAGACTTGCTGATTTCTTCCTTTAGAGCTTTAATTTATATCTTTATTCTTTGATATCTTCTCTTGTTCCTCTAATTGTTCCAAACCATTCTGGAGTTTCTTGCAGTTGTTTCATTGTCATTTCAGGGGTCCTTGCAAAATTTTTATATCTACTACTTTCATCTTCCCCAGGGGATTTTTAACTTTGTTGGAAAGTATTTGTCTACTGAAATGGATAATTCCTTCAAATTCTTGCTTGTTTCTCTTCAGTTAGCTTTTGTCTGTCTCAGTCGATATTGAATTTTCTATGGTGTCCTTGTTTACTACCACAGCAAATAATACAAGTAAAAAGCCCCAGAATTTGGATTTGATTCAGGATTCCCTATAGGAAAACTATATCTCCAGGATTCCTCTGTTCTAGAACTTTTCTCAATAAGTATAAAAAAAGTTAATTTGGTATGACTTATTCTTGATGAAGCCATAATGGAGCTTTTTATGACCACTGCTATCTTTTTTTTAGAAGTTTATTATTTTTTAATTTTAGAATGTTGTCAGAAACAAAATCTAGCTCTCTGAACTATGGATTTTAGATTTCTTTCTCTTTGCCTTTTTAAAAATTAGAAAAAGTTCCCCTTCTCTATTGCTATGGTGACTCTCCTCTTTTCCGGTCTTCCAAATATCACTGACAGAGGCTCAGTGAACACTTCTGTAGGGTCTTTCGGTATCTGATGATAAAACTTGAATTCCTAAGGGGTCACTGAGTGTTTTCTTACTATTTCCTTATATCCTGGGGATCAATTCACTATTGACCACGTTTACTCTATGCTTTCCAGACCAAAGATCATTCTCCTAGTCAGAGAAAACAGAAGTAAAATAAGAGTTAAGCAACTCATCCTTGTCTCTTGTCAGTTATATTTACATTCACAATGAATAGTCCTATTCCTTCTTTGATCTTTCTCTTTTCCCAATATAGATTTTAAACAACAACAACAAAAAAATCCTTTTTGTTTGTCTTATCTTTCCTCATCAGCCTTGGCTTATTCTGAGCTCTGGTACTGCCGCTGCTATTATGGGACCATGCCATACTTTTTTATTCATCGTCTGTCAGGAGAACTGGGTTTAAGTCTTGGTTCTACCACCTACTAGTCTTGTAACCTTGGGCTACATTGCCCCAGAAATCAGAACTAGGATTATTGGGTGGAACTGGAAAGGCATATGTTGGCTCAGAGTAAGTAAGAATTTTCTAATGATTAGACAGTTTAAAAAGTGGGATAAACTGCCTAAATAGTTCCTTGTCATTGGAGTTCCTTGTTATTAAGTTTCTTGTCATTGGAGGTATTGAAGCCAAAGCTGAACAACTTCTCACTGAGTTGTTGTAGAAGTGGGGTGGGGTTCCTGTATTGAGTGAGAAATTAAATTTAGAGGTGACCTGTCAGGCCTCTTCCAAATCTATAATTCTGCTATAGGTAGAAGATAGAAACTGCTTACCCTCATTAGCCCTCAGTTTCCTCATCTTTAAAATAAAGGGATTGGATTGAGTGATCTTTAAGGGCTCTTTCACAGCTACATCTAATATTTTGTGACTAAGCAATAGCTCTTCTGTTATTGACATTTGTAACTACAGTGATAGTATACAGTTGTAATGTTCCATTTCTAAGCTCTTTGTACTTTAGATTATTTGCTATTTAAACAGGTGTCCCAATTGATCTTCCCTTTGAATTCAATCTCATAGCTCATTTATAGTCTTACTTTGTATGCCTAAACTATTGGGACTGTAGAATTTCCAAGCTCATGAATTTGTGTCCGTTCATTTCTCCACACCTCTCCACTTAATTTCTGGAGAACACATTAGCTAGAAATGTTAATGAATTATTCAGGGATTTGTTTATGATGCTCTAGTGCAAAAACAATAATTAGGCAGATTAACTCCAGATTAGAAGATCCACTGAAGGGCCAGGGATTCTATACCTATCACTTCCTTGAAGACAAGACCTATGATCTATTTGCTGAAATGTCCTTCAGGATTTATGTTATTCTTTATCCAAGATGTCTTTTCCTTGTGTTCTTCCCTTTCCCTTCCAATCAAAGCCTATAATATCTGGCATTAGTCTATTATGCCATTCCAAAGTATGATCAATAAAGCTGTTGCTGAGAAACACACCAGTAGAACAGCTTTGTATTGCCTGAATTATAGATGTGAGAGCTAGAGGAGACTTTAGATTATAGGATGTTAGAATAAAGGGTCACAAGATTTTGAGATATCTAGGCCAACATGGAATGTTGATTTGTAAAGAATTTCCGGAACGTAGAATGATAAAGATGTGGTGGACCATATTATAATGTAGAATGTTTAGAACAGAGGGCAAGTAATAATTTTAGTATCAAACCACACTGCTTGTACTCCCATTTAGGGTTCTGTGGCCATGATGAAAATGCTAAAGTAAAATAAAGCTATTGATAAACACTCTCGGTATAGTTAACATGTACAAGCTTCACTCTAACTGAGGAATGACAGTAGAGGCCAAAGTGTGAGGGAAAGAATTGGACCCACTGGGCTCTGTTATTCTTGGGGACTGTGTCAGTCTTTGCTAATAAGTTAGGTGATTAGGGAGGAAAATGCAGTCTTTCAGGTCCCTAAGAGACCATTTAGCTTAGCATTTCAGTGTTCTTATGATTCTACACCTTCCCTAGGCACCTACCTTATACCTAGGGAGTGATTTAGACATTAGGGAGAAGCAGCAATTTTGCATTAACAAAGCAATAGTGAAAGATTTGTGTACCAGTTTCATTAACATTATCATTTTCATAAATATCATGCTGATATTTAATAAAGGCCTCATTCCTTGAAGCTCCATTAGGCAACCAATGATATATTTCAACTTTATTAATGAGTAAGAGGCAAAATTAAATCAAATTCAAACTATCTAGCAATAATATCACTTTATATTTACCATTCCACAGACTTCTTCCTTACAGTAGCAATATTAGCTTTAACTCCTATCTTTGGTCAAGGTAGGTGTGGGTATTCAGTTACCTTAAAAATATCACATTTGTTTTTGAACGAAAAGATGTGAGATCTGCAGAATAGTGTAGTGGAAATAGCATGGAATTTGGAATCAGAAAACCTGAGTTTGAAACTGGCACACTCTTTATATATGTGATGCTGCCTAGATTACTCCAACCCTTTGGACTTTTTTCGTCTATAAAGTTAGGAGGTTGGACTAGATGATTCCCAAAGTTTTCTAGCTCTAACTTTCGTCGTCTGAGTTTAAAAGCAGATTGCTCTCTACTAGCTGTATGAGATTGGACAAATCATCTTTCTGAACCTCATTTCTTGATGTGTAAAATGGGTATCTCTGTCCCTACCCACCCTAGCTCACAGGGTTGTTACAAGGATTTAATGAAATAATGGATATAAAAGTGCTTTTCAACCATAAATGATTATATAAATGTCAGCTATTATTATAGTATACATGACCATTACTTTAGATTTCACTGCTAATCAGCTGGATTAAACTTTTAACCAAGATCACTGGGTTATTCGGGCCATCTAAGCTGATCTGCAGATTCAGCCTTCAGTTCCTAGTAGAAGTTACTCTTTATGTAGTGTCTCAAACACTGACTCAGCAGTTTCATCACTGGAGCCTTTCCAGGACCTTTTGTCAGGGAGGCAACAGAGTATAGTGGAAAGTACCCTTGACTGATCAGGAGACATGATTCTAGCCCAACTAACTTTGTGATGCTGAGCAAGTCATGTCTCATTTTGGGGCCTGTTTTCTCATCTTTAAAAGGAGGGAGTTGGACTAGATAATCTCTAAGGCATCCCTTCCAGCTCTAACATTCAATGATTCCTAAAGTTTCTATTCTCTGAACTATCATTCTCCTTAGTACACAACCCCTAGATCTCCTCTTCTTCTATTACTCTCCAACTTTCAAAGATTTTCTAATGGTTGCAACCTGTATTTTTCATCAAAATAGTGCTTTTTTTACTCTTCATTTCTGCCTTTCAGGCCTCTGCCTTCAGGAATTTAGCACACCATACCTCTCCGCTGTTAACTTCTTAGTAGCATCAGAGAATCATAGATTTTGACTTTGGAGGAACCTTAGAAGTCACCCAGTCCAATCTTCTTTCTGCCTTTAGAGATTAGGGAAATATGTCTCAGGGAGGTTTGACATAGCTTCTGTGAAGAGAAAGGAAATTGATTAGAGAAGAATAAAAGGATTGCTTCACTTCAAGTAAAGTCAGATAACATGATTTTTTTTATGTTACTTTGTTTTTTGTTAGATTTGATCATTTTTATTTAATATTTTAATTTTCAACATTGATTTCCACAAGATTTTGAGTTACAAATTTTCTTCCCATTTCTACCCTTCCCACCATTCCAAGATGGCATGTATTCTGATTGCCTTGTTCCCTAGTCAGCCCTCCCTTCTTTCACCCCCCTTCCCCCTCCCCATCCCTTTTCCCCTTACTTTCTTGTAGGGCAGGAGAGATTTCTATGCCCCATTCCCTATATAACTTGTTTCCTGGCTGTATGTAAAAAACAACCTTTTTTTAAGCATCTCCTTTTAAAACTTTGAGTTCCAAATTCTCTCCCCTCTTCTCTTCCCACCCACCCTCCCTAAGAAGGCAAGCAATTCAACATAGGCAACATATGTATCGTTATGTAAAACACTTCCACAAGCTCATGTTGTGAAAGGCTAACTATAGTTCCTTCCATCCTATTGTGTTCCCCTTTATTCGATTTTCTCCATTGACCCTGTCCCTTTTCAAAAGTTTTCCTTTTGATCACCTCCTCCCCCTACCTGCCCTCCCTTCTATCATCCCCCTTTTTTTATCCCCTTCCCTTTACTTTCCTGTGAAGTAAGATACCCAATTGAGTGTGTATGCTATTCCGTCCTCAAGATGAATCTGATGAGAGTAAGATTCACTCATTCCCCCTCACTTGCCCCCTCTTCCCTTCCAACAGTACTGCTTTTTCTTACCACTTTTATGTGAGATAATTTACCCCATTCTATCTCTCCCTTTCTCCTTCTCTCAATATATTCCTCTCTCACCCCTTAAATTTATTTCTTTTTTTTATATATCATCCCATCATATTCAACTCATCTGGTGCCCTCTGTCTATATTCCCTTCAACTCCCCGAACACTGAGAAAAGTCATAAATTACACACATCATCTTTCCATGTAGGAATGTAAATAAAACAGTTCAACTTTAGTAAGTCCCTTATGAATTCTCTTTCTTGTTTACCTTTTCATGCCTCTTGATTCTTGTATTTGAAAGTCAAATTTTCTATTCAGCTCTGGTCTTTTCACTGAGAAAGCTTGAAAGTCCTCTATTTTATTGAAAGTCTATATTTTTCGCCTTGGAGCGTTATACTCAGTTTTGCTGGGTAGGTGATTCTTAGTTTTAATCCTAGCTCCTTTGACCTCCAGAATATCATATTCCAAGCCCTTTAATCCCTTAATGTAGAAGCTGCTAGATCTTGTGTTATTCTGATTGTGTTTCCACAATATTCAAATTGTTTCTTTCTGGCTGCTTGCATTATTTTCACCTTGACCTGGAAACTGGAATTTGGCTACAGTATTCCTAGGAGTTTTCTTTTTGAGATCTTTTTCAAGAGGCAGTTGGTGGATTCTTTCAATTTCTATTTTACCCTCTGGCTCTAGAATATCAGGGCATTTTTCCTTGATAATTTCTTGAAAGATGATGTCTAGGCTTTTTTTTTTGATCATGGCTTTCAGGTAGTCCAGTAATTTTTAAATTATCTCTCCTGGATCTATTCACCAGGTCAATGGTTTTTGCAATGAGATATTTCACATTGTCTTCCACTTTTTCATTCCTTTGGTTCTATTTTATAATATCTTGATTTTTCATAAAGTGACTAGCTTCCACTTGCTCCAATCTAATTTTTAAGGTGGTATTTTCTTCAGTGGTCTTTGGGACCTCCTTTTCCATTTGGCTAATTCTGCCTTTCAAGGTATTCTTCTCCTTATTGGCTTTTTGGAGCTCTTTTGCCATTTGAGTTAGTCTATTTTTTAAGGTGTTATTTTCTTAAGTATTTTTTGGGTCTCTTTTAGGGTCTTGTTTTTTGGGTCTTGTTTTTCATGGTTTTCTTGCATCACTCTCATTTCTCTTCCCAATTTTTCCTCTACTTCTCTTACTTGCTTTTTCAAATCCTTTTTGAGCTCTTCCATGGCCTGAGACCAATTCATATTTTTCTTGGAGGCTTTTGATGTAGGCTCTTTGACTTTGTTGACTCCTTCTGGCTGTATGTTTAGATCTTCTTTGTCACCAAAAAAGGAATCTAGAGTTTGAGTTTGAGTCTGCGTTTGAGTCTGAGTTCATTTTCGCTGCCTGTTCATGTTCCCAGCCAACTACTTGACCCTTGAGCTTTTTGTCAGGATATGACTGCTTGTAGAGTAGAGAGTACTTTGTCCCAAGCTTTAGGGTCCAAGCACTGCTGTTTTCAGAGCTACTTCTACTCCACCATCACCTCAGGCTCTGTCACAGCAGCACTCCTCCTCCCCCAAGAACCGCCAACCACTACCACAATACAGATCCAATTAGGGCACAGCAAGAAAATCTGCCTTTGTGCCCACAAAGCACTCCTTGCACTCCCTCTCTGATCCGCTGCTAGAATCCTCCCACTGTGTGAGCCAGAGACTTGGGAAGCAGTTGACGTTGTAGCTGTGGAAGCAGCCTCAGGAGTTTCCTGCTGCTGCCACTGCCACCACTGCACCATCTCCACCACCTCCAGGCCTGGTGATCGGACTGCTCTGAACTTGATTCTGCAGTTTCCCTCTAACCTGCTCTTTGGCATTTGTGGGTTGAGAAGTCTGGTAACTGCCACAGCTCACTGTTTCATGACCCCAAGGCCTGTTCTGGCTGGCTGATTCTAGGTCTGGTCTGTCCCGGCGCAGCCCAAGCCAGGCTGTCCTTGGCTCTCAGCACTGTGCTATAGACCCTTCCTGGTGACCATCCAGGCTCTCCTGCAGTGGAGACCTGTTTCCCTCTGCTATTTTGTGGGTTCCACAGCTCTAGAATTTGTTCAGAGCCATTTTTTACAGGTGTTTGGAGGTATTTGGGGGAGAGCTTAAGCAAATCCCTGTTTTCCAGCTGCCATCTTGGCTCCACTCCTCTAACATGATTTTTTAATATATCCAGTCATCATGATTGTGAAACCTCCTCCAGATTGGTCCATCTGCTTGGGAGGGGTGGGGAAGGTAGAGGGTAGGAATAATCCAGGGCTGAGATTTGCCTTTGGAGTAGGCAAGAGATGGACTGCATTAGGACAAGGGGTGATGGATTCAAGAACACAGGGTAGTACAGAGTTGAAGTAGCTAAATATAATTTTGAAGTTGGAAAGGAAAGAAAGTGAAGTCAGAGCAGGTAACTCATATTTTGGGAGAATAGGTCTAGAAGGGGTGAACCATGGAGAGAGATGGAATAATAAGATATTGGAAGTGGAACGCTTGTGGGTTATGGTGAGATCTGGTGTATCCCTATGTGTGGCTGAGGTGGAGTGGAATAAGTATTAGTATTTAAGGAAACTGAAGAATTGGGAGATTAAAGAGCTTGAAGGAACATCTATGTAGATACTGAAGTTCCCTGCTATAAAAACAGGAGTTGGGGAGGAGAGGAAGATAGTGAGCCAGGTGCTGAAATCCTTGAGAAAGAAGGGAGAATGACTAGGGAAACAGTATACTAGGTTATAATAAAATATATACATATGAGTTTGAAAAGCAGTGAATTTTTAAAAACTTACTAAAGTTAATAAAAGTTTCAATGTGTTTTGAATTTGATGTAAAGTTTTTAAAATTAATTTTATTTTCAAAAGCACTATTAAAGGTTAGTTTCTGAATTAACTGTCTTTGAACTCACCATTTTTGAGCTCGATCTTTTTTTATTCATTTTATTATTTTAAAGACTTTAAGGTTATCTGTGCATTAGGCAGCTCTTAGTTTTGTCTCTGGCAGTAGTATGTTGTGGGTCCTGGAGTAAGTCATTTCCCATCTCTTGGATAGTTTGTAAATGTACCAATTTCTGCACAGGGGCTTTAACATACATAAATATCTTTGTTTTCTCACAAGCATAAATAATGTGATTTTTTTTTTTTACTGTTGCATGATTCATGACAATTTTGGAAAACTATCATTGTTAATCATTTAAATAGCATGAAAGCAAATTCAAATTTATTTTAATAGCTCAAAATGACAATATGTACTTAGAAAAATTTTTAAAAGTGGAGATAATTAAAAAGCATGAACTAGAAAATGAGACTATTTGGTAGAGTATTTGAACCATATTATGATGACTGTAGCATTGAGAATGAATGTATGTTTTGATTCTTATCAATGGGGAACTACCTTAGAAAAGGAAGGCCGGTAAGCCACAAAATAGGAAACATAGAAGAAAACTTAAGAATGTGGTTTATCTTCAGACAAGAGAATGAGCAACAATTTCCTTTTGAGGCTCATATTTCGCTTGGCATAGCCTGTAGTAACTCTTTGTCTTGGAGTTTCCTTTTCACAAAATATTAGATCTGGAAGAAAAGCTTGAGGTAGGTAATCTAGTTCTATCTTCTAATTTAAAAATGAGGAAACTGCATTTGAGAGGAAAAATGACTTACTCTAGCTACTAGAATATGTTACATCCAGACTCAGAACTGGAACCTAGGTCTCAATTCCAAGTCTAGTATTTTCCCATGAGCACTCAAAGAGGCAGATTTTCCCATAACTTTTCTGATACCTCATAATGGTGAGGAGTTCTGAAATCTTTTTACTTAAAATTTTTATTATGAATTTAATAAACTTTAACAAACATGCACATTTTGATATATAAAGAACACAAAAATTGCATATGAAACTGTGAACTTATACATAGTTTTAAAATGCATATTAAATTTAACATCATAGTAACAAAACTGTTCCTGTCTGAATTCTGAACTTCATTCTCCTTTCTTCTCCATTTTGGACATTCTTTAGAAAAAAAAAATTTAGTTTCAAATTCATTCCCTCCCTTCCTCCACCTATTGAGAAGGGAAGCAATATGATGTTAATTTTACATGTGAGGTAATGAAAACATATTTCTATACTAGCCATGTTGCAGAAAAAAAAGGACAGCAAGATATATAAAGAAAGTGAACTCACAAATCTTTTTTTTTCTTCCCAAATCCTGCCCTTATACTGGGGGACTTCAATATACATATTGACACTGCTGCAAACACCCTAAACTCCTAGCTCTTCAACCTACTCATTTCCCAAGACCAACTCCTCCACCCCACCTCAGCCATACATAAAGATGGTCATACTCTTGATTTTGCCATCCCCCACAAATATGCCACCTTCATGTTCATGGACTCTGAAATTCCCTTATCTGAGCACAGTCTAATGACTTTCCACCTCTCTCTCTCCCTTCTAATCCCAAACCCTGCTTTTCATCTATGCTGTGACCTCCAAATCCTCAGTCCCTCAGTTCCCTTCCAGACTATCACCCCTATACTAGCTACAGTCTCCTTTTAGTTTCTTGACCCCTTGGTGAACCAGTTCAAAATTACACTGTCCTCTTCTCTTGAGCACCTTACCCCTTGTTAGACAGATAACACACAGGAGGCATTGGAGGTTTCAGACTCCAGCCTCTAACAGGTTCACTCTTGATGTAGTCAGACAGGAAAACAGCTTCAAAGGGGTTAATAATAAGCTTTATTTGTCTAGTCTTCTCTAACACAGTGTTGCTGATAACAGAAGCACCATAAACTCAATCACCCTTCTCACAGGGGCTGACGTCTCGATGAGTCAATCAAGACAGGCACAACTTGTGCATCCCCTAAATCCAGTCAGGCCTCAATTGGGGCTGCAAACACAAGATTCCCCCCAGCCTTGATGGAGGCCAATCGAGGCACACACAGCATCCCACACATCACAGCATCAACCCTAAAGGGTTCTCCCAAGCCTTGATGGGTGCTTGTCAAGGCACACACCCAAAGGTTCCTCAACTCACTGCCCAATGCCCACCTGTTTTATAGGGCAACAGACAAAGAAGGCATATTGCCAGCAATTACCTCACAAGTTTACATCACCTCACCCCTGTATCATTGGACACTCGCAGTGGGTGTTTACAATTTAAGCACACATGTTTATATTATTTATCATTATATAATTCTGTACAAGCATGGTGGAGATTTTTTGAACCATAAGCCTGGGAAACTGAGATTGTTTATGACCATGGATCCTGGGAAACTGAACTCTGAGGAATAATAACAAAAATCCACTTTACACACACTAAAATCCACCTTACTTACACTAAACTTAACCTCACTGATACCCCTTTATCATATTACTGATTGTGCCCTGCCAAGCCTCAGCTTTGGATCACACCCACCATATACAGCCTTTACTTGTACATGTGTGCTGTTGAATGAAAATGAACAAAATCATTCAACCCTTCTAACTGGGTCCACTATAAATTTGTTACATAACCTTAACAGACCATTGCTGCTATGCAATCTTTCCATACCTCCCTAATTAACTTATTGCTCTACTTACCACAGTGGCTCTTCCAGTCCTTTTTATCCCTCCTCAACACCGCCCCCCCCCACCCAATGCTACCCTTCTTTTGTTCTCTCAGGTGAGAACCTTGCCTCATATTTTACTGAAAAAATTAAGGCCATTCAGTGAGTGCTTCCTCTTCTCCCTTCTTCCTTATCTCACAACACTCAGATTCCCCTGCCATTATCTCCTCTTTTTCACCCTTGTCTCCCATAAAGAGAGGTGGCCCTTCTCCTTAACAAGGCCAGTCCCTCTACCTGTACAAGTGATCCCATTTATTCTGTCTCCTCTAGCAGATCACCTCCTCTATCATCCCTGCTCTGTCTTTAATCTCTCCCTGTCTCCTGGCTGCTTCCTTACTGTCTAAAATCATGTATATGTTTCCCCCATTCTTAAAAAAGCCATCACTTGATCCTTCCATCCTAGCTAACTATTCTCATATATTTCTTCTGCCTTCTGTGGCTAAACTCTTTGAGAAGGCTGTCTCCAATAAGTACCTCCATTTTCTCTTACCCTCTTCTTAATTCCCTATAATTTGGCTTCTAATCTCCTCATTCCCCTGAAGAGCTCTCACTGAAGTTACCAATTGCCAAATTAATTGCCAAATCCAATGGCTTTTTTAGGATCCTCATCCTTTTTTACCTCTTTATAGCTTTTGACACTGTTGATTGCCTTCTTTTCCTTCATATTCTCTTGTCTCTAGGTTTTCAGAATAATACTCTCTCTTTGTTCTTCTCCTACCTGTCTGACCGCTCCTCGGTCTCCTTTGCTGGATCCTCATGCAGGTCGTACCCACTAACTATGTGTGTTGCAAAGGACTCTGTACTGGCTATCTTAAAGGCCTAGCTCAAATACCACCTTCTTCATGAAGTCTTCCTTGATAACTCCATTTAGAAAGCATCTCTCTCTTCTGATGTCAAAGCACTAGCCAGGGTCTCCCATTGCAACATGGGTCATCTCCAGTCATCCTGATGAATACTTGGTCACTGGATCCAGATGGCTCTGGGGGAGAAAGTGATGCTGGTGACCTTGCACAGCCTTCCCTCACTTAAATCAAAGTCAACTGCAAATCATGTCATCATTTTCCTGATGCCATGGTCCTCTTCGAAAATGAAGGACAAACACAACTAGTGAAATGGGAAGAGATATAAAATGATAACTTGAGGGGTGTGTGTGTCAAATTGAAAGGATTTTTTATTTGTTTGTTAGTTTTAATGGAGAAACCAGGCATATTTTCAAGGAGAAGGGAAGGAACCAGTTATTAGGTAGTTAGAGGGAGGAAGGGAAAAAAGGGTAAAAGGCAAAAAGAATTATTGAAGGGGATAGCTCCCAAAGGGCTGGGAGGGGATTGGTAGGAAGAGTGTAAATAGAAGGATCAGCTTTGGAGAGGAGAAGAGTCACCTCTTGATCTGAGACTGGAATAATAGAAGAGAGAATTGTGGAGTATCAATGAAAAGGATTGTGAGATGTAGAGCAGGAGAGAAGTAGGAGCTCATGAGGAACTATTCCTGTTTATTAAATAAAGTTTGAAGCAAGGTCCTCTTTAAAGTGGGAGGCTTGAGGAAAGAGGGTTTGGAATAACTGCTGTTGGAGATATGTTATGGTTAATTTAGGGGAGGATTGCCTTGGGGCATTGAATGCCCAGTTGAAAATAGAGAACATAGTTGTAGTGGGCCTTGTCAAAGTGGTTGCCAATTTCCTCCAATATCATAGGAGTGGAGAAGGTAGAGGGTAGGAAGGGTGATGTAGGGTTTGGGTTTGGCAAGGCATGAGTCAGGATAAAACCAGGGCCAAAGGATTCAAAGTAAGAGGATACTACAAAGTTGTTTAGGCATAGGGTTAAGACCAGGAATTAGGGAAATTGAAGTTAGAGTAGGGGTGATGGCCTGGGAAAGAATTAATAAAAAGAGGAACTGGAGGTTATGGTGAGGAATGAGATACAAAGAGAGATGAAATGATAGGAATTCCTTGTTGGATAGAGAGATTTCAGAGTTCTTGGAAATGGAAGTGGAACATTTATGGGTAATGATGACAGCAAAAGTTTGAATATTCACATGCATGGCTAAGATGAAGTGAAATTATAGGTAACAGGAGTTGAAGAAGTTGGGGAATTGAGGCCAGGGTGTTTGAGGAAACATCATCATATATATTGAAGTCCCATTAGTGGATGAGAAAGAACAACTGTGATTCAAGTACTGAAGAACCAAGAAAAGAGGCTGCAGAACCTTTGAGATAGTAAATAATGGCTACCCAAATCTGATAAAAGTCAATAGAGTCAACCTTAAATGAGAGGTTTCTGAGTGATGGCAAAAGAGAGAGGGTTTGAAAGCAAGGAAGGCTATGGCTGTTCATACTTCTGTTCTAATATTTTGGAGAGCAGGGGCATATGGGAAGTATCTAGTATTGGAGAGGATGGCCAAGGAAATAGTGTCTTCTAGTGGAAGACAGGCCCCTAAGTGCCAGAAATGAAGGAGGATGAGAGGAAAAGGTGAGGGATTAAGAGATGTTTGGATAGAATGGGGTCCAGCGGGTACAAGGGTATGGACAAGAAGAGCTAGAGTAGCACTTGGGAGAAGGCCTGGGGTGAATTTGGATGAGAACATTCTCTCTTGTATTATATTATGTATGCTTGTGCCTCCTAACCTTCATCCTATCAGATAAACTCCCTGAGGGATGGTTCTTCATTATCTTATGTCCTTGTAGCTTTAGCTTTAAGCACAGTGCCTTGTAAACTTTAGGGCTTAATAAGCGATTCAGGTTGAATATTGTTTTTTTTTTTTTTTGGTTTATTTGTTTTCCTTTCCTAAATGGTAGCATTTAACAGCTGGAAGAAAATGACATATGTTTTCTTCTCCTTGTTTTCATGGTGTCTTCTGAATTAATAACCTACATAGTCCATTTGATGCAAAATAAAATGATTGAAAATGCTATAAATTATAAATGCCAAGTTGTTGATGCATATAAAATGTATAACATATGTCTTGTTTTGTGATGCCTTTTAAATTAATATAATTTGTTTAAAAGGTGTGATTCTGTTTTATCTCCTTTTCAATTTGGGATGCTTGAAGAAGCAGCATTGAGTAGTAGAAAGAGTATTAGTCTGGGAGCTTGAAGATGTAGTTTTGAGTCCTAGTTCTTCTACTTAATAGCTGTATGTACTTGATGAACTCAAAGTCCCCATAGGCCTTAGTTTTCTCATCTGTAAAATGAAAGAATTGGACTAGATAACTTCTAAGATTCTTTCTAGCTCTAAATCTATTATCTTGTGATCTATAAAATGAGGGTGTAAACTAAATATTCCTCCTAGCTTTAACTTTCTATTTTCCAAATTTGTATGAAAATAGAATGCAAGAGCAGTAAGGGATCTTTGAAGACAGAATTTTAGAGCATAGATTGTTAGAATTAGAAGGTAATCTTAGAAAATAGAATGTTGAAGCTGCTATCAGCCTACCTTGGGATAATGTTGAACTTAAAAGATAAAAATCAGTAAAGATTATGTAGAATAGAATTTCAGAAACATAAAAAGAACAAATGATATTAGTATAATTTCAGTATGAACATAGGAAATAGAATGATAGAAAAGATAAATAGAAAAAAAGATAGAAAATAAAATAGAAATAAATAAATAGAAAAGATCTAACATTTAGTGCTAGAACAGAGAACTTAGAACAAAAGAGTTGGAATGGACCTTAGATAACATCTAGTTATATCCCTTTATAAACTGAGGTCAGACAGGGAAAATAACTTGCTTGAAGTTTTAAAGTTAACTAGTTATGGAATTCAAGAAGTATTAGTCCAATGCCTTCTATGGTATAATACCAAAGAAATGTGGGATTGATCTCTACTCTCCATGAGAGACAGTATATCTGGAAAAAAGAATTTATGTGATGAAAAAATTAAAAGTAATAGAACACAGAATATCTCCAGGATTTGAAAGGTTACCTTCTTGATCTTTAAGACAAAAGCAATCAACTTAGGTGGAAGTGTATTTCTATTCAAATTTCCCACTACAAGATTTACCTGAACCTTTAATTGTAACTAAAAGTTCATGGGAACAGAATGAAAGTAATAGCCTAATTTTTTTTCTTATTTCTATTTCTTCCAGTTTCCTTTTGGTCGTCGCTTGCCCTGTGATATCTACTGGCATGGAGTTTCCTTTCACGATAGTGACATACTCTCAGGTCAAGTGAACAAGTTCCCAGGTACCAATTGGCACTGTTATTCTTTAAGAGGTTTCCTAGGTATATCAACAAAAACACAGCAGGCCTCAAAACTCAAGCTTGTAGATTCTCAAATAGAATTCATTGCTGAATTTTATCAGGCTTTCTTGGAAAAGAGATGAACTTAAATATGATTAGGATGCAGACTTAAGATGTCATAGACTAGAAGCTCAGAAACACAAAAAGATGAACTGTATTGGTTTAATTTCACTATGGACGCAGACTAAAGAATGTAGAAGTGAAGGGACCTGAGAATAAAGAACATCCAGAGTTAAAGCTGGGTGGAGTCTTAGCAAGTAGAATATTAAAGCTGCTATCAGGCTATCTTGGGAAATAAGTGCAGTCAGTGATATAATCAAGTTATAAACCCCTAAGGCTTTCATAGACTATGATTATGAAAGGCAAACAGTCCCAGCCTGATGTCACTTCTATAAGGGCATGATTTTTACCTTTTGAATCATAGAAATAATATGTGGCCTCTAATCACAACAGTCCCTATGAGAGGTTAGTAGTGGGACTATAATTATGCTTATTTTAGAGAGGAAAAAAATGAAGTTCAGGTCTAAGATTGTAGGTATGGGCAACTAGGTGGTACAGTGGTTAGAGTGCCAGGCCTGGAGTCAGAAAGATGAGTTCATATCTAGCTTCAGACATTTACTAGCTGTGTGACCCTGGGCAAGTCACTTAACCCTATTTGCCTCAGTTTCCTCATCTGTAAAATGAGCTGGAGAAGGAAATAGCAAACCACTCTAGTATCTTTGCCAAGAAAACCCCAAGTGGGGTTACGAAGAGTTGGATGCAACTGAAATGACTGAACCACAACAAAACAGTCCAGGGGAGTTCATGAATGTTTGTGTTATCTCCTCTATTAGAATTGAAGCTCCTTTAGGTCAGGAACTACTTGTTTCCTTTTTGGGGGACGTGGGAGGCAATAGATATGGTGCTTAGCACAATGCCTGGTACACACTAGGCCTGAGACATTCCATTCCACTTTTAGAGCTTTTAGAGAAGTTTTCCATTAGCTATTGAACTCTGCCTTTCTCCAGCATTTCTTGTTCCCTGGTCTGTCTCCTGGTACTGTGCAGAACAAATCTAATGACATTTTTGTTTACTCTTACCTGAAGGTAGCACTTTTAAGGGTAAAGTTTAAGAAAACATATGAATTCCTGCCAGTAATGAGAACTGGCTCTTAAATTCAGCCTCTCAGATAATGCAGCTGTTACTGAAGCTAATTCATGTCAGTTACTGAAGCTGATGAAATCCCAGTGCTGAAGAGGTAGCTCTAACATTCTGTTTTCCAAGGTAGCTTCCAGTTAAGACATTTTTCTGATTAAACTTTATGAATTACCCACATATCCAAATATTCTAAAAACATATCCACCAAACATTTTCTATCACTGACAGTTATTTCCAATGGAAATTCCAGGCAAGAGTAAATACGTTGTATATCGAATAAACAGAGTTGTTGTATCCGCATATGGTAATCAGTGTATTTGTGTTATCACATCATAGTTTGGAAATTTCTATGGACTATTTATTTATGTAAAACTAGTATAATATCTTAATGGGGGATTCTAAAGTAAAACTACTTTTTTTTTTTGAAAAGAATCTGCTTTAAATATACTTTGCTTTTAGAAAATCCAGGAGTTATCCCGCAACTAGTTATGTTCTAATGGTTTTTTGGTCTTTTGTAATAATGGTTAGGCTCAATGCTACTATGAGAGCTCTAGTTCAGCCTACTATTATTATGGATTAAGTTATCCTGATCTACTTTAAAAAACATTTTAGCTGTGGGAAATTGAGCTCTTCCCCACTCCCACCCTCAACCTTCTCATTGTTATTTTGCTAATAACTCAAATTTATATAGACTTTTTAAAAGTTTACTAAGTGCTTTCCCAACAACTACTCTGATAGTTACAAGTATTATTATCCTCATTTTACAAATATGGTTACTGTAGCTCAAAAAGGTTAAACCACTTACCCTTTTTCACATAGCTAGTAAGTGTATGAGCTGGAATTAGAACCCAGGTCCTCTGCTCTTTCCATGACATGATACTTCACCATGTTTGATAATGTCCCTCCTTCATTGGAGGCCCAGATCAGGTGACACCTCTACCATGAAAACTTCCCTGATGTATCCTATACTTTTTCACCCTCTTCAAATGCTTTATGGCACATTCTCTGAACCTCTTCTTTGTACTCATTAAGAGCTATCGTGGCATGGTGAACAGCGTGTTTGATTTGTGGTCAAAGGACCAATCAATCAACAAGCATTTATTAAGTATATCTACTAGGCACTCTGTTACATATCAGGTACATGTATACACATACACATAAACATATATGCACATACATACACATAAATTGATACTTCTAAGAGAATTACAGAGTAATTGGAAGGTAGCCTTAGCGGGAAGGTACTAACTGCTGGGGGCAGGGGTGGGTGGCAGTCCTGAAAAGATGGTCTAGAGAAGGTGATACTTGAACTCAATCAGGGATTTTATAAGGTAGAGGGTAGGAGGGAGCACATACCAGGAATGGCAGGACAAAGACATGGAGTCGGGAGATGGAGGGTAGAGTATACTATGTTAGGAATAGCAAAGTAGTCCAGCATGATTGGATTGTAGAGTTCATGGAATGGAATAATAGGTTAAAAGATTGGAAAGATAGGAAAGGGCCAGGTTGTGAAGAGCTTTAAATTCCAAACTAAGGAATTTATATTTGATTCTTGAGATAATGGGGAGCCATTGAGTTTACTGAGCATGGGAGTATCATGTTCAGACCTGTGCTTTAGGAAGATCCCTTTAGCAGCTGTGGAAAGGATGGTTAGAAGTGAGATGACACTTGAGGGAGGCAGTCTAATTAGAAGGCTATTGTAACAGTCCAGCTGATGAAGGCCTGAACTAAGGTGGTGGCTATGAGTGGAGAGAAGCAGATGGATGCAAGAGATATTCTAATGCAGGGTCCTTAACCTTTTTTGTGTCATGAATCCCCTTTGACAATCTGGTGAAGCCTGTGGTCCCCTTCTCAGAATAACGTTTTAAATGCAGAAAATATATAGAATTGCAAAGGAAACCAATGACATGGGGGTGGCTTATAAATCCCAGGTTAAGAATCCCTATTCTAGAGAAAGAAATTACAAGATTTGGGAGTGGTTAGATAAATGGTGTGTGAGAATAAGGGGAATCAAGGATAAAATAAGTTGTGAACCTGGGTGACTGAAAGGATTCCTGGTAGTACCCTTGACAGTGATAGGGAAATTTAGAAGAGGAGTGAGTTCTGGGAGAAAGATAATCTCTTTATTGGATATACTGAGCTTAATAATTATGCCTATGGGTTATCCAGTTTGAAATGTTCCTTAATGCGGTTGGTAATGTGGAACAGGAATTTAGAAGGCATATTAGAGCTAGACAAAAAAAAAAAATCTTGGACCATCTGCACAGAGGTGATAATTAAACCTATGAGAACTGGTAAGTTCACCAAACGAGAGAATATAAAGAGAAAGGAAATGATGGTCTAGGACAAAACCTTGGGGGACACCTGCAGTTGGTGGAATGACTTGAAGATCCATCATAGGAGGCTGAGAAGTAGCAGTCAGACAGGGAAGAGAACCAAGACAGAACAGTGATGAAAACCCAGAGAGGAAGAGAGGATTTGGGAGAAGACTGTCAAAAGTGTCAAATGCTGCAGAGAGCTCCAAAAGCTTGGCCATTGGGAAAAGACCATTAGATTTGGCTATTAGAAGATCACTGGTAACTTTGGAGAAAGTAATTTCAGCTGAGTAATGAGGTCAGAAGCCAGATTGCAGAGGGTTTAGAAGAGAGTGAGGGGAAAGGAATTGGAGGAACCAATTCTAGATGGCCTTTTTGCAACTTCAGCTGAGAAGGGGAGGAGACAAAATAAGAAAATAGTGGGAGGACATGGTAGGATCTAATGAGGCTTTTTTAGTGATGGGGAGATTTGAGTGTATTGGTAGGAGGAAGAGAAGGGCCCAGTAGATAGGGACAGATAGGGGAGAGACAGAGAGAGAGACAGAGACACAGAGAAGAGAGGATGATAAGAGGAGGCAATCTGCTAGAAAAAAGGAGCAGATGGGCATCAAAGGTACTTATAGGGATGTTGGGATTGGTGAAAAGATGGGTACTTCTCTAAGACTGGAATGATAGAGGAGATAGTGAGGAGAGAGATATCAGAAGAAGGAAGATGAGGAGGGGAGAAGAGCACTTTCATTTGGCCTGCTCTTTTTTTTTTCAGTAAAGCATGAGGTGAAGTCCTCAGCCTAGAGCATGGGGAGGCAAGGTCCAGCTAAGGGGCTAGAGGAATAAGAGGTGTGAGAGACTTAAGAAGAGAAGAAATGTGGAATAGCTGCTGTGGTGAGTGGGCTAGGGAATTATTTAGAGAGGAAGAATAGTAGAATTTCCCTGTTGCATTGAGGGCCCAGTTGAGATTAGCTAGCATAAATTTTTGGTGGATTGTCAGCATGGTTCTGTTATTTTCTCCAGTTGTGTTTAGCAGTGAAGGAAGCACATAGAAGTAAATCAGGATTGGGGCAAGGTGTGATAAGCGATAGGATGAGAACAAAGGATTCAAGAGGTGTAGTGTTGAACTGGCCCAACAAGAACTTGAGGGCTTGGGAAGAGAGGAAAGTGTAGCTGGAGCAGGGGTAATGGTTTGGGACAGTATGTTGGAATAGAGAGATTGGAAGTCATGGATAAGGAATAGGCTTAACAGGAATAAGGCATAAGGAGAAATGGAAAGATGAAAGATTAGGATTGGATAGAAGAAAATGGGAGTTTTTTTAAATGGCAGATCATAGATTTAGAGTTAGAAGGGACCCTAAATCACCTAGTCCAAGCTTGTCATTTTACAGATGAGGAAAATGGGGCCTTCGAAAGGTTGTGATTGTTCTAAGGTCATATGGGTAGTAACTATGAGGATTTGAACCTAGGACCTCTAAACTCCAAATCTTGAAGTCTTTCTACCTTACTGCCACTAGCTGTGAGACTAAGAGCAAGTCACTTAACTTTTGAGTCCTTTAACTTATTTTCCATTTTAATCAAATTTTCCATATGATCAAATGTAGTACTAACCTACCTTTTTATTGTGAGGACCAAGTGAGATAACTTATGTAATGTGTTTTGCAAACTTAAAAGTGATATATAAACTTCAGCTTTTGGTCCCATTCTCCTTTTTATCATAATGACTTGTATACATATCTTTCCCCTGATAAGATTACAGTCTCTTTGAGAGCAACCTATATGTATCTTTCTCCTTTTCCCTTGTACCCAGCAGTGCTTGTATCTAGGAAGATTTGCTTGCAAGGCCTTGGGTGTGGCCTTTTGACTGAGTCCAAGTTTTACAGAACAAATTCTTTTATTAAGGGGATTTGTTCTATGAAGTTTGGATTCAGTCAAAGGGCTGTACTTGAGGACCTAGAGGGCCACTTGTGGCTCGAGGTCACAGGTTCCCCACCTTAATGGAAAGAGTGCTGGACCTGGGTTTGAATTCTTCCTCCAACATTTATTAGCTGTATGAACATGGAGAATCATTCAGTCTTTTTGAGCCTCATTTCTCTCATCTGTAAAACAGGAGCATAATATCTTATGGATGGTGAGTACCAAATGAGATAATGTCTATAAAGTGCTTTGTAAACCATAAAGTACTATACAAATACTATCAATTATTATTTGTTATTTTCATTAATAATTTTTTTTGTTGAATTTCGATTTTATTCCAACTGGAAAGATCACAGCCTCTCTGAGTCTCAGTTTTATCTTCTATAAATTGAAAAGGTTGGATCATGTGCTGAGATCCCTCCCAACTCCAACATTCTGATTCTTTATCTTTTCCACCCATAGTACAATGTTGGGTCTCTGTTGTATTGCTTTTAACCAAATTGAAATTTTTAACAGAACATCAAGTTGGGAATCATAAATTAAGCAGAGTGGTTTAACTGGTTAAACTGGTCTAGAAAACTTTGATTTTGCTTTTTTCACTCTTAACAGTACCTACTATTTAGCTTCTAAGCCTGTTGATTTCTGTTTTCTTGAAACTTCTGTTTTAATTGGGGGAAAGGAAGTAGTTATCCATTAGACTGGACTCTAGTCTCTTATAAAATCTCAGAGTAGTGGCCAAAGTGAGTTGTCTCTATTATTGAAGAATTCATGTTAGATTTCGGCTTATTATAGCCACCCTATCTTTTTAAGCTGCTTGATTTCTTACTTAATCCTTTCTGATAGTCTTTTAAACCAGAGCTAAGAACTGAAGTATTGACAACTCTAAGCTCTGCTCTTCAGATTTATTGCTTTGGTTTATTATACTGTGTGAGTCAAGAAGTTCCATGTGTTAAAAACTTTATCCTCTTCATTCACTTTTTGCTCCCAAGACCTAGAAACTTGTTGTGTGACTTTGGGCAAATAATTTCAACTCTGTGGACCTTAGTTTCCTCATCTATAAAAAGGAATGGTTGGAATAAATGATCTCTGTGACATCTATGATGTCACTTCCAGCACTAAATTTCTGATTTATATTCTAAGTCTTTGTTCTTATTTCCAACATGGTAACATATTGTAATGGAAAGAATGCCAGATTTGGAGTCAGAGAGAGAGATTTGGGCTGTAATACAACATCCCCCACTTAGTAGTTTTGCAATGATGGGTAGTCATTTAATCTCTCTGAGGCTTAGTATCTTCATTTGTAAAATAAGAATAATAATATATTCCAATACTTATCTCACAGGGTTGTTGTGGGGATCAATGAGATAATTGATATAAATCACTCTGTACGTCTTAGAGCGTTATATAAATGTAAGCTCTTTCTGTAGAGGCAACTTGGTCCAATGGCTAGAAGACTAACATCAAAATGGTAAACCAGGGTTCAAATCCCACCTTTGACACAAAATAGCTATATGGGCCTGGGCAAGTTGTTTACTATCTAAATTCTCTGGTAACTTTCTAAGAGAATAAGTTGCAAAGAATCTTTGGTAGAGGGAGTTTTCCTCTTTTAGAGCATCCCATATACAATGAAGTCACATGTCTAGTCCTTATGGCTGTTATTTTAACACTCTGTTTTTTCCATATCTAATAAGTTTAGGCAAACCTTATTAATTTAGACTCCATTTGTTTGGAAATTAGGATAATTCTGACTTGCTAAGCTTTTGAAGCATTTGAAATTTAACAATTTTTAAATTTTTAAGCATTTAAAGTTTAATTTTTAAAAAAATTATTAGAGCAAATATATTCAAGTGTCATATGTACTTAACTCTCAAAATCCTTAAGGTTCTTTTTGGTCACACATTTTGTTCACAACAGTTTTTTTTTCCATATTGTGTCCAAGGTACAAGATAGGATTATTTGGAATGGGTTGGTGTTGCTATATCCTCTCCCATTTAGTACTTCTAGCACTAACTCAGGAAATGTGAAAAATGCAAAAGTTACTTAAATGTCTATGTGCTATGGATAGATTGTGCGAGTTACTCTCAAATCAGTTCAGTTCAATGACTTTTTATTAAATGTCAGCTATGTGAAAAGCGTTGTCATAAGCATGGGAGGAGATGTTCACAAAGATGAATAAATTACAGTTCTAGCCATCCTTTAAGCCCTAGCCTATAGTCTGTTAAGGGAGATAAGACATGGACTTCCAAAATATAATAACAGGACATGCTAAATCCACAGGAACAATATAAACAAAATGCTATTTGAGGTCCAAAGAAGGAAATATCATTTTTAACTGAGGGAAATCAGAAGAGATTTCTTGGAGGATATGGTATTTGAAAACTTTGAAGAATGGGTAAGGTTTCAATGGGTAGAGATGTTAGGGGAGGGAGGAATGGATTTTAGGAGCTCAAGGAGAACATCTCTCTTCTCATCAATCCATTCTACATGCAGCTGCCAAATTGATATTCTCAAAGCACATGTCTGACCATGCCATTCAAGAAACTCTAGGGTTTTCATTTTGTTTCTAGGATAAAATATTAGACTCCTGTATTTGGCTTTCCAAACCCTTTATATCCTGGTGGCAGCCTATCTTTCCAGGCTTATTGTATGCCATTTTCTATCTTCCAAACTAGCCTATTTTACATTTACTCTGCACAAGGTTCTATCTCCTGTCTTTGTGCCTTCGCCTGGAATACACTCCCTCCTTTTGTTTGCAGCTTAGTTCAACTGCAGAGTTAAACTCAAGTGCCACATCTGACTTGAGGCCCTTCCTGAGCCTGCTTGTTACTAGCACGCTCCCTACAAAAATTACTTTGTATATATTTTATATTAAATTTTTTACATTCATCATATTTCCAGTAGAATTTAACCTTCTTGAGAGGGAGACTGTTTTATTTTCGTCTTTGTATCCCCGGTATTTAGTGTCTGGCACAGTGTAGGTGCTTAATAAATGCTTGCTGAATTAAATAAAATGAAACCTTTTGTTCTAGTGGTTGGTAACAAAGCTAAGTACAACTCTTTCTTTAACATTAGCCATTTATTTTTATGGAGTGAGAAAGATACTTTTATTCTCTTTATTTTTTCATGATCTGTTTGGCCTTTGTAAGCAATGCTGTTATCAAATCCACTATTTTCTTAATTCTACTTGAAAAGTTATATGTTGGGTGGAGGACTTTACAGAGTAGTAAGTCACAGAACACAGATATATAGAAAATTATAATTTTATTTTTTTAATATTCTATGTTCTCAGGCCTAAGATTCTGTGATATTGTAGATGCCCCACAGTGCTACTTTTCCAGTGTTCTCTTTCTTCATTTCTCTTCCTACCAGGTATGACAGAAATGGTGCGGAAAATTACTCTGAGCCGAGCTGTGAGAATCATGCAAGATCTCTTTCCTGAGGAGTACAACTTCTATCCTCGCTCATGGATTTTGCCCGATGAATTCCAACTCTTTGTTGCTCAGGTAGATCCCATTCTGAGGACATTCTAAAGTTAAGACTCATGATTTATATCTGTGTCTGTGACAGTTTTGGTCACAATGATTAATATGAGATGGTGCTCTAAAACCATCTTTGCATATGTTCATTCAGCAAACAGACAATTCATCCCATTAACATTTATTTAGTACATACTATGTATGCATGTGAAATGCATGGTTCTAGCAACTAGGGGGAGATAGAAGAATAAATAGGACCTGACCCCCTACCCTCAAGAAACTCCTAATCTAGTAATGGGGTTAAGGCATGAATACAGGTAAATACCACACAAATTTGAACATGAGTACTGAGCTTGTAATTAATTAGATGAGGGTTCAAATTTCACCTCCGATGCTTAATAGTTGTGTGACATAGACAAGTCTTCTAGAATCTCTGAGATTCAGTTTCTTCATATGTAAGATTGGGGATATTGGTAGTACCTATTCCACAGAGTTGCTTGTGAGGTTCAAGTGAGTAGTGGGTATAAAGCATTTTGCAGATTTTGAAGAGCTGTATAAGTTCCAGTCTATGTTATTTTCATTATAAAAAAACTACTCACTCCTCTATAGGACTTTGTAGGTTACATAGAACTTTTCCTCACAATAATCTTCTGAGGTACTTAGTTCAAATAGTATCCCCATTTTACAGAGGGGGAAAACTGATTCCTAAAGAGGTTCTATGAATTTCCATGTCTGCTGCACTGCTCACTATACTGCACTGCTTTATACGGAAACATATAATCTCAGGGTTGAAAAGGGAAAGTGGAGTCAAATGACCTGCATTCAAATCCTAGCTCTGTCATAAACCTTGGTCAAGTCATTAAATTTCTCTGTATAGTAGTAGTCTCATCTGTAAAATAGAAGAATAGATTAGATGACCTCGATGACCCCTTCCTGCTGTAACCCTATTACCCCACTGTGAGGCAGGGAGACACTTCAGGAAGTGATTCCAAATAGAATTTATTCAGTGTGGGAGATAGCAGGCTGTACCGCAAGGAGTAGGAGAATTGGAGCTTCTTCCTGGCATGGCCATTAACTGGCCGTGGGATCTTGGACAAGGTGCTTAACTTCCCTGGGTCTTAATTCTTTCATTAATAAGATGAGAGATTTGAAGTAAATGCTTCTTAAAAGGTCCTTCCCATCTTTGAAGTTCTATGATTCTGTATTCTAGCATTCTATATTGTAAGGTCCCTTCCAATTTTGCCATTTTATGATTGTGTTTTAAAATTCTATATTCTAAAGTTGTTTATAGCTTCGACATGTCCCGGTGTTCTGTGTTTTAATGTCTAGAGGTTTCTCCTAGCTCTGGAATTCTATGTCCTAATAGTCTATGTTCAAAATGTATCAGTTTTCTCATCTGTAAAATGGGGATAATACTTGAACTAACTACCTCACAAGCTTTGGTATTCTAAATTCTAACATTCTGTACTTTAAGGTCTCACGTATTGCTAAAATTCTGTGGATCTGTGCTATTTTGACTAGTCTTTTAATTGTGATTTATGTAGTTTATGGGTTAGTTTCTAAGATATTGCCATATATTATATGTTTTTCTGTTTTCCTCTGTCTTTTGTATGCATAGCTGATATGCCTTTCTATGTTAAATTATTCAAAAATTTTGATCAAATCCATACTTATCCAACATGAAAACTGAAGTTGGCCTTCAGTTTTTTGTTAATTGTCATAGGAAAGCTTTTCACTGTGCCAATGTTTCTATGGCTTTTAACGTGGAAATAATCGACTTTCTTCTCCTTCTTGCTTTGCCTTTTGGTACCACTTATTGCCTTGATGGCATCAGGGGTCAGTACATTCTTGTCTGCACCATTTTTTTTTCTGTTGAGCCAGTAGAAAAGTCTCAGCTTTAGCTGTGTATCCTTTACATATTTTCACAACAGATCAAGCTAATGTCATAACTAGTATTAAGTTAACAAGCATTTATGAAGCACCTACTATGTGCCAGGCACACTATGCTAAGTGCTAGAGACACAAAAAAGGGCAAAAACCAATCCTTGCTCCCAAGGAACTTAGAGTCTAATGGAAGAAAAAACATACAAGGAACTATATGCAAAAATATATGCAGGGTAAGTTGGAGATAATCTTAGAGGCAATGCTCTAAAACTGAATGTTGGAAAAGGCTTCTTGTAGAAGGTAGTATTTTAGCAGAGACTTGGAGGAAGCCAGGAGGAGGAGATAGGTAGGGAAAGAATTCTAGGTCTGAGAGACAGTCAATAAAAGTGCCTGGAGATAGGAGAGAGTGGGTTATTATGTAAGGAACAACAAATAGGCCAATGTCACTGGAACACTGATTGCTCTGGGTGGGGGCTGAAAGGAGTCAGATGTTGTACTGGAAAGGTAGGAAGGGACAGGGTCGTGAAGAGCTTTTTGATTCTGGAGGCATTAGGGAGCCACTAGAGTTGATAAAAAGGGGGATGGAAATGGGGATGGTGTCATGGTCAGATCTATTACTTAGAAAGATCAATCTGACAGTGGAGTAGAGGATGGAAGTAGAGTAGAAAGAGATTTGAGGCAGGGAAACCAACTAGGCAGAGGAGAGAATGGGATAGATGAATATAGATGTGTGTGTGTATGGGGAGAAAGGGGATAGATAAATATAGATACCTATGTGTATATATGTCATATATATACATACATATATATGATGTTATAAAATGATAGGACTTGACAATTGGGTATGGGAGAAGTAAGTTGAGGAGTTGAGGATGACACCTTGCTTTTGAGCCTGAGTGACTGGCAGGATAGTGATACATTCAACAGTAATAACAACGTTAAGAGGAGAGTAAGGGGTTTGCAGAGAAAGATCAGTTCAGTTTTAGACATGTCAAGTTTAAGATGTCTATGGGGCATCCAGTTCAAGGTGTCTCATAGCCAGTTGCAGATATGGGACTGGAGAGAAGTTAGGACTAGATGAATTGATCTTAGAGTTCACTACATAAGAGATGATAATCGAATCCGTAGGAGCTGTTGGGACCACCGAGTGATGTAATATAAAGGGACGAGAGAAGAAGGTCCATGATAGGGCTGTGGAGATACCCATGGTTAGCAGATGTAACCTGGATGAAGATCCAGCAAAGGATACAAACTTAGGTCTCTCTTGATCCTAAGTCCAACGTTCTTTCTTCTACAACAATGATATTAGAAGTAGTAAATGACAACTTATCATGAAGAGCATTAAACACTTTGTGCTCCAGCCAGACTGGAATGCTACTGCTTATTGCTCTATCTCATCTACCCCTCTCCCACCTTCATACCTGGAATAGATCTCCTTTCCCTTCCTTCCCTTCTCCATCTCCACTTGTTGAAATCTTTTTTTTAATAGCTCATATCATGTACCACTTTCTCCATGAAGTATTACTTAACTCCCTTCCAGTGGATGGGATTCCTCAAGCATTTTGCCTAGACCACTCCTTTGTTTCTGTTACATTCTTTATATCCATCTTAGTTATTTGTGTTAAATTCCTTGAGGTCAAAGGTCTTTTAGTTTTTCATTCCCAACATCTGCTTCAGGGCCTTGCATATAGTGAGTACTTCATCAATGTTTGTTGAATTATGTTAAAATGAATTTTATATTAAAAAGTCTGGAAGTGACTGTCATAGTTTTACATTTGTGTAATGGAAAGATCAGTCAAATTGTAAGTCAGAATAACTGGTCTAGATCTCCAAACGAGCTAAATGGTAATTTAGTCTCTATGAGAACTCACTATCCCCCATGTTATAGCCCTTTCTATATTTTAACTGCTCTAGTTATGAAGTTTTCCTTACATGGAACAAAAACCTGCCTCCTTGTGATTGCCACCTAGGACTTCTAGCTCTCCCCTCTAGGGCTACACAGAACAAGTGTCAGTCTTCCTCAATGTGATGACTTTTAAACACTTAACTAATCTCTAAAGACTCTTATAACACTAGGAGTCTGCAATTACTGGTGCTTTGGGGATGGTATTTTCAGAGTGGCAGCGTGGTATAGATACTATAGAACAAGAGCCTGGGGATTCAGCTCAGGAGACTTGGGTTCTAATCCTAGCTCTCCTAATCACTTGCTATGGCAAGCTCTCTGGATTCAGTTTCCTCATTAGTAAAGTGAGACGTTTTGAGTGAAAGGAAGATGATTTGATGAAGATTTTGACTCAGGTCTTTTCTCAGCTGCAGAGCCTGCCCCTCTTTTCACCTTGCTTTTTATGTGCTGTCATTGCCAATTAGAATATGTTTCTTGAGGGCAAAGAACTGTCTTTTTGCATGTATGTGTATTTTTAAAGGTTAGCACATTACCTGGCATATAATAAGTGTTTAATAGATGCTTGTTGATGTGACTTGACTTCTAATAGTCTATTATTCTATGAAGAAAAATATCCTTCAAATACACCTACAAATAATGCATATCATGCATGAGTTGGAGCAATATAGTGAAACTCTGAGGGTGAGGTGGCATGGCAGAGCCAGTTTTGGAACCAGAATTATCTGGGTTTAAGTCCTACCTCTGACACATATTGGCTGTACTACTGGGAAAGTCACTCAATCTTTCAGTATACTATTGTAACTCTCTCACTACCTGAGGGAATGTCCTCACCAGGAAGTTCCCTGAATCAGTGAAATTACCAATCTATTACTTGTTCCTGTCAAGAGTAAATTCAAAATGATGCACAGGTTTCAATTTTAAGATATTTGTTAAAGTCTGTGGTATATTGTGAAATCTTATAATATTTTAAAATTTGATGTTTCCCTCTCTTACAAGGAATTGCTATTGCATTTATTTTGGGAAAGGAAATGAGAAATTCACAATTTCCTGTTATCAGTTTGGGAAAGTGCTACCCACATGTGATCAGCAGGTGGCACCAGGGATAAACACGGAACATTCTCAGTGGAAAATTTTGTGAAGATGAAATTTTAGCAGATGGCCAATAAAAAAAATCTTTGGCATTGATTTTACATATGGTCTTCCATCTGGGTATTTGAGAAAAGTACAGTTTTTGTTATCAAAACAGTATATATTATGGTGGAAGAGTTTGTATCTGAAATAGTTTCTCTTGAGAAGAGGCAGTGTGATTTATAAGAAAAAGCTCTGGACTTGAAGTTGAAAAGCCTGGTTCTAGTGCTGGCTGTTCTCCTTAATCACTATGTGACCTATTACCCTAGAGTACTGGGCAAGTCACTTACCTCTCTGGGTCTAAGTATCCTTTGTAAAATAAGAGAGTTTGAATAGAATGTTCTCAAGATTGCTCCTGGCCCAGGTATATAATGAGGATAGTAAAAGGCTAAAGGTGGGGGACTTAGGGAACTACAAAACATGAAGTGGTTTGATCCAAAGGTAACAATGGAGATGCTGCAAGAACTATAGCTTCGTTTTTCCATCTGTTTCAGATTTTGTTTCCTGTACTTCCAGAAATAGAACTTCACCTCCTGCATAGATATATCACACTGTACATGGAACTTTTGCTTAGCTCAATATGTTTAGTGGAAAATGATATCTGAAACTTGAAAAGCCGTTCCTTGTTAAAAAAAACCACTCGAATTTGTTCAGCTCAATGAACAATTTTATCCAATCATTATTAGTTACCTAAATGTTGATGGCTCTGTTCTAGGTGCTGTGCAGGATAGAGAGGAGAATAAGACATGCTTCCTCTCTTTACAGATCTTACAGTAGGGTGGTGGGAAAAATAAGACACCAGAATTTTGGTGCATAAAAGAGGTACAAAATAAATATTATGAGAATTCCACGGGAGGATTGTTTACTTCCAGCTAGCAAGGGGGAGGGGGAAAGGAGGGTAAGATAGTTTGTTTAAATGTTCCTTTTAGAAAAAAGATTTCTGTGAAGCATAACTTTTAAGTAGAATGAGCATAGGGCATGAGAATGAGCACTGGGAATGAGCATGAGGCCTTGCTCTCCCAGTAATACACTATGTGACCTTGGGTAAGTCTTTTCTCTTTTCTTGGCCTCAGTTTACTTATCCATCAAAATGAGCAGATCGACAGGCACAGTGGTATAGTGGATAGAGCACTGACCCTAGAATCAGAGGACCTGAGTTCAAATTTCACCTTAGAAGCTTATGAACTGGGGGCTGCAGTGAGTAGAGCACCAGTCCTAGAGTCAGGAGGACCTGAGTTCAAATCCAGCCTCAGACACTTGACACATGTACTAGCTGTGTGACCTTGGGCAACTCACTTAACCCCAATTGCCCTGCCTTCCCCCCTTCAAAAAAAAAAAGACGCTTATGAGCTGTGTGACTCTGGACAAATCACTTAACTCTGATTGTCTTCCCCAAAGCCCACACTCCCCACCCCACCCCAAAGAGCAGGTTAGAATAGATGATTTGCAAGGTGCTTTCAACTCTACCATTCTCATTTCCATATTCTAACATTCTTGTGATCTAAGTTCCCTTTCACTTTTAACATTCTATTTTCAAAGGTCCCTCCGGCTCTAAATATTTTATGATTCTGAAGTGTTTGTCTTTTGTTAGTAACTTCTTCCAGAGCATGCCAAAGTTAAAACTATGTTGGCAAAAATTTCCACTGCCACAGTTTGTTTATGCAAGGGTCAGTGTGTAATCAATCATCTTCATCCTTAATGCCTAGATCAGTGGTGCCCGAGGCTAGTGAAGTAGCAGATAATGAAGGCTGAAACAAAGCACTGCCCAAGTTGAGGAGCTATAGTTCAGGAAAAGACTGTGGGAACCTCTGGGCAAATGAACTCTCTCAAAGTCTTCTCTGCATAATGTAGAAATCTCTTCTCTAGGGGAGTGGTTGAACCTGCATCTGAGCACAAGATAGGAAAATGATTCCCAACCATTCTGTCTGTAGAACCAGAGAATCTCAGGCTGAGCTAGAAGGGCCCTTAAAGTCCAACTAGTTAAACCCTAATCAGAAGCGAGAAATCATCAAATTTCTTGACAAATTGACATCCTTGACAAATAGTCATTCCATGTCTGCTTAAAGCTCCCCAATGATGGGACTACCTAGTAAAACTACCCAGTAAAATGGGTAGAGACCTCTGATTGTTAGAGACCTCTGATTGTTAGGAGGTTCTTATATAGGTTGAGCTAATATCTACCTCCCTGTAACATAAAGGAAAATGAGATCCTAGATAGAGAAATGGAAGGGACCTTAGAGGTCTAGTCCAACCCCTTCATTTTACAGAGGAAGCTAAGAAGGGTTATAAGCTAAAATGGCTTATCCAGGCAACATAGGTAACATAAATGGCTGGGTTAGGATTTGAACTCAGGTCCCTTTATTTCAAATCCATAGCCCTTTCCTCTCTCTTACAGTTACAGCTTCCCCTTTACCCTTTAGCCCTAATTCTCTCCTGTAGGGCCAAGCAAGCACATGACAACCTTCTGGATATTTATAGATAGAGATCGTGTTCCCATTAAGGTTTTTATTTTCCATGCTAAACATATTCAGTTCCCTCAACTGACCTTCATATGGCATGATTTCTAATCCCCTCTCAAGTGTGGTCATCTTTCTTAGTACATATTACATTTGTCAATGTCTCTCTTAAAATGTGGCATCCAGGATGGGACACAGTATTCCAGATGGAGTCTGATTAGGCCAGAGCATAGTGGGAATATTACTTTTTGTCATTATGGACACTATTTTACTAGTGGGTTACATTAACATGTGTGTGTGTGTGTGTGTGTGTGTGTGTGTATCTGCCATGTCAAATTGATTTTGAGCTCATACTGAATTTGTAATCCATTGGAATTCTCAGGTCTTTTTTCACATGAACATCTATATTTCCAGGGTTAAATTTCTTTGATGAAAGCTATTTTTTTGAGGGGGGAAGGTGGGACAATTGGAGCTAAGTGACTTGCCCAAGGTCACACAGCTAGTGTGTCAAGTGCCTGAGGCTGGATTTGAACTCAGGTCCTCCTGACTCTAGGACTGGTGCTCTACTCACTGCACCACCCAGCTGCCCTAGCTTTTTTTTTTTTTTTTTTAGAAGATCTAGTATACAAGTTTGCCCTTAAAAATGTACTCATGCCTGGAATGCTGTCCTACTCGATCACTAAGAATCCTTGGCTTCCTTTAAGATTCAGCTCAAGAGCTACCTCCAAGATGCCTTTCCTGGTCCTGCCAGATGCTAGTGCTGTCCCCTCTAAGGCTGCCTTCCATCTATGATGAATTTAACTTGTATGTTGTGATTTACTATATGTTGATTTCTCCATTAGACTGTAAGCTGTTTGAGCAAAGGAGCTGTTTTTTTGCTTTTTATTTATATCACTAGCACTTAGCACAATGCCTGGCACAGTGTAAGGCCTTAATAAATGCTTATTGACTAACTGATTGGTCCCAGGAGATGGAGCTAGGAACAATTAGTACAAATGCGTGGAAGAAGATTTTGGCCGAATAATGAGAAACTTCATGAGTGGAAGCGCTGTTCTATGTAGCAGGCTGTTCTGCATCACCGAAGTATTCAGTCAGTGGATGGATGGCTACTTGTTAAGGATGTGGTGCCCTCTGAAGTTCATTTCACTGAGATTCTATGATTCTACATATTTAGGAGTGATTTTCCTGCCTTGGACACAGGTGATTTTAAAGGTCAGGAAAACTTTGCTTCTCCAGAGTAATGAATAACATAATAATGACAACTAACATTTATATCACAACTTTACGGTTAAAAAGAATACATCATTTCATTTGATCCTTGCAACCTGTGAGGTATCCAGAGCAGGTACACTTATTTGACATATGAGGAAACTGAGGCTTGGAGAAATGAAAGGAATGCAGCAAAGGACATGAGTAGGCCCAATGGAGGGTGGGAGTTCCAAAGTGGCAGATTTTTTTTTAATTTAATTTTTTTGGTTACATTTTGAGTTCCAAACTGTTTCCCTCCTTTTCTCCCCACCACACACACACACACACACACGGAAAACAATACTATGCATACTTTTATTTATCAGTTCTTTGGAGGTGGTTAGCATCTTCCTTCATAGGTCCTTTGTAGTTGATTTGAATGTTTATAATACTCAGAATAACTTGCTGTTACTATTTACGACATTCACTTAGTTCTACTCATTTCATTCTTCATTATTTCATACAAGTCTTTCCATGTTTCTCTAGAATCAACCAGCTCGTCATTTCTTACAGTATAGTAGTGTTCCATCACAATCATACGCCACCACTTGTTTAGCCATTCCTCAATTGATGGGCATCCCCTCAATTTCTAGTTCTTTGCCATTGCAAAGAGAGCTGCTATAAATATTTTAGAACATCTAAGTTCTTGTCCTTTTATCCTGACCACCTTGGGAAACAAACTTAATAGTGGTATTGCTGGGTCAAAGGGTATAGTCAGCTTTATAACTTTGGGTATCATTCCATATTGCTCTCCAAAACAGTTGGATCAGTTAGCAGTTCTGCCAACAATATATTAGTCCCAATTTTTCCACATCACTTCCAACATTTGTCATTTTTCCCTTCTGTCATTTTAGATAATCTGATAGGTATGAGATGATATCTCAAAGATGTTTTAATTTACATTTCTCTAATCAATAATGATTTAGAACATTTTTTTCATATGACTATATATAGTTTTCATTTCTTCATCCAAAAAAACTGTCTGTTTATATCATTTGACCATTTATCAATTGGAGAATAACTCATACTCACATAAAAGTAGCAGATTTCAAATCAGTCTTGGGAAATTCTTTGTTGTAGTCAGATCTGCCCAACATTGGTGTGGGCAGCTTTTGAAGGTAGCAAGCTCCTTGTCTGGGCAGGCTAAATGGTTCCTTCTCCAGGGGGATTGAAAACAAATTCCTGTTTCAGGTAGTGGTTAGACTAGGCGATGTCATTCTGATCCTTGCTACTTATAGGGTCCTAGGATTTGCCCAGGGTCACACAGGCAGATAGTAGGTGGCAGAGCTGAGAATTGAATCCAGGCTTTCTGACTCCCAAATCTACTATTTCTACTATACCATAAATAAAAGATTATTGTTCATTTCTTCAGTTCTGTAGTTTTTAAATGTTTCTAATGATTTTTATTTTAGTTGAGTATCTTCTTTATTGAAGTAGAGAAGCCTAAGAGGGAGACTGCAAATCTCATGCGACGAAAGAGTTACTCATGACTCAGATATTCATTTCCGAGGTAAATTATGAAAATGGGTCAGCCATCCTCTCTACCAAAGAAATGGAAAAATTGTTCAAACTCTGCTTCATATTCAATCTCCTTGCTGTCTAATTACTTCTCAGGGATCTAATGAAAGAGAACTGAAGCAAACATCCAAATATAGAAATGTACTGTAATGAAATCTGCTGGAACAGACATTTTTCTCTTATCCCTTTTTCTGCTTAAGCATGTACCTCCTTCTCTTTTTTTAGGGTCACAATACTTTATTTTTTTCCTTTATTTAATATTTTTAGTTTTCAGCATTGATTTCCACAAGATTTTGAGTTATAAATTTTCTCCCCATTTCTACCCTCCTCCCACTCCAAGATGGTATATATTCTGATTGCCCCATTCCCCAGTCAGCCCTCCCTTCTGTCACCCCACTCCCCCCCATCCCTTTTTCCCTTACTTTCTTGTAGGGCAAGATAGATTTCTAAATGCCATTTTCTGTATATCTTATTTCCCAGTTGCATGCAAAAGCAACTTTTTTTGAACATCTGCTTTTAAAACTTTGAGTTCCAAATTCCCTACCCTCTTCCCTCCCCACCCACTCTCCCTAAGAAGGCAAGCAATTCAACATAGGCCACATGTGTATCATTATGTAAAACCCTTCCACAATACTCATGTTGTGAAAGACTAACTATATTTTGCTCCCTCCTATCCAGTCCCCCTTTATTCAATTTTCTCCCTTGACCCTGTCCCTTTTCAAAAGTGTTTGTTTTTGATTACCTCCTCCCCCTATCTGCCCTCCTTTCTATCATCCCCCCTTTTTTATTCCCTTCCTCCTTCTTTTCTGTGGGGTAAGATACCCAATTGAGTGTGTATGTTATTCCCTCATCAGGTCAAATCCGATGAAAGCAAAATTCACTCATTCCCCCTCACCTGCCCCCTCTTCCCTCCCAACAGAACTGCTTTTTCTTGCCACTTTTATGTGAGATAATTTACCCCATTCTATCTCTCCCTTTCTCCCTCTCTCAATATATTCCTCTCTCATCCCTTAATTTGATTTTATTTTTTTAGATATCATCCCTTCATATTCAACTCACCTTGTGCTCTCTCTCTCTCTCTCTCTCTCTCTCTCTCTCTCTCTCTCTTTCTCTCTCTCTCTCTCTCTATCTCTGTATATTATATATATAGTATATATATATATACATATACATTTACATATACATATACATATATGTGTGTGTGTGTATATATATATATATATATATATACATATATATGTACATTCCCTTCTGCTACCCTAATACTGAGGTCTCATGAATTACACACATCATTTTTCCATGTAGGAATGTAAACAAAACAGTTCAATTTTAGTAAGTCCCTTGTGATTTATTTTTCTTGTTTATCTTTTCATGCTTCTCTTGATTCTTGTGTTTGAAAATCAGATTTTCTATTCAGCTCTGGTCTTTTCACTGAGAAAGCTTGAAAGTCCTCTATTTTATTGAAAGTCCATATTTTGCCTTGGAGCATGATACTCAGTTTTGCTGGGTAGGTGATTCTTGGTTTTAATCCTAGCTCCTTTGACCTCCAGAATATCGTATTCCAAGCCCTTCGGTCTCTTAATGTAGAAGCTGCTAGATCTTGTGTTATCCTGATTGTGTTCCCACAATACTCAAATTGTTTCTTTCTGGCTGCTTGCAGTATTTTCTCTCTGGGAGCTCTGGAATTTGGTGACAATAGGAGTTTTTTTTTTTTGATATCTTTTTCAGGAGGTAATCAGTGGATTCTTTCAATTTCTATTTTACCCTCTGGCTCTAGAATATGAGGGCAGTTCTCTTTGAAAATTTCCTTAAAGATGATATCTAGGCTATGTTTTTGGTCATGGCTTTCAGGTAGTCCAATAATTTTTAAATTATCTCTCCTGGATCTATTTTCCAGGTCAGTGGTTTTTCCAATGAGATATTTCACATTGTCTTCCACTTTTTCATTCCTTTGTTTCTGTTTTATAATATCTTGATTTCTCATAAAGTCACTAGCTTCCACTTGCTCCAATCTAATTTTTAAGGTAGTATTTTCTTCAGTGGTCTTTTGGACCTCCTTTTCCATTTGGCTGATTCTGCTTTTCAAGGCATTCTTCTCCTCATTGGCTTTTTGGAGTTCTTTTGCCATTTGAGTTAGTCTATTTTTTAAGGTGTTATTTTCTACAGTATTCTTTGGGGTCTTCTTTAGCAAGTCATTGATTTGTTTTTCATGGTTTTCTTGCATCACTCTCATTTCTCTTCCCAATTTTTCCTGTACTTCTCTTACTTGCTTTTCCAAATCCTTTCTGAGCTCTTCTATGGCCTGAGACCAATTTGTATTTTTCTTGGAGGCTTTTGATGTAGTCTCTTTGACTTTGTTGACTTCTTCTGGCTGTATGTTTTGGTCTTTTTTGTCACCAAAAAAAGATTCCAAAGTCTGAGTCTGAATTTGAGTCCGTTTTCACTGCCTGTTCATGTTCCCAGCCAACTACTTGAGCTTTTTGTTGGAGTATGACTGCTTCTAGAGTATAGAGTACTTTGTCCCAAACTTGAGGGGTTGTGCTGCTATTTTCAGAGCTACTTATACACAGCAAGCTCTGCTACACCAGCACTCCTTCTCCCTGAAGAACCACCAACCTAGACCAGGACTCAGATCCAAGTGGGATCTGCAATCCCACTCTGATCCACCGCTGAATTCCTCCCACCAGGCAGGCCTGGGGCTGGTGGCAACAGCAGCTGTAGCTCTGGAAGCAGCCTCAGAGCTGTACCACCTCTGCCACCCCCGGGGTGATGGCCAACTGCAAACTCCTTTCACTCTGTCCCAGCAGCTTTTCCCACTAACCTTGTCTGTTGTCTTTGGCGTTTGTGGGTTGAGAAGTCTGGTAACTGCCACAGCTCACTGATTCAGGGCGCTATGCCTGTTCCATCAGGTTCCCAGTCTGGTTGGTCCTGGTGCAGTCCATGCTGGGCTCTGCTCTGCTCCACTCCCGACTCTGTAAGATAGATCCTTCCCAGCGATCATCCAGGCTGTTCTGGGATGGAGCCCTGCTTCCCTTTGCAATTTTGTGGGTTCTGCAGCTCTAGAATTTGTTCAGAGCCATTTTTTATAGGTGTTTGGAGGGACCTGGTGGGAGCTTAAGCAAGTCCCTGCTTTCTAGCCACCTCACCTTCTGGTTTCTACACTATCCCCCTTTTCATCTATCAATTAAAGATTTATTAAGTACCTGTTTTGTAAAGAACACTCTGGGAGACATAAACATTTTTGAGATTGGGTAGAACATGACTTGGAGTCAGGAGAGACCTGGATTTTGAATATTGTCACTTAACATTTACTAGCTATATAAACATGGGTAGGCCAATTCAATTCTCTGACTGTGTTTCCTCATCTTTAATAATGGGGATAATTGCACCTTAAACCTTACAGTACTATTGTGAGGAAAGTACATTAAAAAACCTTAAACACTAAAATGGATCTGTGATAGAGTGACAGATGGTATAGTGAAGAATGCTAAACTTCAAGCTATGGAACTTGTTCAAGTCCCTGCTCTGCCACTTACTACTTGTGTGATCTTGGTTGAGTCATTCAATCTCTCTGGGCACCAGTTTCCTCATCTATAAAATCAAGGGGTTGTACTAGATGACCTTTAATGTTTCTTCTGACTTTAGGTTCCTGTCATCCTGTGATTTCATTGATGGAGCATTTCCTCCAGTGATACCAATCACAACTGCATCCATACTTACCTATAGTATGGAACTCTGTAGCCTTCCATGCTTTAGTCATGTGGATGGCTAAATTAGACCAACATATAGGGGGCATCCTTACCTTTCTCTTTACATTGCAAGAATATCAAAGGAGCACATGGGCTATTCACTGCTTATCCTTTGCTCTCACCATGTGACCAAACTATCTTTTTATGTTTCTCTACACTGCTTCTTTGTAATTCCTTATTTGTAACATGTTGCAGTTGGCTTATCTACCAGGTGCCTCTCTATTGACATCTGAGTTATACTCATGTTCAATTTTTCAGAGTATAGTGTTCCATGAACCTCACATAATACCATTGGAAGAATGGTAATATTAAAAAAGATGGAACTTGACAGGAACTAGGTATAGACCAACATTTCACATCATAAACCAAGATAAAGTCAAAATGATTATGTGATTTAGTAATAAAAGGTGATATCATAAGCGAATTAGGGGAGCATGGAACAATTTACCTGTCAGATGTATGGATAAGGGAAGAATTTGTGACTAAAACAAGAGATAGAAAACATTACAGGACATAAAATGGGTAATTTTGATTATATTAAATTAAAAAGCTTTTGCACAAACAAAACTAATGAAGCCAAGATTAGAAGGCAAGCAAGAAACTGGGGAAAACTTTTTACAGGCAATTTCTCTGATAAAGTCTTTGTTTCTAAAATATATAGAGAGGGGAGTGAAATTTATAAGAATAAGTCTCCAACAGATAAACTGTCAAAGGATAGGAACAGGCAGTTTTCAGAAGAAGAAATCAAGGCTATCTATATTCATATGAAAAAATGCTCTAAATCACTATTGATTAGAGAAATGCAAATTAAAACAACTCTAAGGTGCCACTCCACGCATATCAGATTGACTAATATGACAGAAAAGGAAAATGACAAATGTTGGAGGGAATGTGGAAAAATAGGGACACTAATGCATTCTTCGGGGAGCTGTGAACTGATCCAATTATTCTGGAGAGCAATTTGGAACTATTCCCAAAGGGCTATAAAACTATGCATACCCTTTGACTCAACAAAACCACTACTAGGTCTGTATTCCAAAGAGATCAAAGAAAAAAGGAAAATATCTTATATGTACAAAAGTGTTTATAGCAACTCTTTTTGTGGTGGAAGAATTGGAAATTGAAGATATGCCTATCAGTTGGAGAATGGCTGAACAAGTTGTGGTGTATGGTTGTGACGGAATCCTATTGTGCTATAAGAAATGATGAGCAGGATGGTTTCAGAAAAACCTGGGAAGACTTATATGAACTAATGCAAAGTAAAGTAAGCAGATCCAGGAGATCATTGTACATAGTAACAATAATATTGTATTATGATTAACTCTGAATGACTTATCTATTCTCGGTGATACAATGATCCAAGACAATTCTGAAGGGCTTATAATGAAAAGTACTATCCACCTCCAGAGAAAGAACTGATGGAGTCTGAATAAAGATTGAAGCATACTTTTTTTTTAACTTTCTTTATTTTTCCTGGTTTTGTTTTGTTTTGTTTTGGTCTTTGTTCTTTTGCAACGTGACTAATATGGAAATGTTTTGCACATGAGTGCACATGTATAATCTATGTTTTGCAATGTTTTGTAAATGAGTGCACATGTATAATCTATGTCAAAGTACTTACCTCCTCAAGGAGAAGGGAGGGGAGGGAGGGAAGGAATTTGGAACTAAAAAATTATTTTAAAAAAGAATGTTAAAAATTGTACATGTAATTGAGAAAAAATAAAATAAAAACATTCTTTTAGAATAAAAGATGGACCTTTCTTTTAGGAAGAAGCTTGGGTTATTGGGTTCTAAAAGAATTTTGCAGTTTCCCATCAATCCAGCTCCCTTCTTCCTATTTAGCTCTGGGCTCAACTCATTGTTCATTTACAGCATTGTTCAAAATATACATGTTGATTGATGAGTTTTGTATAGGTTGTCCATTCAGTTGCACATCAGCATCAAAAAAAAAATAGGCATTCTTCACATATTTTTTTCCTGTGTGGCTAGTTAGGCCAAGCTTGTTAGAATGATTATATATTTCATTTAGGATACTTTGCAAAGTTATGATCATATACACACAAATACACACATGTACATACATAATATATGTGTGTATACATACACATATGTATCTGGAAGGGATCTTGCAGGTCAACTAATCCAGCCCTCTCATCTTATAGATGAAGAAGGAAACATGAAGAGGTTATATAACTCACCCAAGGACACAGGTAGTAAGTGGCAGAGATGATAAAACTAGGTCCTCTGACTCCAAATATCATTTTTTAAACTGTATTATAATACCTCCTTCTGGAGATTCATATAATCTGCAGTTTTAGCCATAAACCATAGTATCCAGATAACTTCACCAGATCTCTAGGAAATCCCTCCTTAACTTGGATTTTGTGCTGGATATCCTCCATCCCATCCAGTAAACCAGGGCCTATCCAGGCATCTTGTTGTCTAACTTGCCACCACATTTCTTTTGTTCTGCTGGAATAGCAGCCTTTCTGATCAGTCCTCTAGAGATTAGTCCTCCCCCAGCCTCGCTCACCCACTTATCTTCAGGAGTTATCCATCTCTGGATCTGAGCTGTCTTTATAGGTAGATGAGTGAGTGAAAACTGATTTAATTCATATATTTAGGTCACCTCAGACCATGTTTCACATCTATCCAGCCATCTATCAGGAAACTGGGGCATACTTTGCGTCTGGTCCTGACATGATATGTGAACCAATCCTGCCATACCTCCCACTTTCTACCTCTTGGTCTTGGTCTGGGAACATTAATAAAATCAATGCTAACATTACTGCAGGAAAGGGCATGGTAATTACCATATGATTCTACTCATAATCTCTGTGACACCTCAGACAAAAAATTATCTCCCCTAGCCACAACTTCCCTGTATGTGTTATATCCGAATATAAACTACTCAAGGGCAAAGGACTGCCTTATTTTTGTATTTGTATCCCCAATACCTAGAACACATTAACATGTGCTTAATACTGCCCCTCTTTTCTTCCTTTTCTTGCTTCCATCCATCCCCCTTTCTGGAACACTTTGGCCAGCATATAGCTCCCGTTTTTATGCTTTACCTGATACTAATGATCAGAAGATAGTAGCACAAGGTTATCTCTGTTGCTATATCTGTCAAGGAATTTTGCATAATTTTGACGTGTGGTAGATACCTTATTGGAGACTAGAAGGGCAACATTTCGTTCTATTGAATCAAATACTGCTTAATAATCAACAGACCATAAGCACAGTGGGATCTCTTCTCTTTGTCTTTCAGTCAATTGTATGATGGTAAAGATGTGGTGTACTTTTGGAATATCACTTATAATAACCTACATGTTCACTAATACTCTTATAAAAGATGCCCTTGATTCATGTATAGATTATCTCATAAAAATATTCCTATAGATAGGAAAACAGGTATATGGGTCATCAGTAACCATCAGTTATTAATGGTATCTTGGTTATGTTTATTTGTTTGTTTTGGTAATTATAAAGTCTTACTTTTTTGTGCCTTGGCATCTTTTCCTCTTCCATGTAATTTGAAAATCTATCCCTTAGCACACTTCACAAGAATATCCATAACTATGATCTTAGAGTCTTCCAGATGGGCTGGTTCCATTGTCCTTAATGGTGAAAGGAGGTTTTTTTTTTTTTAAATAAAAATCTTTTCAGATTATTTTGATCTTTTGTCTTTTTGTTTTCCTTCTTCCAGTTTCATCCTTAAATGGCCTCAGAAACACTTTGCTTAGTTCAGTTGCTCATCATGCTCTCTTTAAATTGTTTTTCTTCACCGCTTCTTGATGTTTTGTAAGGTGATGCTACTCTTAATCTCCCATTCTTCTCAGTAAGATTGTTAAATTGAAAATTTATTTTAAAAGCATTTTTCCCTTCCTCCCTCCCCCTCACATTGAATAAAAAAAAAAGAAAGAAACCCTTTATAGCAAATGTGCATAGTCCAGCAAAACAAATTCCTACATTGGCCATGTAGGCTTAAAATGTATGCCTCATTCTGCATTTTAAATCCATCAGCCCCCAGGCAAGATATGGGTAGTGTGTTTCATCTTCAGTCCTCTGAATCTTTGTCAGTGCATTGATCAGAATTCTAAGGTCTTTCAAAGTTGTTTTTCTTTATAATGTTGTTATTGTGTAAATTGTTCTCTATCTCAGCATGATTTTTCAAATGAATTTATATTCTAAACCTCTTTTGCCTTTGGCTGTCTTTTCTTTCCATTTGGCAAGTAAGTCAAGCTCTTGCTGACTAAGATGTATTTTAGGATCTTTTGGGCCACTTTTATGGCAATTATATCAGTTAGACTTCTGCATGAAATTACCGTGATTGGTGGTTGAAGTGTTTCTTTATTCCTTTCCCATTTTTCAGTGTTAGTAGTTTGTTTGAGTAGTAGCTCCTTAGTAGATGAAAAACTAGCTTAGGAGTTAGGAAGACCTGAGTTCAAATCCCATCTCTGATAGCAAATCATTAACTTCTCAGAGCTCCAGGCACCTTTCTCTCAGACTATAAATTATAGAATAGTTGCCAATATGCTTTAGTAGAAAGTTTCCTTATAGGGAGCTTCTCACACTGATGAAATAACAGGCCTGGTCTCCTCTTTCCCAGTTACTTGTTTAAATAGATCAGATTGAAGTTGTTTTCAGTGCACACCTTATCTTCTCATTTTTATTCTCCTAGTTTTGTATTTTGATTTTTGTTCTAACAATTCAGAGGTCTCACTGTGCACAAACAACTAATTCAGGAATAATTTCTACATCATAAGTTGTTTCCTGTCTATTAAAATAGAATTGCTTCATTTTTTTGTGATTTTCTTGGTGCTCAAAATAGCCCCCTGCCTTCAGCACTTGTGCTTGGTGCACATAGTAAGCACCTAATAAATGCTTTTCATTCATTTTAAAAGTATTTGTATTGTATTGTCACGAGAGATCTGTGTAATATACAAGTTTTTGGATTTTCTCTATCTTTATTCCTGAACCATATTTTCCAATATATTTTTCTTTGTCCTTGACTATTCTGACCTTTGCATTGAAGTCTTAAAATAACAAACTATATATTGCTTTAATTAGGAGGATCTTACTATATTCTTTGTAAAATGTCTGTACTTCTTTATTCTCTGCAGTTGATAATTGGTGCATAAGTTACAGTTATCTCCATGACAGCCTTTTTTGCAAATACTTGTCATTATGATCAAATGTTTCATGAAATCTTATTTCTTGTTGCCTTTGAATACCTGATAAGCCAATTTCTCCAGCTACTTATTTTGCCTCTACAAGAGAAATAAAGGCTTTCTTATTAGAATGTGAACTCTTTGAGGGAAGGTACTGAGTTGGTGTTATTGTTTTGTTTTTGCGTTTCTTTGTATTCCTAACACTTAGTGCCAGGAATGTAGTAGTAGCTGCTTAATAAATGCTTGTTGACTCTTGACTGACTTCAAAGAGAACCTGTGAACCATTAATTTATCCATTTAGCTTCAGTTTCCTTGTGTTATTCAATTTTGTTTATAGCAGGAATGTCAAGATAAATAGCATTCAGTTCTTTTTGTACCATAATATGTCTGTTCACTGGTCATTGAATAAGAATTTTGTATTTCAAGTACCTGCGACTAAGTTAATATTTATAGGCAGTCTAAAAACTGTGAGATTCTTAGTACCAAAGATGCTGGAAAGTGCTGGTAGACAATGGAAAAATGTCCAAAGGACTGTTATTTAAGTTTAATCTGAATTATTAACATTTTCTCCACCACTTTCTAAAGTCTAATCAATCAAAATACATCAAGCCCTGATTTATAGGTTTGCCAGTTTCCAAGATGTAAATGCTCACATTGAAAATGTAACAATCAACTTCAAAGCCAGTTCATCTCAGCTCCAGCATACTTCTGCTTAGTACTCTCTGGAACAATGCCCCATCTCCCTCTCCCCACTCCTCTCACTGTCATTGTAGAAGCAAGGGATGCATAAGATTGAGGACCATTTTGTATTTTTCTTTGTTTCCTGGGTTGCTATGGCCAAATAATTCATCCCCCAAGTAGACTGCTTACTGATGATGAACCACCCCAAACTTAGGTAGGAATTCAGACATAGTACATTGCCAGGACCACATTGGGAGCCTTTTCAACTTGGTAGGATTTGCTAGCCACTCTGCTGATAAAGCCTTTGGTAACTCAAACTCATCTCCCATGCCAGAATGAGGCATTGGAATAGGACTTTGTAGGGTTTAAACTGAGAGCACCACGTTAAGTGTAAGTTCTAATTATAAGACACTGTTCCTTATTTTTAAGGATCTTACAGTCTAATCAAAGGATAAAACTCCATCACAGATATCAGGAGTGCATGTGACAAGTGCATTAAGCAATAAGTAATAAAACCAAGTACCAACCATATTAATCTCTCAAGGCAGTGTCAAGGACAAGCTTTCAAGTACTCTCTGCCTCTGCCTCTGCCTCTGCCTCTGTCTCTCTGTGTCTCTCTGTGTCTGTGCCTGTCTCTCTGTCTCTGTGTCTGTCTCTCTTTTGATGCCCTTAAAAAAATATTATTGTCACTTTCTAGTATTTCCTCCCTTCCGTACTCCCCATTAAAACCCTCACTGTCACAAATAAGTACTGTCAAGAAAAATAAATAAAAACATGTGCCACATCTGAAATTGACCTTATTACTATTGTCCACCATGTCCACCATCTCTTTGCCAATAGACAGGAAGAACACTAGAATGGATCTTGGAGTATAGATTTTTTTTTACCACAGTATTAGAGTTAGGTCTCTCTACAGGCCTATGTAATATTTACTTTGATCCATGATCTTATTGCAATGGATACTTCCTCCACCAAGACAGATCATAACCCATTCACACCTCTTCATGCTTTGGGATTCTCTGTGCTCTTCTGTAATACCTAAATACCTAGAAGATAGACTTCATGTGTTACAGACCTCCCTCTGGGTCTTTTGGATGCTAGTGGAATACATGTGCAACTATTCTTAATTGCTGTATGTAGAATAAGGAAAAGTGAAAAAATTGGGGTAAGCGAGCTACTACTCTGCTATAGTGTTAGTTATTTGTAACTTGCCTTTGATGACTGCATACATGTTTAGTTTTTGTTGTAAATTCAACAAATAAACATTGAAAAAAAGAACATCAGAACTGGAAGGTAGCTTGAAACATAGAATGTTAAAAGACAGAATATAGACTGTTAATACTGGAAAGGACCATGTTACTTCAATTTTAAAAGTTCAACAAATATTGGAATAAAGAATTCAATATACAATTTAACAAATCTTAGAATGTAAACTATTACACCTAGCAAGATACGGTAGATAGAGTGTTACACTTGGATTCAAAGCCTGCCTCTGACACTTCCTAAGTGGGGGGGCTTGAGGGAAATTGCTTTCTCCAAGCTTCAGCTTACTAATCTGTAAAATGGGAATAATGCTTGTAGTGCTTACCTCCTACATTTATTGTGAGGTTCAAGTGAGATCACGTATGGAAAGTTCTTTTCAAACTTTGAAGTTCTATGTAAATACCAGCTGTTATTATTACTAGAATACTCATTATAGCCATGACAGTCTATATTCTATGTTTTAATAATGCAAGATCTGACATTCTTTTTTCTAAGACTTTTTCCATGTCTAACTATCTGTCTTTTAAGGTCTTCTCTATCTCAAACATTCTAAGATCCCTTCTATCTTCTAACATTCTCTATTCTATACTTTAATATTCTTTGTGCTTTATTCTTCTAGTTCTAACATTTTTTGAGTTTATGAATTAAACCCAGAGGATATCCAACAGGGTATATGCAGACGTAAAGAGGTGGTGAGTAAAAATCACAGTGTTCTGTTGTAACCCACTCCTAAGGAAATAAATGGAAGGAAAAAAAACACGGTATTTATTTTTGAGAAAAGTATCTTACAAGTCTGGCCTTCATCTTCACAGTGGGAATCCCTTTAGAAAAATCAGCCTGGCATGCCTCCCAACCAGCACACTCATTTATAACACCATAAAGCTCTGCAGTGATCAAAGGCATTTTAAAGTAATTCCTTACATGTCAACACTTTCGTGACTTGCCTTGAAATTTAAACTGGCAGTTGAAACACTGAGTGTGGCAGGATATCCTGTTCTTGCTCTCCTGGGGTCAATAAGTAGGCTGATGCCTCTCTGGTACTTTGGTTGTGATTTGCCTCCCAAACTCAGGATCTGGGAGGGATTGGGGGCATGTTTAGAACTGTCTGGTTAGTCTAGTTCATAAAACTTCAGATTGGAAGAGATCTCTGTTAATCTAGACCTACTCCTGCCCAAGGTGAAATCTCTTCTATAATTCCAGTTGTGAAGAATGGTTAAAACTTTTCCATATCACTGAAGGAGTGTAAGCAGTCAATCGATCAATACACATTTACTCTATGCCAGGCACTGTCTTAGGCACCAAGGCCACAAAGACAATAAAAAGCAGCCAAGTGTCAAATGATAATAGCACCTCACATTCCCATAGTGTTTTAAGATTTATAAAGAGTTTTCTTCATGAAATAATTCTTTTTTTCTAAGACTTTTTCCATGTCTAACTATGTCTTTTAACTTCCTCTGTATCTCATTCTCTGTTCCAGTTCTAAGGTCCCTTCTATCTTCTGACATTCTAATCTAAGCAATACTGCATTATCTCTCTTTTAGAGACAAGGAACCAGTCTAAGATAGGTAGAATAACTTGTCCACAATCATACCAACTAGCTAAGCATCAGAGCCAGGATTCAAACTCTTATCTTCTGATTCCAAAGTTCTTTGTACTACACCTTGCTTTTTCACTTGAGTGGATCTATTACAAAGGGTAGATGTAGCAGACAGAATTATAGAATCCTATTAGGGCTAAAAGGCCCTTCAGAGATCATAAGATTGAACTAGAAACTACCTTAGAGATAGTCTAACCCCCACATATAATCATAGAAGGGTTGTGACTTGCCCAAAGACACACAACTAACAAAAGGTCCTCTGATTCCAAATCCAGTATTTTATCCCATATACCATGAGATTATCTAGTTCAATAATATAATAATATAATAATTGTCTAATAAAAAAAATTCTTTAACACTTCTAGTGACAGAAAACTCACTACCTCCCAAGGCTTCCCATTCCATTTTTGGACTGTTAGGGATTTTTCTTTTTATAGTAAGCTGGCATTTTTGCATCTCTGTAACTTCTGCCCATATCTACAAGCATGCTTATACTCGAGAGCTCCTCCTAACAGCTATAAACCAAGTCACTGGTGGTGACAAAATATTTTTTCATAGCTCTCAGTGCTGCTTTGTGGAGAAATTTGGTCAGTCTCTATACCATACTGGGATCTCACTCTAAGGTGAGCATGAGTGGAGATAGCCAGGAATAAACTGTCACCACAACCCACAGATCAAAGTCTAGCTTCTATTCCAGTCATCATCTAATACAATTTAAAAGCTTGTGTTTTAAATATAGTGATTTGAGATCAATGAGCTTGGCACATTCGCTGCAACTTACAGTCTTAGCAAGTGGCCTAGAGCATTGTGTGAGGTTAAGTGACTTGCCCATGGTCACAAAGCAGTCTGTGTCAGGACCAGGACTTGAACCCAGATCTTCCTGGTTCTGAACCAGCTTTCTATTCACCATGCCACACTGATGCTCTTGATTGATTAGCAACCAAAGAACCCAGCCCTCATGAAAATCAGGCAGTGGGTCTGTGATCATTGATGTTTTTTATTCTTAGAAGTAATAATAATGCCAATAACTCAGCAGTTTATAGCACTTTAAGGTTTATTAAGTGCTTTTATCACAATTGCCCTGAAGGATAGCATAAAAATTACTTTTTTTTTACAGATGAGGAAATAGGATAATAAAGGTTAAATAACTTAAATATAAAGCTGCACAACTATTAAATGTCAAAACTGGATTTTGGATTCAGTTTTTCTGCTCTTGAGTCCAGTTCCTTTTCCGTTGCACCATCCTGCTTCTCTTAATTATGGCATTTTTTTTCCCTCTCTGCTTTATTTATTTGGAAGTGGATATCAGAACACGTAAGTCCTTTCACTCACCGCCTCGAACTGGTGTTGATTATTCCTTTAGGGTTAGAAGGGAATGAAAGATCATTTAGTCTAATCACAGTCTAATTGCAGATGAGGAAACTGAGGTTCAGATAGCATCAGTGAACCATCCACAGTCACATAGCTAGTAGTTAGAGTTGGTCCTTGGAGCCAGGTCTCCTAAGCCCAAGGCTCTATTTTCTATACTACACTGAAAGTTCACTTAAAATACCTGTAGAGAACATGTACCAACCCTCTCGTTTGATAGATTAAGAAACCAAGACTCAGGGAAGGGAACTGGTCCAAGGTCACACAGTCAATTTAGTAGCAGAGCTGGCATTAGAACAAGTATTCTGACTCTTAAGTCCAGTATTAATTTTTTTTCATGGGAAGTTGTGTTTCCTGAGATGTTCTTTCAGCTAGTGATATAGACCCTCGAGGAAGAGAAAAAGTGAGGGTAGAAGACTTGGGGAAGGCTGGAAGAGACATTGGGAAATAATCTCTTAATATTTATTTTAATATTATGTCAAGAACCATAAAGGTTATAGAAACAGAAACTTGGAATAGCTGGGGCTAATGATCTGTATGTCTGAAATATATTTCAGTTGCCTATGTAGTTGTGTAAATTTAGAGAATGGATGAAAATTGATTGGCAAATTTAGTCTAAGAAAATTCTTATATTGAAGAAGTTTTGACTGGAAAGGTTAGCTTACTCAGTAGTCTACCTAGTAAATAAATGGTCTTAGGTATTTATCCCTCAACTTATTACTAAGCGACTTGATAATAAAATGAATGTTCTTACTACATAATTGGGGTCAGAAGATTTTGATCCAAATTCTAGATTACCTACTTATCAGCCATGAGTCATTTTCCATTTCTAGCTCTAACAGCTACAAGGGACCTTAAGGGATTTTTTATGGGGTTGGTGTGTTTGTCCTTCATTTTCAAAGAGGATCATGACGTCAGGGAAATGATGATATGACTTGCAGTTGACTTTGAGTGAGGGAGGGCTGTACACAGTTACCTGCCTCACTTTCTCTTCCAGAGCCATCTGGGTCCAGTGGCCAGATATTCATCAGGACGACTGGAGATGGCCCAGGAAGCAATGAGGTTCCATGGCCTTTTTAGGCTAAGGCCTTTTCAGGTTTTCACTTTCAGTGAGGTAACACCCATTCAGTGAATATAGGCCTCTTTAAGAAGTAAGTCAAAGGATGGCCCCTTTAATTAAAAAAAAAAAATCAAACTGGTTTAGGAAGACCCTCCAGGTTGCTGGTCAAAAGAGAAACAGTTACTGTTGACATTCACTTTGAGCCAGGAGGGCCCAAAATATATGGGGAAAAAGCACTGGATGTTAAGCCAAGAGTCCAGGGTTCATATAGCCTTTCTGACATCTGTATGACCCTGAGTAATCCTCTTTACCTTTCTGATTTTCAGTTTACTCATCTGTAAAAAGGGAACAATATATAAAAAAGGGAACAATATCACCTACCTCACAGACTTATTGTAAGGATGGTCCCTTATAAATCTTAAAGTATTATCTAAATGTTTGTTATTACGTTCCAAGAACCTTTCAAACCCTAACATTCTGTGCTTTCAGATCCCTTCCAACTCTGATAGCTCACATTAATATAGCACATTAAAAAAAAAACTTATAAAGCACCTTCCTTCCCATAACCCTATGATGGTAGATAATGCAAGCATTTTGGGGTCATATATATTTTATAGATGAGGAAACTGAAGCTCACAGAAGTGGTGTCTAGCCCAGGATCAGAACTGAGACTTGGACCAGAGTCTTCTGATGCTAACTAAGATCAATGTTCTTTCCACTCTGTATTACCTACATTGATAGCCTTGTTATATACTGCATTCATAGTGTTTAAATATTTTCTAGTATCCTTTGTTCTAAAAAATAAGCTTGTGACATTCTCAGCCCCCTTTTAATGCCGACTTTGGAAATTTAGGTGGGTAAAAAAACCTTAAACAGTAATTTTTCTTAAATAGCCACTAGGGGTCAGCATATCACATATCAAATTTTAATAGACGAGAACGGCAAGCTAACAGGAGGCTCATCGGCTTTGTATCTCTTTCAGCCACCCGTGTATGTATACTGTTACAAGATAACAGCAATAGGTTTTGTAGCATATTCAGCAATAGATTTTGAATAAAATTGAAGATATGATCAACCTTAGCCTAAGAGCTCACCTTGCTCAGTCTCATATTATCACTGGTTGCGTAAAACTTCATTCAGTTCCTGAAGTCTTTTCAGGTGGGGCAGTATTTTTATTTAACTCTTGTTATAGAATGCTTAAAAACTGGAAGGAAATTTTTCATCGAGTTAAATGTCCAAGGAGAATGAACAAAATTCTGTAGTGGCTTCTTTTTAAAATGCAGGTGGCAGACAGTGATATGGATGTGGAAAATAAAATGTAATGGCTGTGAGGACGGTGAGAGGACTCTTCCCCAACCATATCATATGAGGATTAATTGAAGGAAGTGGGAATTACGTAGCTTATAGAAAAGACATGGAATGGAAATGATCACCATCTTCAATTCAATTCTCCTAGCCTCTTAAGAGCTGTATTATACACTGAGCATAATAAAGACAATGAAAAATGGGTTCTTCTCTCAAGAAGCTTATGATGTAGTAGACAAAAGAGTATTGTACTAGCAGCCAGAAAACATGGGCATAGTTCTGGTTCTGCTTCTAACTTGCTTTGTGACCTTGGTCAAATCACAACCTGTCAGCCTCCCTCATATTCCTTATCTGCAAAAATAAGAAGTTTGGAGGGGATAATCTCTAAACTTTCTTCCATTTCTAATATTCCATGACTTTCTTGGTGTAATATCAGAGGATAGCACCTAAACAAAGAAGTGGAAGTTTCAGGGAAAGAGATTTGGGTTCAGTATAAGGAAGAACTTCTTAATAATTAGAACTATCTAAAGTGGAATGATTTGCCAGATTAAGTAGTACATTTCTCATCACTGGAAGTGTTCAAGCAAAGGTTGGATGACCACTTCTCAAGGATGTTGTAGAAAGAATTTATCCATTCATTAGGAGGTCTAACTAGAAAACTTTGAAGGCCCTTTTTAATGCTGGGATTCTGAAAATTTGTAAACAGTCAGTTACTAAACCAAAAAGTGTGAAACTCATTGGTTTCTGATACCAATTACATATCAAATTTGAAAGCAATTTCCCATGTCAATGAGGATAATTGAAACTTTAAAGTTATTTTCATGACATTTGTATAGGACTTAATGTACATAGCATTTAGTCATAGTCTGTTAAGAGTTGGAAGGAACCTTAGAACACATCATTTTATGACATAGAGTGTTAGAACCTAGAATGTTAGGGTTGAAAGGGAACTTAGAGCATAGGATGTTAGGGTCAGAAGGGAGTTTAGAACAGGGAATTTCAGAACTGTGAGGGATCTTGCAGATTATCTAGTCTAACCCTTTCATTTATTTTCAATATTTTATTGATGCCTTTTGATTTTGCTATTACAGTCTTTTTCTAGTACCCAAACTCTTCATTTTATAAATGAGGAAATTTGGGTCCAGAGAGAAGAGAGAACTTGCCAAGGTCACAGTGACAAAAACTCAGATTTTCTAGCTTCTGGTCTAGTGTTTTTCTACTGTGTTATTTCTTTTTAGGGAACAAGCACAAGAAATATTCAGTTACACAGAATAGCTGAGACTATTGACCATGAAGTCTAATTTATTTGAGACATATCTACTGCATTCAAAGAAGAAAATATTGCTTTCAGTAATGTATTGAGCTGTTAGCATCTTCAGCCTAACAAAGCCCTCAGTGGGGAGAATCACCCATCAGTGCAAACTTGGCACTTTTCATTTTCTGATCTCTAATTGTCATTTGTGTGGTGTACTTGTTGTTACTGCAAGATGCCAAATGTACTTATGCATTAGATGCATATTAAATAACTATCCAAACATCAAGGTCATAGTTCTAAGAAAGGCTGCCCCATTGAGGTACCTTGCAGAATGAAATTGATTTCTTGTGATGGTACATTCTAGAATCTTGCTGACAAGGAGAAACAATTGATGTGAGGCATTATTAAAGCCTTAAATGTTTCTTCCTTGTTAATGCTCTTTTACAAGCTTGAGGTAACTGATAGTGCCTAAGGAATTGGCAGAAGCTTCACTTAGAAATACAATGGGGAAAGAAGTCAGTAAAATCCAGTATGTGGAGGTACTACATGGGACTCTCACAGTGAATTGAAGTGCAACAATTTAAGGGCTTGCCAAATTCTAGGTCCCACAGATACGAAGACTAAAACAAAACAGTTCCTGTCCTCAAGGAGCATACATCTTTTTGGAGTTATGGATAGATAGATCATTAGAAATGAGACAATTTCAGGAGAAAGATCACTAAAAATTATGTGTATCAGGAAAATCTTTGTATAAGAGATGGCACCAAAACTGAGCATTGAAGGAAGGTAGCTGGGGATTCTGCGAGGTGAAGGTGAGGAAGGAGGCCAGTCCTGGCATCTGCAACGGCACAGAGATGGGAAATGGGCAAAGCTCAGGGAACAACTAGTGGACTAGCTTGTCTGGAATGAAGAATGTGCAAAGAGGAGTAATATGAAATATCTGGAAAGCCATATTACAGAAGGCTTTAGCTGTCAGGCTAAGGACTTGGTAGTTTATCCTAGAGGAAATAGAGAACTATTGAGGATATTTGAACAGCAAAGTAACATAGTCACACCTGCAACTTAGGGATGTTAATTTGGCATCTGTGTTGAGGATGGATTGGAGAGGGGAGAGACTGAGCTCAGGGAAACCAAGTAGAAGGTTACTGTAGTAGTTGCAGGCAAAGTATAATTTGATGAAAGTCTGAACTAGGAGAGTGGTTGTATGCATGGAGAAGAGGGATGTACAAGACATAGTAGAGGTAGAATCCACAAGCCTTTCTGGGAATTTGGATGTGGAAGGGAGAAGAGATATAGAACAAATAGCTTCAGTATATGGTAGATTTTTAAAAATTATTTTTGAGTTAACAGAAATCTATTTTATTTTCTACCCACCATCAACCCCATTGGGGGAAAAATAAAGAAAAGCAAATTCATTGTAACAAATATGCATAATCAAGCAAAACAAATTCCCTCATTGGCTATGCTTTTAAAAATGCATTTCATATTCTACACCTGAATCCATTACAGGTAGTGGATAGTGTACTTCCATCACTGGTCTTCTGAAATCATGGATTGTTTTTGCATTGATCAGAGTTTTTACAGCTTTCTAAGTTTAATATCCTAGATATATTATTATTAATATTTTTTAAACACGAGAGATACCTTCTGACATGTTTGTAGGTAGCAAGGAAGAAACCAGTGGAGAAAGAGAGGTAGCGATGGGTGGGAGGAGGTGGATATGTCATTGAGGAGGTGAGGCCCCAGAGGAGACAGGAGCAAGAACACAAATAGAAATTGGTCTTGGCAAGAAGAAAGAATACTTCATCAGAGAATGGAGCTAAGGAGGAGAAAAGAAGGCAGATGTGAAGGAGTTTTGATGTATGAAGTAAGGGAGAAAGTGTAGCTCACACCGGATGGATGGCCTTGATTTTTTTCCATAAAAGTGGGAGGGGGAAATTCTTTGGGAAAGAGAGGAGGAGTGAAATAGGTGAGACTTGAAGATCGAAGAGAAGATTTGCAATTGCTTTTCTGGAGAGTGTGATAGAAAGTCAATCAGTGAACAATAAAAGTCTTACTATGTAGCAGTTGAGATTAGATGTCATAAATTTGTAGTGGACTCATCATATTTTGCCTGACTAGAAAAGTTGGATGGTGGGGGTAACCTAGAGTTTGGGTTTGTTAGGATTAAATGACAATAGAATAAGAGAGCAAGGAATTCAAAGGTAGAGGATAGTTTATCATTAAGGTGATGAATCACTGGTCTTGATAAGGATATGACTCTGAAGGGAAGAAAGTGAGACCAGAGCAGGGGCAATGGACTGGGAGAATAAGGAAGGGGTGGCAAGACTGGTGCTGTCAGGGAGAAGAGGAAGAATAGGCTTAGGAGGAGTGAGGTAGAAGGGTTGAGGAGCTGACAGGAAGTTATGATCTACGAAGACTTAAAGCTAGTTTAGTTCTCATGTTAAGAGATGCATCTTCTCTGGCCATAAGGGCCTGGATTACATTCTCACCTCTGCTTGTTAGCTTTGTGACACTGATCAAGTGACTTCCTCTCTTTGAGACTCGGCCTCTCTATTTGTTAAATGAAGATGGTGCTTTCTGCACCAACTACCTCATCAAGGTGTTGCGAGGATCCAGTAAGATAATGATTGCAAAATCACTTACAATTGCTTACTTACTGCAAAAACCTCTTAATTGGTTTCCCCATCTCTGCTTTTTCTCTCTCCCCTAATCCTACACTAACAGAGTAGTTTTCCTAATATATCAATTTTATATTGCCATTACCTTCTTAAAAACTACCATCGCTCTCACTGTTGCTCTAAAATTATTATTGCAAGTTTCTTTCCTGTATTGAAGTGAAATCTTTCTGCCTATATTTTCTACCCATTGGTTTCAACTCCCCCCTCTGAAGATTCACAGGACAAGTGTATCATTCCTCTCTACAACAGCTTTTTAGATATCTGAAGACAGCTGTCATGTCCCTCTGTCTTTTCTTTTCCAGAGTAAAGATAATAGCTGCCTTCACTAAGGCTCCATTTTGTGGACTCAGGTTCTCAAAGGCTGTGCCAGTAAAGTATGAGCTCTGGCAGCTTTTATCAAGTGGGAAAGGCTTTAAGGACCAGCCTGGTGATAGACTGTGTGTCCCACCTTTCTAAGTGTGAAGGTTTACCAGGTTTTCCACAGGATAATGAATTTTCTGGTCACAGCAAATCATTAAGTCACTTTCTGAAAGTATTAGTAACTGTACTACTGGAGGGAGTGTCTACATTAATGTTATCATAGATACTGGTATTGAAGAATAACTGATATTTATATAAATAGTGCTTTAAAGGTGACAAAATTGAGTTCCATCTATCATCTCATCTGACTTTCACAACAGATCAGTGAGCTAGCTAGTCCAACTATTGCTCTTCCCTATTGTATAGATGAGGAACCTGAGACTCAGAGAGCTGAAGGGTCTTGTCTAAGGTCACATAATCAGTAGTAGTCTGAGCTGGGACTCAAACTCAAGTCTTTTCCTTGCCCTTTCCATTATACATAATGCTTCTTATAATTAGTTTCCTCAGTAGCCCTCATGTGACATAGTTTGGTGTCCCATCACCATTCTGGTCATCCTCTTCTTGATTAGCTAGTTGAATAAGTCAAAGAAATGTTTTTCAGTATTAACCTCTCTTGTTTTTCCCCTTTATTCCTTTCAGGTTCGAATGGTGAAAGATGGTGACCCCTCCTGGAAGCCCACTTTCATTGTAAAACCTGATAGTGGTTGTCAAGGTGATGGAATCTACCTCATTAAAGACCCCAGTGACATTCGAATGGCAGGACACCTCCAGAGCAGGCCAGCTGTGGTCCAGGAATACATCTGTAAACCTCTCCTCATTGACAAACTGAAATTTGATATTCGTCTATATGTCTTACTAAAGTCTTTAGAACCCTTAGAGATTTATATAGCCAAAGATGGACTCTCTAGATTTTGTACAGAGCCATATCAGGAACCTAACTTTGGAAATTTACATCATGTATTTATGCACTTAACCAACTATTCATTGAATATCCACAGTGAAAACTTCATTCATTCTGACAATGCCAATACCGGCAGCAAAAGGACTTTTTCCAGCATCCTTTGTAGACTCTCTTCCAAAGGAGTTGACATTAAGAAAATCTGGTCGGACATTATTTCTTTGGTCATTAAGACAGTTATTGCACTGACACCAGAGCTCAAAGTATTCTATCAATCTGACATACCAGCAGGGAGGCCTGGGCCAACATGCTTCCAGGTAAGCCTTTAAATCACTGGTACATAATCATAACTGAGAAGGTTCCTTTTGTTAGAAACTTTAAAACATAAAATTCTGGAGCTGAAAGAGACCTTAGAACATAGGAAATAGACCATGGAATATTAGAACAGAAAATAGGATATTGGATCTGGAAAGAACCAAAGAAATCACCTAACCCTATCCCCTCCTTTCATGGAAGAAGAAACTAGGATCTAGACAGCTAAAGAAATGTTTATCGGTAAGGGTGAAGCTAAAATTTATTATTGAGGTTCACTCTGACAGGTGTCCATTTACTTGTCAGAACTGGAAAGGACCTTAAGAATGTCAGAACTGGAAGAGGTCCCTTCCTTTACAGATGAGCAAACAGAGGCCCAGAAAGAAGAAGTGATTTTACCTGAGCAGTAGATGAAGTCTCATACTGATGAATGGTCATCCAGTCTTGGCTTGTATACTCACAGTGACCTTTACTTCCTGTGATGTTTCATTTGCTAGTGCTTACCTTACATATCAGATGGACTAGAACAGTTCCATCAGACTTGGAAGCAGGAAACATGTATCATCTTTGAAGGCTGGGTATCATCTTTGAAGCACTTGATGATTAAGAATGATAAACATTGGCCTCTCCTGCTCGTCAGTCCTTGTCCTTTCGTGAGCATCTCATTTCCCAGGCCAGGTCTAAAGTTAGACAGATAATATTACTGCCTTGTCTTAGAAGCATAATCATTCTTGTTCTTTGATCATGTATTATTAAACAAGCCTGTAATACTGATCGTTTTCCACAAACTTTCTATAACTTGGGAGAAAGACAAAGAAACCTTCCACAAAACGTCCATCTAAATTTCCATTTCAGAAAGAGTAGATTGATCTGGAATCAGAAGATGGTGAAAAAAGCAGTATACTTGGAATCAGAAAACCTAGATTCTAATCCTAGTTCTCCCACTCAGTAGTCACTTCATTGTGGAAAAATCATTCAACCTCTGTGACCACCCTTAGTTTTATCATATGGAATTTAAAATGGGGGACAGTAGTACTTGCTGTTTATTAATTATGCAACTGTCCAAATCACTTTACTTCTATGGGTCTCCATTTTTCATCTGCAAACTTGGAATAATATTATATACCACCTATATGAATTTAGGGCAAATCCCCTCACTTCTCTATGCCTTAGTTCCCACATTTGTAAAGTGGATATTAGAATATTTCTGTGACCTCCCTAAAAAAGAATAATGTGTGTAGAAGTATTTACAAAATGCTTTATACATTCAGGCAGTCATAGTTAATGTAGCATTGCCTACAATAGGCAATTATAGTACCTGAAAGAAGACCTTTGATCATAGAGGTGACTCAGAATTCTATTTATCATTCCCAGATTTTAGGATTCGACATTCTTCTAATGAAAAATTTGAAGCCTATGTTGCTAGAAGTAAATGCAAACCCCAGCATGAGAATAGAACATGAACAAGAGGTAAGCCATCTCTCTCTCTCACTCACTCTCACTCTCGTTCTCTCTTTCTTTCTCTGTCTCTCTCTCTCTCATGTCATCATCTTCTATGTTATAAATATTTTCAAGGTTAACGCTTCAAAAAATGCAACATTTTGTCTATCTGGGGCCTTCCTCCCTCAGTGGAGGTCATATTGTTACTACTTCTTAAGAAAGGATCTTCATGAGTGGCAGCAGCCAAAAAAAGAATCATCCTTTAGTAGTTAAACCTCTCGGGATGTGCCTCTTCTAATCTAGCTAGGCTGGTTCTTGGAATACAGATGGACATATAGTCCACAGTTAAACTCAGAGAGTTTCAAACTTGGCTTGGACCTGTCAGAGTTTGGACTCTAATGGCATAGCTGTCAAGAAGGGCCAGAATATCCCAATAATTAGGGAAATATCTGGAGTTAGGAGAAGATAACCTTTGCCTGGGAAATGGAACAAGAAAGGCTGGAGACTAGAGGCAAGGCTGGCTGATTACTACAAAGACTATAGGACAGTGAAATCTCAGGGCCTGAGCAGAGTGACTAAGATAGTTGTTGATCTGAGCACAAAGCTAAGCAAATTTTTTGAAGATTAGAGAGCTAAAATTCAAGAAGGGCAGAAGAGTTTGTATTTTTTTCTAAATCCAAGCTGCTTCCTGGACAATTAGGCCTTTTTATTCCAAGGGGATATATGACCTTTTCTTGCCAGTACTGATACCCTTCATGGTCTCATGTGGGGCTTGCTGATTCAGCCATTCCTGATAAGTTGTGGATTCATGTAGTAACCTTCCAAAATCCAGAGTCACCTCCATACCATTTTAGAGGATGTTTTACATCAATAATCTGACGGATTTGTGATATGTTAATAGAGTTGTTTCTTACAGTGATACAGATTGTGACCCATTCAAACCTAGCCATCCTGTGCTACCTTTATGCAAATCCTCCTATGAATTCTCCCTAGGAGTGGGGAGGGGCATGTAGAACCCTACCTACTTGAGATCTGATCTAGATTTTTTGATATTTCATTAATATTTTTAAAAGATAAAGCATCTAGAAATATACTGATTATTAATATTCTTTCAAATCTGGATATTTCCAATCTTGTTAAACTTGGAATGTCATGTAGAAATATCCACATGCCGGTCTTTCATATTTTTAAGGTCTTGAAAAATAGAAATGGGTAGCCTTTTCCATCAAATTTGACATGTGCTAATTAATAATTACCAAACATATCATCAAACTGAAATTATGTGAATGTGATTTAATCCTGTTGACATGTCTAGTTCACAAATATAAACAATCATTTAAAAAAATTCTCATCAATTCTTTTGGTCATCATTCTTATAATAAAATAACATACATAAAGTGTTTGTGATTTTTTAAAATCTAGACTTGCGATTTCATTGGTATAAGGAACGTCTGGCAAGGAAACTCCATCTACTGCTGCAGATCGGCAACTGCTTTAAAACTTATAGCATTAGAGAGTTGCTAAGTGGCTTGTCCTGGGTCACTTAGCCTCTGTGTGTGTGTATGTGTGTATGTGTGTGTGTGTGTGTGTGTGTGTATGCAATATGTGTTTATATATGTATATATCTTCTCATCATTATACATATATTTATATCCACATCTTATATGTGCATATGTATATATAAATGGGGCTGTATAAATATCCCCACATAGTTATATATGCTATATATTATATTTATATATGTATTTATATTATATGTATGTGTATAAAAGATGGGGCTTGAACTCAAGTCGCTGTGACTCTAAGATCAGCTCTCTATGTACTATATTATTTTTTCTCTCTCATTTATAATTTACAAAGGATTTTTTAATATAGCCTATCATTTGATCTTTAAGAGAGCCCTATGGTAGGGAGGGGAGGTACTATAAGTATTGTAATCTCCATTTTATCATGTGATTGGGTCAAGGCCATATAGTAAAGGAATGACAAAGCCAAGATTTAGCCACATCCCCTTCCTTCAAATCTAGATTTCTTTCTAGTCTCTCAAAACTGCCTCCCTAGGAAGGAAGCGGAGTATACATTTCCTGTGAGGTCAGTAAATAGTCTAAATATTATTGTCATCCATTTAGTGGTAGGGAAAGTAAGGCTCAGAGTGGCAAAACAAAACACCCATAGTTGCACAGCTAGTAAATGACAGATACAGGACTTTAACCTAAATCTTCAGACTACACTACTATACCATTACAGGTATAAAAATCACTCATAAAAGTCAATTCTTGCCAAATTCCTTGAAAAATTGTAAATGTGTAGTGTGTGTGTGTGTGTGTGTGTGTGTGTGTGTGTGTGTATCATGGCACCCCCACATTCAATGTATGTGGTTTGTAGAAGGAAAATTGACTTTTGGTCAGAAGATTTGGTTTACATTCTGCCTGCCATTTACTAGTTCTGTAACTGATGAGGATGTTGTTTTCAGTTTCCCCACTTCTTAAACTGAAAATAATAATGCTTAAATGACTTACCTCATTGACTAAGCTGTTATGAAGATAAAATAAGGTAATATATGTAATGTGCTTTGTTATCACAAAGTTCTAAGAAGTTGGTTATTTTATATAAAAGGCTTGTCACCTCTAAGACTGAGTCAATGATATTTTTAATTGTATTCTATATCCTAACATTTTCACAACTTAATAGTCAGGAATACGGCTTAAGCTAATACAGACAATGAAGAGAGTATGCATTTAGCACTGAAAAAACTGTCTTCACTGTAACATAGAATCCTTTGTAATTCAAGCTTTCTCCAGGGGTGTTTGAAAATGTCCCAAGTCTTGTCGATGAAGAAGTAAAAGTAGCAGTAATCAGAGATACTCTCCGCCTAATTGATCCACTGAAGAATAAGAAAAAAGAAAACCGGTAAGCATTTTTATATAATTTGCTTTTCATCATCAGTACTTTATAATGTCTTAAATTGGGTAAGTTAAATTCTTTGGGCTGCAAAAAAAATTGCATTCCAGTTTATTTAAAACATTTAAAAATATTGATAGTATATGATTTACATATCAAGTAATCTAATAATCACATTTGCCATTAATGAATAACATGGCATCTAACCAGAGTGACTCACAAGATTGAGTATTAAAAGATATGCATATTAATCTGGCACATGGGGCTTGATTAATGAATACTTGCCCAACAGAGATCAACTTTGGAATAAATCACTTGTAGAAGTCATTTCCCCCCCAAATTTCTTGCAAAATAGTAATGTAACACCCATATTTATATTGTATTTCCCTTTGAAGATCTCAAAAACCTTCAGTATATTCTTGAATGAATAATCAAAAATGTTAAAGTTTGAAGGGACCTTAGCACATAAAGTTAGAATCTAGATCATATAAAGTTATAGCTCTGTGACCAAAAACATAGATGGCTAGAATTCTGAAGTACTTACCACTCAAAATGGATCTGTGATCTCATCAATGTGGTTAGTTACTCCAGCAATGCCAATTGCAACCTCTCTGTGACTACTCATCCTGGACAACTCCTACATGTGTCTTCCCAGAAAATGCTTTGTCATTCTTGATATTTTGATAAGACCAGTAGACACACAACACAGGCTATCTTTTGGTTATCTTTTCCTCTCACCAGATGATCAGTCCATCTTTTTTGCTCATACATTTTTTTTTCTTGTAACTCTCCTTTGTAATTCCTTTTTTTTTTTTTTTAATAATACTTAATGATACCTACCATGTGCCTCTCCACTGCTGTCTGGATGATATTCATTTTTCAATTCTTTAGATTAGTGTTGACTTCTAGCCATATGATGCCACCAGTAGGATACTGGAATTAGAAACATGGATCTTTGTTTCAGGGAAACTTTGTTCATTAAAATAACATTGCAATCCAACCCACTTTATTTCTTTTATTTAATTTTGGGCCTAACTTTCTATTTTTAGTGTTTGTCCAAATATATACATTTATATATGTGTGTATGTGTATGTACATATACACATACACATACATATGTATATATATGTGTGTGTGTGTACATCCCTACATGTATGTGTATACATGTGTGGTGGATGAGCTTTCTAGATTGTTCATCTAACTGCCTCTCAAAGTCTGGAGGATAGCCATCCTTCATTCACTCCATATTTCTAAGTGGATTTTAGACCAAACTCTTTAGGGTGAGAGTGATCATGAATCTCCTTCAGGAGGCTTTACAGTGTTCCAAAACTTGATGAAATTAATACAATGTCATCTTCAAATAGAATCATCTGGAAGACGGTGAGGTCTTTGGCATTATTCTCTTCAACTTAGTTTCTATGCTGAATCCCTTCCATTAAGTTGTAAATATCTTTGGTGAGCATTTGGCTCCTTGTTTTATGCTTTGCCTGACATTAATAATCAGAAGGTTGTTAAATGGAGCTGTTATATTTTTCAAGCAATCATAAATTGTTGACATAGGCATAGGAGACACCTTGTTGGAGAAGAATTTGTAAGGTGGCATTTTGCTTCGCCATATTGAATGGTTTTTTTTAAGTCAACAAACAGTAAGCACAGTGGTATCTTATATTCTCTATATCTTTCATTCACTCTTATGATGATAAAGATGTGTTCTACTTTGGAATATCAGTTGTGAAAATCCATCTATTTCTTTCTAATATCTCATGAAGGATGTCAGTACATAAAAATTTTATGTAAATGGGAAAGCAGGCAGGCATATAGGTCAATAGTTTATATTTTCTCAGAAAATCTTTTCTGTAATTATAAGGCAGTTATGAGGTTTTTTTTCAGTGCCATTGGTATTCTCCCCTCTCTTAGATACCTTGAGAACCTATTTACCTCAATATCCCTCCCCCCCCCAATTGTGATGCCTCGTTCATGGGCCTCCTTTCTTTCTACTTGGTGTACTCTAGATGCTTCTATTTTCTCCTCTCCCCCTCATCCCTTTCCCTATTTCTCTCCCCATCTCTCTTTCTGTTTGTCTTTTCCCTTCCAACTCTCTTCCCCTCTTTTATCTTTCTCCCTTCCTCCCTTTCTTCCCTCTTCCCCCACCCTCTCTCATTCCCCCTCTCCATGATCCTCTTTCCCCTCTCTGTTTTCTTTCTTTCCCTTCTGCTCCTCTTCTCCATCTCTTTCTTCTCTTTGTCCCAACTTACCTATTTTCCTCTCTTTCTACTTCCTTTCCTCCCTCTGTCTCTGTTCCTCTCTCATTTTCTTTCCCTCTTTCTCTCCCTCTCCTCCTCTTCTTCCCTCTCCTCTCCCTCTGTGTATTTATTTCACTATTTCAAGAATTTATGATTTCTTTCATAACTGTGAGTCTTTTCTCCAACAATGAAGATTGTGGCCTTAGATTGTGTTCATGAGTTGCTTTGTTGAAAATAATTACCTGGTGGTCAGAAAGTAATAATTAATTAATGATTAGTAAATTAGTGACCTTTTCTTAATGAGCCTTTCTGCATTTAGCTAGCTCCAAATTATAGCTTGCACTGCCCAGACACAGTCTGCCTCTGGGCCTATAGTCTAATCCTTTCTAGCTTGGTGGGACCTATTGAGAGTCAGAGGCTACCTCCATTTGTGCTGATGAAGTATCATAAGTACTGATTTTGAGGCTGCCTCTACTTCCAATAAAAGTTCTAAAACTCCTTGAATGAATGGAAAGTCTCTGTTACTGAATTATCCTGTTGCTTATATTGGTGACTTTGTTTCCTGCTCAATTATAATAAGATTGCATAAAGGACAAGTAAATTTACTATTTCAATTCTTTTAAGTAATATTTTCTAATGGTTAGACTTCTAGGCTGTAGGGAACCATTAGAAATCACTTACTTAATTTCATTCTGCTTCAACTAGGTTGGCTTGCCAGTCCTGTTTGTGATGATGGCTCCACAGTTTGTGTTGGTGGTGGGCCCTTTTTCATAACAGTTGCACACATCCAATCTTTTGCCAAGTCATTTCTACTTTCACAACATCTCTTATTTCCCTCTCTCTACTTACACAGCCATCATGCTGGTGCACTTCACACCTAGCTGGCATCCCTTGTCTCTCTCCACTCTAATCCATCTTCCACTCAACTGTCAAAGTGATCTTCCTAAAATTTGGGTCTGACCATGTCATCCCATCCTCACCCCTCCGTTCTATAAAATTCATTGGCTCCTTATTATCTGTAGGATAAAATAATAAATCTCCTACTTGGCTTTTGAAGCCCTTCACAACTTGGTCCTTTCTAGTCTTTTAAAATTTTACTCTCTTTCACCTACTCTATGATCTAGTGACATTGATATTCTTACTATTCCTCCCACTTAACACTGATTTCCTGACTCTGCCTTTTCACTGGCTGTCCCCCTTACCAGCTCTTCTTCTATGTCTCTGTCCCCTGGCTTCCCTTGCTTCCTTCAAGTCTTAGCTCAAATCCCACCTGCTACAAGAGAACTTTTCCAGTGTCCTTGTCCCCTCCCCAACCCCCAAGCCCATTGCCAGTTCTGTCTCTGTGACATAATCTCACATTTATACTACACGCAAACACACACACACACGCGTCAATATATATCAATATCAATCATATACATATTTGTTTGCAAATATGAGTTTTTTTTTCTTTCTAAAAAATACTATTTGTCATATGAGATAGTTCTTGGGGAGGAAAATAAAGGAGGGATATTTGGGATAATTATGATGACAGTGTCAGAAACAGAAAATATCAATGGAAACTCATTTTAAAAAATAATATGAACATCTTGAAGGCAAGAACATGTCTTTTTAATTTCTTTGTATCTTCAGCACTCAGTGCAGTCCCCACACATAATAAGCACTAAATAAATCCTTGCTTTTTACTCTTGTCCCACTGGACCATGGCTTCAGAGAATGGACCAAAAACAAGGTCTGAAAGTATTGTTATTCCAGGGCTCAAGAATGGGTATAAACTGGACAAGTGGAAGGGGAGAGGGAAGAAGGGGCATTATAGGTGGAACAACAAACTTGAACAAAGACCCCAAGGTGTGTATATACTCAGTTAAAGTTAACTAGTCCAGTCTGATGTAGAGTACATGAAGGGGGCTGTTGCTTAGGGCCAGATTATGATTGGCTTTGACTTCCAGGTTAAAGGGATCAGATTTTATTCTGTAGACAATGAGGAATCACTAAAACTTTTGGTATGAGGGAACAATAGAATCACAGACAGCAGCTATGTACTGGGAAGTTTACTTTAACAGTAAGTGTCATGAGTAAATCTTGCTCTCACCGGATTTGATCTGAGGAGGGAATACCATACACACTCAACTGGGTATCTTACCCCACAGGAAAGAAGGAGGAAGAAGATAAAAAAGGGGGGACGATAGAAGGGAGGGCAGACAGGGGAGGAGGTAATCAAAAACAAACACTTTCGAAAAGGGACAGGGTCAAGGGAGAAAATTCAATAAAGGGGGACAGGTTAGGAAGGAGCAAAACATAGTCTTTCACAACATGAGTATTGTGGAAGGGTTTTACATAATGATACGCATGTGGCCTATGTTGAATTGCATGCCTTCTTAGGGAGGGTGGGTGGGGAGGGAAGAGGGGAGAGAATTTGGAACTCAAAATTTTAAAAACAGACATTCAAAAACAAACAAAAAAAAGTTTTTGCATGCAACTAGGAAATAAGATACACAGGCAATGGGGCATAGAAATTTATCCTGCCCTACCAAGAGAAGAAGGGAAAGGGGGATGGGGAGGGGAGTGGGGTGACAGAAGGGAGGGCTGACTGGGGAATAGGGCAACCAGAATATACACTATCTTGGAGTGGGCGGGAGGGTAGAAATGGGGAGAAAATTTGTAATTCAAACTCTTGTGGAAATCAATGCTGAAAACTAAATATATTAAATAAATTAAATTTTTAAAAAAGCCTAAAAAAAACCATTAAGTGTCATATATTGGGCACCTATGAGGTGGCAAATTGGAGCACTGGCCCTGACGATGAGAGTCAGGAGTCAGGAGGACCTGAATTCAAATTTGAGCTCGGATACTAGTTGTGTGATCCTGGGCATGTCACTTAACACTGTTTACCTCGGTTCCTCATCTATAACATGAGCTGGAGAAGTAAATGGCAAAACACTCTGGTATCTGTGCCAAGAAAACCCCAAATGGGGTCGCAGAGGATTGGACATAGCTGAAATGACTCAACAACGAAAGCTAGATGTATTAGAGAGGGCCAAGACTGAAGAAGGAGAGACCCATTAGGAGGTTATTATAGTAGTCCACTTGAGGTAAAGTTGCAGAAAATTACCTTGTTGACTGATTTCTCAGATGCATATTTAAATCCAAGTAGTATTAATGTGCTTTTTGTTGCTTCCTCCATTTCGTAGGGGTAGAACCTGAAATATTGCTGATAGCTTTATAGACATCATAATGTGAGTTTATGAAGTATTTATAAACAGAATTTTATTTACAGCTTGATAGGCATCTAAGCATGAGCACATTATTATCATATGCCATGGTTAAATTTGGTACCACATCCAAAATCTATGGTTCTATGCAAAGATAACAAGGTGCTTGCCGTGGGACTAGATTGTGATAATGCCCGTGTGAAGAGCATAGACTCATAGAATGTAGAATGTTAGAGCTGGAAGAAATCTTCCAGAAGTATCCATGTGGCCCACAACATCCCCTTGAACCAGGTTAAAATATAATTTGAAAATATTTAACAAAATAAATAAAATACAATAAAATATAGGTGATAGCAATATGTGGTTTTCTAAGTCAATATGTTTCCCATAGGAATCCTTATATACAGTTTACTGACCCTGTTTCCATTTGAATTTGACATCACTGCTCAAAAGTATCAAAAACTATGGAGTGGTGAAGGAAGATGAGGACTGAGAAAAGGACATGGGATTCAGCAGTTATGAAATCATTATTGATTTCATGGATTCAGTTTTTATCTCTATGCATTTATTCAGCCCTAACCTTTCTCCCAACCTCTAGTCTCACTTCTCCAAGTGCCTATTCAACATCTCAAAGTGGATGTCCCATAGAAATCCTAAATTCAACATGTCAAAAACTGACTCATTGTTTTCCCTCTAAACAAACCCTCCCCTCTTCCTAACTTCCCCATTACTGTCAAGGGTACAACTATCCTCTCATCTACCTAGGCTCATTACCTAGGTATCATCCTTGGGTCCTTATTCTCAGTTCCCCCATATTCAATCATTTGCCAAGTCCTATCATTTCCACCTTCATAACATATCCCTTATATGCCCCCTTCTCTAACACTGCTGCCACCCTAGTGTAGGTCCTCCTTACCTTGTGCCTGCATTATTGCTATAGCCTGCTGGTGGGTCTCCCTATCTCAAATCTCTCCCCATTCCTGTCCTTCCTTCACTTAGCTGTCAAACTGATCTCCTTTAAACACAGGTCTGACCATATCATCCTATCCCTTCCCTCATTCAGTAAAAATCTTCTGTTTGGCTTTTAAAGCCCTTCATAACTTAGCCTGTCCCACTTTTCCAGTCTTCTATGCACCTTCCTCCCCTCCACATATTCTGTGATCTGGTTATATTGGTCTCCTTGCTGTTCCTGGAATAAGACATTCATCTCCTGAGCCTGGGCATTTTTATTGCCTGTCCCCAGTACCCAGAATGCTCTCTCTCCTCATCTCCTCCTCCTGGCTTCCCTGGCTTCATTTAGTTCCCAGCTAAAATCCTACCTTCTACAAGAAGCCTTTCCCAACCCCCCTTAATACTAGTGCCTTCCCTCTGGAGTATCTTATTGTACATAGTGTTTGCATGTTGTCTCTCCCATTAGACTGTGATTTCCTTGAGAGTAAGGATTGCCTTTTTTTATCTCTAAAGTGCCTGGCAACATAGTAGGTGCTTAATAAATGCTTGTTGACTGGAATTGACTTGCTGGTGTAATCATGATGATGATAACTGAGATTTTTATAACACTTTAAAGTTGCCAGAGTGTTTTACGTATATATAAAATATATATGTGTGCATATATGTATGTGTGTATATATGTATATATATATGTGTGTATATATATACATATAATCTTATTTGATCTTCATATCAATGCTATGAGTTAGGTACTACATGTTTTATTATTCCCATTTTACAGATGAAGAAATTGAGCCCCAAAGAAGTTGTGTCTTGATTTGCCCATGGCCAAACAGTTAATAGGTATCAGGGGCAAGATCAGGGGGCTCCAAGTGTCCAGTATGGTATCTGGGGGAAAAAAACCTGAATTTAGAGTCAGAGGACCTGGGTTCAAATTTTTGGTTTGCTGCTTACTACCTGTCTGACATGAGAAACTCACTTAACATCTGTGGACTTCAATTTACTCCACTGTAAAATCGGGACCAGCTAATATCTAAAAGCCCTGCAGCTCTAAATCCTTTGATCCTCTGACTTTTAACTATCTTCCATAGGAGAGGTGAGGATATTTGTTTGTCCAGGAGCTGTGTCACAATAGAGATGAAATAGGCACCCTAACGGTCTTCTGCTCTCTGTGCCCTGGATAATGTGTCCTTTTCCTCCATATAGCATCTTTGGGAAGTCTTTCTGAGACTTGTGCCTGCTATCTTGATGCCTGATATCTTAATGCCACTGGAATATATACACTGATTCAGGTGACGTCTGAGGAACCAGCCCAGTAGTGTATTAACCAGTTATTGTCCAGAGGAGAAAGGATATGCTTCTTTGTGAAATTCTTCACTGAGGACAGTTTGTAAGATGGATTGGTGCAAAGAGAAAATTGTATGCAGGGTGAGAAACAGCAAAGAAGACTAGGAAAGAGTCAGAAGAGTTTGGTTCCAGTTTTTGCTCAGTTGTTTAGTGGTTGTGCAATCTTTGGTCAGGTTACTTTGACTTTTTGGGTATCAGTTTCTTCATTTGTAAAGTAAAGGGTTAAACTCTTATTTCTAAGGGCCTAATCAGTTTAAAAAGTCTGCGTTCACATATGCCATATGCCAAAATCTCTTTTAGCTTTCAATATTCTGTGGCCTATATTTTATATATATTTTATGTTTATGTATATATATATATACATATATATATTATATATATATATATATACATATATATATTATATATATATATATTTTATGTCAAGGAACCTTTTAGCTTTGTGATTCTGTATTCCAGTACTCTGAGGGACATCCTTAAAAGTATTAAATTTGGAGTCAAGAGAGACCCATGGAATTCCCCACATAGTCATCATACATATTGTTTCTCCCTTTCCTTCTTTCTACAAGTGACAGAGATAGTATAGTGTAAAAAGCAATACGGAAGAACATTATTGTCAGGAGATCATGGTTTGAATTCTTAATCTAAAACTTTCTATGTGAGATCATGGGCAAATCTGATCCTCATTTTCTTCTGTAAAATAAGGATAATACTACTTGTGCTACTAAAGTCATAGGGTTATCATTAAAAAAAACACCTCTTTGTAAACCTTGGAGTACTATATATAGTACTTGGAGTACTATATATAGTAATGTGGTCATTTTGTTCATTTTTTAATTAATATTCTATATTTTAAGCTCTCTTTCATTCCTGATGTTTTATGTTCTATATAGTGACATTCTTTGAGGTACTGAGATCTACATTAGGGTGGTGAGGCCTACATTAGGAGCTTGTAGGAATGGAAAGGAGAAGATAATGAACAAGACTGCAGAAACTCAATTTGCAAGTCTTGGCAAGTAATTGGATAGGAGAGTTCAGGAAGAGGAAGGATTCAAAGATGATGCTGAGGTTTCAAGCCTGGGTGAAAATTGCGATATTATTAATGCAAATAAGGATGTAGGTAAAAGATAAATTTGGTTTACACTGTGTGATTTTATCATAGCTTTACCTATTAGATGTTATCTAGTCTGCCTCCCCTCTTACCTCATTTTACAGATAAGCAAACTGAGACCCATAGTTAAAATGATCAGTATCAGATATTAAATTAGTTTTAGGCCCAAGAACTCAACCCAGGTCTCCCAACTCTTAATCCAGTGCTAACACCTGTAGTAGCAATTTAGATCTGAAGATCTTTCCCACCCATTAATAGGCCATGTTACCTGCTTACATCACAGGAAGCCTAAGTCACATGTGGTGGGAGGAGCTTCCTGACAGGAAAAGGAAGTTACATCACAGGAAATGGAAAGAGACAGAGACAGAGACAGAGGCAGAGAGAGAGAGAGAGTGCAGTTATGCCTGCTAATGACTGCTAATGGCTGCTGTCATGATAGTTAGAGCTTAACAGGCTGACTTAGCTGTACTGTGAGTTTGTCTTTGGGAAGACCCCAGCAGGGGGTCAGAGAGGTTTTGGGATGGTGAGGCTCCATGTTGTGGTATTATGTATGGAATGTTTTACTACTCTGATAGATTGGATAAATGGCTTGTGGGATCTGGTTCTCTGGTGTCTGAATAAATGGTTTACTTCTTCTGCCTTCTATGTGGAGAGTCTTGTATACTTCGCGATACAGAACTACATAGGCATCTTGACAATTATCATCTACATTGTTATTGTTGCCTTACTGGTACAACACCATACTACCATGATATACTATTAAGACAGATAGTGGGAGATAAGTAGATATATAGGTTGGAAATGCAGTCTTAGAGAACTGGAAGGAGGTAGGACTGGTGATACAGACTTGGGAGTCATCTGTTTATTTTTTATGTTTACCAAACATTTTTTTTTCTTGAGCTGTAGCTATTTCTAGTATGGACATCCTTACAGAAAAATATTTTTGAAGTGCAGGGATATTCCCAATGTAGATAAGCAGCCAAAATTCCATGGCTTCATTTGAGTTCTGAAGGATCCTTTGGGATAAGGTCATCTCCTATCAGCAAATTTTTTAGGCTACACTGACCAAAAGTACCGTCCAAGAGCTTACATATAAATTAGACTTACAGAGGCAGTGTGATAGTACACAGATAACCCTGGAATGGAAGTCTGAAGACCTGTATTCTGTAGCTGTGGTTCTGAAACCAATTCACTGGGTGTCTTGGGGGAGGCCACTTCCCCTCTTCGGTACTTGTTTATCTGAAAATAAAAATACGATCCCTAAGGTCCTTCCAGGTTTGAGTTGCCATCAAGTTACAATGTTAGTTTTATTTTGGACAACCTATTTATGGAAAGTTATGGTGGCCCTAATTAGGTGAACAGTAAATTAATTGGTTTATCAAAATATGGAGCAAAATATAGGATTAAAATTATGGTTGTGTATACTTTTGGGGGAGAACTATAACGGTTTCTCATACATTGAACCAACTCTAAAAGTTTCCCATACAATTTCTCATATATGCATCCGTAGTCGGGGTTAACAAACTGTAAAAAATGTATGCTGGGAAATGTGTCAAACCAGATTTTGAAAAAGTAAGAACAGAAAAAAATTGAATAATAAATCTTTTGCATGTGCACTATTTGGGGGTGAGGAGACCACCTTTCCCGTTTGAAAATCTTCAGATGATTTGAGTATGGTGGAAATATTAATTGGGTCCATTGCATTTCCCTTGAGGATGAAATGGAACCATTTCTTAGAATTACAGGGAATTTGGGGCTTTTAGAGATGGTTTGATTGTGTTATTTCAGACTTACATTAGACACGAACAGATTTCATTTGATGGCAGGTATGCATGATTTTGAATAAATTAACAGCAGATGGAAAGCAACCTAACATATGGACAGTCACCACTGACGGGGGTGGGGTGGGGGTGGGGGTAGGGGGCGGGAATGGCATTGTTTCAGCAACACTGAATTTTGCTATATTCCTTTCAAAGCCATTCCAAAGTGGTGATGAGGTTACAAATGTATTTGGAAATTTCTTTACCAGTTGCTCTATTGAATTTTAAATGTGAACTTTTTTTCTGAACCTAGAATTGTTTGCTCTTTAGAGATAAGGTTTGGCCATTAAAGTTGAGGGTACTTTGATATTTTAATGTAAATATTTCTTCTACCTCTATACAGGTCACAAACCCTTCTCATCCTGTATAATTCTTAGCCACATCCTCCCATAAGTCCTTTACAGTGGATTTACCCGGCATACTGGAGGGCTTTCTTTAGGGCTTTTAATATTTCACTGATGCCAGTTCAACATTCAGGCTGTCCATCTGTTATCCCTTTCTCACCATATGACAAATCTTCCTTCCTTTTCTAATCATGCATATCTTTAGTGGTATCTTTTTAATGCTACTTGCACCCAACTCATTGTCCATAACCTTTTATCACTCACAATATGTCTCTCCACTGCCATTTGAGTTGCCTGTAGCTTTGGTTCTTTGGAGACTGTAGTGTTCCATGGTTCATGGCCATATATAGGATGATTAGGATCATATTAGCATTTTAAAAATTGGACTTTTGTGTCAGGAAACACTGAAAGTATACATTCTCAGGGGCAGCTAGGTGGTGCATTGAGTAGAGCACCAGCCCTGGAGTCAGGACCTCAGACACTTGACACATGTACTAGCTGTGTGACCTTGGGCAAGTCATTTAACCCCAATTGCCCTGCCAAAAAAACAAAAAAAAAAGTATATATTCTCCTGAATATGAATCCAACTCTCCTCTTCCTCTTCAATTCTAGATTTAGATGCAGTACCTATCCAACATATATGTACTGATAGACTAACTGGTTGCCCATTCAACTCCACGTTTTAGTTGGGGCAACATCTATTCTTTTTTTTAAAATTAATTTATTTTTAGTTTACAACACTCAGTTCTACAAGCTTTTGAGTTCCAAATTTTCTTCCTCTCCAACCCTTCCCCCCTCTCCAAAACGGTATGCAATTTGATATAGGCTCTACATATACATTCACATTAAACATATTTTCACATTAGCCATGTTGCAAAGAAGATTATAACCAATGGAATGAACCACGAGAAAGAACAAAACAAAACAAAAAAGAGAGAACAAATAGTATGCTTCGATCTGCATTCAGACTTTGTAATTCTTTCTCTAGATGTAGATAGGATTTTCCATCATGAGCCTTTTGAAGTTGTCTTAAAACCTTACATTGCTGAGAAGAGCCAAGTCTACCAAAGTTAGTCATCGCACAATGTGGCTGTAACTGTGTACAATGTTCTCCTGGTTCTGATCCCTTCACTCAGCATCAGTTCATATTAAGTCTTTCCAGGTTTTTCTGAAGTCCACCTGCTCATCATTAACATCTATTCTTTATCTATTAGGTTCAGACTCTTTGGAATGTCTATAAATCTTATTGAAGAGACTCTGTACTATTCCAGGACCTGATGACACATATTTTCTAAGCATTATCATGTCTGTTGAGTGAACCCTATGGCCAAGAGAATGTTGGAAATGGAAGGAAGTTTAGAACCTAGAGTGTTAAATCATAGTTCTTAGAGCATGAAAACAGGAAAAGACCATCAGCCATGGTGTAATGCTAGAAATAAAGGGGTCTTAGACTACTATATCATGTTAGAACTGGAAGGGCCCTTTGGCACCCCTCAGTCTAATCTTCTTATTTTATAAAAGAGAAACTGAGACTCAGAATGGTTAAGCTACTTGGCCAAGGTTGTGAAGTTATTAAGTGACAGAGGTGTAAATTCAAGCCCAGGGTCTCCGAATCTGAATCCAGTGGTCATTCTATCATAGAGAACCCAGAATATTAGAGACTGAAGGCAGCCTGTCTTCATTTTTCCAGTGGTGAAGCTGAGGTTGAGAGGTTAAATGACTTGTCTAAGGAGCCACAACTTTTAAGTGGCATAACCAGAATTTGATCCCAGCCCATTTGAAGCCAAATTCAGTGTTGAGAAGAAATTTTCATTCCGGAGAGAAAATAAACTTCTGAAGCTGAAGAAACTCTTGGTAGTGGTAAATACCTGGTAAGAATAACGAAGTTTTTCAGTTTATTCAGCACACTTTAAACACTTAAGGAACTAAGAGAAAAAAGTTAGGATAATAAGCTGCAACCTGAACAGGTGGATCTTCAGCTTGTGGAAGGGTTCATTTTCTTTTAATTAACCATTAAATTAAAATGAACAAGAGAAATTCAAGGAGTGGCAGTTTAGGATTCACCCTCAAGCAAAATATCAGGAAAAATAGATGTTTCAGAAAGTATGTAGATTATTTTTTTCTCTTCTTTTTTATAAAGTTTTGACTTCCCCACATAAGAGCATGAGTCACATGGAATCTGAGTGTTCTTGAAGCTTTTGTTTCTGTTGTGATATTCTTAGTCCTCTTGTCCCAATCTGTGACTCTTCTGGGGCACTGGAAGGAAAGATATGGCATGAGGGAAAGAGAATGATTCAAAATTTACTACTTACTGCTTCTGAGACCTTTATTTAACAAGTCACTTCTCCAACTCTAGGCCTTAGCTTCCTCATTTATAAAATGAAGGGGTTGGACTAAATGATCTCTTAAGTTTCCTTCTAGCTCTGAAAGGTTTGATCCTATGAGCCTATAGAGTGACTCTGGCCCTAACTGAAAGATCTATTCCCTTTACCTCCTTCCTGACAATTCATTTACTTACGGTGAGGAAAATATCATACACCTGACACTTCATTAACATATACTCTTGCTCAGGGTATACTACAGCAGCAAAGTATATATTATATTCTCATATTTAAAGTTTTTTTGTGCTTTATCTATGAAAGAGAGGGTGAGAAAAGAAATGTCCCATAGTGACTGGTTAGTTGAGTTGTTTTTATCACTTATCACACTGTCACTGGCTAACTTGATGCTGAATCAAGTATGATGCTTGAAGCAGTATCATTATTAATAATAGTAACAATAATAATAATACATTTTTAACACCTTAATGTTTAAAAAATGTGTTATATACAACAGCTCTGTGAGGTAGGTAGGGTAAATACTACTTTTAGAATAAGATTTTAATTAATATCTTCTGACTCTCTCTCTCTTCTTTGTGTCTCTGTATACATGCAGATACACATGTGTGTGTATACACACACAAACACACATTATAACATAGTCATTCTATCCAAGAGCTGAGAGTTTACTAGACCAAAGCCATATGGACTCTCGAATTGTTAGAGCTAGAAGGGAGCATAGAATTTATCTAGTTTTTCCCTTCTTTATTTCATAGAAGAGGGAACTGAGGCCTAGAGGGGGGATGTAACTTGCTCAAAGTCATAAGCCTGATACACAAGTATCTTCAGTGCTTTTTCCACCACAACATATTGCATACCTAACCAGGTAATGAAAAAATAAAAGTGCTATTCATTGAACTCAAGCACAAGATTTAAAGTATGTTTACTTAGTTTTTTACTAATGTCTTCATTTGCTTAAACATATAACTGGAAAATCCAATAATAAGACAAAGTAGAGGAGCTGCTTTAGCCCAGAAGAATACTATCATTGCAAAGGATCATGAAGTGTTAGAATTGGAAGGCACCTTTGACCATTGGATGTTAGAGTTGGAAAAGACCTTTTGTTGTCTAGTAATTCAGTTGTGTCCAACCCCATTTGGGGTTTTCTTGGCAGACATGCTGGAGTGGTTTGCTATTTCCTTCTCTAGCTCATTTCACTGATGAAGAAACTGAGGCAAACAGGATTAAGTGGCTTGCCCAGGGTCACACAGCTAGTAAGTGTCTGAGGTCAGATTTGAACTCAGGACTTCCTGATTCCAGGCCTGATAGTCTATCTCCTGTGCCACCTAGCTGTCTCCTGGAAAAAAAACCTTGGAGGTCATCTAGTCCAACTCTCTCATTTTAAATATAAGCAAAATGAGAGCCAGAGAGGGTTAGTGATTTGCTGAAGGTCATACAACTAACTCCTGAACAGAGACTAGAACACAGATCACCTGATTTCTTGTCCCATATCCTCCCTACTATGACACACTGCTTAAAGAGTATTGCTCTTCATGACATTCCCAAATATAATCTCTTTTGAATGTGAAAACTTCTTAATGGACCTTGGATTTTATAGATTAGCCAACCTACCAGGATAGTAGTTTATTCATAAGCACTACCTATAAATGATGTCACTGTAAGACATAGTCCATGAAGAACAGAAAGAGCAAAAATTATCTAATTTAATACCAGCTTTTGTCAGTAGTATAACATATACTACTAGTGAATGAAGAATATTATCAACAAACTAGTCTTCTAGTAGAACTGAAGCACAGGTCTAGTTTCATGATTTTGTTAATCTTCCTCCTGCCCCACCACATCATTTATGCTAATTTCTTGACATAAATAAAATATTAAGTGATGGTAAAGTTTAATCTATAAGGCGCCGATGTAAGCTCATTTAAAATATGTGTTCTGAAAGGGGAAAATGAAACAGATTTTCCCCTTCATTTTCTCTCTGTTGGTTTCCAAGCAAAGTCCTGGATGCATTCTTAATTTTGATATAAAACTTCCTTATAACAGCAGCAAAAAATAAAAACTGAACATTTCTCTAGATAGCAACAGCATTTTCATCTTGTTTGGTTTAGTATTAAGAATCTCAAGAATTTTAGAACATTAGCTCTTGAAGAGACTTCAGAAAAGACTTAAAAGAATACTTCAGAAGAGACTTGAAAAGTTAGAACTAAAACAGAACCTTAGGAAGGTAGAATTTTAGAACACAAAGTTAGAACTGCTATGGGTAGGGTGGAAATGGGGTGGTGTAGTCTCCCTCTAGTGCTGCCACTAGTCTTTAAGGACCATTTTTTAAAAAATAGGTGTAGGGGAAGATGAAATTTACTTGCATTATGCCCATTTTCCACCGTGTAAATTGAATTTGGGTTTTTGAGAGTGATATATGATTGAAAAGAAATTTGTATACTTAGATTAATAAAGCTGAGCAAGATTATAGTCAAATATTTCTCCAAATTTTATCTCAAATTGAAAATAATTTTCTCAAGATTTCATCAACTTTCCCACTTTCCTTCTAAAGATTACAGTAACTTATTTTAGTGGATCCATAATAGTATTGTTATGGGTATTCCCTTCATTGGTGCAAATTACCACCTCTATATGCATTCTCATCTTGTTCAATTCTTGTCCATGTCATCCAATAGATCCTTCAGAGAGGACCCATCCAACACAATCGAGGACCTTCTCAAAAAAAATTTTTTTTAACATTTCATAGGTACTAGTATACTGTTTGAACTGTCTGTCTTTCATTGCTCTTAATACCTGACTAGCCATTTTCAAAGCATATATTTTCTTAATGATAGCTTTTATGCCATTTCTTTCATGCAAGGTAATCTATTGCTACTCTCCAGTACTAGTGGTTTTTTCCTTCATGCTTCTGAACACATTAGGCCAGGTGTAAGATTCAACATACTTCCAGATCATGCCTAGGCTAATGTCTTTTAGCGGTCTCACCTCCTTTGAGATTCACTCTCTTCATCTACACTGCCCTGCCCAGATCCTTGTGGTTGTCATTTACTGGGCTCCTGATGACGCGTGCTTTTCACAAGCTGTTAAGTATGTACCTTGCTCACAGAATTCCTTTTGCAGGCAGTGATGTATAGACTGAATTCAAGTTCCAGCTTTGCTATTCACCTGTGTGAATGAATGAATGAATGGCATTTAATAAATACTTACCATATGTCAGGACCTGTGCTAAGTGCTGGGGATATCAATACAAAATTGAGAATCTTAGCCTTCAAAAAATAAACATAAGAGAAGACAACACAAATTGAGGAGTAGTTGCCTGGGGAAGGAGAATCTGGGCAGAGCTAGGGATGGTAAATTAATACATAGGACCTTTCCAGCAACATTAGTAGTATTGATTTGATTACTGAGCCCAGAGCAAAAGGTGGAAAGAGACACATATAGTGTCAGGGAAGATGGTAAAATGTGAAGCATGGTTCTGTTTGATCTAGGAGCAGGCTAGAAATAGGGGGCTAATCGAATTTACTTTTGCCATTTGAGACAGGCTGGCCCCAGAACAAGATTTCCACGTGTGAATAGATTACTTCTGGGGTTTGTTTTTGTTTTTGTTTTTCTGGTGGTCTGGTCAGAAGATACTTATTCCAGCAGGGGAGAAGCATTTTTTTTAATATAGCAAGATCCATAATAATGATCATGGGATTTAAGTAAGGGAATGGATCTACTTCATCAGAGACGAAGAAGCACCTGCCAATATACATCAGTACCTTTTGTGAAACTGATAGCATTAGAAAGTTATTTGGGACAGTGAGAGGTTATGTGACTTACCCAGAGTTACTTGGTCAGTATATGTTAGAGAAAGGACTTGAATCCAAGCACTTCTGGCTCCAAGGCTTGTTCTCTCCATTATGTTAGTATAGCAAAAATAGTTACAAAACATCTCCCCTCTCAAAAATAAGGAACAATTTTCCCACAAAAACAATTTTCATGGGAATGGTGGGCTCAGCTTTTGAATAGGATGGCAATAGACCACAGGTCAAGCACCACTCCTTCATTAGTGTCAGTTCTATGTCACCAAATGCCTATTGGACATGTCAAACTGGATGTCCCGGGGACAAATTGAACTTAACTTATCCAAAAATTAAATTTACTTTCTTTCCCCCCAAATACTCCCCTCATCCAAGCCCCCATTTCTGTCCAAGGCAGCATCGTTCTTCTAATCTCTCACGGTTTAAAAATTGGTGGATTCGTCACTCTTTCTTACTCTGCATATCCAATCAGTTCCCTAATTTTGTCATTTTGACCTTCACAACCTTTCTTACATCTGTCCTCTTATCTCCACTAAAATAGAATAAGCAAGTGATTTAAACTGTCTAGGCCTCAGCGTTCTCACCTGTAAAATGAGGGCAAGCAGGCAACAAGCATTTATTAAGTGCTTCTGATGTGCCAGGCATTGCGCTAAAGAGTTAGATTTAGTTTTTTCTAAGGCCATTTCTAACTAGATCAATGATTCTATGTCTGTGTCCTTGGGGACTTCAATATTTGTGTTGATCTCTCTTCGAATACACTGAGCTCCTACTTTATTAATCTCATCAATTCCTGTAGCCTCTATTAATGGTTATCTATCAATTAATTATCCAAATCATTATGTAAGCCTGCCTCAACCTCCCAAAGGAATGGTCATACCTTAGATCTCCCTATCAAAACCGTTCTGCCTCTGTAAGCTTGAATTCTAAAATTGCCTTCTCTAATCACAGTCTCCTGATTTTCTCTGTGCTCTACTCCACAAAAATAAAAATAAAATCTATCCTCATCACAAACTCCAGTACTACTATTTCTTAATTATCTCCTATTCTTTTGACCCGTTTTTAGGCCTGATTTTCCTCCCTTCACAGACTTTACCTTACAGCTATCATTGTGCTGTCTTCTACCCTTGAATCCCAAACCCCTCCTCCCCTGACAATCAGCTAGCATTTGTTAAGTAAGACTGACCCAAGTGCTGATCTAACCACTGGGGATATGAAGAAAGGCAAGAAACGGACCCCACTTTCAAAAAGCACAGCTCACATTCTAATGAGGGAGACAACATGCAAACAACTTTGTACAAGCAAGATACATACATGCTAAATGGTGGGTAATCTCAGAAGGAAGGCAGATAGATTAAGGAGGACTGGGAAAGACTTCTTCCAAGAGGTTCCCTTCCTTAATTCAAGCTATGCAGTCTGAAATACTGGGTGAGGTTATTTTCTCTTATACCTGTGTTGCTGAATGCTACTCAGGGAAGAAAAACAGTGAAGCCAACTGAATCCACAACAAATTCGTGTTAGTTAATCTCAACTCAGTTCTTATTGTTGCTTTTAAGTCTTTTTAATATTCCCTCCTTTATTCTCTTCTCATATTTCTGATACCAGCTGTTCCAAACCATTTTCCTTGATCCCCTTACCCATCTCTCTCTCTACATTTGTATATCCATCCCTAATTTCTGAACTTTCATAATGAGAGTTCTCTTTTCTCTGTTAAATATTTCCACTTGGATGTCCTGCTGGTCTATAGAGCCATTGTACTGACCTCATTGTTGTATACCTGTGAAACCTGGACAGTCTACCAGTGCCATGCCAGGAAACTGAATTGCTTCCATTTGAATTGTCTTAGGAAGATTCTGAAGATCACCTGGCAGGATAAGGTACCAGACACTGAGGTCCTTACTCGAGCTAAACTGCCAAGTATTCAAACTCTGCTTCAGAGAGCGCAACTCTGATGGGCTGGCCACATTGTTCAAATGTAAAATGTTCGCTTGCCAACAAGACTATTTTATGGAGAACTCACACAGGGCAAGCGTTCACATGGTGGTCAGAAGAAGTGATACAAGGACACTCTCAAGGTCTCTCTCAAGACCTTTAGAATTAGTTGTGTGACATGGGAGTCACTGGCACAGGACCGTTCAGCATGGGGTTCCCACATCAGGGAAGGTGCTGTGCTCTATGAGCAAAGCAGAATTGAAACAGCTCAAAGGAAACACAGGATGCACAAATTTAGAATATCCACCCCAAATGTTCACATGGATTATTTGTGCCCAGCCTGTGGTAGAGCATTCCGAGCTCATATTAGTCTGATCAGCCACAGGTGGACACATGGAAACTTCACATGGAAACTTGACATAGTAATGTCATTTTGGTCTTCTTTGAGAACAAAGCACAACAACCATGTCCATTGCACTATCTCTACTTTTCTGAGAAAACCAAAGCCATTTTTTATGTTTCCTCGTCTCCCCACCTCCATACTTCAAACTATTTCTACATCTTCTCCCATTCACTTCTCTTTTGCTCCAGGTTCAGAGATGACCCTTCTTGGCTCAATTCACCCTTTTACTTACCTAAGAACCTATAACCCTTCTCTTCTTTCTCTTCCATGAGAGAGTGTAGTGGGGTAGTGGACCGAGTGCTGGACTAGGAGTTAGAAAAACCTGGGTTCAAATCATACTAACTGTGTGACCCTGCACCATTCACTCTCAGCCTCAGTTTCCTTATCTGTAAAATAAGTATAATAACATCTACTTTACAAGGTTATTGTGAAAAACAAAAGAGATAATTTAAATGCTTCACAAATCATAAAGAGCTATATAAATGCTAGTTATTGCTATAATCCAAGAGATTGTCCCATTAATCATTTCCTATCACTCACTAATCTTTATCTCCATATATGCTAACTCCTTTTCCACTCTCTACAAATATGCTCAGGTCTCCCAAGTCCTTAAAGAAATCTCATCAACCCCAAAGTCTTCCTGGATGCTTTCTCTTCCCGTAGTTCTCACAACACTTTCTCTCTCTCTCTCTCTCTCTCTCTCTCTCTCTCTCTCTCTCTCTCTCTCTCTCTCTCTCTCTCCTGGTTATCCTCCTATCTGACTGCTCTTTTTCTGTCTCTCTTGCTAGATTATCATCTATCATCTGCCATACATTTACATCCTCCAAGGTTCTGCCTTGCCCCCACCCCCCACTTTTTTTTTTTAATCTCTCTACACACTTTCCTTTTGCGAGTTCAACTTCCATAGGTTCATCACATCTGGGAAGATGGTGCCAGCATTTGTATATGTAGCCTTAATCTAATTTCTGAACTTCAGTTCCATATCTCTGTTTCTCTGTTAAATATCTCTACTCAGATGTCCTGCTGGTACCTCTAATTCAACATGTCTAAAACTAAACTCATAAAATAACCTAACCAAAACTTCCCCTCCTTCAAATTTTTCTATCACTATTGTGGACAGCTATCGTTCATCCAGTTCCTCAGGCTTGTAATCTTGGAGTCATCATTCTTCCTTCTCCCTACCCCCTCCCCCAGATCAATTGCCAAATCCTTTTGGTTCTACCTCAATAAAATTTCTCCAATCTATCCCTGTTTCTCCAGTCACATGACTACCACCCAATCCCAGGCCCTTGTCACCTCTAAGGTGGACTATTATGATAGCCATTTTTTAAAATTTTTAAAAGGGCACTTTGCTTTTAATGATTTTTTAAAAGTATAACACCAATGCTCATACCTACAGCAGCTGCTATGAATATGTAGGTATATTTCTAGGATTGAATTGCAAAATATAACAAACTCTCTTCCTCAAAAACAAAACCGAGATATTTATTCAGATAGTAGAAAGCCAAATCCACCATGGTAACAAAAAGTTGATACACATCACCAATCCAGGGAGCACTGACATCCTCAAGCCTTTGCTCCATTAGGCCTCCCCACAAACAAGCTCCCCCAGGCAAAATTCCTCCCTCTCTCACTCATGCTAGCTTCTCTGCCTCAGCTCTGCCTCACTCTCTCCCAGTTCTGCCTCACTCTCTCACGTCCTGCTCCACCCATTTCTGCTCCACCAGTTTGGCAAGCTCCTTGCACCATGGGCTCCATGTGACTCAGGCTCCAACGCAGCACTCAGCTGGGCCTGAGCTCAAAGCAGATCGCATAGGCCTATTAATGAGCGGGAAAGATCTTCCCATTTCCATTAACATTACAACAAGGTGTCCAGCTACAGGTTTTAGAAAAATCCATCCTAGTTTACATTTCATTGGTGCAGGCAGGTATATGGCAGCCCCTATGGGTGAGGAGCTCAATGCTTTCCAGACTTATACAGCAACACAAGGTTTAAAGGAACTGCACAGAGATTAGAACACTTTTAATTAGCAGTGCTTGTGCTGAGGTCATGAGAGCAGATAAAGATGCATGGCAGGGTCTTCCCATAATCCTGTGCTGTGGCACCAAGATGCTTTCTTTAAAAAAAGAAAAAGAAGGAGGAGGAAGGGAATGAGGGACATAGAAGGAAAGAGAAAACCTGAGAAATCCCAACTTCTGCTGCTTCCTTAAATGGAGCTGCACTCAAGGGCTCATCTTTTTGGTGACCAAGGTTTTGTTTTTGTTTCTGTTTTGGTTCTCTTTTGCCACCAGTTCTTCCCTTCTCCAATCTATCATTTGCACCATTAGATAAATAATCTTTCTAAAGCATATGTCTAATCGTGTCACTCTTCTATATAAAAACCTTCAATGGCGTCCTATTGCTTCTAGGATAAAATACAATCTCCTAGGCTAGCATTTAAATCCTTGCGCAGTATGGTGCCAATCTACTTCTGCCAACCTTTGTTTAATTCCTGCACTCTACATTCCATGAAGACTACATTATTAGCTCTTCTTGAGCTCACTGTGCCATGTTTCCACCCTATACATTAGCACAAAACATGTATACACTATACCTAGAGTAAGCAACTTTCTTATCTCCACCTCTCAGAATCCTTATCTTCTTTCAAGGATCAAGCTTTCCCGATGCCCCCTATCTATTACTACTCCATCACATATCAAATATTTCTAGACTACTTTGATCTTTCCTTTGGCTCCTTTCACTCATAGTATATACTGTTATCTTTATCTATGTATATTTCACATTTCCTTGGTACAATATGAGCTCCTTGAGGCAAAGAATGTTTCTTTTTTGTATTTCTATCCCCAATGCCTCACATTTTGTATGAAGCAAATGTGGTTAATATTAGTTTATTTCTGTATAACATGGGCATAAAAGCTTAAATGAAAAAGCAAAGCAGTAAAATGTAAAGAGGTCTGAGCTGAGAGACAGGAGGACAGGTTTCTAGTCCAAGTTTAACCATTCATTTGCTATGTGGCCATAGGCAAATTATTTTACTTCTTTGGGCCTTGGTTTTCAGAAGGAGGTTATAGAGCTCCCTTCTATGGAGCTTGAGGGGTTGGACTAGAAGATATCTGAAGTTCTTCCAGGCTCCAGCTTTCTGTTTTCTTATCTTCTAAGGTTTCTTCTAGTTCTAACATTCCTTGATATATGCTGTGTTCCAATTTTCTATGTTCTAAGGTTCCTTTTAGTTCTTATATTCTATGTTCCATGCTTTAACATTTTATTTTATAAAGTTCTTCACACCTCTAAAATTCTATCTTTATTTAATTGCAAGAATTTCATTCTCTTTAAAAGAAAGATACCAAAGCTTTTAAAATCTTTAAAACCATGTACAGTCTATAGCTTGCTTTTAAGACTACCCAAAATTTGTTGCAAAATATTTAAGATGTATTTAATTGGAAGTAGTGCATATAATTTAGAGTGTATGTGCATGTGCTCTCTGTGTGTATATGTGTGTGTGTGTTTTAACATCATCCTCTTTCTTGCTTCCAGCAATAATTACTTGTCCCTTTGTTGCATAGTAAGGAAACATTGGAGTCTTGATTCATTAGAATTAAAAAAGGTAAATAGGATTGACTTTCCAGTAGTGTAATGGATAGAAAGCTGGCCTTGGAGCCAGGAGGATCTGGGTTTATCTCCCACCTGTGACACAAAGAGGCTTTGTGACTCTCAGCCAGTTACTAAATTCTAAGTACCCTAGCATCTAAGACTACAAGTTATAGAGAAGGTGACAGTCTGCCTTGGTACAGAGTTTCTCCATCCAGGAGTTTTCTATATTAGTGAAATCACAGTTCCAGTACCTAGCTTATCCTTTTCCCAAAACAGTTGAAGATTCCGAAGCCCATTTATTAGTGGTGTATTAATCTTGGTGCTTTTAATGAGCTTCATTATTAGTCCATTATATAGGTACAGAAGTTAGAGCTAGATTCTAGGTATAATGAGCATCAAGTTGGGAATCCAAAAATCTGGTTTCTAGTTTTGCTTTTTAACTTAATAGCTTTGTGGCCTAAGGTTGCTCCCTCTGTGTGCCTCAATTCCTGTTTTTAAGTAATGAAAAGTTTGGATTAGATTTTTTTTCTAAGGTTCCTTCCATTTAAACATTCTACTTCTAACCCTCTGTGTTCCTAGAGTCAGTGCTCTAAGGTCACTTCTGACAGTCTTTCATATGCTATGGTCTAACAGTCTATGTTAAGGCCCCTTCTACCTTTTATCATCTATGTTTTGAGGTCCCTTTCATTCTCAGTTCTGTGATCTGATTTAAAAGAATCACATCCCTCTAGCATAGCACTGAGCTATTTATCATAATTTTTATCAGTTACTGTTACACTTATTGATAGCCCAAGTTATAGAATAATATACCCTTCTCTAAATTCTTTAAAATATGCAAAGAGTGACTGTGGAATATGCCTTTAGATTTTATTCCTCATCCTCACCAGCTCCTTCAAAATACTCAAGAAATAAATTAGATACTAGAGTAATCACAAATTTCACTATATCACAGCAACCACTTTTCTGAATATATTTCTATAGGTCTCCTTTAGAATAGACATTAGAAAGTATTCACTGCAGTTAATTCATATTAAGAAATTACTAGCTATAATTCAATAAAGAACCAGATCTTGCATGAGGCAGGTAGGGCTTTGTTCCAGGTGCTGACACCTGGGGAATGTATGCTTTGATTCCTCAGGGAAGTGGGGAGCACACTTCTTTCCCCCTAAGAGAGTACTAGGTGCCCAATGTCCTGTTCTTTTGTCTGTACCCTAGAGACCTGTGACCATATGCCTTTCCTAGTTACTCATTGGGGTAGTTGCTCCTGTTGCATTGCCTGGCCACAGGAGTGGGATACCTGGGATCAGCATAGAGTTGGCAGTCAAGGCAACATACCCTGGTTACTGCTATGGCATCATTTCCATCCCACACAGTCTTAAATTCCCCTTCATCCTAGAGCTCTTCTTCTCATATTCCTTCATTTCCTGGTGCACACCGAATCATAACTTTTTCTTGAAGTTTAAGGCTTATTTCTCTTTTTGTCACATCCCTGACACACAAGGATAGCAGGAAGAAGAGTTGGCATACTCCTAGCTCCCCAGTGGCATTTCATAGCCTTCCTTTGTCATCATCACTCAGCAACCATCTCATCATTTACATTATCACCCCATCTAGATCCATATAACCATCATCTGTAGACCTTCAGGTCACACTCCCTCCCTATTAAGCTTAGTATCTGGCTGACAGTTGTCTTCCACCCTAGTCTCTACCTCCTTTGAATGCTCTAAGCCTTCCTGATCCTCAGCCTCTACAACTCCATGGCCTCTGCTGCCTCAATCATGCATAGCAGCAGTTAGACCAGTTCTCAAAGTGTGTTCCGGGTGGGTCCTCAAGATCCTTTCAGAGTGAGTCTTCTAGGACAAAACTATTTTCAAAATAATTCTAAAACATTTGAATTTCTAATGCAATAAATATCAATAAATATAACCCCTATAAACAAGAGCTATTTGGAAGGCTCTTCAGTAATTTTTAAGAGAGTAAAGGGGTCTTGAGATCAAAAAATTTGAGAACCATTGCCTTAGACAATACCTTGTCCCACCCCATCCCTAGCTACCCTGATTCAATGTCAGTTGTGCTAGAATTACTTATTTTGACTCTGGATACAGTCCTATCAGGTCTTTAGAACCTCATTCTCTTACTTAAAAGATTTCCTTCTGTCTGCATGGTATAGTTGGAAAAAACCTAGATTTGGAGTGAGATAACTCCATTTTTGAGACTTGACTTTGCCATTTATTAAGCTTTGTGACTTTGGGTAAGTCACTCCCCTTCTATGAGATTATCAAATTTTGTAACACATATGAAGTATTATATAGCTATACATGTGATTTATCATTATGGTTAACAACGATCATAATTCAATACCAGTTTTATTTCTACTGAATAAAATGAGCCAATACTCAGATTTTGACCCTGCAAGCCTCTTCTATTTACCATTTTCCCTCTCCTTCTAAAAAATGCTCTCATATCACTTCAGAAGAAAATAACCCTACCAGTAAAAATATATTATATAGCTAGAGAGCTGAGCATTATAGGAACCATGATGCAAACTCAATGGAAGAAAATCAGGAAAAAAATTTAACAGTTACTGTGTACAGGGGGACTATTTCAAACTCACGCCAACCAGCAGGCTCAGATAACAAAATGTAAACAGTTTCCATCTATTTCTGCTATTTTTCTTAAATATGGAGAATTAAACATCTTACCTCTATTGAAGCTGACCTCCAATACCTATTTATGGCCTGGAGATGACTCTGTCTTCTTAAAAGCTACATCAGGGGCAGTTAAGTGGCTCAGTGGATAGGTTACCAGCCCTGGAGTCAGGAAGACCTGAGTTCAAATTTGAGCTCAGACTAGCTGTGTGACCCTGGGCAAGTCACTTAACTCTGATTGCCTCTGGAAAAAAAAAAAGCTATACCGAATGAGAACAAACTCTCAGAGGTCCCACCACCCAAGCACCAGCTAAGCTGGGTACAGAGATAGGTTTGACAGCCTGAGAATGAATTCTTTGGCCACAGGAAACCATGAAATGTAGTAGGACTACAATCTGTGTCACTGAAGGGAATATAACAATAAAATCATAGATCTTTTGATTTTTTAAAGTAAGGCTTCTTATATGTTATAGTTAAACAATATTATACCTAAATAGAGAGCTTTAGTGACTATTTTATAGACTCATATGATGGAGCTGGAAGGGACCTTAAAATGTGTTAGAACATAGAACAAAATATGTTAGAGCTAAAATAGCAGATACCCTTAGAACAATGCTATCAAACACATGACTGGCAACAGTCCAGAGTGCTGATTTAACTAGATTAAAATGTAATTACGAAATGTTTAACAAAATAAATTAAAATGCATTAAAACATAGATAATGTTGCATTTTAAAACTAAGTCAATACAGCATTGCTACTTTACATTACTACCAATAATTGAGTAGACTTAACGAGTACCTGGTATAGAACCTCATATTTTTCCTAGCACTCTGCTTGGTCTTTGCCTTTCAATTTATTACCTTACTCTTTTGTATTAAAGATGTCTCTGTGCATCTCTTTCCCATTAGATTGTAGGTTCCAGGAAAGTGGGGTCTATGCTCTATCTATTGTTATACTCCTCAGAGCCTTTAAGGAGTTTAATATTTGTTGAGTTGAATTAGAGGGAACAATTATAGTATAAATCAAACAATAAGCATTTATTAAACACCTACTGTGTGCCAGGTGTTAGGTTAGGTACAAAGACAAAAATTCAATAGTCTCTGCCTTCAAGGAGTTTACATTGTATTGGGGGAGACAATGTTTTATGTTGTCAATAGGGTATCCCAAAAGTCATAATAAAAAAAAGTAAATTTAAACTGCACTAAGACTTGTAGGAATTCCTGTATAAATACATACATACATATATATGTGTGTATATGTATGTATATATATATATGTATATACACACATATATATGTGTATATATATATATAGATATATATACATACATATATACATATGTAAACAGGTCTTTGGTAGGAGGGGGAAGGCAATAGTAATTTGGTTGAGGAGAGGTCAGGAAAAGCCTCCTTTGGGATAGCAATTGAGCTTTGAAGGTAAGTAGGCCCAGGAATGCATTTCAGATATGAAAAAAGCCTAGACAAAAAAATAATCAGGAGTTAGAATGTTGCCTGAGATGAGCAGCAAACCTACAAGTCTGGCTGGATTGTAGAGTGCAGTGAGACTAGTGATGTGTATATATAGTAAAGATGGAAAGGTAAGTTGGAGCCAGGCTAAAAGTTTTTAAATGACAAACAGGAATTTGTAGTTGATCCTGGAAGTAAAAGGGATTTGTTTGAACAAGAGGAGGTCAAACCTGTATTTTAGGACTATCACTGGCAGTTCTGCCCAACATGAACTGCAAAAGGGAGAGACCTGAGGCAGAGAAATCAATTAGGAAACTGTTGCAAAAATCTAAGCAAGAAGTGATGAGAATCTAAGCTAGGGCAGTGTTAATGTGAGTGAAGAGAAGGGGATAAATGTGAGAGATGTTGTGTAGGTAGAGCCAATAAGACTTCACCGCTGGTGGGTCATGTGGGAGGAGGGAGAGTAAAGATTTGAGGATGATTGCAACGTTTCAAACATGAGTGACTAGAAGGATGGTGGTGCTCTGTTTCAACAATTGGGCTAGCAGCTGCTGTGGGGGTGAAAAACCAACACGAGCCCAACAACAAGAACACTGCAAGCTCAGGTTCTTTTGATCTGCTTTACTAAGGAAAGCAACGTTAAGGGGTTAACAATCTCAATTTAATCGAACATACAAATGTCATTCACTTAGTTCAGGGGAAAAAGCCAGCACCCTGCACTTCAGAGCAAACACAAACAAATTACAAACATCAACAGACAGATCTTGTCTGATCCAAATCCCCTGAACTAAGTGAATGATATTTGTATGCTGGATTAAAGTAAGATTGTTAATCCTTTAACGTTGCTTTCCTTAGTAAAGCAGATCAAAAGAACCTGGGCTTGCAGCATTCTGAGTGCTGGTTGTTGTTGGTTTTACACAGCCACAGTTAGCTGCTAGCAAAATTGTTGAAACATGCCCTCAACAGAAATAATCTGAAGGGGAGGGGTAAATTTGAAACTTATCACTACGTATTTCCCTCCTTCGATTCAGGTCACAATCTAGCGACATCTTCTTATCCCATGTCACCCTTGTTTTTCTTTACCAGGTGTCTTGTAATAATTAAGGCTCCATGAGGTCTACTAGAGTTCTTTCTTGTTTATTTTTGCTTCCCAAGGGTACCAGTAGACTCTTTGAGAAACCCAGGGCTTTCAGGCTTGTTTGCTACAGCCTACCTTCTTTTTTAGTCCTGCATACCCTTGATACTGTTTCTTACTCCATTTATTGCTTACAAAGTCTTTTTGAGGATCATAATGTTGGTAACAGGCCTTAGTTTACTTAAGTCCACCATGCATCTTTCTGTTGCTTTTTGAGTTGTTTGTAATTTTACTTATAGAATCTTGGAATGTTAGAGTTGAAATGGACCCTAAAGATCATGTAGGCCTACCTCTTCATTTTGCAGATGAGGAAAAGTTAAGTAACTTGCCCAAGGTCAAAGAGCTAGGAAGTGGCAGAGCCAGGTTTGAATCCCGCAAGGTCTTGATTCCAATATCAACGGCCTTTGCATTCACCAGGCTGCCTTCTAGGTCCCCTTTCTGGGCCTTGGTTGTAAAAACAAAGAGGTTGGGGTAAATATTCTTTAAGTTCCCTTCCAGCTCTGACTTTCTATGACTTCCAAGACTGAAGCAAGGACTAAATATTAAACCATGGTTTTAACTTGGGTCTCTGTGCCAATTATTTTGGGTATTCAAGGCTTTTTTAACTTAACTTTTTGATTTCCAGTCAGTGTTTCAGAGAGCTGAGGTCACTGTAAGTCTGACCCCTCTGTATAAGTAGGGTGTTACTGTAATTACTTGAAAAATTCAAGTGGAATTTAATTTACAGAGATTTAGATTCTATAACAAGATTTGTTCAACACGAGCGTTTTTAAGCTGAGGCTCATTCTCTCAAAAGGTGGTTGCAAAGTGACTTTTATTCTGCTCCCCCTCCCCCATAATTTTCTAAGTTGAAAAATAAAAACTTACATTTGCCTTTAAAATTCAAGATTATCCTTTTGTCTTTAAAATTTGTGAACTTGGCTAGTTCGTTTCAGTTCTCTAGGCCCCTTTCTAGTTCCACTAGTTCTCATAAATAGTAGCTAGGAATGCTAAGCCATTTTCATAGTCAATTGGAAGCGCAGACTGTTTTTTGTTTGTTTTGTAGAGGAGAAGGAAAGGCAATTGGAGTTAAGTGACTTGCCCAAGGTCACACAGCTAGTGTGTCAAGTGTCTGAAGCTGGATTTGAACTCAGGTCCTCCTGACTCCAGGGACGGTGCCCTACTCACTGCACCACCTAGCTGACCAGAAGCATAGACTGTTAAGAGTTGGAGGGGAAGTATAAAACAAAGAATATTGTCTCTAAAATGTACTTAGAACAAAGAGTTTCAGATATTGGATCTGGAAGAGACCTTAGAACATAGGATGTTACAGCTAGAAAAGAGACCTTAGAGACTTATCTAGCCAAACCTCCTTATTTTACAGATTAGAAAACTGAGGTTCTGAGAAACTGAAGGATTTGTGTGCTAGTTAAGTGACCTGGTATGAGTCATCTGGGACCCTTGGTTCTTATAAAGATTATTGAATTTATCTTTTTACAAAGCCTTTTCCTGCTTCCAGCTGGGGTCCCCACCATTTCTCTCACTCAGTGAGAATTAATTTAATCTTAATTATGGCTCTCACTTTTTTTCACAACTAAAAAATGCATAAGCACTTTTTGTGTAGTACTGAATTAAATTGGCAAAATGTTCAGAGGTCTTGTTGACCATGCTACTATCATATTTTTCAAAGAAAATTTAAAAAAATTATTATCTGAGATTTGTTTTAACTGAATCTACCTTACCCTGTAAATTATAATAGCAGAGACAGATACCATTGCTTGCAAGCACCTTCTCTATGTATATATAGTTTAATAAGCAAGTGTAGTTTTCAGTGACTTGAGAGCAAGTGGTTCATTACTTTATAATTAGTTGTTTGTTACACCACAGCCTTTAGGGGACCCTGCTTCTATACATTATTGCTAAAATGCTTATGTATTCAATATAAAAACCCTGAAAATGTAAACATATCCTACAACAATCATAATAGCTATTTTGCTGATATAGTATATTTCTAAGGATTTTAGAACCATAGAATGTCAGAACTGGAGTACTTAGAATATAGAATGGTAAGACTAGATGTGGGAATCATAGAATGTTAGAATTAAAAGGCATCTTAAAAAACATTTCATATGAATAGCTGCTTCATTTTCTAGGCAAGGAAAGTTAGACCCAAAGATTGGAAGTGGTTGCCCATGGTCATATATTGAGCTGGTGGCAAAGGCTAGACTAGAACACAGTTTAATTTAATTTGTTATTAAAATAATTTATTTAATACAGCATTTGACTTAGAAATAGCTTTAAAACACAAAATGTTGGAACACAAAATGTTAAAAACGGAAGGAATCATCTAATTCAATCCCCTTATTTTATTTAAAGTGAGGAAACTGAGGCTCAAGAACACAGACGCCCTTGAATGCACCTGAAAAATGTACTAGAATATTAGAAAGGAAAAGGAAAGCATTTCCTCTCATTTAGAAATGCCAAGTGCCCCCTATATTAGGGACTGCTGAAAGCTGTTACAAGCGCATCAAGAAAAACGATGACAGGCCACAGCTCATTTAAAAATTTTAATGGAGAAGAACTGATGTGAGCTGCAGAATTTTAAAAGTGTTAGTTTTTCAGCACCGTGAAATTAATTGGTCCCCAAATATAGCATACTCTTGCAGTAATTGGAATCTTGAGGTGCCTCTAGCTTTTGTTATCTTTATCTAGTATTTCTTTGTTGACTGTGAATCAAGAACTGTTTTTTTCTAATCAGTGGCCTTTCATTCAACAAATTTTTGTTGAATATCTAGTATGTTCAAGTCAGTTGAATCATGTTTTGAAAAGTAAACTAATTAAAGCTGCTTTTGCAACTGAGAAGAAATAAGAGAAATGAGACTCCTTTTCATTAACATACATTTAAAAGTCATTTGGAATAAGGACATATGAATGCAAACAGCAACATGATATATCAGAAGTATTGGTCTGAGGGCCAAGAACTTTGGGTTCCATTCCATCTCTACTACTTGTTAACTATGTGACCTTGGGGAACTATGTTATATCTCTACTGCTTGTTAGCTATGTAACCTTACTTTCCCTCTCTAGGCCTCATTTCTCTCATCTGTAAAATGAGTGATTAGATTAGAATAATCTTTACATTTCTTTCCAGCTCTTTATATCCTAAGTCTTATGTTCTTGTTAAAATATTCCATGAAATAAGGTCCCTACCAAATCTAACATTCTGTAATAATCCAATATTCTAAGGTCCCTTCCCACCTTAGCATTCTCTATTCCAAGTTTAACAGTCTATGTACCTTCCAGCTCTTCCATTCTTTATCCTATGAGCTACCACTTTATGCTCTGAGGTCCCCTCCAGCTCAAGCATCCAAGAAAGTGAAACATAGCTGTAACAAATATGATGCCTTTAAATTGAAAATTAACTAACTGAATAAGGGTTAAATTTGTTTGCCACTATCTAAATGGATAAGAATTCACTGAATTATTAGATAATGATAATGAAGGAAGTCCAGGTTTCATTAAACTGTTTAGGAATAAGCACGTTTGTTTACTTAAGGTGAATTACTTTTCTGCATAACACTTAGGATTCACTTGTCTCTGTATCTCCCAGATCTTTCATTTCAGCTGTTCTCTGATTCTCTCTGCTCTTCTCTTTAATCTATCAGCTTCATATTTTCTTAATCATTTCCTGACTGAACAAAAGTGCAGGGCAGAGGATAAACTTAAGACAAGTTAGATGAAATACTTTCCAGAGCTGTCATGGTATTTTCAAGTGTCCTCAACCCTCAATATTCAGATTGTTCAAGTCCATTAGGTGAGGCACACAGGTTACTGCTGACAGTTTATACTTTCCTACTCTGGTGGGTTATTGGTATAGACACTAATGCTGGAACATGGCTTAGGGCTAAAGTAGTCGAGTTTTCCATGAAAAAATGTTCTCCTTGCTTATATCCTGTGTTGTATTATCTTTTGCCTTTACTGATCTACAGCACAGACAGCTTATTATCTAGTAGACTATGACTACTTTAAACCAAGGAAGTTATAGAATTAAAGATCACGAAGAGTTGGAAGGGACATTTTCTCTCTCGCTCTCAGCCTTTTCTGGCCTGTGGAATGCCTGTTAATTCAGGCAGCAGTATAAATATGGCTGAGTCTAAGAACCATACAATCCATAACCAATTGCAAAAATAGTATAGAAATGGCATCAAGAAAAAGTCACAGAGAAATGAATCTCTGAAAGTGGTGACCCTAACTTTCTGAGAAACATGTACTTTGCCAAGAACACAAGAAGGGGCTGAAGAAGATGCAGGCCAACAATGCCAAAGTCATCAAGGCCTGAGCACCAAGGCCTCCAAGGCCAAACTCCTCCAACCCAATATTTCTGAGGCCAAAGCCCAGCACTTTGGCCCCAAGATGGACACCAGGCCCTAGGGCTGATACTAAACACCCAGGCCACAGGATCGTGAAGCACAACTCTAAGGTTGCCAGAACCACTGATCCCAAGGCTGCCAAGCCCAGTGACCCAAAAGTCATCAAGTCTGACCCCAAGGTCACCAAATCTTGGCCCAAGGCCACCAAATCTGACACTGTCAGCCAAGTCTAAAGTCAAGGCCACCAAGTCTGACCCCAAGGTCACCAAGACTTGTGCTGAGGCCACCAAATCCAATCCCCAGGCAGCCAAGTCTAAAGCCAAAGTCACCAAATATGATCCCAAAGCCACTAAGTGATTCCAAAGCTGCTAAACCTACTGACTCCAAAACTGCTGAGGCTGCCAAACCCAAAGATATTGGGGCTAAAGTTACTACTCTCAAGCCTTTAAAATAGATACTCCAGGCCAGAAGGACTTGTTTAAGCCTTAAATAAATCACTTTTTTTTCTTAGCCAGAGTTGATTATTCATTATTTTCTACAAATAAAGGAAAATGGTGAGTCATATGGGGAGGAAGGAGCCTTGAGAAATTACCTTCACAATTCAATAATTTTACAGTTGAGGAAATTGAGGCACATGTAGGCTAAGTGATTGTTTTCCTAATCAATCAACAAGAATTTATTAAGTACCTGCTATATGTTAGGAATCTGTACTTGGTGTTAGAGATACAAAGACAAAAACAAGACAGTCCCTACTCTCAAGGTGTTTAGAGACTATGGGGAAATAATATATGTAAGAAAATGCAAAATATGCAAAAGGTAAATACAAAATAATTGGGGGAGGCCAGCTAACATAGTGGGTGGGATATGAGAAAGGGCCTCAATTTAAGGAACTGAAGGATTCTAAGGGGTAGAGGTAAAGAGGGAAGGCAAAGCTAGTCAATGCAAAAGTCAGGAACTCAAAACCCCATTCCCCTGACTAGCACTTTCCTTTAAAAAAAAAAAGCCACATTGTGCTACCTACCTTAATAATAATCCTCTAATTATTTTGTGAAAAAAAAAATTATTGATGCCTTTGGCATTATATTGTCCATCTGACACGTGGCAAAAAAAAAACCAATGAAATAAAACCAGTGACTATGTCTGACATATTGCAGTATTCTCTCCTACAATAGGTGTAATATAAGACTTTCCTAGAAGTCTCCTATCTCTCTCTGTCAGGGACAGGGGAGGTAGCTTTCATTACTGGCTCCTCTAGATCTTCATTGTTTTGTCAGTTACTCAGACTTCCACTCTGCCACCTAGTTGCCATGGTGGGTTCCAATGAACACCAGCCCTAGAGTCAGATACCTGGGTTTTTTACCATGGTATCCTTAGGCCAATGCTAGCCTCCTGTGGGCTTAGTTTCCTCAATTCTACCATGAGAGGTTTGAATTTAAGGATCTCTGTGGTCCCCTTCCATTCTAGATCTATAATCCTATTACCTAATCTAATTTAATCTATTCATGCTACTGATAACAATTTGCATCTATAACAGTACTTAATGGGATCTATACTGCTTTCATATCCATTTTCTTACATTTTATAGATGAGTAAGCTGAGGCCCACCTAGCAGAAATGACTTGTTTAAGATTCACACAGTTTTTGTTGTGTTGTTTCAGTCATGTCCTACTCTTTGGGACCACTTTGGTGTTTTTTTGGCAGATACTAGAGTGGTTTGCCATTTCCTTTCCAGCTCATTTTATGGATAAGGAACTGAGGCAAACGGGGTTAAGTGACTTGCTTAGGGTCACGCAGCTAAGAAGTGTCTGAGGCCAGATTTGCACTCGTGAAGATGAGTCTTCCAGATTCCAAACCCAGTGCTCTATCCACTGTGCCATTTCGCTGCCCAGTTAGTAAAGATTTTCTGGTAAAGGTTTCTATTTTCTAAGTATCACCTCAGTTCCTCTCTAATCCAATGTATTAACCTCCACATGGCTGCTACAGGAGAGAGGGAAAATGTACTGATGTTTTCATTAAGGAAGCTACTTGATCAATTGGCTTCCATACAATTTCATGCATTTTTAAGAAGCCCTTTATGTCCCTCCTTCCAATTTCTGATATAATAGATGCTGTGGTTTTTTCAATCCAGAAAGCAAAGCACCTACATATTGTCACTAATGAGACCTATTTGCCTGTCCTTTAATCCTGGGAATCCCTAGAGTGCATGTTTATTGTTTTAAGCCTGCTAGGCCTCCCATTTTAGCAGCTCATCATCACCATTTCTTTGTGCTCCAACGCCATAAAATATTAAAAGGGCCAGATTTCATACATTCTTGTGATCTTCCAAAGTTAGACAGTTTCATTATTTGATTTCCCTTTACACAAAAAGTCAGTTATCCAGTACTGTCACTCTATACTTGCCTATACTTTTTTCCCTAAGAAATATTAAAAGAGCTTCTACTAGCTCAGAATGTTTAATAGCTCAGAATATTTAAATAACACCTGCCTTTACTTCTTGACACTCTACCTAGCCTTCAAGGCCCGGTTCCAATTCTGCATTCTCCAAGGTTTCCCTCTTTCCTCCTCAGCCCTCCCTCAGGTGGAAGTGATCACTCATTTATCTGATTTCATAGTACTTTTTCATTTTTTAAAATTCAACTTTTCTGTTCTAATTTGTACTGTATTTATTTGTGTATGTGTCTTATCACCCTTACCATACTTTAAGCTGCTTAAGGGGTGGGGGGTTATCTTATCTTTCTCCCTTCCCTGAGTAAGTCCTGGTGGAGTGCTTATCTTATCTTTCTCCCTTTCTTAGGGCTTATCAAGGAGACTTAATTAATGTATAGCCTAGGTATTTAATAAATGTGGATAGGATGGGTTAGGGAATAATATGTTCCTAACCCTGTGTAAGATGCCAACAAAGAAATCAATTAGAGACAATAGCCTAGATCAAAGGTGTCAAACATGCCACCCAGACAGACCACAGCATTCCCAAGTGCATCTGAACCAGATTGAAATGTCATTGGGAAATATTTAACAAAATGAATAAAAATACAATCAAACATAGATGACATTACATTTTAAAACTAAGTCAATATGAGGTGGCAAGGGTCCTCCTTTCTATTTGAGTTTGATACTATTAGCTTAACTGACAAAGCCCAGCATTGTGTGGTTCAGATTATGTGGGAACAGCCAGAGGGATTCAGAGAATGGCAAGATTAATGTGGAATGAAGACTCTCCTAGTTCAGCTCCTACCTATCTAACTACTATTACTCATCTCACTTGATGGATCTTTGTCTATCTCCATCCTTCATACCTAAATTTAATCCAAGGCTGTGTCTTAGGCCTTCTTCTCTCTCTAATCTCATCAGCTTCTTTTGGTTGAATTGTCATCTTTTTGCAGATTACTCCCAAATCTGTAAATACTCCAGTTCCATATAAACTTAGGTTCCCAAACTTATTTGGCCTAGTGCCCCCTTTTCAAAAAAAAAAATATTCAATGCCCCCCTGGAAATCTACTTTCTTTAACTCTTTAATGGTTTAAAAAAATGTATCACTTCAAAAATATATAAAATATGTATATTTTAAATGATGCATTTTAAATTTAGCAATTTATTATAAATTTGTGGGGTTTTTCTTGCATTGAAATTTTGATGACACAATAATTGAGTCATGTGGCTGTATAGTATCATATTATAAACAAGTCATTACACTCACATATTCTTATCAATGCGTGCTGGATTTCCTAACAATTCCAGACAGGCTTGCCTGCCAACACTTGCTTGTTAAGACCTGTCAGTGACAGGTTTTACATATATTTATATGTGTATATATATATATATGTATGTATATATATATATAATTTGCATTTTTTGTGTTTACTTGGAAAATAATGTAATCATTATGACTTTAACTCTTTTATACAACATATGAAACATGTACCAACAGTTTTTCAAATTTTTCTTCTCCTCTCGTATTTCCTTATGTTCCGCCCCCCTCCTTATTTTTATTTAATGCCCTCTAATTGCACCAGAGGCTACTACAGCTGGATCTTTCCAGTGCCCCCTAGAGGGCAGTATTGCCCACTTTGGGAACCTCTGCACATAAACAACTGCGTATCTTCTATAGGCACCTCAAACTAACCCTCTTCCTGCTTTCCATATTTCTTTTTAAGATGTCACCATCTTTCTACTTAGCCAGGTTTGCAATCATCCTCACCTCCTCTCCCCTTTCCTTACATTCCCAATATCCAGTCAGTTGTAAGTCTTCTTGATTCTACCCCCACATTTCTTCCCTATATCTTTTCCCTATTCACACGTGTCCTACTCTATCTAGTTCACACCCTCATCCCCTCTCATCTAGCCTTCTGCAATAGACTGCTATATACAGACTTCCCTGTCTTCAGTCTCTCCCCTCTCTGATCTATCCTCCATATATCTGCCACAGTTATATCCCTAAAACACAGGTCTCACCGTGCTGTAACTTTGATATTTTTACTTAATTCTTTAATCTTCTGAACCATTCTGGAGGTTATTACAGTTGCTAACAACAAACAGACATGAGGGAAAAAAAGTAGAGAAAAGACCCAAATGCAAAAGTTTATCCGTGTTTCCTCTGAGCAGTTTTGGAGGCTACTCCCAACCCCTTCACAAATAGTACTGAAGCTTGGCCTACAAACTAAAGACCAGTCTCAGAGAGGAGCATGGAACCTAAAAGAATAGGACCAAAAAAAAAAAAGAGTAATTCAATCCAACTATAGTGCCTGATGGAGTCTCTTAGTTACAATGTCCCAACTGGTTATCCTGAGGACTACAGATCCCATCTAACCCCCATGGTCTGAAAGAAGAAAGAAGAAGCAGTAGGAAATAGAGAAAAGGCATACAATTCTGGGTCTGTGGAATGGAAAATATCATCAGTAAGAAGCTTATTTACAACAAGGACACCATAGGAAAATCAGCAGTGACTGACAAAGATAGATAGAAATTGGCTGAGGAGAAATGAATAATCAGAGAGCCATCTCAACAGATATTTCACAACAAAAGGAATTGAATCAGAATTCTCTGAGGAAGCTGAAGGTATTACAAAAAAAAAATATTTCGCTAAACTCTCCAAACTGAAAATGTGCACTGGATTTGAGTCAGGAAAATCTGGGTTCAAATTATGCTTCAGATTGCTAACTCTGTGACCCTGGACAAATTATTTAGCCTCTCTGTGCCTTAGTTTTATCATCTGTAAAATGAGAAGAATGTTTTTAATTTACTATATAAAGACACTTCTGCTTTAAATCTATTATCCTATGAAAATGGTACAGATGAGAAATTAAAGAATTCAATGAAAATACCAAAGAAATAAGTTCAGAAATGAGAGGTCTTAAGGGAGAAATCAACATGTCTAAGAGAATAGAAATTTTACATGTCATTAAAATTTTTTTAATTTTTTTACTTAATAGTATTTTTTTTTCAATTACATGTAAGGATAGTTTTCAACATTCATTTTTGTAAGATTTTGAGTTCCATATTTTTCTCCCTTTTTTCCCCTCTCCCCATGACAGCAAGCAATCTGATGTAGGTACGATAACATAACATGTACAATCATGTTAATATTTCCACATTTGTCATGTTGTGAAAGAAGAATCAGAACAAAAGGGAAAAACTGTGAGAAAGAAAAAACAAAAAAAAAGTGAAAATAGTATGTTTTGATCTGCATTCAGACTCCATCATTCTTTCTCTGGATGTGGATAGCATTTTCCCATCATAAGTCTTTTGGAATTGTCTCGGATCATTGTGTTGCTGAGAAGACCTAAGTCTGTCATAGTTGATCATCGCACAATGTTACTGTAACTATGTACAATGTTCTCCTGGTTCTGCTCATGAGAACAGAAATTTTAAAACAAAAAATAGAAATGTTTTCCAAAGTAGGAGACACCTCAAAAAAGAGAATGACAAAGTGAGTTTGAAAAAATGCACAGGCAGGATGCTGATAATTGAAACAAAATCAAAGACTACAAGACTGGAAAAAAACATAGACAATCTGAGGATTTTATGACTCGCAGAAAAACAGAATAGAAAACTTGAATATTATGCTTCAAGAAATCATGTAGCTCCCTTATCTCCCTCTCCTGCTCTTCACCCTTCCCCTTCTCTCCCCTCCCCTCCCTTCCCCTCCTCTCCCTTCTCCCTTCCTTTCCTTCTACCTACCTTTATGCCTCCTTCCCCATCCCCATCCTTTCCTTCATACTTTCTCCTTCCTCCCTTCCCTGGCCTAGATGATGCTGTGGAGACAGCCCAGGAGGCCATGAAGCCCACCGAGGCAGACATCATGGGGCTGTGCCAGGACATGTTCTCCAAAATGGCCATGTACCTGAAAGATGAGCTGACAGCCACCAGTGAAGACTGTAAACTTCTGGAAAATATGAATAAACTGACTAGCTTGAAGTATCTAGAAATGAAAGATATTGCAGTAAACATAGGGAGAAACGGAAAGGATTTAAACCAGAAATATGCAGCACTTCAGCCTTATCTGGATCAGATCACTTTAACTGAGGATCAAGTAGCAGCTCTTGAGCTGGCACCTTACTAGTTGGATGCGTATTCAAAAAAACTAGAAGCAAAGTACAAGAGACGATGAAAGAAGTCTTTAGCACAAAGACTTCTAACTACAAGAATGTTTTATAAGAGCTGAAATAAGTGGGATAAAACTTACCACTATGCTTCAGTTCCTAAAAAGAAGTGATGCTGCTGATCCAAGGAGAATCCCAGCCCCCACCTTTGGTTGGATGTGAAACACTGACCACCCCCCCCCCATGTTTTCCTAAACCTGTACCTCTTGGAACCTCATCTTATCATGTTCTTCATTGTGTGCCCTGGACCAAGGCTCAGAAATCAGCATCAACCCTGTCTAGAGCAGACACAGATGAGAGGCTCTCATCTTCCTGTCTCCTCCCTTCCCTTTCCCCTAGACCCCTGCCCCCCACCCCTTTCATAACTTGTCCTTGAACTTAAATAATAAATGCCGACGCACAAAGGAAAAAAGAAATCATATAGCTAAAGTACCCAGAGATATTTTAAGTAGGAGTCAAAGTACAAATTAAGAGAATCAATATAACACCAATGGGGAAAAGATTCAAGTTTAACTTATTAAGAAATATTGTAGTCAAACTTTGTAATTATAATAGCAAATGACAAATCTAATAAGCAACAAAGACAAAATCTATCACATTCCAAGAATAACCAATCAAAATGACACATATTATTCCTTGTTTACAAGAAATCAAAGGAAAAGTTGGAAGAAGATATGCTAAAAAGCAAAGATCAGTTGGCATCTAAAAATAACATATTACAAAACTCTACCCAAGTATAAAAATATATATATATATATACATATATATATGTATATATATATATATATATATATATATATTTACCAGAAAGGAAGTATCAAGTAGTCAACAAGCATTTACTAAGTGTTTACAATGTATAAAGCACTATGGTAGACCCTGGGAATACAGACAAAAATGGCATGTGCTGCCCTCAAGAAGCTTACTTTTGATTGGGGCAAAACATACTAAATATTTACAAAATAAATACAAGGTAAACTTTTGGTGATATAGTACTAGTAGGTTAGTGATCAGGAAGAGACATAGATAGAAGGTGAGTTTTGAAGAAAACAAGGAGTTTCAAGAGACCGAAATGAGGTGGGAGTACATTCCAGGCACTGAGGACACCCTATACATAGGAGTGATGGGAGATGGAGTGTTCTATGCAAGGAACAGCAGGATGGCCCATTTGGCTAGACTGTATAATGTGTGAAGGGGAATAATGTATAATAAAAAATTTAGAGAGGTAGGATGGGACCAGATTGTGAAGGGCTTTAAAAGCTACACAGAGGAGCTTATATTTGATCCTGAGGACAATAAGGAGCCACTGTAGTTTATTGAATAGGGGAGTGACAGTTACATCTACACTTTCAGAAAATCGCTTTGGCTGTTGTGTGGATAGTAGATTTGGAAGGGGAGATATTTGAGGCAAGAAGACTAATTAAAAGGCTTTCATAATAGTCTAGGTAAGAGATGACGAAGACTGAACCAGGGCAGTGGCCATGTAACTGGAGAGAAGGGACAGGTATAAGAGAGAGATACTGTTGATATAGAAATGACAAGATTTGTCAACTGATTGGATCCATGAGGTGAGGATAAATTTATAGACCAAGATTACAGACCAAGGTATCTGGAAGAATGGTGGTACCCTTGAAATAGGGAAGTTCTGAAAAGGGAAATGTTTTGGAGAAAGGCAATGAGTTCAGTTTTGAATATGTTGAAATTGAGATGCTTTTGGAACATCCAGTTTGAAATATTCATTAGACAGTTGGATATGTAAGATTGGAGCTCAGGAGAAAGACTAGTGCTGAATATATAGATTTGGGAGCCATCTACATAGAGATAATTAAACTCCTGGAAGCTGATGTGGTCATCAAATGACAGATTATAAAAAGGAAGTAGAAGAAATATTCCAGTACAGAGCCTTGGTTACACAAATAATTAAGGGGTGATATGGAAGAAAATCGTCAGCTATGTGTGAGGGGAGAACTAAGAGAGAATGATGTTATAAAAAAAACAAAACCCAGTGAAGTGAGAATATATAGGAAGAGAGAATGGTCAGCAGTATCAGATATTGCACAGAAGTCAAGGACAAGGACTAAGAAAAGAACATTAGATTAGGCAATTGAAGATCTTTGTTAAGTTTGGAGAAAGCAGTTTCAGTTGAGTGAAGAGATCATAAAACAGATTGCAAAGGGCTTGTCATTCCTTCCGAGAACCTAGATAATTAATGTATTCAACATACAAAGTGACCAAATTGGAAAAAAAATTAACACACTATTATAGAATAAAAAACTAAGAAATGAAACTTTTTTAATGTGGCTAGTGCTAAAGAAGACCATGAATACGAGGTAGGAGAGTATCTTTGCTTAAAAAAAAAAGCCACAATGACATATGAGAGATATTAGTAAGACAACAAGAGCATAATGTGCTAAACAATCTAAATATATGATAAAAAAATTTTTTTGCAGTGTTACAATGGAAAGAATGTTGCCTCTAGTATCAGAGGACATGGGTTCATGGACAAGAGTCACCTGTGACTCTTACTACCTGTTGTAACCTTGGGTAAGTGATTTAGCCTTCCTGGTCCTCAGCTTCTTCATCTATAATGTGAGGATGTTGGACTAGATAGTCTTTGGACTGATAGTCAGACTAGATAGTTGTACCTTGCAGATCTATATCTATCATCCTATGATCTTATAAGTAGAAGAAATAAATATTTCAGGGGAAAAAAAAGAAACATTTCATTCCTTCATTAGTAAATCAACATTATACCAGTGGCAAGATGAAACAAAGGAACTCTTTGGACAGAGAGAGGAGAGTAAGAAAGGTTGAGGTCCAAGAAAAGATACATCAAGGCTTAAGAATAGAGGTAGATGAGAATCTTTCGATTTCTTTCCAAGCTTTTGGGGTAAGGAGGGGAGGGAGAGAAGTTAAAATATACTGTAGCAGTTCAAGCAAATCACAGAGCAATTTGAGTCCTGTTAACAGGGAATGTTCTAGCAGCAGTACAACTTTACTGCAAGGACATGGGTAGTGGTAAGATACATGTCTTGGAAAGAACTTTTGGTGGTAGGGCATGGGGATGTCGAACACTTCATGACAGGCTTCTCCAAAATGGAGTCATGAATTTTAGTATTTGCTTTCACTAGGGAGAAAAAGTAATTGGCACTGATACATTTGGAATTTAAGGTAAACTGAGAGATAATGGTCTGGGCATGATCAATTCATTAGTTAGGCTAGCAGTAGCCAATAAATTGGGTTTATGGCCTCTCAATAACCAAAGACCCTAATGTAGGGCTTACTAGTAAGCTTTCGTATGGTTTTGGGAAGTACAAGAGAACAAAGAACAGAGTTGAGTAGGTGGGGAAGACAATACAATTGGTTACAGGATAAACAGTATCCAGGGGGTGAGGATGGCATGATTGGCTACAACAATGAGAGTGGTCTAGCACCCATGTAAGGCTAGTAACTACCCTTCTATGACAATTAAAGAATATTCATTGTTTTATGGGACCCACTGGCCACATCTTGTAATCTTTGCTAGAGAATCAAAACTACCAGACTTGCTATCTCCTCAGAAGGGAATAAAATCTCCCCTAATTGTGCAAGAACAGGCAAGAACAGATGACATATCTTTTGGTGATGGTGACAAGTTAGCTTGTGGCACTTAAAGATAACAAACAGATGTTCTGGAATTATCTCAAGGTCTACCTGTATGAGAGGAAACAACTTTTTTTTTAAAAAAAATTATATCTTTAAGCTAAGTAGAGGGAAAACTAAATTTCTAAGCTGAACTCAAGGGCATATGAAAAGTGGCTTTAGGTAGATGAAGATTCAATTATAAAAATCAGTATAGCATAAAATCAATTACATTGTAGAATCAATACAGTAGAAACTCAAGGTAATATTAATTTTGATCTTTTCAGCACTCTTTGGGGAGGGGAATAACTCTGAGAGGATTGAGCAGCAAGAATGAAGTTCATGGGTTCAGAAGGATGATGGCTTGACAATAAATGAGATACTCAATGAAGAAAGAGAGAAAGAACTAGATTAGGCTGTTCCTTTCACTTGGATTATAGAACATTTCTCATTGTACCCCTGGCCTTCATTCCTGTGAATGTTCTAAAGTATACTAAAAGTGGAAGGGGGGGTGGAATAAAAACATTATTTATTAGAAAAGGACATTGAAAATTAATGTCAAGCAAGAAATAGTTTACCTATAAGATTTATGGGAAAGGAAAGAATTTATGACACAAGAGATCAAGAGGATTTCAAAATGAAAAATGGATAATTTTAATTATGTTAAATTGAAAAGTTTTTGCATAAACAAAGCCAATGCAACAAAAATTAGGAGTGAAGCAGAAAATTGGGAGAAAATCTTTGCAACTAGTGTCTCTGATAAAGGCCTCATCTTTAAAATATACGGGAAACTGAGCCAAATTTATAGGAATACAAGTCATTTCCCAATTGAGAAATGGTCAAAGGGTATGAACAGGCAGTTTTCAGAGGAAGAAATTAAAGATATCTATAGGCATATGAAAAAAAATGCTCTAAATCACTACTGATTAGAGAAATGCAAACCAAAACAACTACTAGGTACCACATCTCTATTGTCAGATTGGCTAACATGACAAAACAGGAAAATGATAAATGCTGGAGAAGATATGGGAAAATGGGAACACTGTTACATTGCTGGTGGAGTTGTGAACTGATACAGCCATTCTGGAGAGCAATTTGGAACTATGTCCAAAGGGCTATAAAAATGTTCATACCCTTTGACCCAGCAATACCACTTCTAGGGCAGTATCCCAAAGAGATCACCCAAATGGAAAAGGGACCCATATGTACAAAAATATTTATAGTGGCTCTTTTTGTGGTAGCAAAGAATTGGAAATCAAGGGGATGCCCATCAATTGGGGAATGGCTGAACAAGTTGTGGTATATGAGTGTAATGGAATACCATTGTGCTATAAGAAATGGGGAAGACACGGACTTCATAATAACCTGGAAAAACCTACATGATATAATGCTGAGTGAGCAGAGCAGAACAAGGAGAACATTATACACAACCACAGATATATTGATTCTGTGATGACTAACCTTGATAGACTTGACTCTTCTCATCAATACAAGGTTTAAAGACAATTCCAAAGGACTCATGATGGAGAGAGCTATCTACACCCAGAGAAAGAACTATGGAATCTGAATGCAGATTGAGGCAAACCATTTGCTCTCCTTTTTTTCTTTTTCTTTTTCTCTTTTGTTTTTGTTTTTTTGGTTTTGTTTCTTCTTTCTCATGATTCATTCCATTGGTCATAATTCTTCTTTACAAGTTGACTATTGTGTAAGTAAGTTTAATGTGAAGTTATATCGGATATATAGAAGATATATCAGATTCCATGCCGTCTTGGGGAGGGAGGGAAGAAGGGGGGAAAAATCAGGAACTCAAAATCATGGAACTGAGTGTTGTAAACTAAAAATAAAAAATCTTAATTAAAAACAAAGAAAAGAAAATTAATGTCACTGAAATTAAAGAAATGGATGAATGGATGAAGTGGGCAAAGGTGGGGGTAAGCAGACAGAATTATATACCACACTCTTTTGTGAGCTGGGAAAGGGAAGGAAGGAGATAGACAAATTATACAACAATAGAAGTAAAGTCAAAAAACTTGTGATTACCAATATCTTACACCATATACAAAAATAAAAGTCCAAGTGGGTACACGATTTAGATATAAAGGCTGATACTATAAGCAAACTGGGAAAGCAAGGAATAGATTACCTGTCAGATTTATGGAGAATGGAAGAATTTATGACCAAACAAGAGACAGGACATTATGAAATGCAAAATGGATAATTTTGATTACATTAAATTGAAAAGTTTTTGTACAGAACCAATGCAACCAAGATTAGGAGGGAAGCAGAAAACTGGGAAAGAATTTTTAAAACCAGTGTCTCTGATAAAGGCCTCATTTCTAAAATATATGAAGAACTGAGTCAAATTTATAATAATATAAGTTATTTCCCAATTGATAAATGGTCAAAGAATATGAACAGGCAGTTTTCAGAGGAAGAAATTAAAGCTATCTATAGTCATATGAAAAAAGTGCTCTAAGTCACTATTGATTAAAAAAATGCAAATCGAAACAACTCTTAGGTACCACATCACACCTATCAGATTGGCTAACATGAAAAAACAGTAAAATTATAAATGCTAGAGAAGATGTGGGAAAATTGGAACCCTAATGCATTGTTGGTGGAGTTGTGAACTGATCCAACCATTCTGGAGAACAATTTGGAACTATGCCCAAAGGGCTATAAAAATGTGCATACATTTTGATCCCTCAATACAACTTCTAGGGCTGTATCCCAAAGAGATTATAAAAGTGGGAGAAGAACCCACATGTACAAAAATATTTATAGCAGCATTTTTTTGTGGTGGCAAAGAACTGGAAATTGAGGGGAAGCCTATCAATTGGAGAATGGCTAAACAAGTTGTGGTATATGAATGTAATGGAATACTATTGTGTTATAAGAAATGATGAGCAGGCAGACTTCAGAGAAACCTTGAAAGACTCATATTAACTGATGCTGAGTGAGGGGAGCAGAACCAGGAGAACACTGTACAGTAACAGCCACATTGTGCGATGGATGACTAACTTTGATAGACTTGGCTCTTCTCAGCAATGCAAGGTTTTAAGACAACTCCAAAAGACTCATGATGGAAAATGCTGTCCACATCCAGAGAAAGAATTACAGAGTCTGAGTGCAGATTGAAGCAAACTTTTTGCTCTCTCTTTCTTTTTTTTCCCCTTTTCTTGTTTTGTTTCATCTTTCTTGTGGTTCATTCCATTAATTATAATTCTTCTTTGCAACATGACAAATGTGAAAGTATGTTTAATGTGAATGTATGTGTAGAGCTTATATAAGATCGCATGCTGTCTTGGGGAGGGGAAGAAGGGAGGGAATGGAGGGGAAGAAAATTTAGAACTCAAAAGATTGTGGAATTGAATGTTGTAAACTAAAAATAAATTAATTAAAAAAAAAAACAACTTGTGATCGAGCAGTGTAACAGGAAGAAAGGGGAATCCAGGAAAAGAGACTGAGCAGAGATCAGTATAAACAAGACAATTTACAGAGATTAAGTACTGACTTTAAGGATGTCTTTACTATATCTGATTTTTACATTTGTTTGAAATATCTCTGTGCCCTAATACATAGTCAGTTTTTGTAGAGGTTCCATGTGTTGCTGAGAAATATGTATATTTTTAGCAGTTCCATTTAGAAGATGTCATAAATCTGTTAGCTCTAGTTTCTCCAGCAATTTGTTCAATTCTCTAAGTTTTCTTTTGTGTATATTTTGTGTAGACTTATCTAAAACTGAGAGAGGGATAGTGAAATCTATGGCTACCATTGTGTTATTCTCTATGTCTTCTTTTAGTTCAGTTAACTTTTGTGAATTTACACACTAAAGCATTTGGAACATTTAAGTTTAATATTGATATTGGTTTGTTAACCTATGATTTCTTTCAGCACAATGTGGTTTCCTTTTTTTCTCTTTTTACATTTAAATGTTTGTTTTCACTTTGTTCCATAGCCTGATTTTAACTCTCACTTTTTTTGATTCATTTGATCTATGCCAACTTTAAAAAGAATGAAAAAAATACACACATATACAATCTGAAGAATACACATGTATTTTATATGTTATATATTATGTATATAAAAATATGACATGCGTAGTATACGTATATACATGTATAGCGAAAGTATTTAATGGAAGAAAACACAAGCCTGACAATTGCAACCCTAAATGTAAATACTAAATTCCCACAAAAAGGAACTGGAAGAATGGATTTTTTTTAAAAAGCAGAAGCATTACCCAACAATCACAGTATACAAGAATCATACTTAAAACACACAGACATGTACAGAGTGAAAGTGAGGAGATGAAACAAAATTTCTTGTGCCTTAGGGGACTGTAAAGAGAAAAGCAGGAATAAATTTTATACAAAATAACAATAAAAATTCACATTGTTGGTATGAATCTATAAGGAAACTAAATTACACTTAAAAGCACCATGAAAATGAAAAAATATCAAATATCAATGTATTTGCCAAATAACATCACAGTTAAGTTCTTAAAAGAAAAGCTAGGGAAATTGCAAAAAGATATTGATAGCACTATAAAATCATATTTTTTATAATAGGAGACTTTAATATTTCTCTCAATGATCTAAGTCCAAAGAGGAAAATACAGAGCTAAAGAAATTGTTAGAAAAAAATATATTGGATTGATCTATGGATACTTGTGAATGGAAATAAACACTCTTGTCTTGCAGCATCCTATTGAACATTTACAATTGATCATGTGCTAGGAATTATAAACAAATGTAAAAAGACATAAAAAACACGTACTTTATAGACCATAACTCAATAAAATAGTAATTAATAAAAGACATATGATCAAAAGATACAAGTCTAAATGGAAACTAATGACATCCTGACCAACAAGTGGATCAAAGAACAAATTATGCAAACAATAAATAATTATATTAAAGATGATAAAAGTAATAAGACTATGTACCAAAACTCTGACACATAAAGTCATTCTCAGGGAAAAATTTATATCTCTGAAAATATATTAACAAAATAACAGCAAAAGAGAGAATCAGTGAATCAAGCGTGCAATAAAAGACTAGACAAACATACAAGCTAGAAACTCTAAAACAGATACAAAAGAAAACATTTTTAAAATAAGAGAAATATAGAATCTTGAAAATAAAAATACTATGGAATACACAGATAACTAATAGCCATTTTTAAAAAGTCTAAATCAGTTGATCATTAGCTAACCCAATCAAGAAAAAATGTGAGGAAAATTTATCAAAATAAAAAAATAATGTGAGTTCACAACAAAAGGAGAGAAATTTAAAAGAATTTATCAGAAACTACTATGCACAGTGAAATATTTAAAAAAAACTAATTCAGAGGAAATAGATGAACTTCTACAAAATATGAGATAACTGAACTAAAGACCTTGATATTTAAACTCATTATTTTTCACTGCTCAGGATTTTTTTTTTCTTTGATCTAGAAGCTTTGGATTCTAGCTATGATGTTCCTGAGAATTTTCATTTTGAGGTTTCTTTTTGGAGGACTTGTTTTCTAGTTCTAAGAGTTCTGGGACATTTTCATTTATCATTTCCTAAACATAGTATCCAACCATTTTTCCTGACCACAATTTTCAGGTAGTCCAATAATTCTTAAATTATTTCTCCTTGACCTATTTTCTGTGTTACTTGTTTTTGATAACATATTTATTAGTTTTTTTGTTCTTTAAAAAATTGGTTTTGTTTTGATATTTCTTGTTGTATTGTTGAGTCATTGTTTTTTGCCTGGCTCATTCTACTTTTTAGGGCTTTCAGTTCTTGAGAAAGTTTTTCTACCATACCTTCTAAGGTGTCAATTTTGCTTACCATTCTTTTTCTTCCTTGCTTTTTCATTCCAAGGCTTTTTTTTCCCATTCTGCCTGTGAGTTCACTGTTGTCTTCTGGGTCTAACCTCTTGATGTCTCTCAAACCAAGGTATTTCCTAATGTTATTTGGAGTTTTCCTTGACTTTCTCATTGTGGGGCCTGTGCTTTGATCAAGCTCTATAATTGAATGGTGTGGCAAGGCCTGCCTGGTTCTAAATATCGTAGGCCAGACTAGACCCTTCCTTCAAAGGATTCTGGGGATCACTTTGTTACTATACTCTTCAGGAAGTCCCTCTTGTCACAGGACTCTGGGACCTCTCCTGTAGTCTCTGCTTGGTGTCCCCCTCTGATTCTGGGTTTAGGGGGTGCTCCTATGCTGAAACCTCACTATAGGCTTCAGGGACTGCTGGGACTGAGTTTTGCCCAGGTCTTTTCTCCTATTGTTTGGATTGGACTACTGGTGCCACTGAACCCTGCCTGGAAGGTCTCTTTGCTAGACTTGTACTGGATTCAGGCACTGTTGGGATTGTGTTGTCCTTAGGCCCTGTTTCTGGGAGTGCTGTCTTGGACCCCTGGGATACCCTGAGACCTGCTCTCTCAGGCATCCAATCACTGGTTTGGGGAAGGCTGAGACCACCTGGTTTGGGCAGTGCTGAGCTATACCCTGCCCCAGAACTACCTCCCATAACTCACCTACAGCCCTGGGCTTGGGGAAGACTTGACCTTGATTGTGTTTAGCTGGAGAGAGCTCAGGAAATGATGGAGCTGCCCTAAGCCTCCAGAAGTGACTACCTATTGCTTTGCCCTCTATTCTTAGCTTTCCACTGCCCTGGGCAGCTTATCTACCACAGCATCTGTGAAGATCTCCAGGGATCCCACTCCAGATTCCTGGTTTGGGGTACGAATGAAAGTCTAGAGGTGACTTTTTTCTCTATCACTTAGTAGAATGGTGCATCTCTAAGCCTTGATGGAGTCTTTTTGGGGATCTAGGATTCTCTGCATCATAGTATACTAACAACTTCCCACAATTCATCTGGGAATTCTTTATACCAAAGAAACCATGGTCCGTTGCCTACCCCTATTCTTTCACCAGTACAAAGTGGTAGCCTAGGACTGTGGAAAGAGTCCTGACTTGGTAGTCAGGAGACCTGTATGTGGGTCTTAGCTTTTTTATCAAGCCACTACCAAACCCACAAAAAGGAAAATCTACCCCAGGCTGTTGAACTAGATGACCTGATGTCTATGACTAGATGTTGCTTAAGGTCCCCTCTAATGCTAACATTCATAACATTTAGAGCTATCATAAATGAATGGACATCTTTGGGAAGTAGTAGGTTTTCTGTTAAGTAGAAATCTTTAAGCAAAGCCTAAAAGACCACCTTTCAGGAATGAAATATCATTGTGATGAAAACAGCCCTGGACTTGGAGCCAGGAGAGACATTGGTTAGAATCTCACCTCTTCATGGGCAAATCACTTAACCTTTCTGACACTCAGGTTCCTCATCTGTAAAATGGGGTGTGTATTATCTGTAGCACTTATCTGACAGCATTTTGTGAGAATCAAATGTGGTAATACATAAATATAAAAGCACTTATGTAAATGACAGTTGGCATTATTATTTTGCAGAGGGGATTCTTGTTCTGGTAGGCGTTGACCTCTAAGGTCTCTTTCAACTCAGAGCCTATGATTCTATGCTTTATAATAGCTTATGTTTTGTAATGATTTGGGTTTATAAAATATTTTCCTCAAAGAACTATGTGACTTTATTATTCTCACTTTACAGGGGGGAAAACTAAGGCACAAATTAAGAGCCTTGCTAAGGGTCATATAGATAATTATTAAGCATCAGTGAACCAGTTTTCAACTTTATCTTCTGACAAAAACAGTATTTATTTCCTATACGCTATATTACCTTTATGACCCATGTACAAACAGTGCATGTTCTAAGATTCCTTCTAGCTCCAGAGTCCCATGAAACAAAAATCTTAGTTGACTGATTGATGAAACACTGCATAAATGGTTGGTTGAATGGCTGTCTTTTTAGTTCAAGTTGAAATGTAAGATGGCTGTTTCTTGGTTGGAGAAACCCAATCCCTGGGGGGAAAAAGTGATATGAACACATATTACCCTGAAAATGGGAAGTCGACTAATAAAATGGTTTATTTTATCCCTTCAACTACATGGTCCTCTCTCTTCATTTCTTTGGGAATTTAACTTGTTTGAATTGCCTGCAGGTGTCTCTGAAAGTGGTTAATGTAGCTTTATAATATTAGCATGTGCTTTTTGCCCCAGGCTCATTAGACCATTTCGGAAACACATAAAGTTTAAAAAATGGGGCAGCTGTAGCTCAGGCAATTTTATGGTGAATAGATCAACCAGGTGCAGGGGTGAGATATGTAACCCCATGTGATGGCAAAGGCATCATTTTCACTACAGAAGAGTCTTTGGAAGTGCAATGTTGTCAATTAATATTAAAATAAAGTTGAATGGATTAGATAACTTAAACTCTACTGGGTATTGCCTGATTCCCTCCCTGTACCGCTCCCCCCCCCCCCCACCAAAAAACCACCAACAGCAACAACTCTATATAGTTATTTGAACCATAACCAGGGATCAGGTTTATGATCTTAGCAGCAAGATGAAATTTTAGTTCTATTTCAGAGATGAGTTAAGATATGGGACTAGGATTTAGTAATTGCATAACTATGAAAATGAAACTATTTCTAGTCACAATTTTATTTTCTCATAGATAAATGAGTACTTTTGGCTGAGCTCACAGAGAGTTCAAACACCTACATCTATAAAGACCACTTGAGTATGATGGATCTCCTAAAGGCCAAGGAGATACGATCAGAGAATCTTATAATCTGAGAGTTAGAAGGGACCTTTGATGTCACTTAGTCCAGTTTTCTATATGATATAGAAATCTTTTCTACACCATCGTCTGAGTGGTGTAGAATATTTCAAATAGGGACCTCACTGTTCACTGAAGGGTAACACATTTTTTTTTAATATCAGAATGCCTCTTTTTCCCATGGCCAAAGCAGTTGCTACTATAATCTTCTAACTTCTACCTCAAAATGTACAAAGAAGTGATATTAATAACAGTTTAGTGGTCAGCTAAATACAATTGGATTCTAGTCCCTCTCTCTGCCACTAACTGGATATTTGGCCTGAGACAAGTCACTCCTCCTGTCAGGACCTTTTCATTTACAAAATGAGGATTATTGTGATGATCAAAAAAGATAAGGAATTATAGAATCCTAAAGTAGTAGAGGTCCAAATCGCCTCTTTTTATAAGACATTCTCTATCTCTGGTTCTCAGTTTCTGCATCAATAAAATGAGTGGATAGAATGAAGCCCCTCATTTTGACCTGGTTATGATTTTCAGCATTCATTCATATATCTGCCATCATTAGGAAAGGAATTGTTCACACATAAATAAATAAAACTTACAGATAAATCGAATGTATCCCTTCAACAATAACAGCGACAAAAATTTGCATTTATATAGAGCATTGCAATTTGCAAAGCACTTTCACATCCATTTTTAAATTCAACAACCATTTATCATGTGTCTCATGGCATTGTTAGATCCTGAGGATGCAAAAATGAAAAAAAAAGTCACATCCCCCTAGAGCAGTCCTTAAGAAGCTCTTAATCTACCATGTTCTAATGGCACTTTTTCAAAGTATAATGTGATAGGGTCAAAAGGGAGAATCCCAGAGTACTCTAGGAAATTTTGTTGGAGAGAAAAATGACTTTCACCTGGAGGAATCAGGGAAAATTCTATGGAGAAGGTGTCATTTGCATCAGGCCTTGAAGTGAGAGGGCTGAAGTAGATGGAGATGAAGAGAGAGTCGACTCTAGTCATTGGAGACAGTATGTTCATTGACCTTTTGATCCTCACAACTACCCTCAAAACTAGGCAGAGTCCCTGTTTTACAGATGAGGAAACTGAGGCTTAGAGAGAGGAAGTGACAGCATAGAATTTTAGATTTTAGAGCTGGAAGAGCTCTCAGATCAATCAACAAACATTAAATGCCTACCGTATGCTATGCTGCTAGACGATGGGATATGGATCCAAGAATGAGATAGTCTCTGTTCTGGAGTTTATGTTCTATTAAAGATGATCTAGTTCAATGCCGTTGTTTTACAAATGGAGAAACTGAGCCTCAGAAAGAAGGAATGCCAACTCAAAGCCATAAAATGAATGTGACAGAGCCAGGCATCAACCCAGGTTAAATATACATTTGAGGACTTTTCTTTTTTTAAAAAAAAAAATTAATTAATTAATTAATTTTACATTTTCACCATTCACTACCATAAGATTTTGAGTTCCAAATTTTCTCCTGCTCCCTCCCCTCCCTCTCTGCAGTCTGATATGGGCTCTACATATACACTCAAATTAAACATATTTTCACATTAGTCATGTTATAAAGAAGAATTAAAACCAATGGGAGGAAACATGAGAAAGAAGAAACAAAACAAAACAAAAAAGAGAACAAATAGTATGTTTTGATCTGCATTCAGACTCCATAGTTCTTTTCCTGGATGTGGACAGCGTTTTCCATCATGAGTCTTTTGGAGTTGGAGAACTGTTCTTCTTGAGAATTTGTAAACTGGTTGCTCATAAGAAGATTGACCACTGAAATTCAGACTCCTGGTAATGTGATAAAGTCATATGCCATGTAATTGAACATGTCAGCACAGCTTAGTGGAGAGACAATTTGGAGTCAGGAGGACCTATGTTCAGATCTCATCTTAGACATTTAGTTGCTGTGTGATCCTGGGAAAGTCACTTAACGTCTCTAAATTCCTGGTTCTCTTTGGAGAAGAAAACTTATTTGGAGAAGAAAATGATATGATAGAGATGTCAGAGTTCATAGAGCACAAGGAGAGAGAATGAAAGGAAAGATGCAAATATGAATCTTCTATACAGTCATCCTGCCCTCTTCCAACTGAACTCAATAAACATAATCTAATAGCTCACATTTGCATAGTACTTTTAAGATTTGTAAAGCACTTTTCCTGCCACAATCACATGAGGTATAGGGAGTGCAAGTATTTTCTTTTTTAAACCAGACCTGTGATTTTGTCAGGGTCATGATGAAGAACTTCCACTGCTAATGAATGTAACAATGCCACTTTTTTTTAGAGATTTAAGAGGTACCTGACTAGCTTGGGAAAACCCAAGAGAAGAATTTTAGATCATAAAAGCATCAGGATGTGATATATTGTACTTGTTCTATCCCCAACAGGTGTTTCTTTCTTTTTCACAAATATAAATTTATTTTTTTTTATTTTTAGTTTTCAACATTCACTTCCATAAGATTTTGAGTTCCAAATATTCTCTCCATCTTTCTCCTTCCCCCACTCCAAGGTGACATGTAAATTGATACAGGCTCAACATATACATTCATATTAAACCTGTTTTCACATTAGTCATGTTGTAAAGAAGAATTAGAACCAATGTGAGAAACCATGAGAAAGAAGAAATGAGAGAGAGAGAGAGAGAGAGAGAGAGAGAGAGAGAGCAAATAATATACCTCAATCTGCATTCAGACTCCATAGATCTTTTTCTGGATATAGATAACATTTTCCATCATGAGTCTTTTGGAGTTGTCTTAGATCTTCACATTGCTACGAAGAGATAGGTCTATCAAAGTTAGTCATCACACAATGTGGCTGTTACTGTGTACAAAGTTCTCCTGGTTCTGCCCACTTCAATCAACATCAGGTACTATGTCTTTCCAGGTTTTTCTGAAGTCTTCCTGCTCATCATTTCTTATAGCACAATAGCATTCCATTATATTGATATACCACAGCTTGTTCACCCATTCCCCAATTTTTGGGCACCCCCTCAATTTCCAGTTCTTTGCCACCACAAAAAGAGCTGCTATAAATATTTCTGTATATGTGGGTCCTTTTCCCATTTGTATGAGCTCTTTGGAATACAGACCTATAAGTGGTATTTCTGGGTCAAAGGGTATGCACAATTTTATAGCCCTTTGGGCATAGTTCCAAATTGCTCTCCAGAATGGTTGGATCAGTTCACAACTCCACCAACAATGCATTAGCCCAGCAGGTATTTCTTAAGAAAATGGCTTGGGCCTCCTTTTATCTCCTTGTCTGGAAAAAACCAAGAGAAGAATTTTAGATGATAAAAGCATCAGGATCTGGTACATCTTACTCGGTCAAAGAAGACTTGTTCTATCCCCCAGGTATTTCTTAAGGAAATAACTTCGACTTCCTTTTATCTCCCTGTCTGGAAATACCCAATTTTAGGGAGTTGCTTAAGGCCTTGAGAGGTTAAATGACTTGCCAGTATGTGTCATAAGCAAGTCTTGAAACCAGGTCTTGCTGACTGATGCCAGTTCTGTAACTCCTACAGCACACTGCTTTTCAATGCTAACATGGTCATTCCTATTTCAGATAAGGAAACTGAGGTTCTGAGAGATTAAATGACTTGTCTATAATTAGGCACATCTGCAAAGTGCCTAAGGCAGGATTCCAACATTCCTTTGTTAACTTTTTGGTGTCTAGAGATGATGACTCTCCTGGGGAGTTTGCCTAAGCAAAGGGTCATTGTAGAGAAATATTGATTCGAGGTCATGAGGACTTCGCTACATTTTGTTGTTGTTTGAACAAATCCATAACTTCGAAAAGAAAATATATATGTATATATATTAGAAATTTAGGAAGTTATAACCTAAAGTGGAAAAGACTTTAAGGGAACATGATTACTCTCTACAAACATTTGAAGAATTGTTAAATAATAAAGAGATTCATTTGGCTCCAGAAGGCAAATCTAGGACCAATGGGCAGAAGTTACCAAGAAGCAGACACACTGTTTCACGCATTACTTAGAGACATATGGATTAGTAGCAATCTGTGTTGGCAAGATCTGTATTAGAGGCTCAATGTGAGGAAGATCTTCCTAGCAATCATTTATGCAACAATGCAATGGACTGCCTTGGGAAGTAGTAGGTTCCTCATTATTGGGGATGATCTTCAAGCCAAAGATGGATGACCTGTTGTTAGTGATCTTGTAGAGGGCTCATTTCTGTTAGACTGTGGAAAGGAAGAAGGAAGAAGAGGACCTGGATTTGAATTTTGCAACTTATTGCCTATGTGACCTTGGAAAAGTCATTTTATTGCTTAAGGCCTCAGATTGCTCATCTGTAAAATAACAGAATTGAATTAAACTGAATTAAATGAAACCCCTTAATGGAAAACCCCTTATGGTTCTCTATGGCTTCTTCCACTTCTAACATTTTATCTTCTAAGAGCTCTTTCAGTTCTAGTATTTGTAAGATACTATGCTGTAAGTTCCCTTATAGCTCCAAATCCTATGATTTAGTCACTTTCAGATCTAAAATTCTATGATTTGATGAGTCTATGCTTCTCTGACATAGTCTCCTTTGAACACTCTTTCATGTATTTCTCTTTTCATCAGAAATACTTTTGCAAGAGATTGGGAGGAAAAAAAACCCAACACAGGCAAAGGAGCAAATGAATTGTATCTATAAAACTCACTTTCTTCTCTAGTTGAGCTAGCCATCTTCACTAGAGTGGAGGATATAGACAGGTCCTAAAAAACTTTTTGTGAAGGAAAGCTATATCTGGATTAAAACATGTTGCAAAGAAAAAAAAATCAATATTCTCTTACTTGGTTTATAATATAGTGTCCTTAAATTGCTTACAGACGTAGAGGTTAGCAGCATGCCTCTTGTGAAAAATGACCTCTGTTTGGGAGAGTTTAGAGCTCTCTTACTAGCTTGGGAAAACCTATGGGAAGAATTTTAGATGATAAAAGCATCTGGATCTGAAACATCTTACACTGGTCAAAAAAGACTTGTTCTATCCCTCAGAGGTATTTCTTAAGGAAATGCTTGGGCCTCTTTTTATCTTCCTGTCTGGAAATGCCCAATTTCACCCTGACCTTCAAGGTTTCACCAGTACCATTCTCAGATCCATTAACTGACTTCCTGTAGAGATGCTGTGAAAAGAAAATTGGCCTAGGAGGCAGAACACTGAGGCCTCAGCTGGAGCTTGGCTTAGTGGTCACAGTCAGTGCTTCAACTCTCTGTGTCTGCCCATTGCACAAGGTTGTTGGGAGGAAAGTACACTGTAAACTATAAAGTCCCAGAGAAATAACACAAATATTTCATATTTCCCTGGTGCTTTCTAGTTTATAAAGCATTTCCCTCACAATAATCCTGGAAGATAAAAGGGTAACTATTATTAACTTCATTTTAAAAATGAAGAAGCTGGGGCTCAGAGAGCAATGTGGGTGATTGTTGTTTTGCATCAGTCTCAAATTCTTAGCCTATTTTCAGAAACTAACTGTTCCTTCTTATGGTGTGCTTTTCCAGATTCTCTCCTAGCTTTATGTAGGCTTTCCCCCCAAGTTTGGTGTATTTTCTCTTAATGTTAAAAATAAACAAATAGTAGTTCCAAGATCACTAAATGTATAAAGCTCAGGAGTTGGAAATAAATGAGAAAGCCATACTATGAATCCCACTATATTATATACATTCATTCATTCACTCCTTTCACAAACATTTACTAAATGCTGAGTATGTGCAATTCTGGCTGATAGGAGAGTCATACAAAGAAAATTAAGGCAAATTTCTTACCTTAAAGGAAATTATAAAGTATAAAAAGAGTGAGATGATATTTATACAAATAAATATAATACCAATTAAAAATAAGTATGTGATATATAAAAATAAAGTGTTCTTATCTAAGAAGAGAGATTACCATCTGAGAAGATTAGGAGAAACTTTGTAGAAAAGCTAGTGTTTGAACTGGGTCTTGAAGGCTGGGTACATACTCTTAGTATAACCCATTCAACAGTAACGAACAGAAAAATGCAGCAATCATGGTTTTAGCAAGAAAGAGATTCTTGTCTCAGGAATAAAAATAGCTTAGATAGCACCTAGCTCAGCACAAAGGCATATTAGCACAGAACATTTAGCATGCATTTATCTCATTTGAAATAATGTAAACAAAATACTTTGAAGTTTATCCCCATTTTATAGATAAGGAAACTGAGGCTTAAAGAGATGAGGTCCCCACCCCTCACCCAAGTCATAAAGCTGTTAATGGGCAAAGATGGGATTGGGCTGGAACGCAGGGCTTGTGGGCCAAATGTGTTGTTCTGTACTTTGAAGTTCTGAAATGATGAAAGTAAAAATGCCATTATGTAAAGATGAGGAAAGGGTTGCATTCCTGCACTAACCAAAGGGTTCTTCTTTCCAACTTTCTGGGAGAACTTTACCTTGACATTTAGAATAAGCAGTAGATACTCCAGCATCAATTTCGCTTTATTCTTCATAGACCTTTAACTGATAATAACTCACATCTCTATAGTGCTTTAAAGTTTTGCAATGTGCTTTACATTCATGATCTTATTTGAGCTTCACAACAGCTCTCTGAAGTAGGGACTCTAGGTATTATACACCATTTTACAGATGATGAAACTGAGGTTCAGGGAAATTAGGGAAATTAAGTGACCTGCCCAGATCCCACAGTTAGTGTCTGAAGTAGAATTTGTACCCAAGTTTTCCTAACACTCAGTCCAGTGCTTTAGCCACTATACTCTACTTGGCTGCTTCTCAAGTGGCAAATCACAAAGAACTAAGTTCGGCCCTAACTTTAAAGGTGACATTCCTTTGACACTCCATGGCCATGTTTCCTCCCTCTGAAGTATGTAATAGGATCTGACTTCCAGAGATTTTTAAATAGGTATTTCCAGAGGTGAATGTCAGACATCTGAAAAAAAGAAAACAATCCATTTGTAAGTTAAGCAAATCTTAACCTTTAAGTTAGCAAACAGGTAATATTGGGAATATATATATATATATATATATATGTGTATGCATATACATATATATGTGTTTATGTGTGTATATATACACACACATATATATACATATATACACATATATGTGTTTATGTATATATATATACACACACATATATATACATATATACACACAAATATATATACATATGCACATAAGATAAGATAAGATAAGATAAGATAAGATAAGATAAGATAAGATAAAACTTCAGGGGAGTTGAAAGGCTAGTGGGAACTTTACTCTCTTCCTGAGTGTAGTGTTCAGCTTGGCCAAAGCTGTTGATGGTCTAAAGAAAGAATTTCCTACTGATGGGTGTGTGTGTGTGTGTGTGTGTGTGTGTGTGTGTGTGTGTGTGTGTGTGATGTTCAGCATAGCTATATAGTACAGTAGATGTGCTCCTGAATGGGTGTACTTGTAGAATATGACTTGTGTAGGCAGAATAACATTGTGTGTTACAAAATTTAATTGTGGAAGCACCCTTAGAAACTAGAAGGTTAAAGCTATATGAGACCTCAGAGCTCATCTGGTCCAAAACTCTCATTTTATAAAAGACCAAGTTGAGTCCCAAAGAAGTGAAATGATTTGTCCAAGGTCACATGGCTCATTAAAGGCAGAGTCAGAAATGGACCTGAGGACTTTAGGTTTCTATTCCAACAGTCATTTTGTTTTGTTTTCTACCCCACTATCCTGCTTCCTCCTTCTGTTAATACAGCCTAGGGTGACATTAGCTTTTCTGGTGGCCAGATCACAGTATTTGATCACATTGACCTTATAAACTACAAAAACCATGAACTCTCTTTTCTACATAAATTGTTTTCTATTGCTACTCTCCTCTCGTCTTTGTGCAATTGATTGTAACTAAAAGCAAGTCCAACTCAGAAGGTGAATTTCAGAAAACCAATATATTTCGCTTCATAGAAAAACCACCTTGCTAGTAAGGTCTTTTAAAAGTGGAAATCTCCAATAAGAATCCTCATGCCCCAATGGTGCACTGCTAATTTCTTTATCATAGCCAGAGGAAGCTAATTCTTGTGTAGGTCTAATTCTTGTGTACACCGGTGATTTTGATGAGCCTCTATTACCAAATCTTTGCTATGCCTTTTGTTATTTGTGTACTGGAGCGAAGCCTCTTGACTAGGAGACACTATAGCTATATGACTATGACTAGAATGTGAGTTCTGGTCTCAGCTCTGCGGCTGGCTCACTGGGTCAACCTGAGCAAGTTATTTTATTACCTTCATGGCTTGAGTTTCCTCATCTGTAAAATAAAGGGATTTGATTAGATCATTTCTAAGGCTCCTTACAACTCTAACATTCTCTGTTTCTTATGATAAAGCCCTTTGTAAAGGCAAATAATCAGCTCCTAGTCTACTTTGTGTAAGTTATAATCATAATGTATAAGTACAATAAGAATAATTATTGTGTAAGTACAATAATGTTCTTAGCAATGAGCATGAATTCATGAAACATTGCTCCAGAGGCAGAAATAACATAAGAGATATAAAGGTATATTCCAAGGTTGTAGATTCTCTTCCTTTGAGAGTCTGTGATTCATAGAATATAGAGTGAAAAGGATGGGGAGGTGGCATGGAAACAGCACTGAATTTAGACTTAGGAGACCTGGACATAAATCCCAGCTCTGCCACTAATTGATTGTGTGACTATGGAAAAATTACTTCACCTCTCAGCCTCAATTTTCTCATCTGTAAAATGGGGATGATATGATAAACATTTCCCAAAACCTTAAAAATCCTTTTTACGAATTCGAGTTACTATTATTCCTACTTGGAGTACAAGATTGGATTAGCTGACTTCTGAGGTTTCATCCTAATCTGAGATTATGAAGGGATTCCTACTTAGGGTAAAGATTGCACTAAGTAACATCCTAAGATCCCTTCTAATTCTGATGTTCTGTGACCCTGTGTGTGCCAAAGTATTTTGTACCTCCTTACTGTTTTCTTTTATGCCTATATAATAATATGAAGACAGGGCCAAGCAGCATTTTAACGGGTGGCAAAATGGAGTGATCAGGATTCTGATCTGATTGAAACACAAGTGTCAAGCCAAAAAAAAAAAATAACATCCCTCTTTCCCTTCCCTCCTCCCTCCCTTTACAAATATCCTTCAGGTGTCAGTTCTGCAGCAGCCCAGTTTTATTACATCAATCATAAGCAGCTTTAGGCTTCCAAAAACATAGTCACAGACAGATGTTGAGCCTGTCTGGGGATTAGAAATATCCTTTTCCATTAAGTATAAATTAACTTAATCACCAGGTATGAAAGATAAGCAGCATAAACAGTATTCCCTGAAGCTTTCATTAAAATTAAAATTCTATTTAAAATTGAGCTTGTATTTTCTAGGACTTGATTCTTCCTCTTACTCCCTCCGCCCCTTCACAGAGATTATATCTGTTGTAAATTTTTTACATTGACAGAGTGGCAGAACTGAGTATATGGAGGACGTTGATGTACTATGTAATTTAACTTTGGCGGCAGGTCTTATTTTAGCAAAAGGATGGATCTGCACATTTTAAAAGAATAATTAGTCTTGGTAAGATGTGGTCTTTGACCATTTTCAGAAGCAATCAAACCATTCTCCAAATTGAAATCCTAATCGAGGAGTCATGCAAGGAGAGTGCTTACAAGTCATGTTGTTTAGATCCATTCTAATGGAAGAACTTTATTGAATGGAGGGAGAAAAGGAGCGAGGGGAATGGGATGGAGAGAGGAATGCCAGGTTCTTTCTAGCTTTGGGAATAAGCCCTGTAGAATTCCTTTGACATGACCTTCCACAATGCCATGTGAGGTAGATTTATTTGAGGTGGGATGGTAATGGAATTATGCCTTGCCATTATAGCAGTGAACTAGAATAATTGATTTCTAAGAAACATTCTATAAGGAATTCCTAGCTTTTGAACTTTCTACCTGCCTCAAATATTCATTTTCGCAGCTGGGGTTTGTACTAAGCCACAATATGTTCTGAGGGGCCCTGCAAGGCATTCTCAGACCCATACCTTCCATGTATCAGGTGACACTCTTAAACTCATGGAATCATAGAATGTCAATGAAGGCAGGGCCTATGGAGGTCATCTTATCCAATCTCCTCATTATATAGAGGGGAAAACTGAGCTCCAGAGAGGAAATGTGATTCACCCAAGGTCATATAGCTAACTCTGAAAGGCAATTCAATGGTGGGTATTAAATGGATAGAGGAAACCTGACCTCAAAACAGTGAATTGATTGTATTTACAATTTAATTGAATTCAGCATATATTTATTAAATACCTACTATGTGCAGAACGTATCAACTTAAATTCCCTTAGTTGAAAAGTCAATCCTCCATCTCTACTCCTCACATGGGAAAATCTATCAAGTGAAATAATATTCCTGATCTTTCAGATAACCAAACATACAGTTAGATCATTAGGTTTAGAAAGGATCTTAGAACACCAAACATGAGGATGTAGAATGTTTGCACTAAAAGAGACTCTAGAACACAGAATGTAAGAGCAAGAAAAGACCTTTTAATAATGACAGTAGTAGTAGCAATAACAACTCATTTATATAGTTCTTTAGGGTTTATTCAGCATTTTATGTACATTATCTCATAGAATGTAAAGGCTACGAAGGACCTTAGTGATCCTTTGGCCCAGCTGCCTCATTTTATAACTGAGAAAACTAAGGACTAAGTAAGGAAGTGAGTTCACAGAAGCAAAGAATCTGAATTGGAAGTGACCTCAGAAGTCACCCATTCCAACCTATACCTGAAAAAAATTTCCCTCTACCAAATACCCAGTGAGGGGTCACTTAGCTTTCGTTTGAAGACCTCAAATGGGGGGACCCTGGTACTTTCTGAGGCAACCCATTCTACTTCTATATAGCTTTAGTTGTCAGGAAGTTTTTCTTCACATCAAGCTTAAATTTTCTTCTTTGTAAATTCCACCCAATTGCTTCTGGTTTTGCCCCCTGAGGCCAAGCAATTATGTCCCCTAATTTTTTTCCAGGTTCCTTCAACCTAATTTCATATGAAATGATCTTAAGGTCCTTTACCATGCTAGTTTCCCTTCTATGAATGCTTTCCAAATTTATGACTCTCCGCAAAATGTGATACTGAAAACTGAATACAATAATCCGGATGTAATTTGACCAGACCAGACTACAGCAGAACAAACTTGGACATAATGCCACTCTCAGTGAAACCCAAGATCACATTAGCTTTTTTCCTATCATATTATACTATTAGAATGTCTGGAGGGCCTCACCATCTATAGGGAATTCCTCTTCCATTTGGACTTTGCACTGGACATCCTCCATGACAATGGCACCCTTGGTGACCTATGAGTCTTTCTGTTTTATACCTAACTTGATATTTGTAATTAGAGACTCAATAAAGTAATCTCTGTTGTTGCATTGTAAAGGACTCCTATGATTTTTAGGATGTGCATGGGGGCTTATCTCAGAAACAAAGCTCTCAAATGCAAAAGCTATTTTTTTATACCAATATTCTTCTGGTAATGGGCATGACTACAAAGCATGGAATACCACAGTCTCCAAGCTACAGCTCATCTAAACAGCAATGAAATAGTAGATGATGAGTGTGAAAAGACTACAATATGTTATCAATAAAAAATTGCACAGAAGTTGTCTAAAAGACATTATTGAAGAGATGTATAACCAGAAAAGAAGCTGAGTTATATGGCAAGAGTGAAGAGAAAGCACTGATGGGCCCATAGAGGTGACTATGCAACCTTAAGCTACCTAGAAGAAGAGCTCTATCAAGTTGCATGATTGCCCTGTAGAGGATTTACAGAGGTTATGGCTAAGAATCCTGTAGGATGAGAAAGCACAAATGGATTATTACAGTCTGTACTATTGAAAGGGCACCCCACATCAATGAATTCACAGATCTATTGAAGTATCATGCATGTTGACTCATGTCCATCAAAACTCCCAAATATTTTTCAGATGAACTACTGTCTAGCCATGCCTTGTCATCTTGTATGTGCAAAGTATATTGCTTTTTTCCTAATCCAAATATAAGATTTACACATGAGTTCACCCCTGTTAAATTTTATTTCCTTAGATTTAGTTCAGTGTTAAAGCCTGCCATGATCTTTTTTAATTCTGACTCTTATCATCCAATGTGTTGACTATCCCTCTTAGCTTTATGGCAACATGTTCCATTTATGCCTTTGTCCAAGTCATTAATAGCAATGCTAAACTGCACACGGCCAAACACAGATCCCTGAAGTATTTCAGGGAAGTCTCCCAAGTTGATGACAGCAAACCATTAGGAACTATTCTTTGGGCCTGCCTATTCAACTAGTTCTGAATCTACCTGACCATAATTTTATTTAATTAGCATATTGACATCTTCTCCATAAGAATAAAGCAATAATCTGTCATATATATTGCTAAATCTGGCTCCACTCATGGGAGTCAGTTGGGTATGATAGAAAAAATATTGGATTAAGAGTCAAAATACTTTCCCTTTAGAACCCAAGCTCTACCACATATTTCCTGCGTGACCTTGGGCAGGTTACTTCACAGAACATTTTGGGGGTTAAACTAGATGACCCCTAATGTCTCTTCCAGCTCTGATCCTATGTCTAGGATCCTATATCATTCCGCTGATCCACCATTATAGAAAGCCAAACAAAAAAGGAACGAGGTTAGTCTGGCATGACTCGTTCTTGGGGAAGCCATTTAGTTGGCTTTTGGGAGTGGGGAGGTGGGGGGGGGTGGTGATTGTCATGATGCTTCCATCATTTGACATAACTGCTTCCTTAGTACATGGTACAGTATTTTAAAATGCATCATCTGGTTACATTTATTTGACTCAATGGTCAAAATTATGACATTTTAATCAATCTTTTCGATGGTTTGCTGACACATTCGAATACGATATAAAAACATTAAAATATAGGAAAAAAATATGCATATTGCATATCACTGGCAAACTTGATCCTAAAATGTTTCCCCAAATGTTTATCATTACCTTAACACCTGAAGATACAGAGTTATAGTGTATCAAAGCTGGAAGGGACCTTAGAAATTAGCTGGTCTAACCCCCTCACATTACAGATGAGGAAAATGAAGGTCAGAGACCTGACATTGCACCATTGCTGGAGATCCAAAGACAAAAATGAAATAGTCCTTGTCCTTAAGGAGCTTAATGAATTGTCCAAAGAAATAGATTTAGTCAGTGGCAGAGCTGAGGCTGAAACTTAGGTGTTGTGCTTCCCAGTACAGTGTTCTTCTTTCTCTGTATTATAAAGATTACATTACTAAAAATGGCTGGAACCACTGTTTTATTTGGGGCTATAAAAGTAGTTCCTACTTTCAAAAACGGTTATACTCCTGACAATAATAATATCTGACATTTACATATTGCTTTAAAGAATATTATATCTATTATCTCATTTGTCATTTCCACTGATAGACACTTTAGTTACTTAGCACTTGACATCCATTATCTGTTTAATTCTTGTGACGCCCTTGCGAGATCTATAGTTCAAGTACTATTTGCGTGAGGAAACTGAGGCTCAAAAAGGAAAAGTAAATTTCCCAAGGTCACATAGCAAGTGAATAGTAGGGCTGGGACTCAGACCTAGTAGGTCTTTTAGGTTACCATTACAATGATATTGTTATTTATTTCACATTATGTCTTGCCTCCCCAACTAGACTGTAAGGTACTAAAAGTGGTAGGCTACATCTTAGGTCTATTTTTCAATCTTCAAGGTGCCTACCACAGTACTCTGGATATAGTTAGTGCTTGAGAATTCTTGGTGGAAGGGAGGGTGTAATATTGATCAATAGAGGAAAACCATTATTAGAAAGTATATTAATAAGCCAAATATTTTATAAATTCACTGTACAGCAACTGCCAAAATTGGCAATATTTCTGTTTGTTGTACAAAACACACGACCACATGGTAGACCATCTCACAAGCTCTAATCATTCTGCATGGTGAACCAGGCAACAATGCATGGCAATTAGCTAATCTGCGGATGTTAAAAGCCTGAATGATTTTCATTATCCTGGCTATGTAAGGCCTGCTGATAATCTACATACTATACAGATCCACCAGGTGTCCTATTCCTTCCCAAAGAGAGAACTTGACACCTCTTTAAGAAGAGAGAAGGCCAACTTACTGCTAATGGAAGAGATTATGACTTGCCCAAGGTCATATAGCTAGTAATTTTTGTCAAGTTTCTGAGGCCACATTTGAACTCAGGTCCTCCTGACTCCAGGACTGATGCTCTATTCACTGCACCATGTAGCTGCCCCTGTATATCTTTTTAAGAAATGTTGTCTTGGTTCTTACACATGCATTTGAGAAGAGTGGAAAGAGCTAATGATTTGGAGGCAAAAATATATACTTTTACCCTCATAAGCTATATGATCCCAGGCAAGACATCTAACCTTGCTGAGATTGTTTCCTCATCTGTAAATTGTAGATAATAAAACTTGCGCTACCTCCTTCAGGGTTGCTGTGAGGATTAAGTGAAGTAATTGATGTGAAAACATTTTGTAAAAGTGTTATATGTCAACTCTTACTATTACTATTTTATATTTTCCTCACCATATGGAAGGATTTTCTTAATTTTGAAATGTCCAGCAATGGAATGAGTTAATTCAAAAAGTGGTAAGGCAGGACAATTAACTCGCAAGGATTCTGTAGGGAAGATTCCTGCACTGAGTGAGGGAATGAGAGTCTCTAAAATCCCAGATCCCCTCCACAGGGTGCTCTCTCCCTCCTCCAACCCCCCATAGATCCTGGTACATCTCTTTATGTTCCAAGAGTTAAGGGGGATGTTTAGCCTGAAGAAGGAAAGGCTGAGGGGGACATGATAGCTGCCTTAAAGTACTGAAAAGGATGTCATATATTGGAGAGATTAGATTTGTTCTATTTAGCCCTTGAAGGCAGAACTAGAAATAATGTATAGAAACTGAAGAGAGGTCAATTTTGGTTTGGTGAAATGAAAAAGTTTCTAACTATTAGAGCTATCCAGAAGTGCAATGGGCTGCCTCCAGAAGTAATTGGTTTCCCCTCCCTGGAGGTCTTCAAGCAGAGCTGGGTCACCACTTATTTTATATATGGTTGCAGAGACTCTCGTCCAGTTATCAGTTGGACTAGGTGACCACTGAGGTCTCTGCCAACACTGAAATTCTGTGATTTCATGAGGTTTATCACATTTAACACATTCTGACTTGTACTAGGATCATTTACATATTTGTTATATTGATTGGATAGATCCAGGACTTTAGAGGTCACATATTCCTGCCTCCCACTTTTTACAGGAATTTTCTCTGCACCATCACCCTTGCAAGTTATTAACTTCTGCTTGAACATGTCCCATGAAAGGAAGTTCATTACTTCACAGAACTGTTTATTCCTTCCTTTGCTGTGTAGCTCTGATTGTTGTAAAGTTCCTGACTCTGAAATGAAATCTGTTCTCTGTAAATGGGTCCTGCCCCAACTGTTCCTAGTTCTGCCCTCTGAGACCAAGCAGGACATAGCTTAATACGTGATAGCCCCCTTCAAGTACTTGAAGACAACTATCGTGGTACCCATAGCTCTTCTTTGGGAGAATTATCCCTACATCTTTATACTGGATTCAAATTATATGGTTTCCAGACCCCTTGCCATTCCAGCTATTCTTTTTGGCATTCTAGTTTGTTGTCTGTGTGTTCTTAAAATATGATCATCCTGGAAGCACTGAGTGCAGTGTCTGTAGTCTGCTTTGGGCTAAGTAAAATAGCACTATATCACCTCTCTAATCATATAATCCTAAATTGGGAGATCTCAAAGGTGGCTGAGAACGTAAAATGTATGAGGAGAATGGAATGTGGGAGGTTTGAGTTGGAAAAGAAAGACCTCAGAACATAACAAATAGAAGTTGAGGACAGGAAAAAACCTTAGAGATTGTGTAGTCCAATTTTCATTTTACAGACTTAGTCCTAGAAAGTGAAGCAATTTGCCTATATTGAGTCAATGTGAATCAAATGATGAATTTTGAGTTTGTATGGTTGCTGTACTGAATAAAAAGCAAAGTTTGATTTACATTTGGAGTTTCTCATCGATTCATGAATTTCTGTAATGCAAGTTAGTTAATGGCAAAACTGGGACTAGAATTCTAGTTTTCATACTCTTATCCAATTTTCTTTCTAGTTTTCTGAAAAACTGTTGCCCAGTTTTGCTGAATGATTGACTGTTAAATCTGCAGCAGAAAAAAGGCTATAGATCTCCAAACCCCTTATTAGCAGTTGTAAATTTGTTTGTTCCAGAGCCTTGCATTTTCATGAAGTTTAAGGCCAGTAAGAATGAAGCGTGCTGAAAAAATTAATAAATTACTAATCATGTATAAAAGATAAGCACTTAGATATAATTTACATAATCTTTCTTAAAATTGTTTTTTTAAATATGTAGTTAATATTTTTTCCCAAGTTGATCTTGTCTGAACAGAGTTCTATGTTAGGCACTTGAATATTGGAGAAATTTGAGTCTTGAGGTCAGACTTCAAATTGCAAATTAAACTTTGCTCCTATTCAAAATATGGCCATAAGTATAATCAGATAGGGCTCAGAGTCGAAGGGCTAAACCAAGCATCATCCACCACAGTATCATAGGACTTATAGAGGTCATCTTTGTTTACAGAAGAGAAAACATAGGCCCAGACAAAAAAAAGTGACTTGGCCAAGGTCACAGTGGTAATAAGTGGCAATACTAGAATTCACACTAAAGCCTTCTTACTACAGATCCAGTGGTCTTTCCACAACAACATCAAAGACAAAGAGTCAAGGAAAGGAAAGCTGGTTCCAGGCTGAGAGGCCTCTACTGCCGGGCATTGAAGCAGGTCAGCTGAGGTCAGTGCCAAAGCCCCAGAGAAGCCAAGTCATGTATAGTCGTTAATATTATATTATTTAAATTACTAGTAATAATAGATACTAACATTTATATAGTGTTTTATAGTTTGCAAAGGATTTCCTTATAACCCTATAATGTAGGTAGGTAGAAAAGTATGACTATTTTCATTTTCTAGCTGTAGAAACTGAGGTTTTGAGAAGCAACTAATTTCTATAGCATTTTAAGGTTTATCAGACACTTTCTTCACAATAATCCTGTGAGCTAAATAGTGCAAGTATTATTTCTATTTTACAAATGAGGAAACAAAAGCTAAATTACATGACTTTCCCACAATCACCTAGCTAGTAAGAGGCAAAGCCAAGACTGTCACAAGTGAATTTATAATAACTGAAGAAACAAAGTCCACGGTATGTGATTTATTTGCAAGGTGTATAGTTGCAGAACAAATAGGGTCCAGGGACCCTCAGCAAGCACAAGGACCCTGAATACAGATTTTTGCACAGATTTTTCTACATTAAAAGAAAACAATAAAAAGGATACATAACAAGATGTAAAATTATGTAATCTGATTTCTTATTGGGGGTTAAATTTGATACTTTCCAAGCTGGTAGTGGGTGTGCAAACAGGTAGAATTTCCCAAAATCTGATGTATGGGAAAACAAAACTGAAGTCTCAAAATGGAGGTTGTTCACAAAATGGAGTCAGTTTGATTCTTACAGTTCTCCCCTTTGATCTTTGGTGATGGGGGTTATCCCTTCCCCATAGTGGATCACTGTCTATAAACTAAATTTATAAGGTTTCTTACATGCTCATTATCACAATCACAAACCAAGAAAAGACCACTAGGAAGAATCCTTTCACATATCTTTGTACAACAACTAATACAAAGAATAATAATGATGCATAAAATGAAGAGAGCTCGCTTACCTATGGTGTCTAATATGCCATTCCCTGCAACCAAAAGAACCAGGAGGAATGCTTCCATCAGGGGTCACTTGGCTTAGGCAATTGTGTTTTTGCTACAATCTGTTAGATTTCCTGAAAACTCATCACAACTTCCCCTGATCAGTTAATATAGGAACAATCAGATTGATTGGTCATAGCACAAGCTCCTCCTTGTGAAGTCATAATAAGGTCTAAGACCATACAATTTTGCAAGACCATTTGTGCTAAAGAATCTACTTCAATTTGGAAGGAGGAGATGGTCTCACTTGGCCTGTGTGAATTTTTTAATTTCAAGTTGAAAGGTTCCTAACAGCCTATTCTAAAGCACAGACCCCAGTATATGGAATTAGGGAACAAAGGCATTTCATCCCCTTTCCATGTTGTTTTACTGAGTTTTGGATTGTAACTTTTTTTTGATGTTTAAACCATCATGCTCCCAAGTCCTATGGTATGATTAAAGACTGATACTGGTGGGTACAAATAGGTGATCCTACATGTCCCAAACCAATTTGGGGGAAAGGAAGAATAAGCTTGTTTGCCACAAAGAATTGTCCAGGGAGCCCCTAGTCCCCAAGCAACTTCTGAAGAAGGATATTTAATTCCTCCAAAGGTTCGATTATTCTTATAAATTTGTACTGAAGGTTGCATCATACTTGGTCCAGCTAGAGCCATTATTAGCAATGTTAGTCAAAGAAATACACCGAGGTTTCTTGTCTCTGATCCCATTAAAGAGGCAGGTAGCATAAATAAAAGGGTCTCCTTTGGTAATACCAAGAAAAGCAAAAGTTGATCTATCCATCTTTAAATCTCCTAAATTTATACTATCATTAGGAACTTGCATCTTGGTGATACAGAAATGAAAACTCAGAAAAGGAGTGGCAAATACAAGCAATACAATCCTAAATTTGATGACATCAAGGGGCCCATTAAATTTGAAAATAAGTTGTTTGTTATAAAGTTGGGTCAGTGATATTAGTCTTGGCTTGCTATCTTCTATTTTCCTTCTAGGGGGATAAATACTGTAGATGGCTTAAGTAAAGGGTATAGAAGCCCCTTTCAAAGGTGGTGTTTTAGGATACCCAGAGTCAATGTAATCTGCTGATTGTGAGAGAATTTTAATAGAGAGCACTATGCAGGATCACTCTGGTGGAGATGATGACAAACTCAGCATACATGGGGCCCAATTACTCTAAGGTGATACAAAGCCTGACCTGTATCACCATGAAATTTACTAATAATTGTATTGTCTTTTCCAATCCTCCTGGTAAGAATGGAATAGTGTGGTACCTCCCTTGGTCTTGATGGTGAAGGGGACAGTAGATTTTAACAATTTTTAACAATTCTACATGTGAGAATCAGGGATGTCAGATAGAATCCCTGGACCATCACCAGAGGTCTCTTGGGTATTCTGAACCAATACAGGGAACAAAGAGAGGAAGTCTTCAGGGATTTGCAAAGACAGAGATCCATCAGGGAGCAGGAATAGTGGCTCTAAGTTTACAAAGGAGATCATAGCCGAACAGGTTAGCAGGACACTTGGGCATAAGGTGAAAAGAATGTTCTACTGAGAGTGATCCAACAGTAATCATATAGAGAGACAATTTGGGGGACATTTTGAGGCTTCCCCAAGATTCCAGCAATATTTAGAGATCCAGTAGAAGTACACTTTAGAATCTGGTTTGCTCATCAAAACCAGATTAGAAGCTCCAGTATCTAATAAACAATTATAAATCATGTAACCAACTTTAAGGGAGACATGGGATTCACCAGTGTGTGGGGAGGTAGAGACTGGGATAATTGGAGCAAGGGCATCAGGACTGAGAAAAATGAAAAGATTCTCATCAGAACCTGTGTCCCTGCTCCTCTCTATACCCTCATGCCAAAGATCCTGCCTGGGTTCTTCCAGGGTCCCCTCTCTTTCTATTAATTAAGTCCCACTTCTTTCTACATTTTCTTAGAAGATGGCCCTTTTTGTGATAACAAAAGCGCTTGTGCAGCCCCCCAGTTACTTGATACAGTTTGAATGGGAGCCGGAGCTGCTTGGGCAGGGGCCCAAGCTTGGAAGGGAGCCGGAACTGCTTGAGCAGGGGCCAAGATTGTTTGAGGTTTTGGCTTAGGTTTCTACTCTTTATCTCTCCCTTCATAAACATACTGAGTGATGCTTTTAAGCTCACCAATGCCCTTTTCATGCCAAGTACAACTCTTATGAAAATATTTTCATATTTCTGGCATGGATTGGTTAACAAAGGCTGAATTAATAATTTTCATGTCTCTCAGATTGAGTAGATTTAACCCAGTGTACCGCTTAGCGCTCATACAACCTGTCATAAAAGTGGTTAGGGGTTTCATTTTCTCTTTAAAAATCTTTTTGGAACTTACTCTAATTTTCAGAGTGGATAGCACATTTCCATGCCTCTGATCAAAGATTTCCTAGCCTGCTGTAGCCTGGTATAGTTGGCTAGGCTATTACGGTTCCAATGAGGATCTTGTGATGGCCAATTAGGAAGACCTGCCAGGCCAGCAAGTACTCCTGCTACTTGGCTCATCTATTTGCAGCCTCAATAATGGCAATTCCTTCCCCAAGGGAGAGTAAGGTCTCCATTAAATCAGTTACATCTTCCCAGTTAGGATTATAACCTCTAAATATGGCCTGAAATTGGGTTATAACAGCCCCAGGATCCTCATCAAATTTAGGAGTATCTCTCCTCCATGTGGAGAGATCGGAGAGACTAGAAGGTTGATGATTTCTTATGGATAATAATATGTGGGTTGGTTGGATCAGGTAGAATCCTTTCCCAGAAAGGAAAGAGACCTGCAACAGGTCCCTCATGTTCAAAGGAGATCAAATCTCCTGTTACACCAGGAGGGGAGCAAGATGGAACAACAGAGGAAGAAGGAGAAGGGGATGCCTGTTTAGCAGCATTCCTTGTTGGTTGTCCTTTATGCTCAAAGAGGACCAAAATGACATCACTGTGTTGGAGTAAAGTTATAGTGTGTCTCACTGAGGCTGATCAGACCAACACAAGCTCAGAAGGCTCTACCACAGGTCAGACACAAATAGTCCACATGAACATTTGATCTGGAGATGTCTCTAAATTTGTGCATCTCATATTTCTTTTGAGCTACTGCAATTCTGTCTTGTTCAGTTTCTTGCCAGTGTCTCCCATCACACAATCAACTCCAAAGTTCTTCAGCAAAACCTTGAGAATGTCCTTGTATCACTTCGTCTGACCACTATATGAGCACATACCTTGTGTGAATTCTCCATAAAATGGTCCTTTAGGCAAATGTACATTTGGCATTTGAACAGTGTGGTCAGCCTATTGGAGTCATGCTCTCTGCAAGCAGCATGCCTAGAAGTGTGAGGTAGAGGTGAAGTGACAGAAAGAGTGGTGGTAGTCATAACAGATTTGAGAGGAAAAGGTAGAACGAAATATAAAGAGGATAGCCTTTTAGGGGGTGTTGGGCCCAGTCCATCAGATAAAGTGGGCCAGCAAAATCAATATTGCATCTGATATGAAATGAGCTATTTTCAATGGCTAACCTTAATTACTTCAATTTATAGTAATGAAAAGTGCCATATTGGGACCAAAAAAGATTACCAGATCAATCTTTTGTAGTCTTAGACCAAATTTCACATAATTCAATAGCACTTTTTTTTGGTCATTCCTGGTTGAACCAGGAGTTTTCCCTGGTCCCAGGATATAATGAACTGCATGTTGTCCACAACCTTGGTGAGAGTGCAGCCTGAACCAGATTATAATATAATTGGAAAAGTTTTAATAAAATAAATAAAAATACAATAAAACATAGATAACATTAGTATGTGATTTTCTAAGTTAGTATGCAGCCACATGGACCCTTACTTATGGTTGAGTGGTCCCATTTCTATTTGAGTTTGACATTACTGTTTTAAGCTCTCACAGCTTTTTGTCCCTCTTGTATCTTAACCATGTTCTAATATACATCATAGTTATTTGTCTATGTATTCTACCTCCCCAACTGGACTATAAGCTCCCTGCCGGCAGAGATTGTGAATGTCTTTTTCATCTCTTTATTCTCCCTCAATATGTATTACAGGCCTTCACACACAGTACATACTTAGTGTTCATTAATTTAGTAATGTGTGTATTTGTGTGTGGTAGTGAGGAGGGTCCTGATTGAGGATTTCATCCTTGTAGCAAACTTCTATTGAAAAAATTCTCTCTACTTGTGCAGATTGGCAACTATTCTACAATTTACAATCCTAGAGAATTGCCTGGGACATTAAGAGACTAGCTACTTTTCCCAAGGTAGGATTTGAACCCATGTCTTCCTGACTCTGAGGCAGGCTTTTTATTCACTATACCATGATTCGTTCCTTGCTAAATTTAATGAATTTTAAAAGTTCAGCCCATGGTTCATAAATAACCTAAGCCCTCCCAACCCAACTGAGGAAAGAGTCTGTAAATACTAGAGAAGAATGAGGCTTATTAATGAAGAAATATATATATATAAAATCATAAAATATCAGAACTAGAAGGAATCTTAGAACATAAAATGTCAGCATATAAAAGGTTAGTGCCAGAATGGACCTGAGAAACTAGAATGTTGGAACAAAGAATACAAAGTCTAAGTCTGTAGAACATTGAATGTTAGAATAGGAATTAACCTTGTAGCACAGAATGTTTGAATTGGAAGGAACAGGGGGCAGCTAGGTGGCGCAGTGAGTAGAGCACCGGTGCTGGAGTCAGAAGGACGCAAGTTCAAATCTGGCCTCAGACACTTGACACAATTACTAACTGTGTGATCTTGGGCAAGTCACTTAACCCCAATTGCCTTCCCTTCTCCCCTCCAAGAAAAAAAAAGAATTGGAAGGAACCTTAGAATATACAATGTCAGAAAAGAGCAGGTAAAGATAGTAGAGCATAGAATGTTAGAACTGACCTCAATGTAGTAGGGAAACAAAAGAAGGTGAAATGGCTTGTTCAAGTTCAAACAACCAGTTAATCCAGAGCCAGAACTGGAACTCAACCTCCTAGCTCTTTGTTCAGGCTTTTCCACTCCATCACAGCTACTTCTAAAAATGATGCAATCCAACTAAGAAAGAACTCAATAAATGATTTGATTAAACATTGCTACTCTTCTGACAGATAGGAGACCAGACAAAATAAGGCAACATCCTAGGGTTCTGGAGAGCCTAAGTAAATAGAGACCCTGCACTGTATAAATCCAGGGAAACAAAATAAACCCAGAACATTACTCTAGGGAAGGTAAGTTGTCATGATGGAGTTTTAAGCTAAATGCTAATTAATTGAGCTGGAATATAAATAGGACTTACCCCACAGTGTTGGAACAGAAAGTCTAGCTATCTTGCTTGATGCATATTTCAAACTTCCCTCCATGGTCCCTACTTGCTGGAAATCTACAAGTCTCATTGTCTGAAAAATCTCTTCCTCTTAGCATACCTGAATGTCCATGCATCTTGGGACTTGCAGTTCTGAATCCAGCTATCCTAGCCTTAGAATCATAGGACAGTAGATCTAGATGAGAACTTTTGAACATTGAACATACACTTACTATACTACATATGTTAAGACTAAGAGGGAACATTAGAACAGAGAATGCTAAAGCTGGAAGAGACCTTAAAACAGGATTTCCCAACTTTTTCAATATGAGGACGTCTTTTCGATGCCAAAAATTTTCAATGACCCTCTATATAATGGCATTTGTACTATTTTTATTACTTGACTGAAAAAACTCATAATGACAAAAAGCTGAAATGGATTCAGTAATGCTTTAAAATTAATTTGTAATTTATTAATCACAGCAGTATCTATGTATATTTGAAAAATAGTAATGCATCTATGTCTAAGACATTTATTCAGTCTACAGAAGACATGTTTTATTTTTTATTGGCTTTCATCTGTGTTCAAAGACCCCTTGCAAAGACCCCCTCCCCCGGGGGTCTGTAGTCCACAATTTGAGAACCTTTCCTGTAGAACAAAGGACAATTTATCTGGAGGGAAAATTTAGAATATAGAATATAGAATGTGAGAGCTGAAGGGGGCATTAGAATGTAGACTATTAGAACTGGAAGGTACTCTAGATCATGGAATATAGTGCTGGCACTGGAAAAAATAATTAGAGCTAGAATGTTAGAATTAGAAATTCATTTTAGAAAATAGAATGTTAGAGCCAGTAGGACCCTTAGAGGTCATCTAGTACAGGACTTCTTGATTTATAGACAAGGGGGCCCAAACAAGAGAATGATTTGTCTGGAGTCACTTTGTTAGTTTGAAATGTGGCTTCAGATAGGTTTACTCTATGGCAGAGCCAACACTAGAACCCAGGACTCAACTCTTTGCCTAGTGTTCTTTGTACTATACCACAGCTATCTCTAAGCACTATGAGAAACAAAGATTTCTCTCTGAAGGAGGGAATTCAAAATTAGAATTTTTCTTCCAAAACATCGAACAGAAAACTCCTATGGGTCATCTCTTTTTTGTCACAAAATACTTATTATTTCCTAATAGCTAGGCTAAAAATCGATATAGTGGGATGGGGGGGGTGGCAAAATGGGGTGTGTGTGTGTGTATGATAGCAGTGGTGCTATGAAAAGATTCTTGAATATGGATTGGTTTATGTCTTGCCTCTAAAATTACATAGCTGTTGTGACTTTGGATAGTTAGTCATTTCAAGTCTTTGGGCCTCAGTTTTCTCATTTGGAAAAGGAGGGATGTGAACTAAATCAAGGGCTCTTAACCTTTTTTGTGTCGTACTGCTTTGGCAGTCTAATGAAGTCTATGGATCCCTTCTGGGAATAATATTTTAAATGTATGAAGCAAAATACATAGGATTATAAAGGAAATCAATTACTTTGAAACCTTTATTAAAATATTTTTTAAAAAGCAAGTTCACAGACTCTAAGTTAAGAACACCAGTCTAGAATCCCTTCTAAATAAATGATTATATGATTCTAAATGAAATGTATCTAGCATTATCTAGGCTCATTGGCCTAGATGAAACATGATAATAATAGTAATAGCTAGCATTTATTTGTCAGCTTACTAGATTTAAACTCTGTGTGGGTAGGGATGTTTTCTTATCTAAACCATATATCTCCCCTACTATCCAGCACAGGGTGCTACATACAATAGGTACTTTAAATGGTTATTGAATATAGTGCTTTGAGGTTTACAAAAAGCCCCAGACACATTGGGTACCTCCCTCCCACTTTTCTAGCTCATCTGTTTTTGCTCAAATGGGGAAGTGAAGGAAAGGAGAAGGGAATGCACATTTATTAAGTGCCTACTATTAGTCAGTCACTGTTCTATGCACTTTACAAATATTATCCCATTTGATCTTCACAACCCTGTGAGGTAGGTGCTGCTACTATTCTCATTTTACAGTTCAGGAAACTGAGGCATACGGAGGATAAGTAACTTGCCCATGGTCACATAGCTAGTATCTGAGGCTAGATTTGAATTCAAGTCTTCCTGACTCCAGGCCCAATGTTATATCAACTAGCTTCAGATGGCATCTGAAACTATCAGTGTCTAATGGGTGGGGAACCTGTGGCCTTAAGGCCACGTGAGACCCTCTAGGTCCTCAAGTGTGGCCCTTTGCTCTGTGAAGTTTGGATTCAGTCAAAGTGCCATACTTGAGGACCTAGAGGGCCACATGTGGCCTTGAGGCCACAGGTTCCTCACCCCTGGTAGCGGTCCCTGTAAGGCTGATTATCAAGTTCCCTAGTAAGAACTCAGGCTTATAATGCACAAATTTTAGAATATTTTACTTACATATATGCTCTCCTGGTCAATTAACTGTTCTGATTCCCACTACTAGCCAAGTTTTGGTGGAGTGACCCTGTGTGCCCCCTTTTGCCCAACATCTGAACAATGTACCTCCACTTGGAGAATACTTCCCACTGAAGTGTGTTTTTTTTTTTAAATTTAGAAAGGGACTCATGCTTTCTTCTCCTTTTCCTTTCCATTTTCTCTTTTGTCTTGTAACAGCTGAGTTAGTTCATAAAAATCATCTTGGGGCTTTTCTTGAGAGTTGAAAAAGTAGAGGAGGTACAGAGTTGGCTTTTTTTCTGAGCAGATGTCTGTAACACACATGGTAATATGTGGATAACTCTGCCAAAATGGCTCCATATGGATTCAGTCTTCACAATACCTGTGAAATAGGGCATACAAGTTTTATTTTCCCCTTTTATATTTGAGGAATCTGAGAAAGAGATGTGACTTGCCAAAAGTTATATGATGAGTTAGTAACAAAGCCAATACTGGAATCCAGGTCTTTTGACTTCAAGTTCAGAGCTCTTTCCACTGGGGTCATTTTCCCCATGCCTAAAGGGGGCTTTTAGCTTTGCCAAGAAAATAATAATGACAACTTCTGTTTTTATATAGTATTTTAAAGTATGCAAAGTACTTTCCCCACAACAACTTTGTGAGATAGGTAGAATAAATATAATTATCCCCATTTGCAAAGAAAGAAACTGAGGTCGAAGATATTAAGTAACCTTCCTAAGGTCACAGATCTAGCAATCAGAACTGGGATTCAAATTCAGATATCCTAACTCAAAAGCTAGTGCCCTTTCATCTGTACTACACTACTCTTATTTATAGAAATTTAATAGAGCCTGATTTGATCTCAGTCAATAAACATTTGTTTAGTGCCAGCTGTGTACCAAGATCTCTGCTAAGCCCTGCAGATACAAAAAGAAGTAAAAGAAAATCCCTTCCCTCAAGGAACTTACAATATAATGAAGAACACTACAAGCAAACAAATATGTGTAAACAAGTGTATATGCAAGATAGATGTGAAATAATTTTGAGGGAAGGCACTAGAATTAGAGGTTGAAAAAGGCTTCCAGTAAAAGATGGGATCTTAGTTGGGGCCTGAAAGAATCCAGGGAAACCAGTAGGTATAGATGAGGAAGGAATGCATTCCAGGCATTTTTGGAGAAAATGCCTGAAGCTGAGAGATGGAATATCTTGTTTGTGGAACAGCCAGGAGGCCAGTCACTGGATCAGGGTATGTTACATAGAAAGCAGTGTATGTAAGAAGACCTACCTTTCCACTACCTTTCTTTATTTGAACAGCAGAAGATTTTGTTTTTGATCCTTGAGGCAATAGGGAGCCAATGGAGTAGGAGGGTGACATAGACTGACCTCTGCTTTAGGAAAATCACTTTAGTGGCTGAATGGGGGGTGGATTAGAATACGTAGAGACTTGAGGCAGGTAGACCCCCTAGTAGGCTACTGCAATAATGCAGGCATGAGGTGATAAGATCCTGAACCAGAGTGAGGTCGTGTCATAGAATTGAAGAGGGCATATTTGAGAGATGTTGCAAAGGTGAAAGGCTTGGCAACAGATTGGATATGGGAAGGTGAGAGATAGAAATCAAGGATGATACCTGGCTGCAAGCTTGTGTCCTCTTCAGTAATAGGGAAGTTGGGGGACAGGAGGGTTTAGAGGGAAAGATAATGAATTCTGTTTTGGACATGTTGAGTTTACTGGATATCCACTTCAAGATGTCTGAAAGGCAGTTGGAGCTGCAAGACCAGGGGTTAGAAGAAAGGCGAAAGTAGGATGAATAGATTTGAGAATCATCAGTATAGAGATGGTAATTAAATCCATAGGAACAGACTAGATCACTCACTTTACAGATGACTCATGGCAAATTCTCTAATCTAGCTGTCCATTTGGATAGATATAATTTAGATGTATCTAGCTAAGTATTATTGCACATGAACCATTTTATAAAACTTTACATTTAACTACATATGGTATATGACCCTGCCCTATTTAATCATAGGATAGGAGATATTTTTCTATTATTTTCTTTAGGTTTAAGGGGTAGAACATAAGCTAAGCAGTTGTAAACCTAGTTTTGAATAACTCACTCACCTCCCCATCCCCAGCCATTACTCAGTAGTCTATGAGCAGAAAAATGGTTGAAGCAAGTCTCTAGGTCAAGGATAGGTATCAGTTGTTCATTGATCACAGGGTATGGATATTATCTAAGCTTTACCAATGAAATGGGCTCTAGGGAAGAGGGAGCTGGGCAGTCTAAGGAGGAGAACAGAGTTAGAACAGGAAAAATAAATCTCAGGCTGCATTAATATAGGCATGGTATCTAAAACAGGGAAGATGAAGTCCCACTATCCTTTCCCTGCTCAGACCACATCTGGACCGCTCTGTTTAGTTCTAGACATGACTTGCTAGTTTAGGAAGAATAGTGACAAACTGGAAGATGTACAGAGGAGAGTTACCAAGATGGTGAGAAGAATGAAGGTAGACTCCAAATGAGGATCAATCGAAGGAACCAAGTGTATTACTGCTGGAGAAAATATGATTTGGGGAACCCTGATAGCTATTTCATCTATTTAAATGGCTTTCATGTGAAATTACTTGTCCAATTTGGCTCAAGTGAGCAGAACCGGTACAAATGGGTGAAAGTTATAGAGAGATAGATTTTGGCTTGATACAAGGACAAAACTCCTGTCAGAACTGTCCCAAAAGTTGAATGGACTGATTTTAGAGGTAGTGTATTCTTCATCATTGGAATATTGTGGTGAAAGCCACATGACCTCTTATTTTGGATGTTGTAGAAATAATTTCTGCTAAGGTTTGGATTGGATGCTCAGAACTCTAAGGTCTCCTCCAACTTCAAAATTGTGAGGTTATTTGCTTTTAGGAAAAGATCCCATACAGGGATTGTTGATAGCATCATGAGAATGTCAGGCTTATAGAATGGATTCATGGCAAAGTTTGTGTTCTCTGAGACACATGGATGCCAGAAAAAGGGGGTCCTAGAAACCAGTATAGGGATATATAGAGGTTGGGTTGGCAGCTTAACCAGTAAAGGCAAACCTGTGAGCTTGTGAATGTGCTCTAGGTGAACCAACCTGGGCAGAGATAATGGATAAGTGGAAAGAAGGAGAACCCAGAGGGTCTAGCATTGAGATCTCTAGAAGGATAAGACAAGGGACTATGCATTTATTTCAGATGAAAACTCTGGAGAAAAAATCTTCAGAAGTCACATAGGTAGGGTCTTTCCTAGTTATGAAGTCAGGGTGAAAGAATAGGACTTTAAGGCCGATGGCTGGAGGACATAGGCTGATGGATACTTCTTTGCTGGCTAGAGGCCTACCTAGGAGAAGGTATCATCTGGCGAGAGGGAAGAATTTTGAAAAGGTTTTCCTTTCCTGCCTCTAGACTGGGTTTCCACACCCACAGATAAGGATTTTAGGGTCATAGTCTAGAACTACTGAGACACACATTACTAAGCCAAATCCATTGGCTAGAAATATCATCATCATCATCATCGTCATCGCTCAAATTCCTATAGTACTTTAAGATTTACGAAGCACTTCCTAAAAAATACCTCTATGGGGCATGGAATATAAGAATTATTATCAGCATTTTACCAGTGAGCATATTGAGATTCAAAAATGGTGGAACGACTTGCTCAAGATAACACAAATATTAAATTTTAGGGTTGGAAATTGAACCCTTGTCTCCTGACTCTTAGTTCAGGATTCCTTACGTTTCACCAGGTGGGCTGCGTCCCCTAAAATTGATCTAACTTCTAGCCCAGGCAATATTGGGTCACCTGGCTCCAAGGTTAAGAACTAAGATCTAAAATAAGGGGCAGAGGGAACTAAGAAAGAATAAGGCCTACTTTCAAGAGCATTGTGTTGTACGACCAAGATTACCTGGTAAGACCCCTGTATCTTGTAAACTTTCCTTTTTAGTGGAAATCGTAAATTATCACCTGTCGCCATAATTCCTTATAGTGCTTAACAGTAAAATCCTTTAAAGAAGGATTAAATGCATTTTTCAAGAAGTAGAAAAAGAGAAAGCCCTGTGTCCTCTCCCTCATACTTATTTTAGTGGTACCAAAATTCTTCCCGAGATACAGCTTTCTCCCCTGGGGCAGAACTCTTTCCCCTTGCCATCCTGCATCAACTTCCTGGATAATCCCTGCCCAGGTCTTTTGCCTAGAGAATCAAGTCTACCTGATCTGAAGTCCTGGGGGAGAGAGGCAGCTACCAGAGGGAAGTGACTAGTGGTCTTGGATACAGAGCTGTGAAACATGGGCTACCTTTCTCTCCTTACTTGCCTGGCTTACCTATTGACCCTGTAACCCTACTGGGAGTGGCCTCTAACCTCCTGGTCATAGAAGACCCATCCCCATGTCTGGCTATAGATGCTATATCAGAAGTGAATGCAATGTGATTAAGGAAGAATTTAGAGGTGAGGAATGTGGTGGCAACAATGAAGTAATTAAGGATACCCACGAGTCTAGTCCTGGGGGCTTGCTGGTAGAATAGAAGAATAGGATAACCCATTTTTCCTTTATGAAGGGGTGGATTTTAGAGCCTCCCAATTCCCTAAAATTCTATAGTCCAACCAGGGATGAAGCACTCCAGAGTGCAGCTGATTAACTGTTAGATTTAAAAGGCATTTACCTTTGAGAGCATCTAGTCCAAACTCCTCATGTTAAAGAGGAGGAAACTGAGGCACAGAGAGAGGAAGTGAGTTGCCCAAGGTTAAAGAGCAAGGTAAACATTCAAGGCAATCATGTGTCTACTATAAAATATCATGTTTCTGACTTGCTCAATAGCTCATTCTGCTTTTTGATTTCAGCTTTCCAGATGTCTTTATGGACAGAAAATCCAGATTCCCATCCATTTTTGGCAGAATGTCTCCATCGAAGCTTCAGTTTTCAAAGTTTTCCATAGTCAGGTATTCACTAGTTGAGCAGCTTCCGTTATATTTAGTGGTACTTAGCTGTAGTTGGAATAGCTCAAGTTCTTTTATAAATGGATACAGCCCACAAGCACCATATTATCTCAGTCAGAATGATGGGGCCTATATAGGAATGGATATAGTACACGGATAGGCATAAATCTGTAACTGGGATGGTATATTAAAGTAGGAATAATTCTTTTGTTTTCTTTGAGATTAGAGGTCCTGAGTTGGGCTGCTTGTGGTCATTTGGCATAGATTTATTAAGTACTTAATATGTGTAAGTTATAGGTGCTACACAGGAGCCAAAGATTAATAAGATCTAGTCACTGCTCTCAAAGAGTTTATAATCTATCAACTGTGGCCTATCTTTTTACAAAAGTATAGGAGGTCCTTGGATTTTGACTCAGGATCATTTTTGATCACCACTTGACAGCCTTTCCAAACTCATCCAACAATAGTGAAAAGCCTGATATAGTTAGAGAACAATCTATGATTCATGACCTCTGTGACCTCAGGCAAGTCACTTAGGTTTCCTCATTTGTAAAATGAGGGGGGGTTATACAAGCTGAACCCTAAAGATTCTTCCAGCCCTAAATCCCATGATTCTATTTATCAAGTGCCTATATTGAAGATGATAAGATGAATATGATAGGGTCCCTGCCATTTTGGAGCTGAGTTCTATAGGGAGAAATAAGATATAGATCTATATCTATAGGTATAGATCTAAATCAATATAGATATATGTGTAACCAATACAAAACACTCTATAAGTGCATGTGAAAGTTATAGACAAGATGAAAGTGATCTTCTCTGCCCTTTCTTTATTTGCAGGAATGCAATCCCTTAATTATTCTTTGTATTCATGTCAGTGTCCTACCACAGTGCAAGGAATTAATTACCTTTGCTGCCTTTGTCTGGTCACATACTCAGTCAAACAAATATTCATGAAGTGCCTGCTTTTCACCCATCCCAAAAGTACACTTTAAGGCAAATAGATGTAATCTCTAAATTAGAGAGTTGATATTAGTCAATCTTTTAAATAGTTTGAGGCTTTTTGACAATTAAACTGTCTTTCTTATTATGAATTTGAGCATCGATACAAACATTTCAATATGCAAAGAACAAAAAAGATTATATATGAACCTATGAACTGCTGTTAGACAGTGTTTTTCAAAAGTATACATTAAATTTAACAAGGCAGTAACAAAATCATGATTTGTGTCCTCTTCTGAAATGCTTTTTGTTTTCTTCTGAGTATTGTTAAATGTTTTATTCTTTTTTTCTACAAGTCCATCATTTTAACAAATAAGTCAAGCAAAACCCATCAACACATTGACCATGTGTGAAAATGTTAACAGGCCTCTTTGGTGTTCCCCAACAAAACTAGACTTCCTGACATAGACTTGTGCACTCATTACAAACACTCAAAGAATTATACACACTCAGGATTTATATTGATCTTAGCAGTAATGTCACATTTATTCCCAGGTTTAGCATTGTAAAAAGAGGTGATTATTTATTAAAATAAACACTAATTACTTAGGGAGATTTTAGCTCAGAACAGATTTAGCCATCTGCCAAATAACCTCCAGTAAAAATTAAGTCCAGTAAAAACTCTTAACAATTAAATTCAATAAACATTTATTAAGCACCTACTCTGTTCAAGCACTATGTTAAGGACACAGAGATTAAAAAAAAATCCAGCCCCCACACATGAAGAGTTTATAATCTACATTTCTCTGGCCCTGTTCTCATCCCCAGATTTGTATAGAATATTTCATTCTAATTCACACAGAATCTTTTCACTGGAGTTAAATTCTTGAGTCCCCAGTTGGAGAAGCTCTGGAACTTTGTGTCTGCTTCGCTTCAAAAATTCCTACAGCAGTTTGTCCCATGCTGCTAGTTCATTGTATTTCTCTGACTTAGATACAATTAATAATTCTCATGCTTAAGCTTTTGGAATTGATTCAAGATGGCTCCACATAAGCCAGAATAGTCATTTTTCCCTCTGACTCTCCTTGATCCCTACCCAAGTGATTGAATAATAAATCTAACTAGTCCTGAACAACATTCTCTATGTTGAGATAAAATTCCCTATGACTAGTTTTTTTAAAAAAAATTTAGCCTTTTCTCAATTAAACTACCTCTACTTCTTTACCTGTTTATCTCTTTGTGAAAGATCTCAATCTCCATCCTTCCTAATCAGCTATTTGTCTTATCTCCTTGTAGTTCCCTAGCAACCCTACATCTGCCCTCCAACTACTGCAACAAGCCCTCTTTTACAGTTTAGGTTTTTTTCTTTTGTTTTAATCATACCAGAACTGTTTTCTGAGGAGCTTATTTTACCGCAGACATTTGTCTGTTTGTTTAGAATCTTGAAGCTTTATTTTCTACCAGAGAAACAAACAGATACCAGTAAGACCGATAAAAAAATTAAACAGCAAAGATTTTAAATAGAGATTTTAAAGTGGTCTATAATAAATTTAATAAGTTTTTCCTATGACCTTTTATTTAATTTTTATGGATATATATTTTTGAGTTTTCTTTTCTATGAGAATACAAACTAAACTTACCCTTTTATACAAGTAGTTTTGGATCAGAATTAAGCAATAGAAGAAAAAATACATTTAAAAGAATTAACTAGCAAAATTATAATCTAATCTTTCAGAATAGCAAATAATATACATGAATATACATAATTGATATACATTAATCTTTATTAAGATGTAAAATTATGTAATATTTACACAGAGAAAATGTGCCTACAGAAGGGAGGTTATAGATGCCTTCTTTGGTTCCTGTAGTTTGAGGCACATTGCCAGTGGCATAACACCCCTTCATTCACCATCTTCTGCAAAGGCTTCAGTAAGCTCCGAGGGACCCTAACACCTCATAGAAAGAATACAAAAAAGAAAAGATAGGTCCTTTAATCTGATGTTCCAGAGTACTCTAAGAGGAAGCCCACTTCCACTCAATTTCTCATTTGTAAAATGAAGGAGTTCCACTAACTAATCACCTTTGTTCCTTCTACTTTTGAGAACTTGTGATATCATTAGAGACTTATATGACCAGAAAAGGAGATGGGATAATCCCATGGTGCATGTAAGGGACCATAACCAATAGATGGTGACATTCTATAAAATATTTAAAAACCAGAAGAAGACTTTCAGCATCTCAAAGTAATTTTCCTTTATGGAAGATTTGCATGAAAATGTGAACAAGAGTTGTGAACAAAAGGTTGAGAAGGTGTGGATGGTTCTGGATCTACACCAGTGGAAAATACCTACTTCTGTGAGATCAGAAGCACAAAATGTTTGAGCTAGAAGGGACTTTAAGAATCATCTAGTTCAATCCCTTTATTTTCTAGAGGAAAAAACTGAAGACCAAAGTGATTTACACAAGATGACACAGCAAGTAAGTTGGCAGAGCTGTGACTTAAGCCCATTTCTTCAGACTCCCTTTCAATGCCCTTTCCATTCTACCATGATTCCTCACTCACCCCTAATCTTATTCCTACTAGCACCACATTCTAACTAACTGAATTTAGCGGACTAGTCTTAAAGTATTTTGGCTCTAATGTATTGCATAGAAGAGCATAGTGACATTTAAAAAATTGTCTTCTCTCAAGATTTTTGTCTGGTATCTCTTGAAAGACCGAGTCTCCAAATTGGCTCTCAACCCTTAGCACTCAAGTAGTCATATGAAATGTTTCTCAAATGAGATAATGAATGTAAAACACTTTGAAAACATTGAAGGCACTTTAAAAATATTGTATGTATATATATATATACATATATATATATATGTATGTATTAATCGTCATCATTATTATTTATACTGTAGACATAGAAGACATGAAATATAGTCCCGAATTTTCTGCTTCCCAACATGTAAGCTTGGGAAAGAGACTTCCTTTCTCTGTGTCTTAATTCCCCCCTCTGTTAAAGGATAGAGATGATCCCAAGGATTTCTTCTAGATCATAGTATACACGATATGAGGGTTCTGTAGTCTAAACTCTCTTCTAGCTCTAATATTTTGTGTTTTAAAGTCCCTTCCAGATCTAAAAGAAAATTCTGTGTTCTAGTGTTGTAATGGAAATAGCATTGTTCTGGGAATCAGGAAGCCTAAGAACTAAATTATTATGAGATCTCAGACACATCACTTCCCTTCAGTCTGCACAATGTGAAAGGTGAACTGTTTGACCTCCAACTCTCACAGATGGTGGATCTAACAGGAGGGTGTCACCTAAATGAAAAATTAGAAACTGTTAGAATAGCAAATTCTAGATTGTATTCCCAACACTGGATTCATGTTAAATAAATGATGGAAATAAAAATGGGTGATAAATTTTCATTTATAGAGGTAGCATCTATTTAGTCCTCAGTTTTCTCACTGAGGAAATGGTGATAATATCTTTGTCCTGCCTACCTCACAGGGCTGTGGTGAGGATAAAATGAGTTGATATATAGAGAGTGTTTTGCAATAATAAAGCATTACACAAATGTAAACTACCATTATTTTTCTGTCCTTGTAACCTAACACATTATAAGTTGGTCATCGCATTCATTGTTAATTGAGAAATTCATCTGCTTTCACTTTAGTGTAATTGCATTATATTTATCCTGGGAGTCAGAGATTTTCCTGTTAGTTCAGTGGCCTGGCTAAAAGCAGTATCATGAAACACATGCTATTTCCCTTCCCCAGCCAGTCTTAGGAGGAAATAGAACTGGGGGGTGGTATGGATGACCCGGTGTCACAGAAAGAATTCTGGGTCTTGGGTCATCCCAGGCTCAACTCTGATACTTTAATACTTAATAGTGCTGTGGTTCTCAGCAGGCACTTCCCCTCTCTGAATCTATTATTTCATCATCTATTAGCAAGCAAAGCAATACTTTCATTGTCTACCTCAAAGGGCAGGCATGAGGAAAACACTTTTTAAATCTTAAAATGCAAACAAATGTGGACTATTATGGTACGATACAGTGGAAAATGTAGCTGAGGTGAATTCAGGCGAAAGACCTGAGTTCTTAGGCTGGTTCCACCAATGCACTGGTACGTGGATGTTGTTTCACCAGAGGGGAAAGACAAAGCCCGCACTTATTTTGTCTTGGTTGGTTGAATGTGAGTTTCTGTGTCACCACATATGAGCTCAACCACGTCAGAAGCTTGCTTTCTGACCTTGGACAAATTGCTCACCCTTCTGTGTCTCGGTATCTTCACCTATAAAATGCAGGAGCCTTTTTAGTCTTAGAATACGAAGCTATTTTGCTTGTCAAGTTCTTTGCCAACCTTAAAATTCAACATAAACATGCCATCTCCATAACAAACAACATGTTATAGAAGGCTTCCATGTGTTTCTGACTGTCCCTTCACTTGTGAGGGTAGTCTACACAGCACTAAAGCAAATGTAGAATAACACAGCAATAACTAGCATTTCTATAGTTGCAATTAGGTTTAAAATTACTTTCCTCAGATCTGTCTTGTGAGACTCACAGTGCAATCATTATTGTTTCTACATCATAGATGAGAAAGTAGGCTCCGAGAGGGAAAACAGCTTATCCAAGGGTCACACAGCTGGCAAGTGGATGAGCTAGAGTCACAAACCAGCTCTCCTGACCCCCAGATCCCCTGTTTTCCCCCACTATCATTGCTGCCAACAACCTTTCACATCAACCCAGCCTTTTGCCTCTTTTCCTATCTCATACCAAGGTATTTCAGTGTTCCTTATGGGACATCATACAGCCTGGCTTTCTCGTCTGTGTCTCGAATCATCTCAAATCCTTCCAGTCTATGTCTGTGGCCCCAGGATCATTGGTATGTGTGGGGAATAAAGTTTTCTAGTCAAATTTACAGCAACCTTACAGGAGTTGATTAACTTGCTAGTGTGAAATTGTAGGTTATCATCCTAGCTCATGCTCCTACAATCCATATGTATGAAGCTTTGAGAACTGACTGCCTTGGAGGATTAAGCATAACCTTGATGGAGCCTAGTTTCGGAGAACAATCTCTCTCACTGCCCTGGCTTCCTGGTGAGGCGAAAAGTGTTATATTTCAGGATGGCAACAGTAAGAGGAGATTGGGCCTCAAATATATGTTGTTGGAATTTTGGGAAGTCCTCTTCTATTTCAAAAAATTGGTCACATCTAAAACTATTCAGCTTCAGTAAGCGGGTCATGGATGGGGATGTGAAAATCATATTATTATCCACGGAGCTAGCCTAAAACAAGAGTCAGCTTCCAGAGACAAGATGCTTTTGCAAACCCTGCATGACAAGCTTGTCAGAGTGGAAGATGGGATGGCATTTACAATTACTAGGCTTTCAAGGAGGCTAGCTCCAAAGGTTTAAATAGCTTTTGAACTAAGAATCAGCATAGCATCATGATAGGGGTGCTGCAGGTGCAATCAGAGGAGCTGGCTTTGGAACCCGATTCCAACCCTGACTGGTCTCATGGCCTTAGCCAAGTCCTTTTCCTTCTTTGATTCTGTTTCCTCACTTGTAAAATGAGGATAGTGTCATTTTCCATACCCTCTCATTTTAAGGATCAAGTAAGGTAATACGTAGAAAGCAGTTTGTAAACCTTTGGAAATTTTGCAAAGTGCTACGCTGACTTCAACTATTACTATTATTACTACTCCGCACATAGTTTTAGGCAAGCCATTTCAATTTGGTGAGCTTCAGTTTCCTTTTTAAAAAACGTGAGGATGATACTTTAACTTCCTATTTCATATGACTGTTACAGAAAATGATTGGTAAAGGTTATGAAAAGAATGTGTTAGGCTAGATAACCTGCAACTTCCTTTAAAAATTCCCACTTTTCACATTCTATATTTTGTCATTTCTAGCTCTAATAGCTTTTTTTAAAAATTCTAAACTTGCTTCTAGCCCTATATGCTATGGTGCTTTACAACTTTAACAAGTTGTATCCTAATGTTCTGTGTTCCAAGATCCATTTTATTTCTAAGATTTTTTTATGCCTGTTTTAATTGTACAATGTTATAGGGAGAGAAAGAATATGCTGTTAGTTCTCCTTGTCTTGAACAGGCCTTGATGAGGAACAGTAAGTGCTGTCACAACTACCAACTGTTATAAAAGCTAGAATTTCTCTATTCCCTAGTGGGCACCTTTCCTTCTTATTAATGACATGTCCTGAATATGCATAGAGGAAATGTGAGTACAACCAGTGGCCTTCAAATCTGAGTCTTCAGATTTTCAAATTCTTGAACTTGTAAGACCTTTAGACATCTTCTGGAATCAGCAGGGGAGAAAGCACTTTAAAAATGTAGAATGATGAGTAAACAACCAGTACTTATAGAAGAAACACCACTGCAAACTGCCTGACTCTGTGCTTGGGGAATTGGGTAATGACAAGAGAAATTTAAAGTACTGTAATGAATTTTGACAACAACTCTATGTTAAGGGAATTCAGATTGCACAAAGAAAAAGTCAGACATCCTCTCTGGGCATGATTGCTAATATGCATGCCTAATTTTTAAGTCTTCTCCATTTTTCTCCCTTGAAATCCAATTTTATTAAGACTACATGGAGAAAAAAAAAACCATGTCCCTCTCAAAAGGATATAAAAGGCATGTTTGTAAGGGAAGTACTCTATCTTAGAATAAGGATAATAATACTCATAGTACCGACAAGGGTTATTTAGGGGAAAGTTTAGAGCAAGGGTGGGGAACCTGCTACCTTGAGGCCACATGTGGCCCTCTAGGTCCTCAAGTGTGGTGCTTTGACATTTGTTCTGTGAAGTTTGGATTGTCTCAAAGGGTTCCCCACCCTTGCTCTAGAGGAAAATAAATCTGAAAAGACTGTACAAATGTGAGTAGCCATTATTATTTCTATTCTTATCATAGTGAATTAGAGCTAGAAGAGACCTTAAAATATAGACTGTTCAAACACTAAATGTGGAAGTAACCGAAAAAAGAGAATACTGTCTTGGAAGTCATTGCATCATAGATCTAGTGCTGAAAAGGGGCCTCAGAGACCACCACCTAGCCCAGCCTCCTCACGTTATCCATATTACACAAAACAAAACAAAGAAACTAAGGCCCAGAACCTAGGTCCTCTGGCTCCAGTCAAGACTCTACACCTCTGCCCGAGTCAAAAGCTCTGAGTTCCAGTGTTGACTCCAGTATTTACCTGATGCATGACCATATCCAAGTCACTTGACCTGTCTCTGAAGCTCAGCTTTATCATCTGAAAATGGGGCTACCTACCTAACATAGGATCATTGTAAAGAAATCAATTTGCACATCTTAAAGTGTTACAGAAAGCATGCAGTATTATCAATACATAGACATCTGTTTTAGTCAATAGAAAGTACTGATTACCAGAATTTACCTTAGTCCAATTTACCCCTACTCCTGAGCACTAGAGTTTAGTATTTAAGTGGTCCTCAGTTTGGGAACTGATTGTTTCCTTAAAGCTCATTTGTAATTTGGTTGTTTTAAACTTGACTTCCTGAGTATAGGGACTGCATCTTTGTATTTATATCCCCAGCACCAAGCACAGTACTTAACATTTAGTAGATGTTTAATAAATGCTTATTGATTGGATGATTCCATTGAAACAACATTATCCATAATATAATTAAACTATAATACTAATAGTTGTAAGCTTGAATTTTGAGTCTTGGGGACAGGAGACACAATATTCAGGAGAAAAGTCAGGGAGAGGTAAAGGGGAAGGGACAGGAAGGGGAAGAAGAGAGAATGTTGGGGGGTGGGGGTGGGAAGGGGTAGAGAAAAGGAAAAGAAGAAAAAGGAGATGAAGTTGGAAAGAAAATTTTCTTCCTCCTTTCCCTTATGCAGAGCTGGTCCTAAATACAAATTTTAAAAAGGTAGCAGTTGTCTTTTTTCTTTTTAATTTTTATAGACATCAAGAAACACGAGCATTTCCATATACATAGAACAGAAAAAGAGGATTGTAAATGAAACCATAAATCTTTATTACACACAGCTTATATTTAAGAGAATATAATAGTTTTCTGTTTTTCTTTGTCCCTTTCTGAACTTCCGTCTGTTCTCTTCTGTGCATTAAAAAAAAATCTACAGTGACTATCTATTTTTTCCTTTTATTTGACGTCACCATCCCCCCATCTTTCTTCCTATCAAGGCTTCCAAAGTAAAAAAACAAACAAAACAAACTTGTAACAAATAGTTGAACAAAACAGATTCGTACATTGGCAGTGTCTGAAAATGTATATTTCATTCTGAACATCTGTCAATCATTTAATAAGCATTTATTAATCACTTATTATGTGCCTAGCATTGTAGTAAGCACTAAGGATATAAAGAAAGTCACAAAGAGTCCCCAAGGTATTTATATTCTAGAGGCAAAGACGTAAATAATTAGGTGCTTACGATATAGATACAGAATATGGATCTTTGTCACGCAGTGATTGTCATGCTTCATTGTTGGACTACAGACATGACTCCGGGGTGGTTGCATTGATGACAGTTCTTAAGTTTTTGAAAAATTTTCTTTTCAATGTCATAGTCATTGTATAAATTGCTCTCTCAGATCTTTTCACTCCGTTCTGCATCAGTTCATATGTCTTCCTGGTTTTCTTTGAACTTATCCTTTTTACAATTTCTTATACTACAATAATATTCCATTACATTTATGTATAATACTTGTTTAGCCACTTTCCAAATGTTTCCATTATGAATTCCGTTTCCAGCCACTTCTCTTAGTTTCCAATTCTTCATCAACAACAAAAAATCACTACTGCTATAATTTTTTTATATATACATATGGATCATTTCCTCCTTTCTTTTATGTCTTTGGGATAGAGACTTAGTATAGTCATAGAATGCACACATTCTGGTAATTTTCTGATATAATTCCAAATTGCTTTCACAACTCTACCAACAGTGCAGTACTATGCCTGTCCTTCCAAACAATTTTAATTCCCTCTCCCTTTTTTTTTTCCAACTTGATGGGTGTGAGGTAGAGCCCTGGAGCTGTTTTAGTTTGCATTTCACTTATTACAAATGATTTGGAACAATTTTTCATATGGCTATTGATAGCTTGGATTTCTTCTTTTGAGAATTGCCTGTTCATATCCTTCGACCATTTATTTATTGGGAATGACTATTCTTATAGGGCAGCTAGGTGGCACAGTGGATAGAGTTCTGGGCCTGGAGTCAGGAAGATATCTTCATGGGTTTATATTTGGCTTCAGTCACTTATTAGCTGTGTGACCCTGAGCAAGTCATTTAACCCTATTTGCCTTAGTTTCCTCATCTGTAAAATGATCTGGAGAAGGAAATGGCAGACCACTACAGTATCTTTGCCAAGAAATCCCCAAATGGGGTCACAATGAGTGGGACATGACTGAAAAAAACTCTGAAATTGTTCTTATACTTTTGAATCTATTCCTTAGATATCACTCCTTTATCAAAGAAATATGCCTCAAATACAGTTAACTGTAGTAACCCTCCTAATTTTAACTACATTTATTTTGTTTGTGCAGAAGCTTTTCAATTTTATGTAATGAAAATAGTCTATTTTATCTTTTTTCATCCTCTCTATTCCTTGTTTGGCCATGAGCTTTTCCCCAGTCCATAATTGTGAAAAGTGGATCTTCTTGTTTGTAACCTTTTACATCTAGGTCATAGGTCTTTTTGGAACTTTTAAGGTGATAATTTAAATCTAATTTCTCTCTGACCGATTTCAAATTTACCTAGAAGTTTTTTGGCAAATAGTGAGTTCTTAGCCCAATAGTTATAGTCTTTGGATTTATCAAACACTAGGCTACTCAGTTCATTTGTTTCTGTATGTTGCATACCATTTCCGTTCCACTGATTTACTTTTATATTCTTTTAACCAATGACGAATGATTTGGGTGATTAATGCTGTGTAGTGTATTTTGAGATCTACAACTGCTAGTATACCATTCTTATCTTTTTAAAAAATTATTTCCCCTGATCCTTGACCTTTTATTCCTTCAGATCAGGGATTCTTAACTTTTTTTATATCATGGAGCCATTTGGCAGTCTGGCAAAGCATATTGACCCCCTTTCAGAATAAAGTTGTTAAATATAGTTATGTAAATTTATTTAGGTCATATTTATCACATTTTCACGTAATAATAACCATAAGCAATTAATAGCTCTCTAATAATGTTTTATAGTTGTATTCCTATAGTTCCTATGGGTGTGTAGGTGGGTAGATTCCAAATATTTTATACATTCAGTTACTATTTTAAATGGAATTTCCCTTTTTATACCCTCCCACTGAGTTTTGTTGGTAATATGCGGAAAGCCTGATGATTTGTGTGAATTTATTTTATATCCTGCACCTTTGCTGGTTGTCATTTGTTTAATTTTAGTTGAATCTTAAGGGTTCTGTTAGTAGACCATATCATTTGCAAAGAGCAACAATTTTGTTTGTTTTTTGCTTGTGCTTATTCCTTTAATTTCTTTGTCCCATATCTTTACTATTACTTGCATTTCTAATACTATGTCAAATAATAGTGGTGATATAATAATAGGCATCCTTGCTTTACCTCTCATCTTACTGAAAGGCCTTTAGCATTTCTCCATTACACATAATGGCTGGCTCTTGATTTTAGATTGCCAGTCTTTACCATATTAAGGAAACATACACTTATTCCTTTGCTTTTTAGGAATTTTAACAGAAATGTGTGTTATTTTTTGTCAAACACCTTTTTTGGTATCTATTGTTATAATTAAGTGATTGGCAATAGCTTTGGCCACCTTCCACCTTCATTTCTACAGCCTTTTGCACTTCTAGTGGAATGCTTCTTGTACCTTGATGCTGTTCTGAGCACCTTATGGTAGCAGCCCTCCCTAAATGTGTCCAATGCCTGAAAGTTCTTTGCTCCAGGTTCACCTGCCTCTGTTCCTTCCTTCCCCACCCTTGCCCCCATTCATTTTTTCTGTGTAGTAGATCTCAGGTATGTGTTAGCAGGAAAGCAATCTGATTGAAGTAGTTCACACCAGTGCAGGATTGGTGGCTTCCAGTGGAATTTTCTTTGCTAAATGAGAAGGCTTATTGACCTGAATGAATTGCTAATTGGTTAAATTTCTGAAAATGTAATAAAGCAAAACAAAAAAAAATTACATATTGCAGTAAGAGAAGACATTTGGGGGAAGGGGTGCTGATATGAGTGATAAGAGTGACAGTAGGCAGGCTAATTCTGCCTGGGAGTCTCCTCCTTAGATCAGGTCTCCTAAAGAGGAAGCCCAGGGCAGTGGAAAGAACACTAGCTCTAGAATCAGGACCTGGTTTCAAATCTTAACACTTATGTGACCATGGACAAATCATTTCACCTCTCTTTACCTCAATTTACTCATCTATAAAGTTAAGGAGTGACACTAGGTGGTCCGTCCCTAAGGGTCCCTTCATGCTCTTACATTTTCTGAGGCTGTATCCTTTATTTTCAAGTCCCTTCCAAGTCATATTACCAGAGATGTGTCCACCAGGTGATGAATTGTTTAGCTATAGCCAGGAGTGTACTGAAGCCAGATGGTAGTAGCTTGGGAAAGCTGATTATTAAATTTTGTGTAGGCACTTAAACTTCAAAAATCTGAAAGCACTACAAATCAGGACAAAATTTATTGTTTTATTGATTGCCTAGACTTAAGAAAGTGATAGAAAATATTAATAATACAGATTAAATTTAACAATGTGTCCTGAATTTTGAAAAAGCCAGTTGTTAATCATCTACCAGCACAGCTAGGCCATAGCAATCTCACAGATGAAAAGGCAATAGTACAAGTGATTTCACAGGCTAGTATATATAGTTAAGTGCCAAGCAAGTGGTACAGAAAGCAAATTCTATGAGTTGTAAAAGGAAAGATCATTGTGAGTAGGAGTGGTCAGAGAATATTTCATAGAGGTGGTCAAGGTGAAATTACATCTTGAAGACTGAGTTGGATTCAAATAAGTGAAAAGGGGAAGCAGTATTTAAGATGGAATGAACAGGATGGACGAAGACAGGAGCAATATATATTCAGAGCTCAGTAAAAATATTAGTTTGGCTGGAACAGAGAACTTATGAAAAAGAGCAATGAAAGAAAAGTTAGAAATGCTTAGTTATGTCCAGATTGTGAAAAGCCTTGAATGGTGGGCTAAATGAGAAGAAATATATGAACTGATGCAGTTAATGAAGAAAGGAGTACCAGGAAAACTATATATTCAATAACAACAATGTTAAATGGAAAGAAAAAAAAATGAAACCAAGAACCTTGTGATTATTATAACCAAGCTTGGCCCCAGGGAAGAGAAAAGAAAATGGATCCTCCTTTCTTTGCAGAGGTAGGAGATTATGGATGTGAATATACTCAGATATGGTTGGTATGTTGATTAACTTTATTGAATTAACTGCTTATTCCCTCTCTTTTTTATTCTTTAAAAGAAATAGATCACTGGGGAGGGGAGGGGTGAGAGTTATATTCTGAAACATAGTGATATAAAAAATATCAATTAAGCATTAAAAAAATTAAGAGAAGCAGCATAATGTAGTGAAGACTGTGATCTGCTTTGAATCAGAAAGACCTAGACTGAAGTACTTTTTCAGACAGTTAAACTGTGTAACCCTGGAAAAGTCACTTAACCTCTCTAGGCCTCTGTTTCTTCATGTGTAAAACGTGAGGACTGTACTTGGTGACATCTAAGGTCCCTTCCAGCTATAAATCCATGAGCCGACAAATGCTGGGCCAAGGAGTTTGGACTTTATCCTGGGGGTAACAGAGAGCTCAGGTAATGAAATGACACATAACTCCCATTTATTTGACTAGCTTTTTCACCTTTAGATCTGTATAAATAAATTTTACTTCCCTGTCAAGCAAAAAGGTTTGAAATTATAGAATTACAGAATACAAGAGCTGGAAGGGACCTTAGACCATAGAATGTTAGGCTATAGAACACAGAATGTTAGAGCTGGGAGGGACCTTAAACCATAGAATGTAAGTGCTAGATGGGATGTTAGAGACTCTCAAGTCCTCAACTTAAGGAAGCCCAAACTAAAGCTTAGGCGGGAAGTAAAGGGACTATATTTTTGGCAAGTGTTAAGAGAACTGTCTCTTAGTTACTACAAACTGGCCAACTGCCCTAGGCCCTGATCTTTTGGAAGTCTTTTTGTTCGGCCAGATGGCCAAAGCAATGGCCTATCCTACCCCCACCCCCAACACTAAAGAATAGTATAGATGATTCTCCTTTTAAAAATGAAATTCCAATTTCCTCCAGCTTCTGGGATATAGCTATTTAAAGACTTTTGATTTTAGCCTATTTGCAAAGGGGACTGACTTACTGAGCAACATATAATTGGATCAACCAAAGCACTTTTAAAAGCTCTGAAATTCTGTTCAGCAATTTAAAGTTTTTAAGCAACAATGGATGAATCATTGGCTGACATGTGAAATTAACACAGGAAGGCAATTTCAAGAAAAGAAGCTAAATTCCATTCCCAAATTGGTACACATTATGCAGAAGAGAGTTAGGGCTACCATAGAAAATAAACACAGCCTGAAGGGATTTAAATGCCAGGGAATAAGAGAGAAATTATAGTATAGAGGAAGAGCAGTTTTACACATGCCAGAATTAGAGAGGTTTTACTTTTCTCCTGCTTATTGTCTCCATTTGGTGCCCTATACTTTGGTATGGAGCATGTTTATGTAAGGGAATGTTTTGTGTTGCAAACATAAGCAGAAGAAGCCAATAATTAAAGGAGCCCCTTTATTAACAGAGCATATGAGCTGAAGCTTAAAGAAACTGGCCTTTCTGGCTACTTTTTGTAGTGGTAAAATGGATGCTGATACAATACCAGTTGTAATGGTAGACAAAAGAATATCTTGTCATTGCAACCAGGAAATATAAAGCCCATCAGGGCATCGATGCAACCTTCCCTTTTGGGGGAGAGATCCAAAAGAAGAGAGATTCAGAATATTCTGGGTGGCCTTTTCCTGGTCCATTGTGATTGTTGTGAACCTATCTAATAGTTCAATTTATTCTGATGTATGGATTTCTACTGGTAGAAATACTAAGGGGTAGACCAAGGTCTTTTGTGGGACTGAGTTCATTTATCACTTACTCTATGCCTCATTCTGAAACTGCAAGTACAACTCCTTCATAAGTAGAAGAAGCCCTTTTATTAATATAATCTATTGCAATTTTGCTTGTATGTTTAGTTCATATTTTTCTTTTGAAGTATAATTACTGATAGCCTCATAGTTTATAAAGTTGAAGTCCAATAATTTTCTCGTATTTGTAAGAAGCTGAGTGTGCTTTTTTACTCTTCCCCTCTAAGATAGTTTTTTTTCCTAAAGTCATTATCAGAATAATTATTAGAATCTGAATTAGTCAGAATGCTCACTCTGAGAGAACAGCCACTTCCCAGATATCAATGAATGTGCATCATATAGACCACCCCCAGTATGCACCGCCTTGCTCCCTAGATAACAGCCATGTATGCTTGAGTTTTGAATGTGACAAAGCTGAGTTGTCTGAACAACCGTTCATGAGTTCTGAAAAGATGACTGATGAGCTTAGACATATATGTATACCTTGGCCAACTGGTGCTTCGAAAATTTCAGGGTCCATTATGAAGTAAAAACATGTTGACGAGTAACATCAGAAAAGGGAGAGCAAGCACCACTCAGCCCTAAATCACACTGCACTGAAGACCCATTCTTTCTACATGGGATCTGACAAGACACCGAATCCCATCACAGACCCATTAAGAACACTGGAGGCATTCATGCCCCAGCACCCTTCTCCATCACCTCAGAGCATAAATGATATGCCCTTTAATGAACTCCACTTGGAAACATAAGTTTTATTTTGGGCTTTGACTTTTTGGTGGCTCAGTGGTTAAGTTTACCATATAACTATCCATTGAGGGAGAATTTGCTGCTAAGTGTTGGGGAATGAGCAGTAGAAATTGGTCACCTCTCCAGTCTCTGAAATAATCTCCTCAAACTGAGGACAAAGCAACATAAATAACAAATACGGAAGATAGAATTTTAGTCCTGATGTTAGCTAGCTGTATGACTTTAGCCAAGTCATTTGACCTCTGAGAACCATAGTTCCTTCACTTGTAAAATGAGACAATTGGACGAAATGATCTCTAAGCCCCTGAGGGCTGTAATACTTTAACATGTCTAATATTCTATGTTCTTTGTGTCAGCATCCAATGTTCTAGAGCTCTAAAATTTTATTTTCTAACACTATATGCTGAACTCCTCTCCAGTTTTTAGCATTCTGTGTTCTAAGGTTGACCGGCTCTGACATCTGCTCTAACATCACACTAGTCTTTGGTTCTAGGGCATAGGGGAATGGGGTCCTCATATTTTTACTCTCTAGTTTTTGTCATAGCCAAAAACAGGGACCATTAGATGAGGCAGCTTCCCATACAGTACAATTTGAAGAGTATTTTGTGTGTTTCCTCCTTTCACCCATTCAAAAGGATGTCCCTCCACTTTCATGCTGCTGAATCAGCTGATATTATCTTAATGCCCTCCTCTGAGTTAATGCTTTGAAGGTCTCCTTTCAAAATATAAATGATGCATGATATCTTAAGACACTATTGACCTGATATGGGGACGGGGGCCTGAGGGACGGGGGGGAGGAAGGCCCTAGCCTGGTAAAGTAGAAAGGGGGCTGAATTTGGAGTCAGAAGATTGAGGGTGAATCCCAACTGTGACACTGGCTATATTAACATGAGCAGATAACTTGGCCCCTTTGAGTCAGCCTGTTTTCTTTCCTGTAAAATAGGACTAATAATATGCTATTGCCTACCTTATTACTACCATTTCCCAGGATTGTTATGAGGAAAGTGCTTTTTAAACTTCAAAGTGCTATATAAATGTGTGCTACTACTATTAATGGAAAGAATGTTGTCTTGGGAGTTGGTCCTAGCTCGCCAATTTGGCCCTGCTCTAGCCATTCACTGTGTGCTCCAAGGCAAATCCTCTTTCTGGTGGCTTAGTTTCCTCTTCTGCAAAATTAGGTATAGTGTAGGTCTTTTTTTTTGGGGGGGGGGGGTGATGTCTTTTGATTCATGAGTAAATTGGATTTAAGTAAGGCAGAGTTGCACGAAGTTGTCAGCCCTACTCTCTCCTCCAGAGTCATCAAATCCAGTGGCAGGACACAATCAAGACTGCAGTAGATGATGTTGACATTTTCGATGTCTAACCAAGCTCTAAGGGCTCCACAATGCCTGCTTCAGCTGCCTTCATGGCCATTGGAATAAACTGTTCTCATCTGCCCATTCCACCAAGGGAAGTCTTCACATGTTTGGGGTAGACACCCCCCTAACTCACCAATGGGTTTGAGACCCCTTGGTTACCCTTGACTTGATTTAGCCTGTCTGCTGCAATGGCTTACCGGGGTGTGGCCACTGCACATGCCACAGCTTATTGGAGCCACAGGTCAGAGCTGGGTGGAACAGGTGGACACCAAAGGTGGAAAGCAGTCCTGAAAAGGGCTCAGCAGCCATCACACCAAAGGCACTAGTCTTCCCTGAACACATGAGGTGTAATGGAAAGAGTGGTAGCCATGAAATCAGAAAACTTGGGTTTGAGGCCTAACTCTTCCATTTATCTCAATGGAACCTTGCACAAATCCTTTCCCATGTCTGAGTCTGAATGTCCTCCTCCATAAAATGAGAAGGTAGGACTAGATTATCTCTAGGGTTCCTCCAGTTCTAGGGGTATATGATTCAAATGCCTTGGAAAAATTACTCTCATTAGTAAATTTATCAGATTAACTGCAGATATTTCACCACACCCTGAAGGCCTGGGATTCCACAGAGGTAAGTTTGGGAGCTTTTGACATAATGGGAAGAGCCCTGGACTATGAGTTAGGAGACCTGAGCTCCAGTTCTGGCCCTTACTAGCTGTTTGATAAGACATTTATCCAAGATTATACACATAGTGAGAAATCTAATGAAAAAGAATTTTATTCCATGTGACCCATAGTGCCAGATAAAATGTTCTAGGGTTCCTCTTGTTTGCATTCTTAATGGATTAGGATCCACAAAGCTCAATAAAACTATTACCCAAAGGAATAATTTGCATAATTTAAATCTTCTTTGTCATTTGCTCATTTTCATATCATAAAACTAGCATTTCCATTAAAATGCTATTAAGAACATTTCCTTTCTGTATTTGTGACAATTTCGATTGAAATCTGATCCCTGGTATTACCCCCTACATTGATGACAGTTTTGTTTTTTTGCTTTCTCATTTCTGTTGATGGCATCTTTTCTCTATGAGTGCATTTTCCTCATTTGTGTAAAAGCTTTGGATTAATAGCCTGTGGGTGATATCTGTAAAGATTGAAGGTGCCTTTCATCCTAAGATTATTCATCAGGATTCAGAAAAGATTGGCGCTTGTTGCCATTTTAGAGGTAAGACTGCCCTGACACATTGCTAATATTTGGGGAAGCCCAGGCCTCAATTTACGTCACATATCCTCAGTCTTGTTTGGGACTTCAAAGGTCATCTAATCCAAAACCTGTCTGCAGTTTGAATCTCCTTTACAACATGCTAGTTAGACAAATGGTCACCTAGTTTCCACTTGAAGACTCCTAAGAACTCATTTTCTTTAAAGATAGCCTTTTCAAATATTGAACAGCTCTGTTAGAAAGTTTCTCCTTGTATTAACCCATGGCAGAGGTGATGTAACATAGTAGATAGAGCATTAGCCTTATCTGAGTTTGTCCTGCCTCAGTCCCTTCCATATGTGACCATGGAAGTCACCTATCCTTCCAGTTTCCATATCCCCATCTTTAAAATGAGAATAACAATATTGGCATAATCCATTTCATGGGGCAAAGTTATAGGAAGAAATAGATAAGAGTCACAAGAGGAATAGGGTTGTGGTTTTGACCGCATAAGGGGATATTCACATTGAAGATCAAAGATCCATTTGAGTACCTACATCAGAGGGTTATTAGGAGCAAAGTATCTGGCAAACCTCAAAGAGCTATGTAAAAGAATTTTTAAAGTACAAAGGAATTTGAGCAGCCATCTCGTTCAATCTCTGCCTGAAAAGGAGTATGTATAACATAGTCAACAAATGTTTATCCAGCCTCTGCATAAAGGCTTCCAATTTGGGGTAATGGACTACATCTATAAGCAGCCCATTCCAGTTTTAGATGGCTCTAATTGTTAGGAAGTTTTTCCTTAAATTTGGCTTAAATTTGCCTGTTTATAACTTCTACCCATTACTCCCATTTCTGCTTTCTGAGGCTAAACATAACAGATTGTGGGTTTTTTTTCACATGACAGTCCTTCAAATATTTGAATACAACTGTCATGTACCCCACTGAGTCCTCTCTTTACCAGGCTGAAGACAGCCAGGTCTTTGGAATCATCCTCATATGAAATGTTCACAGGACTCTTAATCATTCTGGTTGTCCTCCTGTGGTTGCTTTCCAGATAATCAATACACTTCCTAAACTGTGGTACTCAGAACTGTGAAGACAATATTCTAGAGCAAGATCATCCATTGCTTTCTTATTCTTGGAATAAGAGCTTTTTTATTTTTATTTTTTCCTTCTGAATGCCGCCCAATGTTGTATTACTGTTTTTTAAACTGCCACATCAAACTGCTGACTACAGTCCACTAAAACTCAAAGATTTTTTTCAAAGAAACTTGTCTAACCATGCTTATCTAATCCCCTATTTGTAAAGCTGATTTTTAAAGTCCAAGTTTAAGTTTATATTTATTCTGATACCTTCTTATTAGATTCATCCCAATGATCTAGTCTCTCAACACCTTTTTGGATCCTGACTCTCTGACATCCACTGTGTTAGCTATCCCTCCCAGCTTGGTGCTTTTGATGACTATGACATCTTTGTTTTTATTCAAATCACTTTTTTAAAAATGACTTAATAGCACAGGACCAACCGCAGATCTTTGGGGCACTTCACTGTAGATCTTTTGCAAATTTGGAATTGAATTATACTGACTCTTCTTGGAGTGCTGCCATTCAGCCAGTCCTGAATCCATCTAACTATCATCTAGTAGACATCTCTCCATCTTCTCTAGCAGAATAGTATAATAATTTCAAATTTTTTGCTAAAATCTATCTCTACGGCATTCTAGTATAGTACATGTTTATTAACCTTGTCAAAAAAGGAAACAAGAAGAAGAATTTTAAAAAAATGAAAGAAGGAGTAAATCAGCAAAACTGATCAACATATTAAAAAAAATTTGATCTTATATGAAATGGTCCACAATCACAGACCCCTCTACAAAAGAGCAGAAGGCAGATGGAGGTGTCTTTTCATTTCTTCTTCCTTGGGCAAAGCTTGTTCTTTATAATTCTTCAATGTTAATTTTTTATGGTTTTGTGCACATATTTGAAATATTGTAAGGCCCCCATCTCCCATTACAGAATATACCTTTTCCCCAACAAGAGTAATTTTTAGTGGGACTTCTTTCTCCATTGAGTCAAGATTTCCCCTTTTCCCCCATATTTCATCCCTTACCAGTTTGCCACCTTATCAATCCTCTTGTAGCTTTTCTTGCTGAGACTACGGGAGATATATATCCTTCATTGTTCTACCTTTCAGCTCTCTTCTACCCTTTTATATGCCATCCCCTTCTCTAATTTAGTCACTGGAAGTACATTGATTCATGTTTGGGGATGGGTTGTAGGATTTAGTCTGATGTTTCAGGCCTGCTCCTCCATTCTAACTTCTCACTTTCTTTAAATTCTACTGTCATCTTTATCTCCTTATATACTTTCAGAAAGAAATGCTTTGATAGCTCCTCTGCTGTTGTTGCTTAAATCTAATAGGCAACTCTCTTTTTTTTCTCTTAAAAGTATCTAGAGGTGGGGTAATTTAATTGCTTTTTCTTCATTAGTTGTTGTATCTATTTACTTTGTTTTTCTGTTGTTCAGGGTATTTACATGTCAAATAATCTACTCATCTTTTTTTAAAGTAATGTTTCAAATGTGTTTCTTTTATTAAATATCCATCTTTATTAATTGATTATTAGGCTGAAAGGTGTAGGGTGTGTCATTTTGAGTTGTGTTTTGAGTTCCTTTGCTTTTTAGAAAGTACATTCCATTCCCTTCTGTGGTTTCTGGTGAGTGCAGAATAGTCTTGTGTTATTTGAATTTCATTTCTTTTATATTTGAAATTTTTATTTACTTAATTTATTTATTATGTTGGAATATTTCCCCTGGTCAATTGCAGAATTTGTTGTTGGTCACTAGTTGTTAAATTTAAACACCATGTGTCTTGGAGTTTGAAGCATAATCACCGAGAAGTAATGAGCTGAGATTTTTGCTGGTCAGGGGAACGTGGCATTGGTATTCTGGGCAGAATTTCTGCTGTCTTGGAGTTCCCTAACCTAAGGATGGCCCCAGGCAGCCAGAAATCTACTTGTCTCTCTCTTCCACCCTCAATATCTCCCTCTCTACCTACTGTGCCTGGGCAAAGCCTCTATCTGATGTTTGTTGCAACAGGATAGTGTGGGAAGTACATGGGTATGTGGTGTGCAGTAGCAAGACAATCCTTGAGTGGGTCACAAAGCATAAACCAGTGGGGTTGGTTTTTGTGCTGTACTGGATCGTGGAAGTCCATGGAGGGAAGGTACTGAGTGAGTGCATTAGGTTTTAGGATTTACCACTATTAATTCATTAAGCTGTTACCTCATTGGGTTTCTTGCTTTTTTGTCCTATGGAAACAGATGTGACTGCTCTATCTTTTAGGTTTTTTTTTTTCTTCCTTGGGTAGGGGGGGCTGTTGATTTTGTTTTTTCTGAGAATTAGTGGGGAGTGGGAAAAATGTCTACTATCGTGGTCATTTGACTTGGAACCCATGCTGCTTTTTAAATCACAGCTTCCCTTTCTGGATAGTCATCATTCCACTTCCCCTTTAATGATCCATTCTAAAAGTCTCCCAAGAATTGAAGTCAAGCTTTAGCCTTTGTATTCCTCCTTTTTTTTTTGGAAATCAAGACAATCTTGTGGTAATACTCCTATTTTCCATGATTTTTCAAATACTGCTGACAGTGGGTCACCAATCACATCTGCCTATTCTTTCAAGTACCTGAGTATGTAGTTCATCTGGGTCAGGTGACTTAAATTTTTAAAGAGAAACTCCTTCCTCTCTTACTATCTCCTTACTTATCTTGGATATCAACTTTCTTCTTAGCCATTTTTGTTCAGTCATTTCCAGTACAAAGGTCATTTTACTTGACAGAAAAATTGGAAGCAAGATAGGAATAGAGCAGCTTAGCCATCTGTTATCTATCAGTTATCTTCATCCTGTCCACCCAAAGCAATAATCCTTTCCTTTATTTGATCTCCTTTTTCTTCCAATATAGTTTTAAAAGAATCTTTTTGTGGTCCTTACTTTTCCTTTCCAGTTTTGGCTCATTCTAAACTTTAGAACTCTTGAAACTGTTTTTACAGGACTATGCCACATTTTATTCATGTCATTTGTCTTTACTTCCTTCTCTCTTTTTTTAAAATTTAAGTGGGTTGATGATTTATTTGTGTAACCACATTAACCTCTTCATTAAACTCCCATTTTTGTCCCTCACTGGAATTGTTTACCCTTTGTGTCCTCAAGTTTTCACTTTTAAGAGTTTACCATCCTGAGTTAAGAGGTGGGGGCGGAGCCAAGATGGCAACTGGAAAGCAGGGACTAGCATGAGCTCCCCACCAAGTCCCTCCAAAAACCTATAAAAAATGGCTCTGAACCAATTCTAGAACTGAAGAACCCACAAAATAGCAGAGGGAAGCAGGGATCCAGCCCAGGACAGCCTGGATGTTCTCAGGGTAAGGTCTATCCCACACAGAGCTGGGAGCGGAGCTGAGCAGAGCCCAGCTTGGACCAATCAGAGCAGGAGCCGGGCGGAGTGGGCCCTAGTGACCTGAATCAGTGAGCTGCAGCAGTTACCAGACTTCTCAACCCACAAACACCAAAGACAACAGAGAAGGTTAGTGGGAAAAGCTGCAGGAGTGGAAGGAGTTCGCGGTTCGGCTACCACCCCGGTGGCAGCAGAGGTGGGGCAGCTACAGAACTACAACTGCAGTTGCTTCCAGCCCCAGGCCCACCTGGTGGGAGGAATCAAGTGGCAGATGAGAGCAGGAGTGAAGAGCCTACTGAAGATCTAAGTCCAGTCCAGGTTGGGGGTTCTTGGGGAAGGAGGAGTGCTGGTGTGGCAGAGCAGGCACATCCCCCCAAGCTTGGAACATAGTTCTCTTAACTCTACAAGCAGTCATAGTCCACTGAAAAACTCAAAGGTCAAGTTAGTTGACTGGGAACATGGCCAGGCAGCGAAAACACACCCAGATTCAGTCTCAGACTTTGGAATCTTGCTTTGGTGACAAAGAAGACTAAAACATACAGCCATAAGTCAACAAAGTCAAAGAGCCTACAACAAAAGCCTCCAAGAAAAACATGAACTGGTCTCAGGTCATGGGAGAGCTCAAAAAGGATTTGGAAAAGCAAGTTAGAGAAGAAGAGGAAAAATTGGGAAGAGAAATGAGAAGGATGCAAGAAAACCATGAAAAACAAGTCAATGACTTGCTAAAGGAGACCCAAAAAAATACTGAAAAATATACTGAAGAAAACAACACCTTAAAAAATAGATTAGATCAAATGGCAAAAGAGCTCTAAAAAGCCAATGAGAAGAAGAATGCCTTGAAAGGCAGAATTACCCGAATGGGAAAGGAGGTCCAAAAGACCACTGAAGAAAATACTACCTTAAAAATTAGATTGGAGCATGTGGAAGCTAGTGACTTGATGAGAAATCAAGATATTATAAAACAGAACCAAAGGAATGAAAAAATGGAAGACAATTTGAAATATCTCATTGGAAAAACCACTGACCTGGAAAATAGATGTAGGAGAGAGAATTTAAAAATTATTGGACTACCTGAAAGCCATGATCAAAAAAAGAGCCTAGATATCATCTTTCAAGAAATTATCAAGGAGAACTGCCCTGATATTCTAGAGCCACAGGGCAAAATAGAAATTGAAAGAATTCACAGATCGCCTCCTCAAATAGATCCCAAAAAGAAATCTCCTAGGAATATTGTCGCCAAATTCCAGAACTCCCAGATCAAGGAGAAAATACTGCAAGCAGCCAGAAAGAAACAATTTGAGTATTGTGGAAACACAATCAGAATAATCCAAGATCTAGCAGCTTCTACATTAAGAGATTGAAGGGCTTGGAATATGATATTCTGGAGGTCAATGGAGCTAGGGTTAAAACCAAGAATCACCTACCCAGCAAAACTGAGTATCATGCTCCAAGGCAAAATATGGATTTTCAATAAAATAGAGGACTTTCAAGCTTTCTCAGTGAAAAGACCAGAACTGAATAGAAAATTTGACTTTCAAACACAAGAATCAAGAGAAGCATGAACAGGTAATCAAGAAAAAGAAAAAGAAAAAGAAATTGCAAGGGACTTACTAAAGTTGAACTGTTTTGTTTACATCCCTACATGGAAAGATGATGTGTATGATTTGTGAGACCTCTGTATTAGGAGCTGAAGGGAATATGCATATATTTATATATGTTTATGTATATATATGTATATGTGAGTGTGTATGTATGTATATATGTATGTGTATATATATATACATATATATATATTTAGAGAGAGAGAGAGAGAGAGAGAGAGAGAGAGAGAGAGAGAGGCGTGGGGGTCACAGGGTGAGTTGAAGTTGAAGGGAAGATGTCTAAAAGAAATAAAATCAAATTAAGGGATGAGAGAGGAATATGTTGAGAGAGGGAGATAGGGAGAGATAGAATGGGGTAAATTATCTCGCATAAAAGTGGCAAGAAAAAGCAGTTCTGTAGGAAGAGAAGAGAAGTCAGGTGAGGGGGAATGAGTGAATCTTGCTCTCATCAGATTTGACCTGAGGAGGGAATACCATGCATACTCAATTGGGTATCTTACCCTACAGGAAAAAAGGAGGAAAAAGATAAAAAAGGGGGGGGATGATAGAAGGGAGGGCAGATGGGGGGGGGGTAATCAAAAACAAACACTTTTGAAAGGGGACAGGGTCAAGGAAGAAAATTCAATAAAAGGGGATAGGTTAGGAAGGAGCAAAATATAGTTAGTCTTTCACAACATGACTATTGTGGAAGGGTTATACATGATGACATGCATGTGGCCTTTGTTGAATTGCTTGACTCCTTAGGGAGGATGGGTGGGAAGGGAAGAGGGGAGAGAATTTGGAACTCAAAGTTTTAAAAACAGATGTTCAAAAACAAAACAAAAAAGTTTTTGCATGCAACTAGAAAATAAGATACACAGGCAATGGGGTGTAGAAATTTATCTTGCCCTACAAGAAAGGAAGGGAAAAGGGGGTGGGAGGGGAGTGGGGTGACAGAAGGGAGGGCTGATTGGGGAACAGGGCAACCAGAATATATGCCATCTTGGAGTGGGGGGGAGGGTAGATATGGGGAGAAAATTTGTAATTCAAACTCTTGTGAAAATCAATGCTGAAAATTAAATATATTAAATTTAAAAAAAGAGTTTACCATCCCTCCTAGGTTGACTTCCATTGTAGCATTTTAGCCCATGGGATTTTATCTCTTCATCCTTTAAACCTTTTGAAATCTGCTTTCTCAAAATCTTGGGTTCATGTCAGACTATGCTACTATTTCCTGTGTCACAAACTGTAAGAGGTAGTAGTCACACCACCCCCTCATCTTGGAGTTCCCTTCATTTCCACTTCATGAACTAATTCCTCTTCACTATTAGGGAGAATCAATTCTAGAAGACTTTTTGAAGTATAAAATTATCATTAAGGCAAATCAAGAAGGTATTAGGTGTTCTTCCTTTGTCAAAGAGAGCACCACAAGCAGCTGTCTGGATAATTAAAGTCCCCTGTCACTACTATACCATGCTTCTGTGCCAGACTTGTGATCTGTTTTCCAAACTCCTAACCTGATTCCTCCTTCTGTCTAGGTCATTTGTAGTATATGCTGATGACAAAACCGTTTCTTTTCTTCCTCCACTGACCTTCATCCAAGTGCTCTCAGCTATGCTTCCCATCTGCTTCTTGGGTTTCCTCACAAAATATACCCTCTTAATACATGGTGCTACCCCATCCACATGCACACTTTTAATTCTCCTATTCTTTTTGAATAAGTATACCTATCCAGACCATATTCCAGGCAGGAATTTCATCTCTTCTCTATGGCTCCTATCTCATAGGCATACAAAGGCAGTTTTCACCCCTTCCTTCCCTCTATCTTTCATGTCCTTTTCATTAAATTTATAAGGCCAACAAAATGCATTTTTACCAGCCTTTGTTAGTTGCATACCATCCATGGCTAGGAGGAGTCTGTCATTTCTCTACTTTAACCTAGAAGTCCAAGTTCCATTTTCAAACATTATTTTCCCAAATCAATCTTTCTTTTTTCTTCTTTCTCTCCTTCCTTTTTCTTTTTTTCTTTTTCCTTTCTTCCTGCTTTCTTTCTTCCCTTCTTTCTTTCTTTCTCTCCTTTTCTCTTTCTCTCTCTGTCTCTCTTTCTTGCATTCTGTGCCTTCAATGGACAGCAGTGAGGAGAAAATAGCCTGTGATACCATGATCTTTAGTATCTTGCTCAAAACACGGTGATTTTAGGCAATACTTTTTTTAAAGTATTTTTTTCAATTAACAAAAATCTATCTTCTCTCTCTTCTACCTTCCCTAATCCCCATTTAAAAAGAGAGAAATAACTTTTAGATAGATAGATAACATTAAAAGTTATTTTTAAACATAAATACATAAAAACTTTTACAATAAATCTGAATAGTTAAAACAATTTTCTATATTGGTTTGGCAATACTTTTTTTTTATTTTTTTTATTTTTTTTTTTAGTTTACCACACACAATTCTACATAATTTTGAGTTCCAGATTTTCTCCCCTCCCTCCCCCCTCCCTCCCCAAGATGGCATGGAATCTCATATAACTACCATGTATAACTTCGCATTGAATTAATTTATACACTAGTCAAGTTGTGGAGAAGAATTATGACCAATGGAATGAATCATGAGAAAGAAGAGACAACCAAAAAAAAAAACCCAAAAACAAAAACAAAAGAGACGAAAAAAGGCGAGCATGTAGTGTGCCTCAATCTGCATTCAAACTTCACAGTTCTTTCTCTGGATGAAGATAGCATTCTCCATCGTGAGTCCCCTTGTGTTGTCCTTGCACCTTGCGTTGCTGAGAAGAGCGAAGTCTGTCAGGGTTGGGCCTCATGGAATCCATATATCTGTGGTTGTGTACAATGTTCTCCTGGCTCTGCTCCGCTCACTCAGCATTATGTCGTGTAGGTTTTTCCAGGTTGTTAGGAAGTCCGTGTCATCCTCATTTCTTATGGCACAATAGTATTCCATTACCTTCATATACCACAGCTTGTTCAGCCATTCCCCAATTGATGGGCATCCCTTTGGTTTGGTTTGGCAATACTTTTAAAGGTTCCTTTTGATAGTATTATCTGTGCCCATGTGAATCACCAGAGGTGGGTAGTAAGTCATCTGTTTTGGCAAATTTGTCATCTGTCTTAGAAACATGTCCCAGAAAGACAACAGACCTTTCTGTTGCTGTTATCAGATTTATAAACAGGTACCTCAGTATCCCTGATTAGGGATTCATTAGCTACCAGTATTCTTCTCTTCTTTCTCTAGATCTTTTTGGGTGGTCTAAGGTCCTTCTTTATCATTCCTTGAAAGTCAAGCATCAGTTCTCTCTTCAGAACACATGTAGCTCTTTGTTCTTCATGAAGACTCTCAAATTTGCTTTTTTAGACCAAGTGTACAATTGTCTTTTTCTTTCCATTCCTCCTTTGTGTGACATTCTTCTGCCTTCTCCCTCTCCCTCTAAGTCTTGATTTGTTTTGTTTTTATATTATAAACTTTTACAGATTGCCTATGAGGTTTCATATAACAAATTAAAACAGGTAAAATCAACAATATATTGACCTCTATGTTTTACTTATTTTGTTTTAATTAACAGAAATCTGTTTTTTTTCCCCTCTTACCTCCCACTTCACTGAAAAGTAAAGAAAAGCAAAGCAAAGAAAGGTAAATCCGTTATAACAAATATGCACCATCAAGCAAAACAAATTCCTTCATTGGCTGTGTTAAAAAAAAAATATGTCTCATTCTATGCCCTGAATCCATTACTTCTTTGTCAAGAGATGGCTGACATTTTTTAACCATCACTCCTTTGGAATCATGGATAGTCATTGTTTTTATCATAGTTCATACAGCTTTTGAAGTTTTCTGTCTTTGCAATATTGCATTATATAAATTGTTCTCCTGGTTCTGCTTATTTCATTCTTTATCAGTTTATAAAAGTTTTCAAAATTCATGTTTATATAATGTTGGTATTATAGAGTATACATTATTTTTCTGCTCTGCTTATTTTACTCTGCATCAGTTGATATGTCTTTCCACATCTCTTTGAAATCATCTGTTTCCTCATTTTTTACAGCACAACAGTATACCTTCATATTCACATTATTATGGTCGTTCCATTGTTTCAGTCGTGTCCAACTCTTCATGACTCCATTTGGTGTTTTCTTGGCAAAGATACTGGAGTAGTTTGCTATTTTCTACTCCAGCTCATTTTACAGATGAGGAAACTGAAGGAAACAGGGTTGAGTGACTTGCCCAGGGTGACACAGCTATTAAGTATCTGAGCTGGATTTGAACTCAGGTCTTCCTGACTCCAGGTCCAGTGCTCTATTCACTGTGCCTTCTAGCTGCCCTTCATATTCATATACCACAACTTCTTCAGCTGTTCCTCACTTGACAGGCCTCCCTTTAAGTTTCCAGTTTGTTGCCATTATTAAAAGAGCTACAATACCTATCTATCTAAAACCTTTTCCTATTTTTTAAAAAATCTTTTAGGGGTATAGAACTAGCAGTGGTGTAGCTGAATTAAAGGGTATGCACTGTTTTGTGCATAAATTATCTTTTGGATATAATTCCAAGGTGCTTTCCAGAGTTGTCATATCCATTCACAAGTCTACCAATAGTATAGAAATATGCCTACTTTCCTATAGTCCTTCCAACATTTATTGCTTTTTTTTGTTATCACTATCAATCTAATGGGTGTCTTCTACTTTCTAATCTCTTCACAAAGGTCAAGTTTATCCCTTCTGCCACTTTAGATCCTCTGCTACTTCAAAGCTCTCATCTCTCTATCTCTTTTTTAAAAGGATACTTAATTGATAGGGAGGGCAGGGACTATTTTATTTTTGACTTCGTATCCCCAGCACCGAGCACAGTACTTGGCACATGTAGGTACTTAATAAATGTTTGTAGATGATTAATTGTCCTTGATAATCTGGAGTGTGAAAAAGGTATTCCTGGCCCCCTTCTCCTTTACTAAGAGATAAAACTAGCCTACACTTGGAACGTAGAGAAACAGTCTCTTGGCTGTGACAAAAATATATATACTCTGTATATCATTGCAAAATTCTTCCTGGTTATCATATTGATTGATATTCTTAGCCTTATTGGTTGAACTGCTTGTGGAATTTTATTCGTTGCTTCCTAAGCAACACCTTAAGAGCACTACAGCTTTTGATTACTTGACAGTCGCACCCAGTTTTTTTCCCCAGTCAACAGTTTTAGGGCCGCATTCTACTTCTTTCCCTTTCTCTCACTGACCTCTTATTCGCCCGTTAATTTGGGCGAATTGGTTTTACTTGCCTTTTCTCACTATCCTTGCCATCTGTTTTTGCCTTGAGTGCTTCTCTTCAGATTTTTACTCCTCAATCCTTTTGTTGTCAGATTGAGTCTTCCTTCAATTTATCCTCAAATTCTCTCAACTTCCTCCTCCCCTAAATCCAATCTCTGGCCTTCTTTATGCATTCAGCTGCCTCCAAATTGCCTTTACAAAGTCTTCTTTCTTGTTCAGCTTAAAACCTCTATTCTCCGACTCTTCCCACATTCTTCTCCCACCTTAGCCATAAAATCAATAAGAGTTTCTCTTTACTTGTGGTTTCTTTCAGTAAGCTCCTCAAGGCCAAGATTGTTTGATTTTTGTCTTTTGATCCCTAGCACCTAACAAAGGTTCTTGCTGTCACTGAAAACGCTCGAGACAAGACTTAAATGGCCGGCTATCAAGAAGAAATTCTCCAAGGTTCTATGTTGCTAAAATTCCTTGGTTAATAGACTCACTGGTGGGGCAGCTAGGTGGTGCAGCGAGTAGAGCACCAGCCCTGGAGTCAGGAGGACCTGAGTTCAAATCCGGCCTCAGACACTTGACACACTTACTAGCTGTGTAACCTTGGGCAAGTCACTTAACCTCAATTGCCCTGCTTTCCCCACTCCAAAAAAAAAAAAAAAAAGCAAAAAAAAAAGGACTCACTAGTTTCAATGTCATAGCAATCAGAAGAGAAATGCAGAGAGAGAAACCCAACTGTGCTATTCATAGACTATTTCCTTAAAATGACCTATCTGTAAGAAAAACCAATGAATTATTCATTGGTATGCTGAGTTTTGATGAAGGCCCAACCAATTAGAGTTTATGATATCCTCTGTCATCTGAGGACATATTTCCCGATTATTTGTCCCCCTACTCTTCTGACTGAAGTCCTCCTTCTATGCCTTCCCCAGATTTAATGCTTGGTTACTTTAGCAATAGTCTTAAAGTTTCTGAAGACGGTAATATTGGTAGCTTTGAGTACAAAAGATAACAATTTACATTTTGTTTGCCTTTTTTGTATGTGCATGGGGAGAAGACTTGTGTCTGTCAATTATAGTATGATTAATCTCAGCTGAAAAGATTTGGGCACAAAATCAAATGGGCCAAAGATGCTATTCCCTCTTCACAGGGAACTCTGGAGTGCTATGAGCCCCATTATCGCTGAAAAACAAACCTAAACTATCTCATAATTTTGTTATCTTGGACTGTGTGGAATTAATAGAATATTAGATATGATCCTGAGGGAGTCGGTTGACTCTCTTAGCCTCAGTTTTCTTATCTGTAAAAGGGAAATAAAAGTAGCACCTACTTCACAGGGTTGTCGTGAGGATCAAATGTAAAATGCTTTCCAACCTTTAAAGCGCTTTATAAATGCTACCAACTACTAGTGGAGCTGAGAGAGATCCAGCTAGAGACCATATAATTCAACCTTCTTATTTTACAGAGAAGGATACTGAGATCTAGAGCAACAAAGTGATTTCTCAAAGGTCATACAGTAAGTTAGTGGCAGAGCCCAGTCTCTTGACTCCCAGCCCTTCTCTTTCTACTCATCAGGACTTAATTATTTCAGCAGTATGCAACTAAAATATTGTATGGATACTTTTTTCCTTTAAAATGAAAAAGTCATGCCAAAGGTAGGTGATTTATACGGTTTCTTTGTGAACTCAAAGTAAAAACAAAATATTAAAAACAGAAAATCGATTGTGGTTCCGGGTAACATTTCTTTCTTCTCACATCTTTGATAGAACTTTTATAATAGCTTCTCCCCCAGTACGTTTGTGTCTGCTTCAGTTGTACAATTGTTATAGTCCTAATAATTGGAGTTGTGATCAAATGAAGGTTAGATTGAAAATATTATATTTGACATCAGGAGGCCTGGATTCAAATACTGATCAGACTGTTAGCTAGTTGTGTGATCTTCCTTTAGAGACCTTAGTTTACTCGTCTTTAAAAGGAAGAGAGTGAACTAGATACTTTCTAAGGTTATATGTAGCCCCGACTTTCCTTATTCTGTATTGTAACTTTCTATGGTCTAAGATCCTTTCTAGCCCTAACATTTTATGTGTTAAGATCACTCTAATGTTTTGTGCTCTTAGATTTCTTCCAGCCCTAGTACTTATTCTCTCATCTATTGTCTGGTAAATTCAGTAAAGGAAGTTCTGTTTGTTTGTTTTTGATGTACTTCAGATCTGAACAATGTAATAAAATATCAGGAATGAGAGAAGAATCCAGAGAGGGAACAGATGAACCACAGCGAGCAGATATTTTTGATGCAGAGGCTTATATGAACAATGAAGCCAGCTTACCCTCGATCTGCCTCAAGCAAGTATTCCCAAAGTATGCAAAGCAGTTCAACTATTTGCGTTTGGTGGACAGGATGGCCAATCTATTTATCCGATTCCTTGGAATAAAGGGGACAACAAGGTTGGGACCAACAGGGTTCCGCACCTTCATAAGGTTGGTAAGGCCAAACTTTACTCTATATTTTCTTAAGCTGTATTTGGAATATCCCTGTCTGTCTCTGCTAAATTGGAGCACTTAAGTGTCGCTCAGTGGAAAGAGTTTTGACATGGAATCAGAGAACCTAGGTTCAAATTCTATCTCTGATGATTATTACTTTTTAGATTTTGAGGCAGTCAATTAAACTTACTGGCCTCAGTTTCTTCACCTATAAAATGGGGGTTTTGCTACATGTCTTCTGAGGGCCCAGCTCTAGATTTGTGACCTTATGACCACCACATTTTCCTAAAGCTAATAACATTAATAAAGCACTTTATATACATTATCTCATGGTCTTTAATTCTTGAAATTCCCTATGAGGTAAGTGACCCAACCAAGTGTTATGATCACCATTTTATAAATGAAGTAATCAGGGCTCAAGGAGTTGAAATGATTTGGTCTGGGCTACACATTTAATAAGAGGTGGAGCCAGCACATGAATTCAGGGCTTCTCTCTCCTAGGCCATGAATTGTTCTACTCTGATTCTCCAAGTAAATCATTTGTGTACACAAACATACACATATATGTGTATATACATGTATACATGTGTATTGATGTGTGTGGAGGTATGTGTATATATCTATTTATATTTCCCCTGAAAGGAAGGTAAACAGAGGAAAGATAGAAGATTGAATAGGTTTGCTCAACTTTAAATACAGATCACAGCCTCAATGAGAAACAACATGGTGTGGGAGATAGAGAGCTGGCTTTAGAGCCAAAGAAGAGCTGAGCTCTAGTCCCACCACTAACAAACACTAGCTGTGCGACCCTGAGCAAGTCAGATAACTTCTCTGTCTTCTGGGCCATTCTCTAAGACTAGAAATTACAGAAAAGGTAACAACCTTCATTGGTAGGGGGAGTTTTCTCACCTGAGGTTCTCTATTACGGTGAAATAACAGGTCCAGGCCCTATCTCCATGCCTATAAGAATAATTATGGTATTTATATAGTTTTTTTTGGTTTACAATACATCCATCATCTCCATCAATCCTCACAGTTTACCACCTTTGTGACCTTTCCGGGTAGTTGTTTTCTTATCCATCAAATGAATGGGTTGCATTAATCTCTTCTAGCTTTAAAAATATATTTGTGTATGCATGCATGCACATATATATTTATGCTTCAATATTTAATGTATCTATGATTTCAGTTCAATTGGGCAAACGTTAATCAAATACCTATGATGCGCCAAAGACACACAGACAAGAAACAAAGTTTATATTCTACTTTTGGGATACTATTAGGACACATATAGGTATTGTGTAATGATAATTAGAACTCTATTACCTGGAATGATTTGAGGAAGCCTTCTCAGAGGAGGTGGCACCTGAGCAAGGGCAAATATCAAAAGAGTCTGGGATGCTGAGATGAGGAGGGAGTGCATTCTCGGCATGGGAAATAGACATGTAGGTGTAGGACGGAGTGTCAGGCTGGAGAAGCAGCTAGTAGTTCTCATTGACTGGAATGTAGAGTTCATCAAGGAAGCAGTATGCTATAAGGCTAGAAAAGGGAAGACAGGACCAGTTTGTAGGAGCCTCAAAGGCCAGACTGAGGAGTTTGGATTTTATCCTCTATGTATTCAGCAAACCACTGAGGGTCTTTGAACAAGAGAATGACATAGTCAGACCTGTGCCTGAGGAAAATTACTTTTGACAGCTGTGCAGAGGATGGACTGCAAGAAGGAAGCAGGGAGACCAGTCAAGTGATAGGTGATGAGGGTCAGAGTCAGGGTGGTAGAGGTGTGACTGGAGAGGAAGGGATGGTTGCAAGACATGTTGTGAAGATAGAATTGGTAAGATATGATAAATGATTGACTATAAGCAGTGGGAGATAAACAGAAGTCAAAGATGATTTTAAAACTATAAGCTGGGTGATTGGAGGATGATGGTACCCTCTACAGAAGAAAAGATGGGTTTAAAGACAAAAATTCAGTTCCATATTGAACATTAAGTATAGAGTTTGAGGTATCCACAAATATTTGCATTGCTGTGATTTTTTTCCTGTACCAATGAAAATTGCAACCTACTCCATTAGCTATAAATGGTCTTTATGAGTTGCTTTAATTAAAAAAATAATCATGATATGGTCAAACTTCTGGTCATAATTCTCTCTGAGCTTAACTTGGGTGTCTTAGATGACATACACATAATCTATCATTGGAAAGGTCCTCAAAGCCTTTTCTGCTTAGGAGAACCTACCTGAAGTTATATTCCCCTGACATATAGCCTTCAACAACCCAGAGTCCCCTCCAAACCCAGAAGAGACATCAGGGTTATTAGCAGAGGGTGTGTGTATATAATATGCATGATAAAAGCTAAATGTAGCAGCAATCCTAATTATTTTTTAATTCCCTATAACAAAAATATAGCAGGCTAGATAGAGTGCTAGGCTTGGAGTCCAGAAAGACTGAGTTGAAATTCTGACACTGACTAGTCGTATGAACATGGGCTTCTTATTAGGTTAACCTCTTAGAGTTTCAATTGATCTGTAAAATGGGTATAATAATATCTATACTACCTTTCCTTATAGTTTTATTACAAGGCTCAAAATAGATACTATATGTAAAGAGCTTTCCAAAACATAAAATTCTATAAATTTCTATAGTAACTATAATTATTATCCTATAACAATATTATTTCTATAATATAATTATTGTTCAATAATTATTGTTGTTACAGTTTTTATAAGACATGCATGTATGCATATATATATTTATGAGTGAGTAAAGAAGTTAGAGCCAGAAGGGACCTTAGAAAGTTAAAACACAGATTATTCAGAGTGAAAGGGATCTTAGATCACAGGATATTAGACATGAAGGGGGCTTTAGAACAAAGAATGTTATAACTGGAGAGGGAAGCATGGTGTAATGAAGAGAACATTGGATTTAGAACTGAAGGTCCTGGATGTGAATCCTCACTCTGCTACTATTTATTACCTGTGTGAACATGGCCAAGTGACTTCACTACTCTTCATTACAAAATTAAAAACTTTGAACACGTTATCTCCTAGTTTTAAATTGCTGATATTGTAACAAAGTTAATATGTTAAAGCTGGGATAAAGGAAACCATATTTGAGAATTATTACGACATGGTCTTGTTCAGCAGGGCATAAGGAGATGGCCTCAGACAGGGGATTAGAGTGAAAAATGTCCCAGTGAAAGGTGACAGAGTCAAAAAAAACTAATGTGATATTAGGCTGCGAGAATTAAAGGATGCCAGCCAGGCATTGTATGGGAGGAAAAGAAGATGGGCTGGCCACGTGGCAAGAGCAGGCAGTGTCAGGTGGCCATCCAGGGTGCTTCACTGGCATCATTGTGCTGTCAGGAGAAAAGAAAGAAGGCCTCCCAGCAAGGTGGATGGGTCCCCTGTGCTGAACTTGGGAAGAAGATGAATGAGACTCATGCAGGAGGGCCTGGCATGGATAGGCTGGAATCTGCATCTTTGGAGGAAACTTCTGAATTGATAAGATCCCATATCCATGTGCATATTTGAATATATTGGGCAGCATTCATAGATCCAGGAAAGTTATAGTCCTACTATTCTCTGCCCTGGTCAGACTACAAGCATTTATTGAGCATTTGCTAAATAGCAGAGACTGCATGTGGCTCTGGGAATACAAATACAAATACAAATAAGCAAGGTGTCTCTGCCCTCAAAGACCTCGCTTTCTAATGAGGAAAAGCAGAGACAGAACTGAAAAGGGAGGGGAGAGGCATCAAGAAAATGCAAAAACCAACCTATCAGAGCCTAGGGACCCAGAGGCAGAGTTCAAGTTCCTGGTAGGGAGTAGGCAGAGGTAATCTGAGTGATGATAGCATGGCCTGGAGTAGTGGAGTATTATTTTCAGTGCCATATTTTAGAAATCCCATTTTAGGAAAGAAATTGAGAAACCAGAAGAAAGACAGAGGAAAGTTATGAGGATAGGGTACTAGAAACCTTGTGGTGAGTATTAATTGAGGGGATTGGACATATTCTGGAGAAGAGGAGATTGACTTTGTCATTCCTTTACTCAGAAACCTTCAGTGACTTCCCTATTGCTTTTACGATAAAACACAAATCCTCAGCCTGGCACTTCTCACAATCAGCTCCCAATAATCTTTTCAGTTTTATTTCAGACTATTCCTTTTCATGGATCTATATTCTAGCCAAACTGGGCTGCTAGCTGTTCCCTGACCTTATCTCTCTCCCCCTTGCCTCATCATGTTTACACAGTCCTTTCTCCATGTCTGGAATCCACTCAATCCTTATATCTACTTCATAGAATCATTGTCTTTCCTGAAGGCTCAGCTCAGGTGACATCTCCTCCACTTATTTTCCCTGATTTGTTCTCAAGATCCTCAAGTTATCCTGTATTATGCTTATGTGAGGACATGTCATCACTAACACCACTCTCCCACCACCCCAGCTCCAAGCCCTGAAAACTCCGTGAGGACAAGTCTGTTGTATTTTTGTCATACTATTCTCAGTGCCTAGTATAGTGCTAGGCATTTGGATATAAAAGAGCCTTATTAAATATTTATTGTATAGTCCTTCACATCATATACTTGAAGGACTATTATGTGGAAAATATTCTGCTTGACCCCAGAAGGCAAAACTAGGACCAATAGATGGAAACTGCAGAGAGGCATATTTAGGTTCCATGTCATGAATAACTTATTAATTATCATAGCTATCCAGATTGGAATATTCTGCCTTTAAAGGTAGTGAATTCCTTATCACCGGAGGCTAACGAGCAGAAGCTGGATGATCATTTTCTCAGGGATATTGCATTTAGGCTTTTTGCTCAGATACTACTTGGATTAACTATGACCTCTTAGGTCTCCTCCAACTGAGGATCTGCAATTTTAGAGAAATGTGAACCAGCCTGGATCTAGTTTTGAAGATGTAGTTTCAAATGTGTGCATATATAGTATGCTTTCTGATTTTTCATTCCTTTGTTCTCTATAATTAAAGCCATTTGCATGAAAAACTGATTTTTGTTCCTCAAGAATCTATTAGTTCCTGCAGTCATCATTCCAGTCTGTGGCCACGCATTTGTTAGTGGAAATGATCATGAAGTGGAGAATTAAGAATGATGTCTTCAGGTGGGGAATAGATGGCATCAGCAGAAGGAAGGACTCAGAAAAAGAACATTTCTTCCCCCTACAAATGTCTTTAGTAATTAAAAATCTGGGAAGAAAAAAAATGCAGAAGAAAATTTGTGACTGTTAAAAAATTTTCTTTTCAAATTGCACCAAGAGATCTCAACAGCTCTTTAATATAAAAAAATCCTTTCTGTGCTATTTGGAGAATTTAATAACAAGTAGTTGTTCTTGCTATATTTTTTTCTTCTTGCTTTATATTCTTTTTCATTATAAATTTAATATTTATCCAGATATTTAGATTCTAACTGAATACTGTTCCTTGAAAGTGACAAAAGATATGTAACTGGTGAGCTAGAGAAAATCACAGAATCACGGAAATAAACAATGACCTCAAGGGTCACCTAGTCTAACGCCTATCAATAGCACAATACATGGATAATCCCTACCTACAGATAATAATAGTTTACAATGTCTATGGTGCTTTACTGTTTATAAAGCCAGATCTTCCCAACAGCCAATGGAGTGTAGGTAATACAAGTATCATCACTATTTTACAGAGGAGGAAACTGATGAGCAAACTGACATGCTGTGAGTTGCTTGTGTTCACATATATATTGAGGGAACCTGAAGTGCCATGAGTTGCCCATGGTCATGTAGTTATTAAGTACTGGAGCCAAGATGCAGAATCACAGAATGTTAGAGCTGGAAAAGGGACCTGAAGAGATCATCTGGTCTCACCTCATGTTAGAGGTGAGGAAATGGAGATCAATAGAGGTGAAGCAAGTTATCACACAATAATTGGCAAACCTGGCAACTGGACCCAGGTTTCCTCCTTCCCAACTCAAGGCTCTTGCCATTCCACCATGCTGCCTCAGATTAGTGAAAGGTAAACCCAATTTACTTCTGTACCACCTTTCTGACAACTGCTCAAGTACAGACAGAGCAAAAAAGATAAACATTCTAATTTAATTTATTTTCCATGTCCATCTCTTGTAATGTGTTGCATAGCTCAGCAACTTTACTAGTGAATTATGCTAATGTCAGTCTGGCCATATTATATTTTTCTTTTCTACCAATAAAATGAGAAATAATGAAGTGTCTCTCTCTTGTCTAGACTTAGTTCCATAAGGCATATTTTCATTTCTGTCTCTCAGTAGGTATATGAGAGCTAAACATGCTGTCATTTATCAAGCACCCCTCTTAAAAACTGCTAGGGTGAATAAAATTGGTTTGGTTTTCTTTTTTCAGATCCAGAAATCTGTTGTAGACATCTTCTTTTGAGGGAAAATGCATTTTCGTTCTTTTCTTTCTATTAAGATTATTGATTTGGGGGCAATCTGTGCAATCCATGGTTGTTGTTGATGTTATTTAGTAGTATCAGTTGTGTTTGACTCTTCATGACCCCATGAACCCTACAATCCATGGAGTTTTCTTGGCAAAGATACTGGAGTGATTGCCATTTCCTCCTCTGGTAGATCAAGACAAACAGAAGTTAAGTGACTTGCCCAGGGTCACATAGCTAGTAAGTGTCTGGGGTTGGATTTGACTTCAGGCCTCCCTGACTTCAGGCCTAGTGCTCTATCCACTGAGTCACCTAGCTGCCTCCAGTTCATTGTAATAGCAGCTTTTTGCCTTTCTCAACCCCCAGACCTTGCAAAGGACTACTACACCCATTTACCTACCCTGTCTGTACCATTCATTGCCTTCACAAAGCGATTCTAGTAGTCATTGAAATACTTATTTACCTCTATAAACCAATGGCACCTTCACATTTTATTAAATTTATCATTTGGTATAATTTCCTTCCCTCCAGCTTTGCCAATTGGTCTTAGGTAGAATTTTGAATCATAAAATGTTAAAGCTGGAAGGGACCTTTAAAACAAAGGACTTTAAAACACAGAACATTAAAGCTAGGAGAGACTTTAGAGCATAGAATGTCAGTTTAGGAAAGGACCTCAAAAGGTCAACTAATCCAAGTTGTTCATTTTACAAGTGTAAAAACTGCAGCCTAGAAGGGAGCAGTGATTTGCACAACTTTACATATGAAGCAGCCATTACTAGTTCTTTGGCTTTCTTACTCCAGTGCTTTTTCTGATATGCCAAGTAATCAGTTAACAAGTATTTATTAAGTACCAGCTTTGTTCTAGGCACTAGAGATAAAAAAAGACAAATAAGAAACAGTCCCTGTCTTCAAAGAGCTTCTACTTTATCAGGGGAGGTAGGGACTTATCTTATGGATACAAAATAAACGCAAAGTAATGTGGTGGGGAGGAAGTGGCAGCTAGTCTCAAGGAGAGGATAAGACTTGAGCTGAGCTTCGAAGATAGTAAAGATGAGAAGAGCATAGAGCATAGGCATGGAGACATAATCCCTTTAACAAGGCAAAGAGATGAGAAACAGACTGTTGTATGTGAGGAACAGAAAAAAAAAATTTGGCTGAAAAAAAACTGAATGATTAGGCTAGAAAGTTAGGTTGGCACCATCTTGTGAATGGCTTTAATTGCTGAACAGAGAAATTTGTATATGATCCTAAAGGAGCCATTGGAGTTGATTAAATAGGTAAATGCCATGGTCAGATCTGTGCTTTAGGAAAGCCATTTTGGCAGCTGTATGGAGGATGGATTAGAGAGGAGAGAAAGTTGAGGCAGGAAGAACATTTGGAAGACTTAAAATAATCCAGGTAAGAGGTTATGAGAGAGCCTGAGCTAGGTGGGCGGCCATGTAGTGAAGAGAAGGCATGGATACAAGACATGTCAAGGAGATGGAATCAATAAGATATTGCAACTGTTTGGATATGTGGGGTGAAGGAGAGTGTGGAATTGAAGATGACTCTGAGATGGCAAACTTGGATTTCAGGAAAGATGGCGGTTCCCTCAACAGAAAAAGAAAAGTTTAGAGTTAGGGTGCATCTGAGGGGAAAGATAATGAGTTCTGTTCTGGTTATGTGGAGTTTGAGAGGCTTATAGGATAACCATTTGGAAATGTCCAACATTTCCAAACAATCTCTCTTGCAAACAGCAATACCTACATCCAGATCAACATTAAAATGTTCTGCCAAGAGTAGTGTCTTTTAAAGCCAGATGGCAATGTCTACTAGCATGCAGGAGAAGTTCAGAAACAGGAAAGCTTTTAATAAACTTCCATGTGATTCCTACATTCGACTTATCATAATTCAGTGCTATACTGAATATAGTTCCCTTGCCAGCATGTTCTCTGCATGAATTGCTTCCCAAGTTAGAAATCTATATGGATCCCAAAGCTTTCTTTATAGCGCAACAGAAGAACTTCAACTTCAACAAACATTTATGAAGTCCCTACTATGTGCAGAACTTGGCACTGGGGGAGATGTAAAAATTAAGTAAGACATGATCCCTTCCTTCCTAGAACTCACATGCAGGACAAGTGTAACACGTACATAAATAACTGCAATAATAATTCACATTTCTATAGTGTTTTAAAACTGTTTCTTCTCGGTAGTACTCTGAAGTAGATGTAGTACAAAGCTGATTATCCTGATTTTACTTATGGGAAGACTGAGGCTCAAAATAATGAGGTCACACAAGTAGTGAGTATCTGAGCTAAGATGATCAATGTACTAGAGAGGTACTTGGTAAACCAAGTACTTTATATGGTCAGAGGAGGGAAAGATTATTCCTACTTGAGAATATTGAGGAAGGCTTCCTGGAAGAGGTTACATTTTAATTTTACCTTAGAGAATGTGTGGAATATTAGTAAGCCTACTTGTGGTAAGAGAGAGCATGCCAAGCACAGGAAACAGCCTGAGTAAAAAGCTTAGAATTGGGACAAAGTTGGGCAGCATGGGAGGACTATCCAGTTTGGTTAAATTATAGCATATAAATAAGGGAATAATATAAGATAAGGTTAGAAAGACAGGCTAGTGACAAATTATGGCATTGGCAGCCATGATCAGAAACGACACAATTGCTGACCTGATTTCATATCATGACCCATGATTTAACCCAGAAGTGACTTCTATATATTTTTTTCTAATATGGTTAATTATTTGCTATTGGGTTGACTACTCTGGTTGATTAAGTATTCTACTTATTAGAGAGATGCCATATATACTATATATGTATCATCAGTTTTCAAGAGATTTGAATATCACAGAAAGTACTAATTAAGCTTAGAACTTCAGGTAACCTAGAAATCTAGGACTGCTGTCTCATTTTATAGATGAGAAGACTGAGGCTCAGAGAGGTAAAGCAACTCAGGATTTGAAACCCAAGTCCTCTGACTTCAAATTCAGGGTTCTTACCACTTACTTACTAAGCTGCCTCCCTTAATATAGGCATCTTCTCTCAACCTGCCCTTATGTTGTTGTTTAGTCATTTTTCAGTCATGTCTGACTCTTTGTGACCCCCTTTGGGGTTTCCTTGGCAAGGAGACTGGAGTATCTCCTGCTTATTTTACAGATGAGGAAACTGAGGCAAACAGGGTTAAATGACTTGTCTAGGGTCACACAGCTAATAAGTGTCCGAGGCCAGATTTGAAATCAGGAAGATGAGTCTTCCTGACTCTGGGCCCAGTGCTCTAGCCATTGTGACACCTAGCTACCCCTACCTTTATTTTACCTCTCATGATTCCTTTGTGTTTTAGCCAAACTAGGTTTTCTCAGATTCTCCCAGATTATGCCTTCCTACATCCACACCTTTGCTTTATGTGAGCCTAGTCTAGTCATCATCCCCTTGTCCTCTTGCCCATCCTTTAAGGTAATCCAAGTCCCACCTCTTCCACAAAACCTTTCCTGACCACCTTAGTGGGGGCTATAATGTAGTAAAAAGAAATTTGGAGTCAAAAAACCTTCGGCAAAACATTGGTCTCTTTTGGTCTTAATTTCCATATCTACAAAATAAGAGAATAGACTGGATGACCTCCAAGATCCCTTCTAGCACTTAGCACTGTGACCTTCTGACACAGGTTCACATGACCTTAAGCAAGTTATATCATCTCTCAGAGCCTCTGACTTCTATGACATGGAAAGAATAATACCTGTGCTGCCTACCTCCCAGAGTCAACATGAAAGTTAAAAGTTAAAAAATAAGCATTCTGCTTTGTAAACCTTAAAGCACTGTATGAATGCCAGATATTCATGGGACCGTACATTTAACATCTGTAAGAGACCTTAGAGATCCTCTAGTCCCGGAGTTCTAAACTTTGTGTATATGTCATGGACCCCTCTTTGAAAGTCTGATGAAGCTTATGGACCCCCTCTCAGAGTAATGTTTTTAAATGTGTAAAATAAAATATGTAGGATCACAACGAAAACCAATTATATTGAAAAACAGTTATCAAAGTATAAAAAAAGTTCATGGACCCCAAGTTAAAGAACCCCTGATTTAGTCCAACCCCTTCTTTTGTAAATGAGAGAAATGTGAATTGTCCGAGATCAGATAGACATGACAGCACAGCTGAGATTATGACTCAGATCTCCTGACTCCCAGTTCCACATCTTTTTACTCACAATTGCTGCCTCTGTAACAAATGTTAGCATCTCTTCTACTTGTTTGGTGTCAATGGAAGGGATTTGTTAGAATGGATAAAGGATAAGTGGAGAGTTCTCTTTGGTAAATTATTGCTCCTGCTGTGGGTTTGACACTTCTATTTTCTACCTGTCAGAAAAAGTAACTTTATACCAGTGGTCAGTTAGACTTTCCTTTTTATACTCCATTAACCCAAAGAGCAGGGTAGGCAGAACTCACATCAACTAGCTGGCAGTCGGTACAGGGAACATTGATATGATAATTAAATAAAATACAGAATCATCACTAATGATGTTGAAAATTTGCAATCAAAATTACTGTGATGCCTTTGGGAAGACTAGAACAAGAAAAATATGGAGTCAGCCATTTAAACAACAAGGTCTCGCAGTCTGAACTGTCAATGAATCCTGCCACATTTTGTCTGAGACTTGGTAAGAGGATGCTGACATGCTTTGAAGGCTCTCCCTGGGAAGTAGTCAGTGTTGTATGAACTGATGTCCTAGCAAACATTGCTTGGGAAAGAGCAGATTAAGCTATGTAATTTGAGTGCACCCATACACAGTTGCCCTAAAATAACAATAATTTAGTATTTCTCTGAATCAGTGAGCTTGCTGTCTTTGGTACCCCTTCACCACTGTAAATCCGAAACCTTCACATCTTATCTAGTGCAATTCATGTCCATGTCTTTCACTGGATCCTCCATATAAAATTTCTTCCACACACTAAAGGCCTTCCTTTGGTTCTTTTTAATGTTTTGTGATAGCAGTGCACCAAAAACCATAGAATACCGAAACCTAATGAAATCTGCTACATTGGGGTAGGCTGCCCAAGGCTGCTGTGGATATAATATAGGAATCATTATTTGATCCCCAAACTAAGCGAAGTATAAACAAAGTGCTATGAGATATACAAGAGGAGAAAGGTTATTTCTGACTAGGAGAAACAAAGTGGGTTTCCTTGGGAAGGTAGAATTACAGCTTGCCCTTGAAGAATGGGTATAATTTCAACCAAGAGAAATGAATAGGTGTGGCAGGGCAAGACATTCCAGGTACAGGGAATGACTTGAGCAAGTGCACAGTGGTACAGTTATTCAGTTTGTCTATAATGTATTGTGCACATGAAGAAGGACCCATAGTATGAGATAGATCTGAAAAGGTAGGGTAGTCCCAAGGTCTTGAATGTCAAGCTGATTTTTTAGACTTTATTCAGTAGGCACTAGGGAGCTACTGAAGTTTTTTGAGCAGGAAAGTTAGCTGTGCAGATCACACCTGTGCTTTTAGGAAGTTAGTCAGTCAACAAGCATTTGTTAAGTGCTTACTACGTTTGAGGCTCTGTGCCAAGTGGGATACAAAGAAAGACAAAAATAGTGCCTACCCTCAATAAGCTCACATTCTAGCGAGAGATAAAACATGCAAACAACTATGTACATACAAGATATGCATTGGGTAAATGGGAGGTAATCTTAGAAGAAAAGTACCACAGTGGAGTGGGCATTCAGGTGAGGGAAGGTGGGAGACCACGAAAGGTCTCTTAGAGAAGTTGAGATAGGAGCCAAGTCTGGAAGGAAGTCAAGGAAGCCAGGAGGCAGAGATGAAGAGGGAGAACATGCTAACGATGGAGAACAACCAAGGAAGAGACACAGACAGGAACTAGCAGTGTCGTGAAGGAAAGGGGACTAGGGGTGCTTAAACTAGTTAGGAGAATATTTTAATAGTACAAGTGAGCCATGATAGGGTCTGGGGCTAATATAAAAGGATTTGTTCTGTGAAGTTTGGATTCAGTCAAAGGGCCACACTTGAGAACCTAGAGGGCCACATGTGACCTCAAGGCCGCAGGTTCCCCACCCCTGGGACAGAGGTGGGGCAACTGAATGGGGGAAAAACAAACTGAATAAATACAAAGGGTGAACTAACAGAACTCACTAATTGATTAAACATGAGGAGTAGAGAAAGAGGAGAACCAAAGATGAGTCTGAGGCATATAGCCTGGTTGGCTAAGAGAATAGAAGTATCATTACCAGAAATAAGTCAGAGGTCAAATCAAATCAAAGCATTTATTAGGGGTTTATTTTAGGGGCCAGACTTTTAAGTACAGATTTAGAGGAGGAGATAAGGAATTTGGTTTTAGAACATTAAATTTGAGGTACCCCTGAGACACAGGAGCTAGGAGCAGGATTATCACCTTGGATTCCATTTAATTTTATCTTTTCATTTTACAGATGAGAAAAATGAGACCCCCATATATGATATCTGGCAGATCTAGAGCTTCAGAGAGGGAGGTCACTAAACCGCTATGTGCTCTTTGAGTCCTTAGGAACATCTGCCTACTCAGGTCCTTTTCAAATAGCTTTTATTAGGCCAATTCCATAACAACAATCATCTCCAAAACCCCTTCATCAACCCAAGAGGAAAAGAAGGGGGTATGGGCTCAGCTCACTGCTAAGTGTTTAGGGGAATATAGAAGATTTTCTTGCTTATATAAAAATCCTTAGATGACAGATTGAAAGACTGGAGAAACTCAAAAGCCTTGAACACTCCCGTATGTAAAATCGGCTCTTGGGACTCACCTGTGGAGCATTTTAAACCTGAAATTGCTTCTGGACAGCAATAGTGTCTTCAGTCTATGCAAATGATACACTGTTATCGTTTGATCATCCGAGCATGTACCGTCAGCTGCCTCAGCTTTAACATCAGAGCCAGGGAGCGTTCCATGCCTCGAGCTTTGGGATTTGTCTTTTCTTCTGCCTCTGAGAGACTGATCAGTATAGAAACCAAGGCAGATGAACAGTGAAGACATGGGCACATCTGTTGAAAAGGAATGCTGTTCCTCTGAGACTGTAATGTGGACAGATGTATGGGGACAAACAGACACCATCACCAAGACAAATTGGTTAACTCCATCAACATCTTCACAAAACACATCTATTGGTGAAAGGGATTGTAAACTGAGAAGAATAGAATTTTATCCTTATTTAGCCTTTATCTCTGGCATAGAACACTCTTTGGCTTCAGTGTTAAAGTTTAAGCAATTGGCAGTGTATGCTTGCATGATTATAACATTTAATCTCCACCTCCAGGAAGCCTTCTCCATCTGATTCCCCTCCTCTCTCCAGAAGTTAGTAATAACGGCTTCCATTGACATAATGCCTTGAGTTTTGCAAAACATGCACATACACACATAATACATATATTACTTGTGTATGTGTACATATGTACACGTACACAGATATGCATGCGTACACATACACATACATACACAGGTTTGTCCATCACAACAATCCTGTTAGGTAGGTGCTATACATAACATCTTGCTTTATACTTCTATGATATACTTGTCATGCAATATTGTATATTATAGTTATCTGTATTCTCTCTTATCCCCCTCTTAAAGTGTAAGTTTAACACCCAACAGTCTTGTACACACAAAAGGAACTAAATAAATATTTTTATGAATGAATGAGTTGACCAATCCATCACCCCATCACCAGAAGTATAAAACTTGCATTCATAAAAGGCTACATGGTATTAAAAAAATCTATAGAAATCTCACAGAAACCATAGGGCTCTTATAGATCACCTAGTCTAGTCCTCCCTTTTACACAGAGTAAACTGAAGCCCAGAGAGGAAAAATAAGTTCCCCAAAGTCACACAGCTAGTACAGCAGAATCTAGGCTAGACTCAGGCTTGTTAAATGCAAAAAGCACTGGAATTATAATCAGAAGCCCAGGAGTTGAGTCCTAACTCTTCCACTTCTTAGCTATGTGGCCTTAAGGAAGTCATTTCCTCTCTTTGATCCTCAGTTTCCCATCAGTTAAATAGGAATAGTACTTCATGCCCTGCCTCTCTCCCTCATAGGTCTATCAAGGAGGATCAAAAGAGAAAACAGATGCAAAAGTGTAACCATAAAGCATCTCCCAAATTAGGCTCTTGATGATCTTGTCCAAAATCGTGTTGTGAGAAAAGGACTTTATAAACTCTAAAACACAAAAACATGTAAACTACAAGCATTATTATTGAAGTACTTCAAAAGATCCACAAATACTCTCTCTCTAACACTGTTGGTTTCAACCCTTCCATGTAACCAAGAAAGTGCCACCCTGGTGTCCATCTTTCTGGTGATGAATATATCCATACTTAGGCTGGTCGTTGAGACTGTGTTCAAGTCCTATCCAGCTCTCTAGAATATATTGGATCTTGTGTTGTACTGGAATGATCTTCAAGAACCCAGGGTCGCCTTTACACCATGATATGTTATTAGAAGAGAACTTTGAGGGAAGGTGATGATAAGGATGATAATGTGTGTAGTGAGTAGTATGTTGATGATAAAGGAGGTTTATTGTAATAATAGTAATTATAATGATGTTGATGGTGGTAATGGTGTTGGTGGTGAAGATGATGATTATGAGGGTAATAGTGGTGACAGTGCTATTGCTTGTAATAGTGATAGCATTGATAATGATGGTGTTAATGATAATGTTGATGTTAAAGATGATGGCTGCTTTCAGCCTATCACTGCTCTTGCTCGGATTACTCCCACAATAACACATCTCCTAAATATCTACACAGGAACTGCAAACTCAGTAGCAGCACCTTCTCAATGGCATCTGTAGATATTCTATATATTGACATAACAAGAAGGTGGAACTCGATGGGCCTTGAACAGAAGGAATCAGGTAATCCTTTTTTTTTTTTAATTCTCTTTCATAGACTGGAATGCCAAATAAGGGAGCTCTCTCCTTTCTAGGGATGCTTACTAATAATACTTCAGTGGGGAAAAACTCAACCAAAGATAAAGGGAAAAAATAGCCTCTAAGGGGAATTCTGTCATTTCTATTTCTAAGAGATAGTAGACAGGGTGAGGATTAACTTTCATAATGCAAAAAGTGACCCTCAAGAAGTAAAGACCTGCTGGATTCTTTGTATCCCTTACATTCCCATTAGCAGAACAAACCCTATATATACGCAAGAGTTAGTGATCACCTTTGTGCTAAATTCCTGCATAAAAGCCAGGAAATGCCTTATTGAAAATTTCCTTTACTTCTGAGCAGAAAAGATGAACATCACCTAGGATATTTCAGAGTGAAAACAATGGAACAGTCATCATGACCCTAGCCAACAGAGAACAGTTTCAGAAATATTCTTTCCTATCTCTTCCACCAAGGGGGATATCTCTTGTTGGTAACACAGCAAATGCCTTCACATCACATTTCGGCTATTAGCACACCCATACCACAAAATTCTTTCTTTCTGGGAAATTCTCTTATTTTGTCCCATATTAATGTCTGCCCTTCAATGTTGTTTCTCCTGCTGGCTATCACCATTAGCATTACTCTGCTCAGTGAGAAGGGGAGCTGGTACCTTCAGTATTTTGACAATGAGCATGATTGAAAATTCGGTTGCTCACTTCCAGGGGTGGAGCCAAGATGGCAGCTGGAAAGCAGGGACAGAGTCCCTCCAAAAACCTATAAAAAATAGCTCTGAACCAATTCTAGAACTGCAGAACCCACAAAACAGCAGAGGGAAGCAGGGCTCCAGCCCAGGACAGCCTGGATGGTCTCTGGGTGAGTTCTATCCCACACGGAGCTGGGAGCTGAGCAGAGCCCAGCGTGAGCGGCTTGGACCAACCAGACCAGGAGCCAGGTGGAGCGGGCCCTAGTGCCCTGAATCAGTGAGCTGCAGCAGTTACCGAACTTCTCAACCCACAAACACCAAAGACAACAGAGAAGGTTAGTGGGAAAAGCTGCAGGAGTGGAAGGAGTTCGAGGTTTGGCCACCGCCCCTGGGGCAGTGGAGGTGGGACAGCTACAGCTGCTGTTGCTTCTGGCTCCAGGCCCACCTGGTGGGAGGAATTAAGTGGTGGATCAGAGCAGGAGTGCACAGCCTGCTGAAGATCTAAGCCCAGACTGGGTTGGGGGTTCTTGGGGAAGGAGGAGTGCTGGTGTGGCAGAGCTGGCGCATCCCCCCCAAACGTGGAACATGGAACTCTTTAGTCTACAAGCAGTCGTACCCTCTGAAAAACTCAAGGGTCAAGTTAGTTGGTTGGGAATATGGCCAGGCAGCGAAAACACACCCAGATTCAGTCTCAGACTTTGGAATCTTGCTTTGGTGACAAAGAAGACCAAAACATACAGCCTAAAGAAGACAACAAAGTCATAGAGCCTACACCAAAAGCCTCCAAGAAAAACATGAACTTTCCCAGGCCGTGGAAGAGCTCAAAAAGGATTTGGAAAAGCAAGTTAGAGAAGTAGAGGAAAAATTGGGAAGAGAAATGAGAAGGATGAGAGAAAACCATGAAAAACAGATCAATGACTTGCTAAAGGAGACCCAAAAAAATACTGAAAAATACACTGAAGAAAACAACACCTTAAAAAATAGACTAACTCAAATGGCAAAAGAGCTCCAAAAAGCCAATGAGGAGAAGAATGCCTTGAAAGGCAGAATTACCCAAATGGAAAAGGAGGTCCAACGGACCACTGAAGAAAATACTACCTTAAAAATTAGATTGGAGCACGTGGAAGCTAGTGACTTGATGAGAAATCAAGATTTTATAAAACAGAAGAAAAGGAATGAAAAAATGGAAGACAATTTGAAATATCTCATTGGAGAAACCACTGACCTGGAAAATAGATCCAGGAGAGATAATTTAAAAATTATTGGACTACCTGAAAGCCATGATCAAAAAAAGAGCCTAGATATCATCTTTCAAGAAATTATCAAGGAGAACTGCCCTGATATTCTAGAGCCACAGGGCAAAATAGAAATTGAAAGAATCCACCGATCGCCTCCTCAAATAGATCCCAAAAAGAAATCTCCTAGGAATATTGTTGCCAAATTCCAGAGCTCCCAGATCAAGGAGAAAATACTGCAAGCAGCCAGAAAGAAACAATTTGAGTATTGTGGAAACCCAATCAGAATAACCCAAGATCTGGCAGCTTCTACATTAAGAGACCGAAGGGCTTGGAATACGATATTCCGGAGGTCAATAGAGCTAGGATTAAAACCCAGAATCAAAACTGAGTATCATGTTCCAAGGCAAAATATGGGCTTTCAATAAAATAGAGGACTTTCAAGCTTTCTCAGTGAAAAGACCAGAACTGAATAGAAAATTTGACTTTCAAACACAAGAATCAAGAGAAGCATGAAAAGGTAAACAAGAAAGAGAAATCATAAGGGACTTACTAAAGTTGAACTGTTTTGTTTACATTCCTACATAGAAAGATGATGTGTATGATTCATGAAACCTCAATATCATAGTAGCTGAAAGGAATATGCATATATATATATATGTTTATGTATATATATATGTTTATGTGTATATATATAAGTGAATGTGCATGTATGTGTGTGTGTATATATATATATATATATATATATATATATAGAGAGAGAGAGAGAGAGAGAGAGAGAGAGGACACAGGGTGAGTTGAAGTTGAAGGGAAGATATCTAAAAGAAATAAAATCAAATTAAGGGATGAGACAGGAATATACTGAGAGAGGGAGATAGGGAGAGATAGAATGGGGTGGATTATCTCGCATAAAGGTGGCAAGAGGAAGCAGTTCTGTGGGAGGAGGGCAGAGGGCAGGTGAGGGGGGAATGAGTGAATCTTGCTCTCATCAAATTTGGCCTGAGGAGGGAATACCATATATACTCAATTGGGTATCTTACCCCACAGGAAAGAAGAGAGAAGAAGATAAAAAAGGGGGGGATGATGGAGCGGAGGGCGGATGGGGGTGGAGGTAATCAAAAACAAACACTTTGGAAAGGGGACAGGGTCAAGGGATAAAATTCAATAAAGGGGGATGGGTTGGGAAGGAGCAAAATATAGTTAGACTTTCACAACATGAGTATTGTGGAAGGGTTATACATAATGATACACATGAGGCCTATGTTGAATTGCTTGACTTCTTAGGGAGGGTGGGTGGGAAGAGAAGAGGGGAGAGAACTTGGAACTCAAAGTTTTAAAAACAGATGTTCAAAAACAAAAAAAAAGTTTTTGCATGCAACTAGAAAATAAGATACACAGGTAATGGGGCATAGAAATTTATCTTGCCCTACAAGAAAGGAAGGGAAAAGGGGATGGGAGGGGAGTGGGGTGACAGAAGGGAGGGCTGAATGGGGATCAGGGCAACCAGAATATATGTCATCTTGGAGTGGGGGGAGGGTAGAAATGGGGAGAAAATTTGTAATTCAAACTCTTGAATTTTGTGATTGATTTTGTGAAAATCAATGCTGAAAACTAGATATGTTAAATAAATAAATTTGAAAATTCGGTTGCTAACCCTGCTCGTTGGCTCTAGAGTAAGAGTAATGATTACCCAATTCATCCCCCTCCTCTTGTCTTTGCTTCTGAAACAAGAGCCAAATTCACTGAATAATGCAATCCATTGGCTCAACAAGGTGAGAGCCTCTATCACAAGGCTGCAGTTGGCAGCTAGCTTATGGTCTTTGCATTGGCAGTAGGGAGAGAGACTGGAGATCCAGCTCCTTCAGAGTAAGTATCCTGATTAATTATCATGTGAGGACTTAGAGCTCTTGTGTCACAATTACACACTGAAATTTCTGCTGATGCCTTCATAAAAGCCAAAGAAGTGTTTGGCTTCAGAGCTGAATACAGACGGTAGGTGGATTCTGCAATGGGAAAAGGCCAGGATGAGGGGGAGGGGAACAGAGTGGAATTATTAAATATTGAAATTGATCAGGAGCTGCAGTAGGAAGCTATTTATCATGTTTATTGCTTCCCACCAACATTACCATCTGGCCCATTGTTCATTCGGGATTAGCTTTTCAAGTTCTGCTTGCATCTTAAATTGCTCTGTAGTAGGAGCCCTAGCTTAGCATTGTCCAGGATATGTTTTCCTGGGGTGAATTTTTTTCAGGGGGTCTGCTAGTATATTTTCACTTTTGCTGACCCAGATGAAGAAATGAAAAAAGTGCTTATTTTTAGCACATTCTGACAAGCAGAATCATGGGTTGTAAATAAGGTAGCTCAACATTCCTGTGAGGTACAGAGTAGAAATACTGTGATCACCCCAATCTTACAAATAAGGAAACTTTGGACAAGAGGGGTAAAGTAATTTGTTGACAGTCACACAAACAGTAAGTATTACAACCCAGGCTGTCCAACTCCAAATTACAGTGTGTCAACACCCCTCTACTGCCATATTTTTCTAAGACCATTCATTCTTTCATTCAGCAAACACTGATTCAGCACTTAATATATTCGATACACGTACAAATATCAAGAATACTCAATCCCTATCCTATAAAAATTGTTACCTAGTAAGAGTGATAAAACATGTAGACAGAAAAATATCATATAAATGAAAATTTGATTCTAATTTTATTGTAGGATAATGACTAGAATTTGGAGTATATAAAAGGAATTCAAAATGCTATGAGAGCATATGAGGGAGAAATTGGGTAAGACTTCATGGAAGGGGCAGTATTTGGGCTGGGCCTTGAAAGACGAGTAGGCTATCAATAAGCAGATTTGAGCTTTGAACATTTGAATTCAGCAAGCCTTACTTTAGTAATAAAGCCCTGAGATCTTCATGGAAAGGCATCACTTGGGAGCCAGCCAAGTTATTATCTTCGGTTTAGAGGACAAAAGAGAAAATTTGTTTCTGGATGTTATCTGCAGCATAGCTGGTGACTACAGTGTCAGATGAGACCAAAAAGTGTGAAGGACTCTCTTAGGCCGAAGTCAGGGAACTTTGGGTACAACTGACTTTGTGGCTAGCACACTAATACAAACTTCAATGATTTTGCTTTCCTCCGATTATGAAATGAAGAGAGAAAGCATTTGACTACTCTGAAATGGAAAGCAAAGGAGTTACTGATAGTGGTGGGAACCTGGTTTTCATGCTCCCTGAGAAGAATGATGTTGAAGCTTAGGAATAGAATATTGCTAGAGCTAGAAAGAAACATAGAATTAAGTACCTACTATGTGCCAGGCACTGTTCTAAGTGTTGGGGATATTAAAAAAAAAAAGCTAAAAGACAGTCCCTGCTCTCAAGTAGTTCACAGTCATAGAGTATAGAGTTAGGTCACAGAATGTTGGAACTCAAAGGGTTCTTAGAATATAGAATCATAGAATATCAGAGCTTTAATCATTTAGTCTAATAAACCCCTTTATTTTATAGATAAGAATGCTGAGCCTAAGAAAAGAGAAGTGACCGCCCAAGGTAATAAGTAGAGTTAGTGGCCAAACTAGAACTAGATCCTAGCTCTGCTGATCCCAAGTCCAAAGATTTAATCATAGATTATAGCTTTAATGCTGGAAAGGATTTAGAGGCCATCAAGACCAATCCTCTTATTCTACAGATAGGAAACTGAGCCCCAGAAAAGTTAAATGATTTACCCAGTGTTACATAACCAGTCAGTGTCTAAGACAGGATTTTAACTTGGGTCTTCCTAACACCAAGCCCAGTTCTTTATTATTCACTATCTTTCCTTTCTGCCTCAGTGTCTGTCACTAAGATGGCTGCCCTTTATTAGGGTCAATAGAAAGCCATAGTCTTGTCTTCAGACTCTCAGGGGTTAGATCAGAGTACTAACAATCTTGTGTTTATATGGAACTTGATGGTTTTCAAAGTGCTTTCATGTCCATTATTTAATTTGAGTTTTATCACAGTCATGGGGGGGAATGGTAAGCTGGGCAAATATCACCTCCGTTAGACAGATGATGAAATTGAGTCTTGGAGGAGTAATTTTGTTGTTCAGTCATTTTTTTTTGGCTGCATCCAGCTTTTCATGACCCAATTTGGGGTTTTCTTGGCAGATACTGGAGTGGTTGCCATTTCCTTCTCCAGCTCATTTTATAGATGAGGAAAATGAGGCAAACAGGGTTAAGAGACTTCTCTAGAGTCACACAGCTAGTAAGTGTCTGAGGCCAGATTCAAACCCAGGAAAATAAGACCTCAAGCCCAGTGCTCTATCCCCTGCACTACCTAGCTGCCCTAGAGGGGTAAAATGACTTGCTTAACATGACAGGGCTAAGCAATGACAACACCAGAATTGGAATCCAGATCTCCTGACAACTGTTCATTCAATATTTCTTCAAATGAAAACAAATCTGAACCAAAGATACCAGTAGATAAGTAGTAACAATTTTACCTTAGGACCATCTGCTTTAGGGAATGGATTCAAGGATATTTTTTAGAGGAAATTGTTTATAATAGAAATTTTCTTATCTAAAGCATTCAATTTTCTTACCCTTAATTTTTCAACTTATTTGGTAATCAGAGATTTCCAACAATTTAATTGACTGCCTCATGAGACAATGAGCTCCCCTTCATTGAAGGTCTTCAAGTGAAGGCTGGATTATCACTTCTCAGGGATGTTGTAAAGTACATTTGTGTTTCAAGGAAGAGTTGGTCCACTGTAGATGGTCTCTGAGGATGCTTCTAGCAGTCTAGATTCTGTGTTCTAATACAGTATTTCTAAAGTATATTTCAGTCCTAACTTCCAGCTCTGTTTGTGTTCTAATATTCTTTGTTCTAGCTCTCATGTCCTATGTGCTAACATTTATACTCTAAGAATTCTTCCAGATCTAGCATTCTATATTCTAAGCTTTTTTTCCAGCTCTAAGATTCTACAATTCTATGATCCTAAGCATCATATCAAAACCACTATCTGTTTACCTATCCTCCAACACTTCAAAATACAGTTTTGAAGTGCTAATGATGCTCTTATCTCCCTATCTTAGCAAAGCTGCAAATGCATAGTTGGTCACTTACCTTTTTGACCTGTCCTGTTTTCAACCTGGGCCAGTTTGACCCTCCTTAAACAACCTAGTGGCTCCCTGCCATTGGGGCTCATTGTATTGGTGCCAGACTTTATGTGGACACCCAAGGAGCTTAGCACACTGTAGCTCAGAATTCTTAAGCTCAAGCAATCCACCAGCCTCAGCCTTCCCAGTAGCAAGGATTACAGATATGTACCATTATACCTAGCATGTATGTTTCATGTATGTTTTCTTCTTGATAGCAACACAGAACTTCAGTCAACCCTAAATATTGATATCTAAGTATTAATATTGATAACTGAGTAGGCCCTTAATGTTTGATACCTGTTTGAATGAAAATAAACTTGCCTGGGGAGACAGAGATGATTGAATAGCATCTAGGTTATGGAAAAGAGATATTTAAAAGGCAAGCAAATGCACAAAATGACACACTTGGAAAATATAGTGCCATTAAACAATATCCTCACTTATTTTCTGTTAGAATATTAATAAGTACTTTGCATCCTGATGAAATTTAATAACATGTAATCCTGTACACTCTGGTATGCCAATGTCATTGTAATTTTTTTTATTTTTAAAAAATGGATGTGATGAGATTTTAATTTCCAGTCAAAACAAAAAAACCAAATGAGGACATTATTAAATAAACTAGGGATTCAAAGCCCTTGACTACACATCATCAAATAAACACATCTAATTATCAGTGTTATGCAGATCTTGCATGAGCATTTCATATACCAAATATATTTCACCACTGAGATGCATCTCTTTGAGGAGAATCTCTGTTCTCTTGGTTAAGAAACTGTACCCAGAGAGCAAACACCTAGAGTCAGTCAAAAGAGCTGCTTTTGGAATTCTGAATCCTCCATTTAATAGCTGCAAAATATTGAGCGACATCATCTTTCTGATATTCTATTTCTTTTATGAAATAGGGATGGTAAGAATTGCATTCCATAATTTACAAGGGGGGTATGAGGGTTAAAGTATGTCTTGACAGAGTGCTGGATTTGGAAGCAGAGGCCCTGGGTCAGCTCTGCTGCTTGATGCATGGGTGGCATTGAGCAATGGATTTAACCTCTCTAAGCTTAAAATAATATGGGAGGGGGGGAAATGGAGTGACAGGAAGGCTGCTGTAACTGATGTCTTAAGATCCCTTCTGGCTCTGACTATACATATATATGGATATATATATATAATAAAGCAATATACATGAATGTATGTGCAAGCCATTGTTATTATTACTATTATCATAACTAAACAGTAATTAGATTTTCCAGCTTTTGGACTTCTCAAGAGAATAATTAAGAGAGATAGCTTTCTGCTTAGTGGGTACAATGCAAAAACATCATGTTCTGCACAGCAGACCACTGGATAATGGTTGAAAATTTTGCCTGAAACTGTTTGATATTCTGAAGACAGCCTAAAGTACCCTGGTGGTAACCCGTAGAGAAGTGTACTTCAGATGTGAGAAGTATAATAATAAAAATAACTCTTTCTTCAGTACTCTAATGTTTACAAATCACTTTCCCCACAGCAACCCTGTGAGGTAAGTAGTAATATGCTGGATGGGTACACCCTCAGCCCTCTAAACTTTGCTTAGAGTGACCAGACGTGATGTTGCTGCTCATGAGTCTCTGTCTACTTTGTAGCATTCCTCTCTGAGACATTTTTGTCTGCGTCACAAATCCTGATTCCTAAGACTGCCAGAGTTAAGGGAAAGAAATAAGGATGAAGTATTGCCCATGAAGAATGTAAGATGTGCTCAGTAAAGGATGTTGCTGTTCTGAGCCCTTAAACTACAATTACAAAAAACTCCCTCCTCAACTCTGTATTATTTGCAAAATAGACACATGGGAGAGAGATGTCACTGAATTCACAGATTCTCAGAATCATGTAACATTAGAGCCAGAAAGGACCTTGTAACATAGACTGTTGATCATGTAACATTAGAATAATATTCGGAGCCAGAGGGGACTTTGGAATATAGAATGGACCACAGAATCTAGGATGTCAGAAATTGAAGGGACGATCTAGAAAAGGGGTTCTTAACCTAGGGTCTGTGAACGTTTAAAAAAATTAATAATTATTTCATTCATAATTGTTTTTCTTTGTACTCCTATTTTAATTTGTTCATTTAAAAACATTATTCTAAGTAGAGGTCCACAGTCTTCACCAGACTGCCAGAGGGGTCCATGACACAAAAAAGCTTAAAGATCCCTGATCTAGAACAACTCCTTTGCTGTACACTGATTCTGCATTAGACAGTGATGTCACAGTCTTTCTCAAGAGAAGATGAATGAACAGAGAGGTAACATGCAGAACAACACAACAACAAAAAGTATGGACTTCTTTTGATTTAGTGAACTTATTTCTACCCATACAATTAATCAGTACAATTAGAGGAAATATTTTCCCCGAATTATCCAGATTATTAGTCCTATTTCCAAACTTTTTGCCAATTCAATAAGTGCATATTATTGCGTAGTGACTTTCCATCTACTTTTTACATCATTGATGTCATAGCCAGCTAACTATTGTGTTCCAACTTGGATCCACATTGACTATAAGCTATTTGATCAACAACTATGTTCTGTTTTTGTTTCCCTTTCTGATTCACTACATATACTTAGGCAAACTACCCAACTTTTATGTGTTTTCTTCATCTGGCATGAAACTACGTTGAAATGTACTTGGCAAACAATGTATTGAATGAAGCATTCAAAAACATTTCAATTTTAAGTTTTTAGTTGTCACATATACTTATGTGTATGTGTATATATATACCATCTCCTTTAAAATACATAGCTGAGGTCGACTTCCAGGAGCAAAGCCAAAATGGCAGAGTAGAGAAGCACTCAGCTGAGTTCTTCCAATATTCTCCTTTAAACAACTTTAAAATCATGACTCAAATTGAATTCTGGAGTGGCAGAGCCAACAAAAGGTCAGAGTGAGACATTCTTCCAGTCCAAGACAACAAAAGAAGTCAGAAAGAGAGATCTGTGACACAGAGAAGGAAGCTGGCCTGGAACCCACATGGGTCAGACACCAGTGGTAAGACTAAGTGGTGGTGGCAGAAGCAGCAGCAGCAGTTTCAGGAACTCTCAAGCCAGAGATGATAAGGGGGCCTAGCCTGGCAGGTTGTCAGAAAGACATTACAGGTTACCTCAGTGCTAGCACTGGATTCAGAACCAAACACCATTTGGCAATTGAGGGAGTGGATGCCCTGAGGGGCAGCATTGTTTCTGGCCCCAAGGGATCAGGGACCCTGAAGGACACCATTATTTCCAGTACCAAGGGAGGAGGTACTCTGAGGAGCAGTATCAATTGCAATCCCATGGGATGGATCAGAGGCCCTTCCTGGATAAGGACCAGAATGCATACCAAGTGAGCAGTGACTACACTTCTCTGTGGAACACACCAACATAGAAGCACTGAAAACTTCCAAGCCCCCAGAACTAGCTCTCAAAACAGCAGTGTGAAAAAACGTGAAGTGTGAGACACAGCTCCTCCCCATCTCATGCTGGGAACAGAGCCAAACATTAACATAAAGTTCAAAATCAAGAAATAGGATGGGAAAGTGAGCAAACAAAAATAAATAACCTAACCATGAAAAGCTACTATGGTGACAGGGAAGATCAAGACACAAACTCAGAAGAAGACAATAAAGTCAAAACAGCTGTACAAGCAAAGCCTGAAGGGGGAAAAATTTTGAATTGGACACAAGCCCTACAAGAATTCCTGGAAGAGATAAAAAAAAATAATTTCCAACATCAGAGCAGTGGAGGAAAAATTAGGTAAAGAAATTAAAACAAAGGAAGAAAATGATTAAAAAAAAAGACAATTAATACCTTGGTAAAAGAGGCACAAATAAGTACTGAAAAAATAACACCTTAAAAAAAAAGAATTTGGGACAGCTAGGTGGTGCAGTGGATGGAGCACCACCCTGGAGTCAGAAGGACCTGAGTTCAAATCTGGCATCAGACACTTGACACTTACTAGTTGTGTGACCTTGGGCAAGTCACTTGACCCTGCCTTGCCTTAAAAAGAATTAACCAAATGGAAAAAAAAGGTACAAAAATTCAGTGATGAAAACAACTCCTTAAAAAGCAGAATTGGCCAAATGGAAAAAGAGGTGCAAAAGCTCACCGAAGAAAATAATTCCTTAAAAATTAGAATTGGGTGAGTTGGAAGCTAATGACTTCATGACACATCGAGAAACAATAAAACAAAGTCAAAAGAAAGAAAAATAATAGAAGAAAATGTGAAATATCTCATTGGGAAAAAACCACTGACCTGGAAAATGGATTGAGGAAAGATAATTTAAGAGTTATTGGATTACCCAAAAGCCATGATGAAAGAAACTAGACATCATATTTCAAGAAATTATCAAGAAAAAGTACCCCAATGTCCTATTACCAAAAGGTAAAATAGAAAGTGAAAGAATCCACTGATCACCACCTGAAAGAGATCCCAAAATGAAAACTCCCAGGAATATTATAGCCAAATTCTAGAGCCCCAGGTCAGAGAGAAAATACTTCAAGCACCAAGAAACCATCCAAATATCATGGAGCCACAATCAGGATCACACGAGATTTAGCATCTGCTATGTTAAAGGAACAGAGGGCTTGGGATATAATATTCTGGAAGGCAAAAGAATTGGGATTACAACTAAGCAAAACTGAGTATAAGCCTTGAAGGGGAAAAATATGAATGTTTAATGAAATAAAGGACTTTCAAGCATTCTTGATGAAAAAAACTAGAGCTGAATAGAAAGTTTGACTTTGAAATACAAGACTCAAGAGAAGCATAAAAAGGTAAACATGAAAGTGAAATTATAAAGGACTCAATAAAATTAAATTGTGTTCCTCAATATAGGGGAAGATGATACATGTGTTTTCTAAGAACTTTATCATTATTAGAGCAGTTAGAAGGATTTTACATAGAAAGAGGGTGTGGGAGTGACTCACTTAAGTTGGGATGATATTTTAAAAAATGAATATACAAAAAAGAGTAATGCCCTGGGAGGAAGAAGGAAGGGAGAGGAAGAATGGATAAAATTATCTCACATAAAAGAAGTGTGCAAGGAAGAGCTTTTAAAGGTGAAGGGCAAAATGGGAAGGGGCAGGCAATGCTTGAACCTCACTAAGTAATAAAAGGGAAGGAGTAATAAAAGTGAAGGCAAATAAAAGAAAACAGTAATCAGAAGTGAAACAGACTTTAGAGGAGGGAGAGCATAAAAAGAGAAGTATAAACAAAAGAAAATAGGATGGAGGGTAATGCACATTTAGTAATCATAACTGTGGATGTGAATGGGATGAATTCATTCATAATATGGAAGGGGATAGCAGAATGGATTAGAAACCAGAATCCAACAATATAGTGTTTCCAGGAAATACACTCAAAACAGGGAGACACACAGTTAAAATAAGGGGCTGGAGCAGAATCTATTGTGCTTCAGCTGAAGTAAAAAAAAAAAAAAGGCAGTGGTAGCAATTATAATCTCAGACAAAGCAAAAGCAAAAATAGACCTAATTAAAAGGGATAAGCCAAGAAACTACATCTTGCTAAAAAAAAAGAAAGCACCATAGACAGTAAAGTAATACTAATATTAAACACATATACATCAAATGGCATAACATCCAAATTCTTAAAGGAAAAGTTAAATGAATTATAAGAAGAAATAGACAGTAAAACCATACTAGTGGAGGACCTCAATTTTCCCCTCTCAGAGCTGGATAAATCTAAGTAAGAAAGTGATCAAGGTGATGTATAGAATCTTAGAAAAGTTAGATATGATAGACCTCTGGAGAAAACTGAATGGGAATAGAAAGGAGTGTACCTTTTTCTCAGCTGTATATGGCACCTTCACAAAAATTGACCATGTATTAAGGCATAAAAATTTCGCAACCAAATGCAGAAAATTAGAAATATTAAATGTGCCCTTTTAAGACTGTAATGCAATAAAATTACATTTAATAAAGGGCCATATATTAAAAGCTAATTTGGAAACTAATCCTAAAGAATGAATGGGTCAGAGACCAAGTAATAGAAACAATCAGTCTCAAAGAGAAAGACAGTGAGACAACATTCCAAAATTTGTGGGGTGTAGTCAAAGTGGTACTTAGGGGAAAATCAATATCTCTAAATGTGTACATCAATAAAAGAGAGAAAGAACACATCAATAAACTAAGCATTCAACAAAAAAAAGCTACAAGAAAATTTTAAATTCCCAATTAAATACCAAAAGGAAAATCCTAAAAATCAAAAGAGACATTAATAAAAGTAAAAACAAAAACATTGAACCAAGAAATAAAACTAGAAGCTGGTTTTATGAAGAAAAATAAACCACTGTTTAATTTGATTTAAAAAAGAAAGAAAACCAAATTGCTAGTATCAAAAATGAAAAGAGTGAACATGCTACCAATGAAAATGGATTCTGCCCAATTATATACCATTAAAGCTGACAAAGTGAAATGGATGAATATTTACAAAAATATAAGCTTCCCAGATTAACAGAAGGAGAAATAGAATACTTAAATAGCCCTATTTTACAAAAACTAATTGATCAAGCCATAATTGAGCTCCCCAAGAAAAAATCCCCAGGATCACATGAATTCACAAATGAATTCTACTAGACATTTAAGGAACAATTAATCTCAGTGCTATTTAAACCATTTGAAAAAATCAGTAAAGGAGTCCTACCAAATGCCTTTTATGATATAAATATGGTTTTGATACCTAAACCAGGGAGAGAAAAAATAGAGAAAAAAATTATGGATCAATTTCCTCAATGTATATCAATGCAAAAAAATTTTTAATAAAATATTTGCAAGGAGATTATAGCAATATGTCACAAAGATCATATACTACAATCAGGTGAGATTTATACCAAGAATGCAGGGCTGGTTTAATATTAGGAAAATAATTGACCATATCAAAAATCATATGATTATATCAATAGATGCAGAAAAAGCCTTTGACAATATGCAACATCCACTTCTAGTAAAAACACTAGAAAGCACAGGAATCAATGGAACCTTTCTTAAAAATAAGTAGTATCTATCTAAAACCAAGAGGAAACATTACCTTTAATGGGGATAACTTTGAAGCCTTCATAACGTTAGGGGTGAATCAAGAATGTCCATTGCCACAATTATTCAATATTATACTAGAAATGCTAGTTATAGCAATAAGACAAGAAAAAAAAGTTTAAGGAATAAAAATAGGCAACAAGGGGGAAAAATCTATCACTCTTTGCAGATGATATTATGAAAAAACCCTAAAAAATCAACTAAAAAACTATTTGAAATAATTAACAGCTTCAGCAAAGTTGCATTTTATATGCACGATATAAAATAAAACAACATAAATCATCAGCATTTCTACATACTACCAACAAAATCCTGCAGAAAGAAATAGAAAGAGAAATTACATTTAAAATAATGGCAGACGACATAAAACACTTCAGAGTTTACCTGCTAAGACAAACCCAGGGATTATATGAACACAACTACAAAAGACTTCACTCAAATAAAGACAGATCTAAACAACTGGAGAAATATTAATTGCCCATGGATAAGCCAACCAATATAATAAAAATAATAATTCTACCTATGTTATTCAGTGCCATACAATAAAACTACCAAAGAATTATAAAGCTAGAAAAAATCATAACAAATCCATTTGCAAAAACCAAAAACCAAAATTAAATCAATTTTTAAAATGTTAAAGTGGTCTAGCAGTTCCAGATTTCAAACTATATTACAAAGCTGTTATCATCAAAACAATCTGGTACTGGCTAAGAAATAGAGTAGTGGATCAATGGAATAGACTAGGTATATCATACATAGTACTAAATGACCATAGTAATGTAGTGTTTGATAAACCTAAAGATCCAAGCTTTGGGGGTAAGAACTCAACGTCTAACAAAAATTACTTGGAAGGAGCCAAGATGGCGGCTGGTAAGCACGGACTAGAGTGAGCTCCGTACCCGAGTCCCTCCAAAACCTATAAAAAATGGCTCTGAACCAATTCTAGAACGGCAGAACCCACAGAACAGCAGAGGGAAGCAGGGCTCCAGCCCAGGACAGCCTGGATGGTCTCTGGGTGAGGTTTATCCCACACGGAGCTGGGAGCTGGGAACGGAGTGGAGCAGAGCCCAGCCTGAGCCGCGTGGACCATCCAGACCAGAAGCCGGGCGGAGGGGGCCCTAGCGCCCTGATGCAGTGAGCTGCGGCAGTTACGAGACTTCTCAACCCACAAACACCAAAGACAGCTGAGAAGGTTAGTGGGAAAAGCTGCGGGAGTGGAAGGAGTTCGTGGTTCGGCTTCCAGCCCCTGGGGCAGCGGAGGTGGGGCAGCTACGGCTGCTGCTGCTTCCGGCTCCAGGCCCACCTGGTGGGAGGAATTAAGTGGCGGATCAAAGCAGGAGTGCAACAGCCTGCTGAAGATCTAAGTCCAGTCTGGACTGGGGGTCCTTGGGGAAGGAGGAGTGCGGCTCTGACAGAGCTGGCACCTCCCCCCCAAACGTAGAACATAGAACTCGTAAGTCTACAAGCAGTCATACCCCACTGAAAAACTCAAAGGTCAAGTTAGTTGGCTGGGATTATGGCCAGGCAGCGAAAACGCACCGAGACTCAGTCTCAGACTCTGCATTCTTTCTTTGCTGACAAAGAAGACCAAAACATACAGACAGAAGAAATTAATAAAGTCAAAGAGCCTACAACAGAAACCTCCAAGAAAAACATGAACTGGTCCCAGGCCATGGAAGAGCTCAAAAAGGATTTGGAAAAGCAAGTTAGAGAAGTAGAGGAAAAATTGGGAAGAGAAATGAAAAGGATGCGAGAAAATCATGAAAAACAAGTCAATGACTTGCTAAAGGAGACCCAAAAAAATACTGAAAAATACACTGAAGAAAACAACACCTTAAAAAACAGATTAACTCAAATGGCAAAAGAGCTCCAAAAAGCCAATGAGGAGAAGAATGCCTTGAAAGGCAGAATTAGCCAAATGGAAAAGGAGGTCCAAAAGACCACTGAAGAAAATACTACTTTAAAAATTAGATTGGAGCAAGTGGAAGCTAGTGACTTTATGAGAAACCAGGATATTATAAAACAGAACCAAAGGAATGAAAAAATGGAAGACAATGTGAAATATCTCCTTGGAAAAACCACTGACCTGGAAAATAGATCCAGGAGAGATAATTTAAAAATAATTGGACTACCTGAAAGCCATGATCAAAAAAAGAGCCTAGATATCATCTTTCAAGAAATTATCAAGGAGAACTGCCCTGATATTCTAGAGCCACGGGGCAAAATAGAAATTGAAAGAATCCATCGATCGCCTCCTCAAATGGATCCAAAAAAGAAATCTCCTAGGAATATTGTCGCCAAATTCCAGAGCTCCCAGATCAAGGAGAAAATACTGCAAGCAGCCAGAAAGAAACAATTTGAGTATTGTGGAAACCCAATCAGAATAACCCAGGATCTGGCAGCTTCTACATTAAGAGATCGAAGGGCTTGGAACGCGATATTCCGGAGGTCAATGGAGCTAGGATTAAAACCTCGAATCACCTACCCAGCAAAACTGAGTATCATGCTCCAAGGCAAAATATGGATTTTCAATAAAATAGAGGACTTTCAAGCTTTCTCAGTGAAAAGACCAGAACTGAATAGAAAATTTGACTTTCAAACATAAGAATCAAGAGAAGCATGAAAAGGTAATCAAGAAACAGAAATTGCAAGGGACTTACTAAAATTGAACTGTTTTGTTTACATTCCTACATGGAAAGGGGACATGGATGATTCATGAGACCTCAGTATTAAGGTAGCTGAAGGGAATATGCATATATATATATATATGTTTATGTATATATATAAGTGAATGTGTATGTATGTATATATCTATGTGTATATATATGTGTGACACAGGGTGAGTTGAAGATGAAGGGAAGATATCTAAAAGAAATAAAATGGAATTAAGGGATGAGAGAGCATCATACTGAGAGAGGGAGATAGGGAGAGATAGAATGGGGTGGATTATCTCACATAAAGGTGGCAAGAGGAAGCAATTCTGTGGGAGGAGGGGAGAGGGCAGGTGAGGGGGGGATGAGTGAACCTTGCCCTCATCAGATTTGGCCTGAGGAGGGAATACCATACATACTCAGTTGTGTATCTTACCCCACAGAAAAGAAGAGGGAGGAAGAAAAAAAATAAAAGGGGTGGGATGATGGAGGGGAGGGCAGGTGGGGGTGAAAGTAATCAAAAACAAACACTTTGGAAGGGGGACAGGGTCAAGGGAGAAAATTCAATAAAGTGGGATGGGTTGGGAAGGAGCAAAATGTAGTTAGTCTTTCACAACATGAGTATTATGGAAGGGTTATACATAATGATACACATGTGGCCTAGGTTAAATTGCTCAACTTCTTAGGGAGGGTGGCTGGGAAGGGAAGAGGGGAGAGAATTTGGAACTCAAAGTTTTAAAATCAGATGTTCAAAAACAAAAAAAAAAGTTTTTGCATGCAATTAAAAAATAAGATACACAGGCAATGGGGCGTAGAAATTTATCTTGCCCTACAAGAAAGGAAGGGAAAAGGAGATGAGAGGGGAGGGGGGTGATAGAGGGGAGGGCTGACTGGGGAACAGGGCAACCAGAATATACGCCATCTTGGAGTCGGGGGGGAGGGTAGAAATGGGGAGAAAATTTGTAATTCAAACTATTGTGAAAATCAATGCTGAAAACTAAATATGTCAAATAAATAAATTTAAATTAAAAGTAAAAAAATAAAAATAAAAAAAAATACAAAAAAAAAATTACTTGGAAAACTTGAAAGCAGTTTGTCAGAAACTAAGCATAGATCAACATCTCACAGCACATACCAAGATAAGGTCAAAATGGATGTATGATTTAGACATAAAAAATGTACCTCTCAGGTCTATGAATAAGGAAAGAGTTCATGACCAAACCAGAGATAGAGAGATTAAAGGAAGTAAAATAGGTATTTCTGACCACACAAAACTAAAAAACTTTTGCACACACAAAACAAATGCAGCCAAAATTAGAAGGAAAATAGGAAACTGGGGGAGGGGGAGGGGGGAATTGCAACAAGTTTCTCTGATAATGACTTCATTTCTTGAATATATAGGGAGCTGAGCCAAATTTATGAAAATAAGAGCCTTTCCCCAATTGACAAGTGGCCAAAAGATGTGAAAAAACAGCTTTCAGGAGAAGAAATCAAAGATACCAGTAGTCACATGAAAAAATGTTCTGAATTACTATTAGAGAAATGCAAATTAAAACAACTCTGAGGTACGACCTTATACTTGTCAGAATGATTAACATGACAGAAAAGGAAAATGCTAAATGCTAGTTGGGATGTAGAAAAGTTGGGACACAAGTGCACTTTTTGGTGGAGTTGTGAACTAGTCCAACTGTTCTGGAGAGCAATTTGGAACTACATCCAAAGGGCTATAAAGTTATGCATATCCTTTGACCCAGCAATATCACTACTAGATCAGTATCCCAAAGAAATCAAAGAGAAAAGGACCGATTTGTACAAAAATATTTATAGCAGCTCTTTTTGTGGTATCTAAAATTGGAAATTAAGGGGATGCTCATCCATTGGGGAATGGCTGAACAAGTTATATTCTGTAATTGTGATGGAATACTTTATAAGAAATAATGAGCAGGATGGTTTCAGAAAAACCTAAGAAGATTTATATGAACTCATGCAAAATGAAGAGAGCAGAACCAGGAGAAAATTGTACACAGTAGCAGCAATATTGTGAGGATGATCAACTATAAAGACTTAGCTACTCTGATCAAGACAATGATCCAAGACAGTTTCAAAGGACTCATGATGAAAAATAATACCTACCTCCAGAGAGAGAACTGATGAACTATGAAGGCATATTGAAGCATACTTTTTCTTTTTTTAATCTTTGTTTGTGTTTTCTTTTGCAACATAGCTAATTTGGAAATACGTTTTGCATGACCTCATTCATATAATCAAAATCAAACTGCTTGCCTTCTTAAAAGAGTGGGGAGGGACAGGAAGGAGGGTGAATGTGGAACTCAAATTTTTTTATGATTGTTAAAAATTGGAAAATATTTAACAAAATAAAAATCATTTAAAAAATAAAATACATAGCTGCTGTCTATAAAGAGGCTTTAAAGAATATGCTATTGCCAATTACATTTTTCGACCTTGAAGCTATCTTGAAATTATAAGACATAGAATTTTAAAGCATGAAGCATAGACTGTTAGAGCTAGAAGGGACCTTAGAACTTAGCCCAAAGAATATTTAGAATATTTAGAACATAAAATGTTGATGTGAGATCATGGATGAGGCTTTGAAAAGGAGCACAAGTGGTCAAACAATGACAAGTGAAGCAGTTTATTACAGTCATACATATGTATGGTCTCATGAGTAAGCACAAGGTCATAGTGTAGGTGTACAGTGGGATTCTTACCCTGGTCAAGAGCACAGAGCTCTGGGTTGCACTGCCTTTGTATCTTCTTGTTGTTGTTGCTGGGCAGATTCATAGGGACTTGTGTGGGAGGGGAAGTCAATGGGAGGCCCAGACTATAACACCTCCCTCCCCACCCCCTTTATTGATCACAAGGACATTGTGATTAGGAAAACTTGCCAACCTTGCATGCCTGAACTAGATTAAATTTGCTAAACTGATTGTGATCAGGAGAGCATTGCATTCCTTTCCTAAATGAAATTGCTTGAACCAGTATTAAGTACATAGGAACATATTACATAGTGGTACATAGGCAAGTCAATCAGGGGTCAAACATGGAGTCTCTTCTATCAACTAGAATCTGGCAATAGGCCAATAAAGTTAAAATACTCAATATAGAATGTGAGAGCTGGAACTGGACCTTTGAACAACAAAAAAGTTAAAATCCAGAAATTTTGAGCCAGACGGTGACCTGAGAGACCATCTACAACTTAGGTGGTGCTTTACAACTCCCTCACTTTACAAATCAGGAAACAGACATCCTGGAAAGAAATTTCATTCATCCATGGTCATGCAGTATATGTAAAAATAGCTACAAGGAGATTGATCCAACATGCACATAAGAGGCATTTAATAAATGTTTGTTTAGTTGAATCATTGTGGGCCTGTGACAAATAGTGCCTGGTTGTCATGTTTGTATCCAGGCTTTTGGAATCCTCTTTAAAAGAACCTGAAGATCCACAGCTCATTCTGAGCTCTTTGTTCCCATCAGTCTCCATGTATCTTTAATAGTTCTTATAATTTGAGGGGAGGAAGAATGATAACCACTAGGGATAACAAGGGAGGCTTCATGGGCACAGTGGTACTTGAATTGGGCCTTGAAGGAAAACAATGATTATAAAACTCAGAGATCTATCTTCCAAACAATATAATTTATGTAATGCTCTCTCTGTGTCTCTCTGTCTCCGTCTCCGTCTCTCTCTCTCTCTCTCTCTCTCTCTTTCTCTCTCTCTCTCTCTGTGTCTCTCTCTCTGTATATATGTATATATGTAATATATATGTAATACATATATTCTATGATGTAAGTTTTCTTCCAATCTTCTAAAAATCTGTTATATCATCTAACATTGTATTCTAACATCCTATATTTTAAGGTATCTTCTTTCATCTAAGGTGTCCTCTAAATCTAACATTTTATATTCTAAAGCAGGGGTGGGGAACCTGTGGCCTCGAGTTCTGTGAAGTTTGAATTCAGTCAAAGGGCCATACTTGAGAACCTAGAGGGCCACATGTAGCCTCAAAGCCACAGGTTCCCCACCCAATATTCTCCAATATTGCTCCAATATTCAGAAGATTTTATCTTGTGTGCTTGTATCTTTTTTGTTTGTTTTCCTGCTAAATAAATTAATCTTCATCCACCATATATATTCAAAGAACCTAAAATACATGGAATTAGAGGAAAGATTCTAGAGAGCAACAGCAAAATGACAAGAGCATGTAGGTCTGAGATAATTCTTTTTTATTGTTTGTACTTGTATCTTTTTTGCTTCTATCTGCTAAATAAATTAAGGCTGTCTTCTTACATCAGACCAGAGAACCTAGTTACCAGGAAAGTAGAGGGAAGCATTTGGAAATCAGTAGCAAGGTGAAATAAGGTGGCTCTTTGCATCCTATGTCATGTCTTGCAAATAGACAGTTTCTCACAAGAGGTAGGCCCAAGAATTAGCTAGGAGAGCTACTAAAAATCAAACAGTTGACTGTGGTACTTGCTTTAATCAAGCAAAGGAGGGCAAGGAAAATTTGACTGTGACCTGCAAAAAGTGTGCTATGTTTCTGCCCATACAATGTAAAGCTTACATATGTTTAAAGCCTTTTCCCTAAAGCAGAAAATGAAATGATTGGAGGAATGCAGTTCTTCAGGTGGTGAGAGAGAAGGAAGTGTTCTTTGAAAAAATGATCGTAGGAAGAAGAAGTATCAGTGTTGGTGACTCCCTGATGAGGAACATGAAGGCAAACTCCTCATCAAGTCAGTTTGTTAAAGATAGGCCTGCCATCTTCCTGGGGCATGTAACCAGGGCATGACAAAAAACATTCTGAGCGCTGACGGTTCAGTCACTTCTGGTGACTCATGTAGGGACAAATTGTGCCAACAGAAGGGACCTAGAAAGCCTTACTAAAGATTATGACATCCTAGGCAAAAAGCTGAAGATCTGGGGTGCAGGGCTGGTATTTTCGTCACGTATACTGATTGAATTTAGAGGATTCAGAAAACAAAGTCATATTTGGGAAGTGAAGAGCTAACTAACAAGATAGAAACTTGTATTTCTGGACCTTAGGTTAAAATAAAGAAATGAAAGGCTATTGTCAAAGGATGGACTACATCTAAACAACAGCTGCCCAAAGAATACTTTCTTGGAGTTCTACAAATCTAAACAAGATAATTTTAAGCTGAAAAGGAAAGGGGAGGGAGAAAACTGGCTACATGAATCTTATGAGCCTAGTACCATAGAGAGTGGCAGGTACAGTATAGTAAAATGGATAAATGGAAAGAAAGATAATATCCAAAACAAGTTGGCAATAAGAGCCTTGGCCTTATGCCAAGCCTTGTACAAATATGATTAATAAATAGTGCCAATTCAAAGACACATATTTGATCTCATAGTTATCACTGACTTGGTGAAATGGGACTCATTACTGAGCTGACCTGGCTCAGCAAATGAAACTTAAACATATTTCAATCCTTTATAACCATCCTGGCCCCAGGATTTAACTGATGCCTGCCTTGTCCTTCAGGCAGGATCAGGACCTGTACATCTCCCCAGCTCTGCCTCCCCATTTCTCATTGGGCACCGATTCCAGAACAAAGATCTTTTGAGCCCCTACCCCCCAAAATGCTCAATATTAGAATAAGTCCTGGGGCATAATGCCTTACCCCTCTATAACAATCCTGACCCCAGAAATCCAGTGACTTCTGTCTGGACCACATGGTGAGACCAACAATTAGACATTTGCCATTGTCCCTCCCATTCCATATCAGCCACCAGTCCAGGAACAAAGACTCTCCTGAGCCTCCGCCTCCTCTCCTCCCTGCACCATAAGGACATAATCTCCTCAACAATAGAATGAGTCTTGTTGCAGGGCAGATTTGTTGAGGGTGAGTACTTCAAAGATGCCTCATTCCTCTACAACCTTAGTTTAGCTCCAAGACTCTACTATTCCTTGCCTTGACTGTCAAATAGAAGAATCGGGATCAGATATCTGCCCTCCTGCAGCACGGCGTGTTTCTTTCCTTCTCTCTTCTCCTCCCCCCTCCCCTGATTTCTGTATCATTTTCAGGTACATATAATCAAATCAAAATCACCTTTGCCAGTATGAAGGGCATGATGATCTATTGTCCATGGCTCCCCTCGGAATCCTTATGATTCTGAATTGCAGGCTGCTTAGACTGATGTCCTGCTCCCTCATACCTATCCATGTCAGACTCATCCCTCTGGGGTCCGTGTTCCATTCTTCTCTTCCATTATTTCCTCTAGAATAGAGATGTCAGACACGTAACTGGTGGCCTGCAACATTCCCTATAAAAATACAATAAAACATAGATATGTGGCCGCTATGAACCCAAAGGGACCCTTAAGCATGGTTTAGTGGCCCCATTTCTATTTGATTTGATACCACTACTCTAGAACCCCTGTTCTATTGTTAATGAAATGTCCTTCATATTAGATCTGGGTCATTGCCCTGGAAATTACTTTTGTTTTGGTTTGGTTTTTTGTATTCATGTAGGTACGTGCAGAATTTAAGCTTTTTGAGGGTGAGTACTTTCTCCATTTGCCTGTATCTCCTCAGCCCCTGGCACATACAGGGCCTGGTACAGAGGTGGAGCTTAATAAAAGCTTGTTGAATGTAATCATTTCTGGACTGTGGCCCTAGAAATATATGACTTATTCAAAAGGAACAGCCTAGGGAAAAAGAAAGGCAACAGACAGGGCAACATTATCCAACTACATGAGGAAGCTCAGGAACCTGGGGAGAGAAACATGGGAGAAGACATTTCAGAAAGGATCAATGGAGGCAGAAGTAGGAGCAATATTTTTATAGGAATATGCCTATGTACTTGAAAAAATGCTTCATTCTAAATATGTTAACTATATAAAAACATTTTGTTTCAACATGTGATTAATCTTGACATATTATATTATTCTTATGTAGAAGACTGTAATGAACATTAATTTTCCTTTTTCTTAGAAATATAAGAATTGAAGTAAAATATCTGATAGAAAAATTTATTGGTGCTCTTCAATTTCTGGTTAATAATAATTACCATTTACATTTACTGACATAACCTCAAGCAGAAAGGCGATGTGGTATAAGAGGGAGGGCGATGGACTGAATGTTGGAAGACTTGGGTTCCCTGACTCTGCTACTACTAGCTGTATGACCTCAGAGAAGTCACTTAGCCTCCCTGGGCCTTGGTTCGCTCATCAGTAAAATGAGAGGGTTGGACTCAATGACCTCCAGCTTTAGTTCTATGAGCCTGTGATCTTATATACTACAAATTACCTGATCAGGGGGAATTAGATGAATTTGGGAAGCTTCAGAAATCTGGCACAGAAGTCTCATGTTGTAGAGATGGGGAACCTTAATGATTCAAGGATGTTTTCATGCACTCTTGCTCTGCCAAAAACTACAAACTGATGTTTGTGGCTTCCTGTGTACTAATTTATCCTTCCAACAAAAGTGACTAACAAAGAAAAAGAGTCTTCTTGGCCAAATTCTGATCACAGAGTGACAGATACTGAAGGAGAAAAACCACAGGGAACTTTGGGACAAGTGACCATTCCATCGTAGATTTCTTGATGGGGGAAAGGAAATCCAGGCATAGTCTGACATGCAGATTTTACAGATTTCAGAAGGTTCATAGAAAAGAGAGGTAGGAGACAATGGCCTAATATCTTACAGGAAAGTCAAACCAAGAGGGATGGGAAGATCTCAGGAATGAAATTTGGGAGACATGAGTAAAAGTTATGTCAATGAAGAAGAAAAACAGGAGCTTCCTAAGAACATCAATGTGGGTGTGCAGAAAATGATCAGCAAATTCAGACTGAAGAAAGACATTATCAAAGCAAAGGCAAGGAACTGGAGATGAATGCAAGAGAGTGGCACAGTCCTCTTAAGAACAGCAACCGAAGCACTAAAGCCCAGAGTGAGCTTAGGCTGGTGATTATATTAAGGTCATCAAAAAAGTGAGGATTTTTACCTATCTTGGGAGCAAGAAAATAGATTGAAAGGATGAATAGATAGATTTTTTTGCTTGGCTTGAATGGGATGATGATAAGACAACAATGAAAAAAAGCTGAATTACTCAATTCTTATTTTACTTCTGTTTTTGCTTCCAAGACTGATCTTTGGAATGGGAAAAATAGAAGAAAAATTGTATACAGGAAGTAGAAACCTAATATAAGTGAGATGACAGATAGCATCTAGCTGCTATCAAGGAGTTCAAATATCAGGGCCAGATGAAATACATCCTAGAGTAATGAAAAAAGAAAAAAAACCTGGCATCTGTGATTGCTGAGCTGCTGTCTGTGGTTTTTGAAAGATCTTGGGGAATAGAAGTGCTGGTCACCTGGAAAAAGGCAAATGTCCTAATTTTCACAGAAGCAAAGGGAGTGGCCTACCACATGCAGACAAGGAACTTCTATTTTTAGCAAAATTCTAGAACCCATTTTTAAAGGGAATGGTCTGTAAGCATTTAAAAAGGAAAACAGCAATCACTAAGAGTATAGCTTCATCAAGAACAGTTTGTGACAGACTTCCCTCATTTCTGTTTCTGCTGCTGTAACTAGACTGATTCAGAAGCAGTATGGGGTAGTGGAAAAAGTGCTGAGCTTAAAGGCTGGAAGACCCAGGTTTAAATACCACTTTTGACAACTAAGTATGTGATCCTGAGCAAGCTACAGCCTCTTTGTGCCTTTACGCAACTCCCCAGAGCCTTCCCTCACTTAACACAAAATAGATGTGTTGCCATCTACACTGGTGGAGGGATTTCCCACCTAACAATATCCTTTTTTAAAAAAAAAATTATTTATTTTATTCTGAACTTAAGAAATAAAACATTTCCATAATATAATAAAGTAGAAAAAATGATTGTACATGAAGCTGCAAATCTATTATGTACAACTTGCTATTCCTTTTAAATATGTAATAAAGTTATCATGTAACTTTTTTTCCTATTTTTCTTCCCTCCCCTCCACCCTAGAGGTGTCTACCATTAGACACACACAAACAAATGTATATGCATGTACATACATACACATATACACACATACATGTGTATATAAAACCATTCTATACAGACTTCTATTTATCAGGTCTTTCTCTAGATACAGGTAGCCTCTTCCTTCACTTGTCCTTTGTATTCGTCATAGTCAAAATGACTATATGATTGTGACATTCAAAGTTGTTCTTAAAACAATATTGTTACCATATACAATGTCCTCTTGGTTGTGCTCATTTAGCTCTTCATTACTTCATGCAAGTCTATCCATGTTTTTCTAAGATCATCGAGCTCATCCTTTCTTATAGCATAGTAGTATTCTGTCACAATCATATACCACAACTTGTTCAGCCATTCCCCAGTTGATGGGTAATTTCCAGTTCTTTGCTACCACAAAGAGAACTGCTTTAAGATTTAGGAACACATAGGTTCTTTTCCATTTTCCCTAATCATCTTGGCAACCAGACCTAGTAGTGGTACTGCTGGTTCAAAGGGTATAGGCAGTTTAATAACTCTTTGGGCATCAAAATCACTGTTCTTTCGTGTTTCTCATAAATGGACTGATAGATTTGAGGAATACTGTAGTCATGGTTTATTTCGATTTTGTCAGAATTTGACAGTCTCATAAATGGGTGTGATGAAAAGATGGGAAAGAGTTTGTTAGTGGGGTGACTCAGGGATCTGTTGCTGACCCTGAGCTGATCAGTATTTTTATCAGTGACTTAGACAAAGGCATAGATGGCATGCTGATCAAATTTAGAGGTGGCATGAAGCTTGTAGAAATAAGCTACCCAGTGAATGACAAAGTACAATTCTCAAAGCATCTCAACAAGTTAGAACAATGTTCTGGATCAAATAAGATGTAATTTATGAAGGATAAATATAAAGTTCCTTATCTGGGTTCCAAAAATTAATCACAAGAACTGTAGGATGGGGAAAGGGGTTGGGAGAGGTGGCAAGCAAGCAGTTCATGTGAAAAAGCTGTAGGTTTTAATGGACTTGGCATGAGTCAACAGCATGATATTATAACCTATAATGCTACTGTCATCCTAGGCTGCATTGAGAAGTCCATAATGTCCAGAACAACAGAAGTAAGACTTTCTCCATGAGTTTCTGCTTTGGACAAGGCATCTCAGGAGTAGGGCATTCATTTCTGAGCACTGTATTTTAGTAAAACTAAAGATGGAGTATGTTCAGAAGACAGTGACCAGGCTGGTAGACTCAACTCACATATCCAGTCCACCGACAAATCTTGTTTCTACTTTCACAGCATCTCTTGTATGTATGCCCTTCTCTCCACTCACATAGGCAGCCCCCACTTCTGGCGCTTATCACTTCTCTCTTAGACTACAGGAGTAGTGTTACAATAATATTGTAATTGATCTCTCAATTTCAAGTCTCTCTCCAATTCCAATCTAGCTTCCATCAGCTGCCAAAAGGATTTTTCTAAAGTATAGGAATGACCATGTCAACCCCCAGCTCAGTGTGCTTCAGCAACTCCCTGTTAACTCCAGGCTGAAATACAAACTCTTTTGGTTGTCACTGAAAGCCCTTCACACCCTGACCTCTCTCCACCTTTCCAGTCTTCTTACACTTTACTCCATATATTTTCTGATCCACCTACACTGGCTTATCTCTATGACTTTGCACTTGCTGTTCCCCATTCCTAGAATTCTCTGGCCCCTCACCTCTACCTCTGGGTTTTCCTGGCATCCTTCAAGAGTTAGCTTAAATCCCACCTTCTTCAGGAAGCCTTTCCAGGTTCCCACCCTTCCCCACCTGCTAGTTATTTCCCCTCTGAGATTAACTTCCACCTACTCCGAATTATGTTCCCAATTATTTGCATGTTTTATCTCCCATTGGAATGTGAGCTTCTTTGAGGGCAGGGACTGTTTTTGTCTCTCTTTGTATCCCAAGCATTTATCACAAAGTCTGGTACAAAGTAAGTACTTAGTAAATGCTTTTAGATTGACTTCAGACTTTGAGGTTTCTCCTTGTCTAGGCCAATCCCACTACTTGTAGCCTTGATCTTATCCTCTCCCATCAACTTGAGTAAGTTAGCCATTCAATCTCTCTCTCATCTTCAGTATCTCCTTATCTCCTGGCTCCCTTCCTGCTTACAATAAATATATCCAGATTACCCAGTTGTTCCTTCATTCACAAGGGTGGTGTCTTGATTTGTGTGTGAATTGGATATGAGTGGGGCAGAGTTGTGCAAAATCATCAGCTTCACTTTTTCCTCCAGTGTCATAAAAGTCCAAGACAAAAGTTAAGACTACTGGTGCTGACCCAGGATGCAATGGGTGACCTTGGCCTTTCCAAATTGAGGTCTTTCCCAGGTCTCAGTTTGTCTGAGGCCACACTCATTTGATGACTAAGGGCTGGGTAAGAGTTGAGACCAAAGATGGCTACATTTGCTATCACAAAGATAGCAATCTGGGAGGGGAAGACCCTCAGAGCTTGGGCCTGAAACCCGAAACAGTTGTTTACTACAGCAGCAACAACCCCTTGACCCTTCTATCCTAGAATGTAAACTCTTTGAGAGCATGGACTGATTTGTTTTTGTTTTTGTATCTCTAGGGCCTGGGAAATAGTAGAGGCTTAATAAATTGTTTGTTGATTTATTAATCGATAATTCCTTTCATCACCAGATTCCTAGAAAAAGTTGCTTCACCAGCTATTCAGTTCTTAGTTCCTTGCTCTTCCTCTTCCTCAACTAAAACTGCTCTTTCCAAGATTATCAGCTATCTCTTTTTTAAAAAAATAAAACCTTATTTTGGTGTTTCATGACTTGAATGTATATTTTTTATAAGTTAAATACACGAATGTTTAATTTTTAGAAAGGTCCCACTTTACATTTTATTTTTTACATTTCGTTTACAGAACTCAGTAACACAAGTTTTTGAGTTCCAAATTTTCTCCCCCTCTCTCTCCTCCCCTTTCCCCCCCCCAAAAAAACCCAGCATGTAATCTGATATAGATTCTACATATACCTTCACATTAAACTTATTTTCACAATCAGCTATCTCTTTAACCGCTAAATCCGATGGCCTTTTCTCAATCCCCATCTTATCTCCAGCTTTTGACTCTTGACCATCCCTTTGCCTGGATACTCCCTCCTCCTTTGGCTTTTGTAACACTCTTGTCTCCTGTCCAGTTGCTCCTACGCCACCTCCTTTGCTAGATTTTTAGTTAGTTCCCACACACTAAGCATGAATATCTCTTAAGGCTCTACCCTTGGTCTTTATCTCTCCTTGCTCTTTTGTCTCTTGATAATTTCCTCAGTTCCGATGGGCTGTTATAATTTCTGTGCAAATGATTTCAAAATTGATGTATTTACCCCCAATATCTCTTCTAAGTCTCCAATCTTATGTCACCCATTTTCTGCTTCATATTTTGTCATCTCAACCTGAATATGTCAAAACAGAATTTTTATCTTCATCCCAAAAACTGCCCTCCCTCCAAATTCCTATTAAAGATTTCACCTTACTACCAGTAACCCAGGTTCATAACCTTAGAGTCATCCTTGACTCTTCCTTGTCCCTCACCTCTCATAATCAATTTTTTGTCATGTCTTGCCAATTCCATTTCCACAACATCTCTCTCATCAGTCTCTTCTCCACTCATATGGCCACCACCCTGGTTCAAGTCCTCATTTCCCCTGGCACAATCACAATAACCTTCTGATTGGTCCCCTTGGTTCTAGTCTTACCCCCCTCTAATACATTCTTCACATAGATGTCAAATTAATATTTCTAAGGGGTAAGTCTGACCATATCATTCCCCAGTTCAAAAATCTTCAATAGCTTCCTATTGTCTTTAGAATAAAATATAAACTACTCAACTTGGCTTTTCCCCCTCAACCTTTTTTTTTATTCATTATTTTGTTTTCATGTAACAATCTCTTGCCAATAAACAACACCTTCCCTCCCTTTAGCATATATTACTTTATGCTCTTATAGTTTATCATCATTAACAGAGCAAGTAGGGTTTTTTTTTCATCTTTTTTTTAACTTGGTCATCTTGACACCACCATAAGCCATTGCATTTAATCTTTTCCTATATATGCTCTCCTCCTTGAATTTTTGTGAATCACTCTCTTGTTTCTCCTCCTTCTCACATCCACCTTGGTCTTCTTTGCTTGGTCAACATCCATATCCTGCCCCCTAAGTGTGGATATACCCAAACCTCTGAACTGGGTTTCTCTGTCTACACCCTTTTAGTGACTCCATCAGTTCTCAAGGGTTCACATCCAACCCTAGTCTCTCTCCTGAGCTCTTGTCTCACATCATTAAATGCCTATTGGTCATTTCAAAATGGATCTTGTAGACTTTTAAACACAACATGCCAAAAATAGAGCTTCCTGTCTTTCCCCCAAACCCATTCCTCTTCCCAAATTCCTTATTTCTGTCAAAAGCTAAATCATCCTCCAAATTTCCCAAGTCTACCACCTCAGTGTGATCCATTATTCCTCATTCTTCCTCACCCCACAGATCCAACCAGTTGCCAAATCTTGTCATTTCTACCTCCACCACATCTCTGGTGATATAATATTCTTAAAACACAGATGTAACCATGTCACTCCCCTGCTCAGTAAACCCCAGTAACTCCCTATTACTGCTAGGATCAAATATAAGCCCTTCTTTTGACATTTCAATCCTTTTACAACCTGATTTAAACCTACTTTTCTGACCTTATTATACATTTTTGTCTTCATGAACTTGTAAGTTTAGTCAAGCTCTCCTGACGAGAGCTTATATATATACATATGTATCACAGTTCTTTTTAAAGTTCAGCTCAAATACTGTCTTTTATAGGTGATTCCCCCCCACTCATTGATAGTGTTTCCCTCACCCCCAAATTACTTCGTGTAATATATATGTATACACACATATGTGTGTGCATGTGTATATGTGTATGTATGTAGGTTTGGTTTACATTTTGCTTATCTAGTCTTAATTCTACTGACCCATTTTTCTATTTTTCAACTAGTCTGAAATAGTTTGAATAATTAATGCTTCATAATATATTTTGAAATCTAGTAGTCCTGCCTGCTGAATTCCTCTTTTCCCCCAATATTTCCCTTGAAATTTTTAACTTTTTTTTCCTTTTCAAATTTTTATGTTGTTTTGGTCTGGTACTATAAATCAACACCTTAGAAATTTGAATGCAGCACTAAAGCTGTACATTAATTCTAATAATATGTTCATTTTTATTATATTTGTATGGCCCATTTGTGAACAATGAAATACTTCTAATTATGTAGTTCTTCCTTTATATTTATAAAGATTGTTTCATTTTTGTGTCCTGTTACTATGCTGAAACTATTAATTGTCTCAATTGATAAGGGTCTTCATTGATTCTCTAGGGTTTTCTAAGTAAAATCATCATATTGTCTGCAAATAGGAATAATTTACCTCCTTTTTTTGAATGTTTATTCCTAAATTTCTTTCATTATAATGCTATAAGTAATATTTCTAGTAGTATGTCAAATAATAGCAGAGAAAGAGACAGCTTGGTGTTTAAAGCCCTCCACCCTCTACCATTCATCTCCCACGTACCTTTACAGACTTTTCATATTAATCTCCTTCATTTCCTCTACATTCCAGCCAAACTAGCTTATGAGCCTTTCTCAGAACCTGACAATCCATTTTCCATCTTGATGCCTTTGCATAGGCAGTCTCCCAAGTCTGGAATTCACTTCTGCTTTAATTTCGTCCCTTAGGATCTTAGGATTCCTAGCTTCCTTCAAGATTCTACTCAGGATCCAACTTCTACCTCCTTCCTACCTTTCAATCCCTGCCTCCCCCACTACCTTTCTTGATCCCTTCAGCTGTTAGTATTGTCTCTCTCCTCAAATTATCATGTGTGTTTATTTGTTTATTTATTTATATGTTGTATCTGCCTAGTAGAATGGAAGCCCCTTGAGACTAGACAATTTCATTTTTGTCTTTATAGTCCTAGTGCCTAGCAAAGTATAGTGCACAAAGTTGTTGTTTGTCCTTCATTTTTGAAGAGGATCAATGACATCACAGTATGATGTCTTGACTTACACGTGAATTGGATTTAAGTGAGGCAGAGTTGCATGAAGTTGTCAGCCTCACTCTCTCTTCCAGAGTCATCAAAGTCCAGTGGCAAGACAAAAGTCAAGACATATGGGATGCAGTGGATGACCTTGGTATCTTCGATATCTGACCAAGTTCTAAGTGTTCCACAACATCTGCTTCAGCTGCCTTCATGGCCATTGAAACAAATTGTTCATCCACCCATTCTGCTGGGGGAAGTCTTCACATACTCAGTGTAGACATCTCCCTAACTCACTGACAGATTTGAGGGCTGTCAATTACCCTCAACCTGGTTTATTCCATCTGCCAAGATGGTTTTACCAGTGTGTGGCAGCTGTGCATGCTACAGCTTCTTGGAGCCACAGGTGAGAGTTGAGTTATAGATGGACACTGAAGGTGGCTGAGAGCTCTAAAAAAAGGCTTGGCAAGTCCTCACACCAGAGTAGGGGTCATGAAGAATTGGATACAACTGAACGACAGTGCACAGAATAGGCACTTAATAAATACATGATGAATTAAATTGACCCTCTAACAAAGCCTGATGGGCAGCTAGGTAGTGCAGTGGATAGACCTAGAACCAGAAAAATCTTGAGTTCAAATCTAGCCTCAGCTACTTACTAGCTGTGTGACCCTGGGCAACTAACTTAACCCTGTTCATCTCAGCCTCTGTAAAAATGAGCTGGAGAAGGAAATGGCAAACCATTTCAGGATCTTTGCCAAGAAAAACCCAAAAGGGGGTCACAAAGAATCTGATATGACTGAAAATAACTGAACAGCAACAACTATACTTCTAAATTGTATGGTCCTATCCAGCTACCATAATTTATGTTCTAAATACCCTTATAGTGCTAAGATTCGATATTCTAAGGATGCTTCCAGTGTTCATATTCTGTGCTTTTATGACTGCATGTTCACTGCTGTTAGATTCTAGTCCCATCTAGACTTAAGGAAAAAAACACAGTACTGACAGCTTCAGAACCATCATGAAATTTCTATTTGGGATGGCATTAACTGGTCCCTGGATAGCATCAGTGTTGGACACATATATAGTGAAAGAAATATTTTCCTGCATTAATAAAATTACCTTTTCTAAAGAAAGCAATTTGCATGTTAATGTTTTAGGTAATTCTCTGCAGCTTGAGTACCCCTCAGGGCTGTAATTTCTCACTGACAAAGTGACAAAAATAAAACGTAGCATAAAAGGAAAATTTTTCTTCTCTCTAATTTGTGCTCTAAAGTGACATTTTTTTTTAATGTAAGTCAAGTTGAAACCTACTGCTCTGTTATTCCTGACACTGATCTGCCTTCCATCATCTCACTTAGTGACAGACTTACCTTGAAGAGTATGACATTCAGTATGTCTTTTTGAGGAAAAGATAAGCAACCTTATGGGCAATTGGTACCTTAGTGTACCACCTATGGATATCCCTGGAGATGGCTCTTCAGTCAATTTAGGGGCCTCCTGCATGGTTCTCAGTACTGGTTGGATCATACCAATTTTAGCAAGGGATTTTGAAAGGCTGGAGCAGTATGGGGAAGGGGTTGGTGGTGGGAATGAGACTTGAAACCATAATGTTAGGCAGAAGTGTTAGATGTGTGTCCAGAAGCAGTGTATAAGTTTTGGATTATAAAGGCTCATTTTATTTCTCTCCATGGGAGCCCCTATCTGAAAACTTGGGAAATCAATCCAGTATTAGACAGCTCAGTGCAAAAACTTCCAATAACAATGTTGTAACACTGCCTATGGCCTTAACTGTAATAGTCTACTTAACCCTACCACCAAAATTTTTCAGGCGAGGTCACTCATAATCCCTGATATCCACTTGAGTACTTACCTCACAGGGAGGACTGATCTACTCTAATCCAACAAATATTTATTAAGAGCCTATGCCATCTATGACACTATGACACTGATTCCCCCTTCTTTGCAGAGGTAGAGGATTTGGAGTGAGGAACACTGTGTATGTCAGATTTTTTTCAATATGTCAGTTAATTTTGCTGAAATTTTCCCCTATCTTCATTATTCTTCAGTATAAGAAATAGCTCTCTGGGGGACTGGGAGGAAGCTGGAGTCCTCGATATAAAGGAAAATCTGGAGGACAGAGGGGTAGATTCCATTTTGGACTAATTGAATTTGAAATGCTGATTGGACATCCAAGAGGTAATATTCACTTGACAGTTGTTGATATCAGGTCTTTCATTTTATATGTGAGAAAACTGAGGCCCATAGAAGAGGATATGACTTGCCTAGCATCACATACATGGAAATGGCAGAGCCAGAACTCAAATCCAGAACCTCTTTCCATGTTCTCTCCTGTTTTCTTCCATGAGATTCCTGGAGCCTTCTATCCTGTACCCCATACATTGTAGAACCCAGGTCCACCCCCTAACTGCTCCTCTGGTCTGTGTGACAGTCCTTACTTGGTCTGTCCCTGGTCCCTCAAGTTAAAATCCCAGCTTTACTAGGATTGACCTTGATCAAATCACTCAATACTCTGGGGCTCAATTTCTTCATTTGTAAAGTAAGGAAGTAGATATACTAGATAATCTCTAAGATCCCTTTCAGCTCTTAGACTTGTGATCCCAAATTACAGAAAGACTGAGATTCTAGTTTAGTATACAGAAAACTTCCTAACGATTACAGCTGGCTAACAAAGAAGTTGACCACCCTCCTGAAATGGTTAATCTAAAAGTCCTATGTAGATATAAGTTGTTGCTATTGATTTTCTCATCATTTGAGACCTCTTCCATTAAAAGCTATATAGTCACTTGTTGGGGATTTTGTAGAAGGGAATCATGTTACACACAGGAATTAGATTTGAAAAAAAGACCTCAGAGGTCATCTAGCTCTGGAATCTGGAATACCAAGATATGGATGAAGCAGATTAATTCCTGGAGTTGGGACAACCTTTAGAATGGCCTAATTTTCCAAAAACAAACAAAAAAAACCTTATCTAGCATTTGTAAATTGGAAGCCATCTTAAAAGAAAACAACATTCTTTACATGACTTTGAATGCAAAGCTTAACAGCGAGCCTGGGTAAGTAAGTCACTGTACTTTTTAAGCTTCTGTTTCTTCGTATGTGAAATGAGTATAATAACACTTTTGCCACCTGACTCTCAGGGTTTTTGTGAGAAAAAAATCTCAGAGCTCAAAGGGACCTCAGAACTTGGGAGGCTGATTCTTCATAAACTTGAAAAAGGAATTCTCATTATTGATATTTTTTCCTACATCCCTTTGGTTTCTCATTCACAGCGTAACAAATGGTTGTTCTAATAGGAGAGATCACCTTTCTTCCCATGTGGTATAAAGTGCCTATTAAGCCTAGGCAGGTATTTCTTGAACCATTAATCACATTCATGAAAATAAGACTATCATGAGGCTGTTACATCAGGCAGTGACTTTATCGTAATCTTGTCTTCCCAGACGGTGAATCAGAATTGGTCTAAGCAATTTGTGTCTGTGTACTGGTGGAACTGAGTGTGAGCCTTAAAGGGTAGCTAGCCAGACCTTTTGGCCACCTTCACCTCAGTGTTCCTCTATCCTGTTCTAGCCAGCTGCATGGCATCTCACTTAATGAAATGATGAAATAGTTGTCCGTTTCTCTGATTATGTTTGTTAGTTTGGTAATGCAGGCGTCTCTGTGAGTAATGATCTTCCTACAAGCCCAGCTCACGTCTGAGCCCTGACACTTGTTAATTTCTCCATCTAGCCAAGAACAAAGGTGATAGCAATTTCTTGTTGCCATGATGGTTTAAATATAATGAATGTATGAAATATATGTTCCCAAAATGCTTATGTAGTAGAGGATGATGGCAGGACTGGCTTTTTTCTCAGGCTTGTTTCTCTGTCTTATAGTAAGGGAATGAGGAAGATTTCAGTCCATTTTTTAGTGAATAACAATAATAACACATTTCTATGTCATCTTAAAATAATATAGAATGTTATTTAATGTTTCTGGATGAGGAATGTGTTGCATTATGTAAGCAGTATGTTTTTCTTTATTGTCACAGAAAGCAGTGGACTCCATCATAAAAATATCTTTGAAAGAATAAATATCCTTCTAATAAAGCCATAGAATGTAAGGGCTGGAAGCAACCTTTAGCATTATCTTCTTGGTATGGTGTTAGGGCAGGCCTACTATAAGAACGGGGGCAGGATTAGATGCCTTCTTCATTTCCCTTTCATCCCTAGGATTCTATTCATTGATCCTTCTTTAATAATTTGTCTAGAAAATGCTCAGGTCATATATACTTCTTCTGTGAGCTGTTTAGTGAAATCATTTCCCTAGCCTGGCTAGGGAAATTCTTTGAATATTCTTTGAAGCTCCAATAAAGGCAGTTAAAATAAAACAGTGAAGGTAAGAGAAAGCATAGCAGATAGGAGTGTTCTTATGACTAACCATGTCAGAATCTGCATAATAGTTATGTATTGCTCTTCTGGGGGACATTTCATTGCATAGATAGGAATCCACAAGCAAATTCCATTCAAGATAATTCAACTACATATTCTACCAATGATTCTGAACAGAAAATGTGTTATCTTTATGCATTTAGAATTTCATGGGTTAGAAACACCTAGGTAAATGAAATGACAGGAAATATATATGATGGAAGGAGGAAAGGAGGAACCGGAGAGTGAATTGGCAAATAGCCATTCCAGGTTGGCTTATTAATAGCCTTGAATGCAGTTTCTATTTGATTAGAATTTTAGATATGGAAGGGAGGTGAAGTGACTTATTTTGGGTCATACAACTACTTTAATGACAGAGCCAGGACCAGAGGCCAGGTCTCCTGAGTCACTGACTAATGTTCTTTCCTCTCCACCACTAAGATATAGAACATAAAAGTATTTTTATGTATCCAAATTAGATTTATTTAAGGATATTCTTTATAGTTAACTGAGGCTACATTAAAAAAGAAATTTAGAACATATAATATTAAAAATTGATTGAGAGTTTAGGAAATAACTGGTCTGCCACCATTCCTTCATTTCACACAGGAGACTGAGACAAGGAATGTGCCCAAGGTCACATAGCAAGTCAGTCAGTAGCAGAGCCATGACTTATAATCCAGGTCTCTTGTCTCCCAAGCTAGTAATCTTTTAGCCATACTACTACTATGCATATATTTAATGCTAAAGGAAACCAGATGTTTTCCAGTGAAAAAATTTAATATTCAGTATGGAATAATTTTCCTAGCTGTCTACAATGATTTGGCTTTGAACTGTCCTATTTCTACTGAGAAACCCCAGAATAGCTATTGCTTTTATTTTTGAACAAGAGCTCCAGAGTTTTTTCATTAAGTACTCAGCACAAATGTAACTTTCTGAGAGAAAAGAGAGAAGAATTAGAGTCTGGAATGGGCCGTGTCCCTGCTACTGTAACTCAAGATGACTAATAGAATCAGGAACTGGACTAACAGCCACTGCCCTCCCATGACCCAACACATCTTGGTGAGCTGTGGAGTCATTTAGAATGCACTAGGCTTGATTAAAGAGAAATTGTACTCCAGACTGGAAATGTAATATTTTTCCCAGCAATTTCAGTAACCCCAAATTCAGTTTAGAGAAATGCCTAACATTATATAAAATCAAAAAGGCTTTTCATGAATAAAATAAATAAGGGAGAGAAACTGTAAAGTGGGAAAAAATGCTTGCATCAAAAGTATGATATCTAAGATAGATATCTTAATATATATATAGATTAGACATAGACATAGAAATAGATTAGCTATAGATAGATGTACATTGGCTATCAAACTGTATATCTCTCTCCAAGCAGCTATGTGATGTAGTATGATATATATATATGTATACATATTATATATATACACACATCTTGAATACCAGACTTGTGTTGGTGATATATATATATAGATATAGATATAGATATAGATATGTATGTATTCGCATACATATATTATGTATATGGTATGTATCAAATATCTGATGTGTGTGAATATATATATATATATGTGTGTGTGTGTGTGTGTGTGTATGTGTGTGTGTATCCATATATGTAGAAATGACACAAATATATGCCACCAAGAGCCATTCCCCAATAGATAAGTGGTCAAAGGATGTAAAGTCTTCAAAAGAAAAATTACAAACTACAAATGACTGTTTAAAAATATGTTCTAAATCACTTATAGTAAGAGAAATAACAATAAAAACCACTCTTGAGGCTTTACCTCACAAATTGGCAAAGATTTAAAAAAAACAAACAAACAGGAATGGCCAGTGTTGGGAGGTTGCAGCACCAGTGATGATTGTGAATATGCAAGAAAAATGATTAAACTCTTCATATCCTTTGTCTCAGAAATTTTATTGGACATATACTTCAAAGACAAAGGTCCTGTGTTCCACAATATTCATACCAATATTCCTTGTAATAATAAAGACCTGGGAACAGAGCAGGTACCCCAAAAGTGGGGAGTCTCTCAGAAAACTATGATATGTGAATATTAACGGAATATTATGTACAATTAGAAATGACAACTATGAGGAATCAGAGAAACCTGGGAAGATTTATAAGAAATTTTGTGGAACAAACAAGCATAACCAAAAGAATAATATACACAGTGACTACAACCATATAAAAGAAAAGATCACTAAAAGGAAGTCAAACTCTGAATAATTTTTTGAAACAATAAAACTGCTGGACAACAAATAATGAAACAAATCCTTTTCCTAGCAGAAAGGCAGACGACTGCTAGGAAAAGAATTGTGTATACATTAGCAGATATGGTCATGGTATCAGGTGTTTTTGCTTAATTGTTACTCTTTGTTATAAGGAAAGGAAGGATTTTTTAAACTCGTAGAAATAATTGTGATGAAAAACATAAAGTGCAGCAATAAAATATAATTTTTTAAAAATACCCAGCAGTTTATTCAGTGTGAACTGTGGCTGGTTAAGCCAAGTGAAGATAGAGAATTTCATATAGTTCACAGTTATTAAGCATTTTCTGTGTGCAAAGCAGATTGTTCATCACCACTGGAGACACAATCATGAATAAGGTCCAGATCCTGACCTCCCAAGATCATACGCTCTGGGAGTAGTAGTAGGACATATGTATAGATGTTAAAAATAAATTAGAGTATAAGTACAGTAGAAGAATACAAAGCATTATGAAATGAGGTGAGGAAGTGATCACTGTTGACTGGGGGAAAGCAATGGAAGGCTTCATGGAGAAAATGGCCTTTGGCCTGGGATTTAAAGGATAGGTATACTGTCCGTAGGTGATATCACAAGAGGGAGAACGATTCTAAGAGTAAGGAATGATTAGGAACAAAGGCTTATGTGTTATTGAATTTCAGGAGGATGCCAAGTTAAAGTGAACGGACTGGGAATTCCTTCTGGCTGACATTATATAACTGTTCAGTAGGACCCTTGGTCCTTAATTCAGCATTAAATTAGGCAGGATTTCCAACTTCAAAAATGCTATAATTAATACTCCTATCCAGACTTCTTTTTAAATGAGGCTTCTAATTGGCCATTAAAAACACTGTTGCCAAAAGATACTAATGGAACATGATGGTTGTAAAGTCATCGTGTTCATGAACACAGTTGATCCTCACAAAAATTCTTCAGGTGGGCAGGGCAAATATTATTATCCTCATTTTATAGATTAGGAAACTGAGGCTCAGAGTGGTCACTCAACCTTGAGTGATAATTTTTTTAAAATCAAATTGTCTTTGAACTCACTCATTGTAAACTCAGGAAATGTATCTTTAATTTAGTTTTATTAAATTTTAAGCCCTGGGTCAAGCCTTTCCTGCACTTGGGCAAGTCCCATTTATCTCTTTGCAATTGAGTTAGATTCACTTGCAAATTGATCCATTTCTGCTTATGGTCCTTCATATAGATTTATGGAGATCATAATTAGCAGTAGAAGTAAAGGGACAGACAAGAATTCAGGTCTGGAACACTTTAACCTCACAGCATGCACACTTCCTCAGGGGTGCATAGAATTTGAAAGCTCTAAAGAAATCTTAGAAAACAAAACAAAACAGAATTTTAGAACTGCAAGGGGCCTTCGTGGTTATTTGGACCTACTTACCTTGCATCATGATTTCATAACAATAAAAAAGAGGTAAAATACAGCACTTTAAGGTTCACAGAGCACATTACATACATTATCTCATTTGATCATCATCTAAAAAGAGTCCCCATAGGCAGTTACGGTACTCCCATTTCTACTACTACTTCTGATGCTCTTGCACCTTCTTTTTTCCTGTTTCATGTGACCTAAATTCTTTTAAAAAGACTTTCTCCGCAGAGTCATAGCTAGGGTTGGGCAGCTGAGGCTTTACTTGGGCACTGATACAGGGGAAAGGAGTTGCTTCCCCCCCTGTAGTTCAGACACTTGTCATCCACATACTTGAAGGTTCTCCACTGGCCTTGTGAGGATTGATGGGGAAGGCCAGGCCTTGGGAGAGGGTATGCAGAGAGCAAGATTTCAGGCCAGCAAAATTTGGGGAAAAAGAGAGAATAGGACAGGTCAGTCCCTCTTCCCCACAGCTTCATCTATGGTCAGACCCTTTCTCCAAGGGCCACCTTCCTTCTCCACTAACTCCTGTGAGGTCACAGGCCAGAATCTTTCCTCCAACTGATTTCATCTCTGATACCAGGATTTCAGGTTATATCTCTGATCCTACCCTTCCGCATCATCTTTTCTGCTCTGAACATGTTTTTCTTGTGACATTCAAGTAAGAGGATTCTGGTGTCTGTGTGTGCATTGACTTGTGCAGTGTACAGGCTCAGGCAGCACCTTGACTGACCTTGGACTCCTATCACTGTGATCAATTCCCAGACCTCTCAGTACTGGTCTGTTGTTGGCAGGAAGAGAAGAAAAGGAAAAAAAAAGCCCCTCATTCTAGAGTCATGTCCTTGCCCTGGGCAACAGGACTTGCCAAAAATGGAGGAGATGCTGTGTTCCTCCTACATCTGAGTGATTAAGCCCTATGTGGAAATTGGACTATTATGAGAGGAGACGAAAAAGGGAAAATCTATGGTCACAGGGTCCTAGATTTATCAATATAGACTCAGACATATATAATAATATTTATGGTTAGAATGTATTAAGACATTAAACTAAGCAAATGACAAAACAGATTATGTGACAGTACAAAGTGAACCTGCAATCAGGAGTCCTGGATTTGCATCCAGGCTCTTCTGCTTACTAGCTGTGTAATAATGAACAACTTTCTTAACCTATCTGAGCTTTAGCTTCCTCATCTAGAAAATAGTCCTTGTACTATCATCCCCCAAGGTTGTTATGAGGAATCTCTTTAAATCTTAAAGCACTATAGAAATTGGCACTGTTATTATCAAGATCATCCTCATTATCATAGCTCCCCTTTGGGGCTTTTTTGTTTACAAAGTGCTTTGCCATGCATTTTCTCATTTGACCTTCACAGCACTGTGATGAGTTGGGTGAGGTGGTGAAACTCCTCACAGTCATACACAAGTCTTGGACCTTAGAGATTGTCTAGGTTAGGTCAAACTGCCACCACCCCTCACTCTTCATCTGGAGAAATCTCACACCAGTAGAGATAAGGAATTTGCCCAAGATCACACAGTGTTAGAACTGGGGCTAGAACTGAGATCTCCTGAGGGTTCTGGGCATCATCCTCTTACTTGCCCATGGTCACCAAGCTGGTAAGCAGCAAAGCCAGGAATGGAACAAGGGGCTTCTGGCTTCCTGCTAAGTACTCCTCCTACTATATCAGACACACCTCTCATTTATTAGGGATGAAGGGACATTAGAAATTTAAACCTAAAATGAATTTGGGCTTTTCCTAATGTGATACAGTGATTTTCCTATAGTGATTCACACTGCTACTAGAGACCTTGTGGTGCATTTCACCTCTTTACTTCTCCCTCACCTCCACTCCCTTCCCAAATTGTTTCCAACCAAAGATTTACTTGTCTGAGACTCAGCATATGTTGGCATGAGTTAGACTTCTTTCCATTTGCCTCTCTGAGGCCAGGAGGATCTCTCATCAACTAGATGAGAATCAGCAGTTGCCTTTTAGAATCAGCAGTTGTGGGGTCAATTATTTCTTTACTAGCCTGCTCCGTCCCACTGAAACAGCTTGTGAATACTCCAGCATGTCACCGGCCCTGTCCTGTTCATCCGATGTGTTAGTCACTTGCCCTTCAGGTTACTTTGAACACCATCTTTCACTCTGGTCATACAAGGAAATTGTGGGTGAAACAAATTCTATGTAGAGAACGAGCATGGCATCCAGAAGGTACATATGTTCCACTCATCAGGTTAGGCAAGCAAGTCCCTTAATCTTTCTGAACTTCAGTTTCCTCATTTGTAAAATGCGGATTAAAAATTCTTGCGCTGTTTACTTCCCAAGGTTGCTGTGGGGGCAAGTCACCATGTAAATGGGGCACCAGTCTTGCTTTATCACCATAAAACATCGTGTGTGTGAGTTACGGCAACGACGATCGTGGGCTTGAAGCCAGAAAGGCCCTCTAAGGTCGTTTAGCCTAACCTTCTCATTTTACAGAAGAGGAAACTAAACCCTAGAGAAGTTAAATGCCTTGCCTCAGTCACACAGGTAGTGAGCTCGGATTTGAACCCTGAGCCTTTAACTCCGGATGCTAAGTACATCATGTGGGAGAAAGTTGGTGGTAGGATGCTGATGGTGATGGTGGTGAAATGAAACCACTTATTATAGAGGCCCTTTCCCTTCAGTAGAAGGGTTTGGGGCAAAAGTAGTACAAACTAACTGTGTGACCTATGGCAAATAATTTCACCTGTCTTGGATTGAATTTCCTTATCTGCTAAATGAGATTATAACAAATATCTAAGGTCTCTTCTAGCTATGCCGTTCGGCGTTCTGTTCTAATGTTCTACATTCTATGTTTTAGCATTCTGAAGTCCATTTCAGTTCTAACATGCCATGTTATATATTATATATTCCAATATTTCTATGTACTAAGGTTTCCCTAGGAGCTACCATTCTACGTTCTGTGTTACAGCATTCTCTGCTTTAAGATCCTATTAGGTACCAACTCTGCTTCTGTTCAAATGGTTGCCTCAGTCCTTGATGCCTGATGCTTTTGTAGACATGTCTTAGTATAATTGAATCTGAGAATGTCAGAGCCAAGGAAAACCTTATAGATCATCTCGATGATCCTCCTCCTCTATATCTGTCCAGAGTATGGAGGTGGGGGGGGGGGCAGGGCGGGTTGTTTTTGTTTGTTTGTTTGTTTAGTGGAAGTGTGTCCTTTTCACAACTTCTCCTGTCAACTACAGACTGAGCAGGTAACTTGGGAACAGCTCTGAAGTGAACTGAAGGAAAACAAAAGCTGCCTAACTTGAACTGGAGATGAGGGGGGAGAGAAATAAATAGCAATGTGTTTGCTCAGCCCGAAGGACCGAGAGGAGGGTTTATGCAGAAAAAATAATTGATCAGATAGGTCCCAGAGCATATAAATAATATAGTATTTACAAAGCTCCTGACTAGGGTTATATGAGTAGAATAATTGACTTCTCCTAGCTGGACATATCCAAAACGAAGACCCCGATTCAAAACATCTCATCCTCTTCACCCCCATGAGCCAATCTTGTCTAAAATGCTTCGTGAAATTCCATTTGGGCTTTGGTGCCTGCCACCTTTCTCTGAGAGGGCTGACAAAATCTGATACCTGCCTAGAAAAGATTTCCTTTCCACTTTCACTGGGAGAAAACATGGCCTTTCATGCCTCAATGGAGAATTTTGGACAGAGAGAAGGCTTTGTTTTTGACAACACATCGATTGCTTAGATTTTAATAGGCTCATTTTTGTGGTATAATTGCGTTGGACTTGGAGTCAGGAAGCCTGAATTTGAATCTCAGGTCTGCCATTTTTACTAACTGTATAGCCTGCAACAAATAGCTTAAGTCCATTTTCTCACAACAAGCCTTTAAGGGAGTAGGCAGTTTCACGAAAGGAGCACTAGACTGGGAATCAAAAGACCTGTCAGGTTCAAGGCTCACTCTAATACACGCTGTGTGACCATGGCAAATGATATCACCTTTCTCATTCTCAGTTTCCTCACCTGTAAAAAGGAGATGATGACACACTAGCTATTTAATGGGGATAGTCTGAGGAAAGCACTAATATTTACAGCATTATAGGAACAGGAGTTATTATTAGTATCTTAATTTTTAGTTATTATTAATATCTGTTATTAGCATCTAGATACCATCATTAGTATCCTCACTTCCAAGGTCTTCACGCAGCTACTATCAGCAGAGCTGAGACCCAAGTGTGTTAATTCCAAATCCATTGTGCTCTCACAGTCTGTAAAATAAATTGTAAAAATTTGTCAAAATCTGGAAAATCAGGGTAACAATCAGTTTAGCTTATAGGGATGCTGTGAAGATGAATAATAATTTACATTTCTATAGCATTTTATAATCCTGTGCTGTATATTGTGTACGTATAATAACTTCTTAATTGGACTCCCTGCTTCCACCCTCTCTTCTCTCCAGCCCATCCTTCACAGAGCTGGCACAGACCTTCCCTGTGTTCAGGGCTGAGGATGTCACTCAGAGGCTCAAAAACTTGTAGCTCACCTTTGCTCATGGGATATAATATACTCATGCGTTAGCCAGACATTTGATATCCTCTGTCAACTGGCTCTACCTTTCCTTCTTTGCGTTATTTTACATCATTCCCCTTTGCACACTGCATTTCCCCTAAACTTGGCTATAAGCCATTCCCCCAAACTCAGCACACTGTCTGCTGCCTCATTGTCATTGGGCCCCAAGACTGAAGCTCATTCTCTCCTTATCTCCACCTTTTAGAAGACTGCTGTTCCTTCAGGGCTAACCTTGGGTACCACATCTTTCGTGAAATCTTCTGTAAGCCACTCCATTCTGTCTCACCCAATGCTCCTAGAGGCTCCTGCCTGGACGTTTTGTTTGCCGCCATCACATCCTACCTTGTGTAATACTTATCTATGTACATGTCATCTTCCCTGTGTCCAGTTGATGTTAAGTTCTTTGAGAATAAGGACTATATAATTTTTGAAAATCTTGGTGTCCTCAGTACCCTGCACGATGCCTTGAACATAATAGGTGTTTAATAAATGTTTGTTGAATTGAATGAAATCCTCATTTGGCAGATGAGGAAACCAAGACTTAGAGAAATTACATGACTTGCCCACAGCCACTCATCTAGTAAGTGTCAGAGCGACAGTTCATACCTAAGTCTTGCAGACTCCAAGTCCAGTGCTCTTTTTCTTTCATCATGCTGCCTGTCATCCAGTTCCAGAAAAAAAAATAATGTATACTAAGTGCTAGGTAACTGTAGGCTAATATTATTATTATTATTAATAGCTATAATACTTTTTTTCCCTGATTGATGGGAGCTTTGGATATTGAGCCCCCAGGAGACTCTGGATTCACTCCTCCTAATTTCAACTCTTTTTGTCCCACAGGTATGTGTTTGCAAGCCTTTGTGGAAGCATTCTTCTTCCTGGCCCAGAGAAGATTCAAGCATTCATCACTACAAGAGCAAGTTGCCTCATTGGTCGACCTGTGTGAATACCATCTGACCCTGCTGGATGAGAAACGCCTACTCTACAGCAAAGGCGCCTCTTCTGGCAGGCCTCCCACCAGCAGTTCTTCCCAAGAAAGGCTCCCTCTCACCCAGCCACCAAATGGGTCTTTCCTTCCCCGAAATAACACTGCCAATAAATTTGCCCACTACAGACATCCTCAGTCTTGAGGGGATGGCGCTTTGGTATGGAAGAAGAAACTCGTAGAGAATGTCAGGGCTGATGAGGGCTCCCCACCCCATGAGCATGTGGCTGCTGGTGAAATGTGGAATGCCAAGTTTTTCTTTTGCTAAATACTCTCACCTATTTATTTCCCATTTCCCCAAGTTCCACGCTTCCAAAAGTGAATGCCCTGCATACAACTGTCTGTGACCCCAGCCCTTCTTTTGCAGTTCATCAGTGGATGGACTATGTACCTTCTGTGACAAAGGCCATCCTCCTTACTTTACGGAATACCACATGAAGACAGTGGGAATGAATTCAAACTGTCAAGACCACTGACTCCTGGGGATGATAGCCATGGAGGAGGCAGCCCAAGGAAAAGAAATCTCAGGGTTTCTGTGGCCTCTTCAAGAACCAAGAGCCATTTTGTGTCACCCTCCATCGTTGGGTAGAAAATGATTTGGGAGAATCAAGTAGGAGTATGCAAATCTGCAGTCCCTAATATATGTGCATGTGTCTCAATGAGTTCACCTAGTGTTTTGGATTAGTTGGCCCCATTTCTGCAAAGCGAGTCAATTTCCTATTTTTACATTTCAGAACCATAGATTTGGGGTAGTGCTGCTCAGTGGGTATACTCTGGGAAGTTTGGTTTTTGTACCAGAACACTGAAATCACACCTGCTCTGGAGCTTTGTAGACACTATGCATGACAAAGACTTGTTAGAGGGACAAACCGCTTTACCTCTAAGATTTGGGACAAGAGAAAGAAAGGAGGTAACACCTTCCGCTTACTCCTCAGGAAACCTTTGGTTCTGGTTTTTAAAGGAAGCTAATTTTGCAGGATAGAATCTTAGAATTGAAAGGGATCTTGGAATAGAAAATGCTAGAACATAGGGCATAGAATATCAGAGATGGAAAGAACCTTAAAACACTGAGTGAAAGAAAAAAAGAATGTTAGAGCTAGAAGAAGAGCAACTGAGAGCATAGAATGCAGGAACATCCAATGTTAGAGCTAGCAGGAATCTTAGAACATCAAATTCTCGACTGTAAGAGATCAGGGCTAAGAGAGACCTTAGAAGCTATGTGGTCTAATCCCCTGATTTTACAGATGGGAAAACTGAGGCCCACATCTAGGGGGTGACAGAGACAGCACTAGAACCCAGGGCTCTGCACTCCCAGACTAGTGCACATCCTCTAACAAGATTGCCCTACACCTCCAAGTGGCTCTAGCCATTGTATTCAGGGATGGCTGTGCTGCAAATCTGAGCAGCTCAACATTCTGGTGCCTCTCTTTACTGTAATAGTTTGGCCAGGAGACCCTGTTGTAATTAATATTCCTATATAGTGCAAAGATAAGAAACAGAGCTTAGAGAAACCTTTACTGCATGTAGCAAATAGATTTCATGGTAAAAGACTTGCTCAAAGCATTTAAGCATAGCTTGCTATCTTCTTTGGACCAGAACTGAGTCCATGCACAGAACTAGAGCTTCTCATCCTTTCTGAAATTTTGTTTTCAAAAAGCATGATAATGCCAATACCTAGCAGCTTTTAACTCTAAAACATCACTCATTTCTTTAATAAGTTTATTAAGCACTAAATAGAATTTGAGAGTCATAGAATGTCAAAGCTGGAAGGGCCCTTAGAGCCCAGCATGTAGAATGTTATTCTATAAAGCATTGGGTATTCAAACCAGAGGGGGACTTGGAGATCATCTGCTTCAGAACATTCAGTCTGCAGAAGAAATTGAGACCCCAAGAAAGGGAATGACTTGCCAAAGGTCACCTGATGGCAGGGCTGGGATCCAAGTCTTCAGCTTTCCACACTATGTACAAAGCCATGTTCTGGACCCCGTAGGACATACAAAGGTTGACAAGACTCTAGCCCTTTTGGCAAGAAATTTATAATTTAATGATTAGTTAGTCAATCAACATGAAGTTTTTAAGTAACTACTATGGCACTATGCTAATAGGGGAGTTAAGATAGATAACTACAGATAAATAACCTAGATAAGTATGGTACAAACTGGAATGTACTAAGTGCATAGGATTAGAGAGGTAGATTCACTCTAGGTTTAGGGAAACAATTTGAGAGCATCTGGATGGTTTCATGGAAAGCATGGCCCATGAGCTATGGAAAGGTTAGCGATAGGCAGGTGAGGCAAATGCTGGTCATTGTGAATAAATGGGCAGAGCTCTAAATGAGGTATCTTCAGGGGATATTTTCAGTCATCCCACTTTGGCTAGAACATGGAATATACAAGGGAGAAATTGTAGATTGCCTAGACAAATTGGAGGGATATTATGACGTGTTGCAGTTTTATCTCCCATATGTCAGTAGAGTTTGGAGGGAAGAAGCTTCATGTTGCTTAATTTTGAATGATATTGTAAATATCAGTTTTCACAGCCAGGAATATTCTTTGAGCCATCACAGCTCATCATCAGACAATATGCTTTGTATATCACATTCTATTTTTTTTTTCCCAAGGTGAATTTTCCCCCGAAAAATGCTGCTCATTTTGAAGGTGTGACTGTGAGGAAGCCTGGCTTTCCTCTGAAGAATGCTATGTCTTAATGGTGATTATTCAGGAAATGATGTACCTACCTTACAAAGCTAACCTTATTCCAGTGCCTAACAATGATGGCTTAGGGCCCCTTTAACTTGTTCTGCCCTAACATCAAGGATTTAGAGGCTGTTCTGTTGTTAGGCTGTAATAGGGGCCTCATCTTGTCTTTTCTGTTCCTCGCATTAAACACCTCTGAAGCTATCATGTGATCATAAATCAGTCTGTTAACAGGTCCACTTCTCCTTTCGGAAAGGGAGAATTATAATGGAGGTCAAAGGTGCCCCAGAGTCAGGCAGATCTAGATAGGTTGCTTGGCCAACCTGCTGTTAGAAGGTACCGAGAGAGGTGTTTGAGAAGTGCAGGACAAGGGAGCAGAGGATCACAATGGGCCCATGGAAGTGTAGGATTTGGGGTTGGAAAGGGGCTTAGATATCATCTGCTCAAACGTCTTTATTTTATAGATGACGAAACTGAATGAGTCCCAGAGAGACAAGACGTCTTGCCAAAGGTGTCACAGACAGTAAGCAGGAGAACCTGAATTTATTGCTAGGTCATCCAGTTGTGGCTTGAATATATTCCCCTAGTGATGGGGAACTCATTACAAAGCAGCCTCATTACATTGTTGAATTCCTCAGATGGTTAGTAAGTCCTTTCTTGTTTCTGTATATCGTGAGCTTATACTGCTAAGCAGTCCAGTGTAACAAGGATTTTTCTGATGGTGGACTTTCATGTTTATCTATAGGTTGGTTGGGGAATGAGCATAGTATTTTAGGCAGTGGCACCTTCCCTGCTCCCTTAGCTCATATCATGTAGGGAAACTTCCCATTTGATCTCCAAAAAAGGATGGCCCAGAGTGGGGACCAGTGCTTTAACCACTCTACGGCTTTAGAGGTCTGGGCTCCATCTAGAAGTCATCCTTTCTGTCCTGATCCTACCCCCTCCACTCCCTCCAAGTTACTCATGAAATAGCAAAATCAACACTAAGCAGATGGTTATCTGAGTTATGGAGTTGCTATCTGAGGCTTGGGTAGGAAGCAGTTGGTATCTAAGGCTTGCAGAGGGTTCCTTGTTGCTCTAACATTTTCATAAGGGAAGCAGACAGTTTGCATTATCAGTCTCCTTCACAAGACCTCCATTTTGTGTTGATTTAGTGGAAAAGAAAAGGAAGGAGAGGGCATGCCTAAGTTGTCTCCATCTTTCATTGGTCCCCTGTCACTGGCTGGCTGAACTATCAATCAGAATGGGATCACCAATGATGATATGACAGCCAATTAAGACAGTCATTCATGGGCTCAAAGGCAATCGACAACTCAGCTATCCAGGGACGCTGGTGGAGGGAAGACTAGTACAGAGAGATGGCCCAGGCAGTAAGGGAGAAATATCCCTAGTTAAGATTACAGTTCCCTCCCCCTGTGTTTTATGGGTCCCACCACTATTCCTAGAGCCCCATTACCAGGAGCCCTCCTAGTGTATTTGAAAAAGCCTAGAGCTAGAAATCAAGCTCCAGCCACATCTCTGCAGCTTATAACTATCTCACAGATGTGTGGAGCCTGCTTTGTCAAGCATAGCATGTTATACGGAGGCACTGTGGCTTAGTAGAGAGAGAGCCAGCCTCAGAGTCAAGATGATAGCAGTTCACATCCCTCTGACACACACTTGTATGTGATCTTAGACAAATCACTCACCCTCATAATGACTCAAACCACCCTCTAAGACTGTTGCAGAGGAAGTGCTGATCTGAGAACTTAAAGAGGCCACTATGACAACTTAAAGAGGCCACTAGATTGTTAAGAGCAATGGACTAGGAGTCAGGAAGACCTGAGTTCAAATCTAGACTTATCAAATTACACTTACCAACTGTGGGACCCTGACAAGTCACTTAATCATTATTTGCCTCAGTTTCTTCATCTGTAAAATGAAGATAATAAATAGCACCTGTCTCCCAGGGTTACAGTAAGGATAAGATGAAATAATATTTGTAAAATACTTTGCAAACCTTGAAGCACTATATAAATGCCAGCCATATTATTATTAGCATTGCTAAAGGGAGTTTCGTTTTCTGGAATTCCTAGTACCAGTAAAATCACAGGTCTGGTCAAAACTCCTCAAACTTTTCCCCTCCCCAAAACAGCCCATGCCATACACATGTGTGCTGGAATTGCCATTACTGCAAAAATCCTCCAACCATCATAACTTTTCAAAATGAGTTTTGCAATTTCCCAGTCTCCTAATACTAGCTGGAACTATTTAATTCTTCTTTAAATCTTACAAAGCTGATTTCCTGAGCATCTCAATGCCTCGCCACAGTTATTTCCATCAGATAATCATAGCCCACATTATGGAAAAATGTATCTCTTCCATTTCAACTTTGCTGATTTTGTCAACTAAACTTGTGTTCACAAACTGTTAAATGCACAAAATAAAATATGTGAGATTAACAAAGGAAACCAATTATATTGAAATGCAGTTATCAAAAGAAATTTTTTCACTAAAGCACAGACCCCCTGAATCTATCCATAAATGCTAAGGGGACCCCAGAGAACCTCTGACCCAATCTAACCCCTTCATTTTACAGATGCAGAAACTGAAGCCTAGAAAGATGAAGGGACCATCCAAGGACATACATCCAGCAAGTAGCAAAAGCAGTATTTAAATCACGATGCTATGATACCAAGTCCAGAGCTCTTTGCGGCATTCATATTCATGGATTCCATGCTCATGTCTAGGATTAGCAGGAGGAGCTCCAGGCTGTGTGCCGATCTTGGCAGAACGGTTCATGATAACACACATTTCTGTAGCACGTTAGAGTGTGATTCCTCACAACACTGGGAGGTTGGTAGATAAATGGCAATATTATCCTCATTTTAAAACTGAAGAAACTCAGCTTAGAATCAGCAAGGGATTTGCCTGTCACATAGCTAGGAAATGGTAAAGCTAGAGTTTGAGGCTGGTCTTTGATTCAAAGAACTCATTCCAATGTACCACATTTCCACCTAGTTATGAATAGAGAGGCAGCATGATATAATAGATAGAGTATTGACCTTGAAGCCAAGAAGACTCAGCCCCAAATCCTGCCTCAGACACAATGCTGGCTGTGTGACCCTGGGCAAGTCCCTTCTCAGGGCCTCAAGTAACTCTTAAGATTCTAAGTTGAAAGAAGGGGCCAAACAATAATTACCAATAAGGTCACTTCACCTAGCCTGTTTAGCATTGCTCTAAATGATGGCTCCTTAGGCGCTGACGTTTTCCTATTTTACATTTGTTTAACGTGGACAGCACGCTGGATCATTTTCATATATGTGTACACTTAGTCTTTCCTTCATCTTTTTTTCTAACCCAGCCTATATAGGAGAGGCCGTACTGGTATAGTAGGAAGAGCATTAGACTTGGGAAAAGTCTCAGCAAAAGACTGAGATACAGTCTTAAGTTCTGCCGCTAATTTGAGACAATCATGTCATTTTCTGTTTCCAGATCTGTAAAATGGAGGTGACACACTACAGACCTCATGGGATTGTGAGGATAGTGTTTTACAAATTATAAAGCCCTATGGAAGTGTAAGCTATCGTTCTATGGCTTTTTAATCCTTTTTACCAGGGCTATGTGGTCTGTTTGTTGTTGTCGTTTTCAAATTAAGCAACCATAATTTCAATATAGAACAGCTAGGTAATGCTGTGGATAGAATGTGGGGCCTCGAATCAGGAAGACTTAACTTTCTGAGTTCAAATCTGGCCACAGACACCTTCTAACTGTGTGACCCTGGGCAAGTCACTTAACTCTGTTTGCCTTACTTCTTCATCTGTAAAATGATCCAGAGAAAGAAATGACAAACCATTCCAGTATCTCTGCCAAGAAAACCCCAAATGGGCTCCTGAAGAGTTGGACGGGACTGAAACAAGTGAACAAATTTCAATGCAGAATTCTATTGTGTTGGGCATACATCCCTGAGTTATGTAACCATCCTTATGTTTTGTCATTCTGTTGTGTTTCCCATTTTGAATTATTTTCTTTTTCTTCACTAGAATTATTTCATGATTATCTCACAGACTTCAGAAATTTGACATGAATTGTCAATAAAAAAAAAAAAATAGGTTCCCAGACCACTCCACTTTAAGTTGTGGAGTGCACTTGAGATCAATCAGTAGTGTTGACTTGAAATGGAATTCTTTCATAGAATAGTGGAAAGACCAGAAGTCAGAACATCTCCATGCAAGGCCTTGCTCTGCCAGTAACTAGGAGTAGAACTATAGGTTGTGCCTGGATTTGCTCTTAACCACACTAAACTTCAAGTTCTTCAACTATAAAATAAGGGGGTTGTACTAGATCTCTTAAGATCCCCTTCAGGACTAATCCTTTATGTTCCAAGGTCCCTTCTCATATTAACCATCTATGTTCAGGGTTCAAACATTGTATGTCCTAATGTCCCTTCCAAATCCAAAATTCCAAGCAACCTTTTGAGACCATTATAAGTGGCAGAATAGCTACTGGTAGCAACTCTTGGTAGTCTCCTCCCAGCCCACCCTTTTTATTGACAGTATCTTCTCCTGGATCTGTCATGCACAAAAATATTGTCTATACTGAGCAGTTAACAGACTTATTTAGGTTTATCCCTCCACACCCCTCCTCCTTCTTAGTCTTACCTCTGATTTTCAAAAACTCATTGCCATACAAAGATAAAACCCCCAGCCTTGGATTTCGACATCTGTCAAAACAGAGGAGGCTGAAAGGATCATTCCCTACCCCTCCCCCCCTTGTAAAGTATTTGAAGACATTCATAAGTTGAAAAATGGTGACTTCTCCTTCTTTGACATCTGGCATTTGTCTCATGATTGGCAGAGTGTTGCTTCAAAATAGCTTCCAGTTTCTTTCACCAAATGATTGATGTCCTATACAGACACAGTCTTATATAAGAATTGGACTTGAAATATTATGAATTTGAGTGTCATTTCTTAGATCCTAGCAGTAGTGGAATCCTCTCCATAAGTATCCATTTTTTTTTCATAAGATTAAAAAAAACTCTTCTCTAGGTGAGATAAATTAACTGCAATGTGTAATAACCTGAAGTCTGGCCTTTCCTTATATTTCTGCCAATCTCATGGTCGGTTTGATGGATGTAATAGAGATTTCTCATATGTTGTATGAATTTCTTACTCACGAAGTCAGCCCAATTTTCTTCCTGTTCCAGAAGACAAAGGATCTTTGTCGACTAGTCAACAGATCCAATTACCTCCATCCCTGGTAGCCTGAAGTCCATATTTTTCTCTAACTAGAAAATTGGGCTGCATAATACTTTCTTTAAAAAAAAAAAGCATACAGAGAATGGTCTTTTCTCTGGTTTTTTAAAGCTCCTAGGCATACAAAGATTTTAAGACTAAATAACAAAATTACTGATTTTTTTTCTCCCCAATTTATGGGTATTTGCTCTGAAAACTATTTTTAGAGGTCAGAGTAAAATGAATTTTTCCCAGCATCAGTGGCAGGACACACATCCAGTGTCCATTAGGGAGAAAAAGTGGTGGTGTAGATAGACCACTGAAGTGAAGATTTCATTTCAGACGTAACTTCACCACTTACTAAGTGACCTTGGGCAAGTCAATTAGGATGACTGGGTTTTATAGTTTTAGAGTTTATGGTTCTATAGTTATAGACCTTAGAGACCAACTAGTTCAACTCTCTGCTTTCCCTAAAAGAGAAAACTGAGATTCAGAGCATTTGAATAACTTGCCCAAAGTCATTTGAACCCAAGACTCCAGATCCAGTAGTTGTTGTATTACATGCCATACTCTCTCTTAGCACATTACCTTCCTGGGCATTAATTTCCACCTGTTGGATTAGATGATCTCTAAGTCCCTAGAAGCTCTGAAATTCTACAATTATATGATTCAAAAATTTAATTTTGAGTATGAATCTTTAATACCATGTTACCATTCAGGCCAGCGTGAATGGAGAACTAGCTCTTTTAAGTATCATAGCTAGCACCTGACATGCTCAGTCCTGGTTAGGTTTTAAGAGATAGAAAAGGAATTGAGGGAGAGAAAAAGGAGGCTTAAAACAGCTCTTTTCTCATCTGAAAGGAATTGGAGCAGTGCCATGAGAGAGGAGGACAGGGAATACTAGAATTTTGACTCGGAAGGAATCTTACATTCTCATTTAGTACAGGAATCTCCTCTACAAAATCTTCCAAACTATGAACACCTTGGTATGGCATTTGGTATCCTCCAACCCACTGTCTTGTACAAAGGAGGTGTGCTCAGTAAGTGTGTGTTGAATTATTGAACTTCCCCGATGGCTTAAATACTAAGAGTTAACAGGGAGATCTCTACGGGGCAGTTCATTTCATTAGAAAGGTTGAACCAAAACCTGTTTCTTAAACAGGCAGGCAGGAAGTAAAATGCCTCCCCAAGATATCCTTGAGAGGTTCATTGGCTCCAGCCCCTCCAGACTTTCTTGAGCCATGCACATGATGCCCACACAGAACACATTCCTTCCTCCTTTCTTTCTGATCAACAGTTGTGTTTCAGTTCATGATATAACATTTGCAGTAATGGGGTCAGAACTGGGATGACCAGAAAGACACCTAGACTGATCCAGTTGTGTCTTCATTTTTTCCCCCTTCCAGTTTCTACAGATAGTGACTAGAACTGGGAAGAAAAGCAAACACTTTAATCCTGGGTACAGAAGCATGCTTAGAAGAAATGTAAATAACCACAATGCTTTGTTTGCAATAATCAGTATCACTCTTTGAAGTTTACTATTACACCCATTTTATCGATGAGGAAGCCAAGGCACAAATAAGTTAGATGACTTGCCCTTGGTCACATTGCTAGAAATGCGAGAGATGATTATGGAACATCACCCATCCTTTAAGGCCCTGGTGAAATGTCACTTCCTCCATGAAGCCATCCTTGATTCCATCAGCCCCTCCCTCATCAGTTCTCTTAGCATTTTATTGTTCTATTTAGGCACTTATAATATCTTAATTTATTTCATATTTATCTCTTCATGTCTTATTACTATCCCTTTCTCCACTAGACTGCAAGTTCTGTGAGGGTAGAGATCTTATTGATTATAAATCAATTTATCAGCAAGCATTTATTCCATATCTACCATGTACCAGGCACTGCAGTCGATGTTAGGACCAGATGGACAAAAGTGAAACAATCTCTGTCCTCAAGAAGCTTAGACTATCCAAGGGAAATGACATGTACATATGTTGATATGTGCAAAATGGATACCAAACAGATTCAAGAGAAGTTGAAAGTAGAAAGCCCTAGCAACTAGAGGCATCCAGAAAGGCTTCCTGTAACAGGAGGTGGGTCTGCAGCTGAGCCTTGAAAGAAAGTAGGGATCTGCAGCTTGGCAGACAGAGAGGGTCTAATGAAGAGTGCTGGGCTTGGAACTGGAAACCTGGGTCCATATTCCTTCCCCAATAAGTATCGACCATATGATGCTGAGTAAGAAACGTCACCTATCTGAGCCTCATTTCCTCATCTGTAAAATGGCGATGATAATCCTTGTTTTACCTGCCTCACAGAATTGTGAGGGCTTGGTAAGCCTTGAAGTGATATCAAAATGTGATTTTTTTTTTAAAAGGAGAAGCCGGTGTATTTATCAATATAGGTAGTCTGGGTAAAGAAATTCTACTAATGCAGATGGCACCTTCTTTGTAACTTAGTCATAGAAAGTTGCCTGGGTCACAGATAAGGTGATTTGCCTAAGGTCACACAGATGATGAATGAATGAATGAATGACTAGCTGAAGACTCATGGTTTATAGACACAGTATAAGAAGGGTATCTCTCTGACAGATCCTGGAGCACTGCTTTTTTTTTTAACTTGCAAACATTTCAATCAACCTTAATAAAAATAATCCATTTATATAAAATTTCATTCACAACACTACTGCGAGTCATAGAATACCAGCATTTTTGCTCCATTTTGCAGATTAAGAAACTGAGATTCAGAAAGATTACATGATATGTACACAGCTAGTAAGTATTGGAGACAGGATTCAAACCCAGGACTCCTGACTCCCAAATCCAGTTCTCTGTTCCGTATCCCTTACCCACTTGCTTTTTATATTCCAGAGGGAAAAGATCCTTCTCAAGCTTGGCCCTTTTCCACTCCTCTGCTAGTCAGACGCTCTCCTTTGGTATATTCTGCCTGATTTGATCATTTTCAATTTTTAGCATATCTGAGAACCACAGCCAAGATTCCCCGGGAACCATGAGCTCAAAGTGGAGGGTAGACACATGGGAAGAGGAGGGGGCCACCTGAAATAAATATACTTTCCTCATCTCTCCAGACTTGCTGCTACAAAACTCTAGGAAGTCTTTTACTGCTGTTTATTTTTGAGTATCTTCCCTTCGGCTTCTCTTTAAGCTTTAAAGGTTCACAGGCTAGGGGACAAGGACCTGGCTACAGTTTGGACTCATCTCCCAGCCCCACTTTTCCCAGGGCAACAACATATTAAGCCCCCAACCACAGCACAAAGACCACCTATATTTGGAGTGTTTTTTTGTTAGGAATTAGGAGCATCTGTGTGTTGATACTTCAACTTTGCTACTTAGCATTGAACTTGAAAAAATTCATGTATTTATTATTTAATGTGTATTATAGTTCACCAAGTTAATGCCTTTTGTCTCTCCATCCCTCCATCAACTGTAATCTCCTTGTGGGGAGAGACTATGTCTACGTTGTATCTCTTCTAGAAGGTGATCTACAGACAAGAAGCATTTAACAACTGTTAGTTTTATTGGTTTGAGTTGGGGGAATGTGTGGACAATAGCCTTACCATTATGCATCACAACCCTTCCTTGTTTTCTTATCCTAGGTAGTTCTTATCTTTTGTCTTTCTATAAATCCTCCAAAAAGAATTTGTCCAGTTTCAATCAGGTCTTTCTCTGTTTTTTTGTCATATGTGTAGTTATGCTCGATCACATCTTTTAGAAGAGAGTAGACCAGGCACTATGTAAATGAATGAATGAATGAATGAGTGGATGAACGAACTATAAGGAATGATTAGGCTATCCCCATTTTACAGATCATGGAAACCAAGGTTCAGGAAAGAGAAGTGACTTCCTCGAAGTTACAAAGATAGCAGGTGACAGAGCCAGCAGGACTAGAGCTCCAGTTATAGCTTCCTTGCCTCTTAAAAGCTCAGAGACCTTAAAAGTCATCCAGCACAAGCCCCTGATTTTCCAGATGAGACGACTGAAGCCCAGAGAGATGGAAGTGACTGTACAGAATTAGGTGGCATCTAGTTCTATTCCCTTATTTTATAGAAGAAGAAGCTGAGGCCTAGATAAGGGAGATGATGCGGGCAGGGCCAGCCGCAGAAGCCGGCCTCCTAAATCTGACTCCCAGGCTAGTATGTCTCCACCCACACGCCATGGGCATTCTCAGTAAGAGCTTATTGGTCAATTAATACCCAGTATCCCATTCACAGCAGTCACTTAATGTTTGATAGCATCCATTAGAACCATAATCATTTATAGCTCAATACAGTGGGAGAAAGAGCTTCTCCCTAGATGGCAAAGACCAGATTCTTTAAACCCAGCGGTTGCCATTAGAGTCCGCTGCAGGGTAGCATCAATCCCTCCCCAGACTTCTCTGAAATGGAAGGAAGTCCAAGTTATGGAGAGATTCCCATTATCTGCAGCTCTAATTGCTTACATCTACCCAGTGGTAGTCATCCTGCTGCCTGGGTGATATGTCTTTTTCCTCTTAAAAGCTTTTCAAAACTCTTTATTAAATTTTCATAACACGTCAAAGTCAAAGGCTCTATTACTTGACCTTAGTTGTCTTGGTAACTTTAGAAAATTCAGTAATGAGATGAAGAGTCTTGCTAAAAGTAGGTTCATCCTGGAAACCATTGTAAATTATAGATTGCTTTTACCACGAATTCTATTAGACATCAGAAACACCACTGCCTCCAATTCATTTCAGCCTAGATGATTTGAGGAGGTTTCTCATCTGCTGAAGCCCAGTAGGAAGGGCACTGAACTTGGAGTCGGAGGACCTGGGTTCAAGTTCCATCTCCGTTGCTTAGCCTTCATGTGACCTTGGGCAAATCCTTTGGCCCCTCCGAGCCACAGTTTTATATTCCATCTCCTGCCTCTTTTGCATTCTCACAAGCTCTCCTCATGCCTGGAAACACATTTACTTCTTCATTTTCCCCTCTCAGAATCCTCACCTTCCCTCAAGGCTCAACTCAGGTGCCCCCTTGACGAAGTCTTCCTTCATCTCTTATCCCCTCCTCCTCCCCCCTCACCAATTTCATTTGCTAGGACTCTTCTCCTCCTCACTTTCTATTGTAATATACCTCTGTACGTTCTGTATCTCCCTATAGAATGTAAGCCCCCTTGAGGGCAGGGACTGTTTTGTTTATGGGTTTATTTGGTTTTTTTTGTTTGTTTTTTTTTATCCCTGGCACCTAGCACAATGCCTGGCTTGATAAATGCTTGTTGAGCTGAATTAAAATGACAACAGTAATACTTGTACTACTCACCTCACTGGAATGTTGTGGGGAACAAATGATACAGCATGTGTAAAATATGACCTCGTGTAAATGTCATTTTATCTGTAAAATGAGATAGACTAGATGACCCTAACATACACACACACACACACACACACAGGGATATAGCATTCTACACTCTATGGCCTAACATTCTATTCTCTAGGGGCCTTTTCAGTACTAACATTCTACATTCAAAGTTCCCATTAAACACTAACATTTCAGGATTCTAAGGTTTCATTTTATTTCCTCTGCATGGATAAAGTTCTTCTGAGAAGCCAAGCATTTGTCTCAGTGAAACTCCAGTCCTGTACATTGAGCAAGATTTGGAAAAATCCACCAGCAATTGGCCTTTGGTGCTAAAAAATGGGCCATGTTAAACAGCAAGTTACCTGTCACTGGAGCTATTCAAGCAGAAGCTGATTTAACATCAGTCCGCGCTAAACAACTTGACAATCCCAACAAACAGTCCTTTCCTGGAGCTGCTGTAGTGCGGGGTGCACAGAGGCAGATACACTGATTCTGCCAGTGGCTACCTTTCCCAAAAGGATTATCTCAGAGGGAACTTCCGAGGAAGGGGGCCAAACAAAGTGGGTCTCAGACAAGGGAAATCTGCTCTTGGTTTCAGATTTAAGCACTTCTCAAACCACAGACCACTTGGTTGGAAGTGAAAACAGATGTCCTCAGGTTTAAAAAAAAAACCCAACAAACACTAGTGTCTGTTCTCCCTCAGAGTCCACCATGTGGAAATTAGGGTAAAAATTCCTTATGTCAACTCTCTCCTTGAATAAAGGGTACCTGATGGTGCAGACTCTATAATCTTGGGTCAGTTCCTTGATTCTTTGGAAACTTTAGGCTTGACATTTTATAAAAATGGTACCTGTCACTGGGAGGAAATGGGAGGCTCAGTCTATGGAAAAACCACATAGTCTTGCAAGTGATGTCTAATAGGCATGACTCTTCAAAATCATTTGTATTTGGAGGTCATTGAACTTTCCCCACCTGTAACTTGTCATGTCTTATATGATGTGGAGGGAATCCCAAACCTCTTTCTTCCTTTAGGGTTTTGTTTTTAAATTACTCTCCTTTTCTTTGGTTGGAAAACATCTAGGGTCTGGGTAATTACTGATCAGAACGGAGGCTCATAGGATTTAGAGGTGGAAGGGACCTTGGAGATACTCCAACCCCAGGCCCGGAGCAGATGAATGGTCCGTGTTCACACAAGGAGTAGGCAGCATCAGTTTATAACATGGTCTTTGCCTTGTTCCTTTGTGTCCTCGTGGTCATTCTGCAGTCCTGGGTGATAGCCCAAATGCAGCATTTCCCCTAAGTGCACTCCTTCATGGAGGGGATTCATCTATCATAGAGAGTTTGGACTAGGTGATCTCTGGGTTCTCTTCCATCCTGAGACTTAGAAGCTAGTTCCCCACACCATGGCAGGGGCTCCCTGGTCTGCTTAGGCTTTGTCCACATGGTGAGGTATGTTCCCCCTTCCCCCAGTTCTGTATGGGGGCCAACAGGTAATGATGGGATGGGTAGAAGCACATTGGCTCCTTAAAATGAGAGCCCATTCCCATCTCTTTCATCAAAACAGAGAATGGGCATAATAACTCCTCATTCCCAGTGGTCAGGTATGTCAACCTCTAACAGATATGCATTAGAGAGGTATTAATAGCGACGTTAATGCATTACTAGCAAAGATCCTGTTTGACTAACCATCCTGAAAAGGGGATGGGGGCAGGGGGCAATCAGTGTCTCTCTGCTCCATCAGACTTCTCCTATGCCCAGCTAATAAGAGGGTGAGTTGTTACTTTAAACCATTCATCAAAAGTCAGACTGTACTTGTTTCTCAGTAGGTAGCAAACAGTGAAACTGATCTGGCTGACAATGTTATCTTCCACTGTCCTGTAAATAATAATGCTGCTGTCCTGCTGGGAAACCATTTAAGTAGATTTGCTCTGTAATATTTGCTTGGAGGAAAAAATGTGTACTGTTTGCTGATATTGGTTGGCATAGATGGATCACCATGTGGTTGAGTCCCAAATGTGACAGATAGATGATCCTTTCCAATTAGGGCAGATACAATCTCAGTTTTATGGGGTCCCAGGAGAGGACCCTGTTAGAAGTTTGAGAATTTACAAGGCTCTAGTACTAAATTTACCTCACTGTCACTGGTTACTCCCTTACCCCCAAGGACAACTGTAGAAGAAGCCAGCAGGCCCACCTAACTCTTTCTCCAAGGTGCAGCGACCCACCCCCATGTCAATATCATGAAGGAAATGAATTATTTGGGAAAGAGGAAAATGGCCAGATTGGATGGGGTTTGGCTGGCCCTTGGGGCACCGCTGGCTATGGTATCCTAGAGAGTTCCACATTTCCTCATTTTCTCAATCAAAATTTCAAGGTGGAAATCCATAGGTTTTGTCTTCATCTTATCCTCAGGGCTTCTTGACCACCTTTAAGCCTAGAACAATATTGCCCACTGCTTCCATGGTCACTTAGAAAGTCTTCTTTTGTGGAATAGATAAGGCGCTACTGCCTTTGCCTGGTCAAGGAATCTTAGACATACTCACAGCTCTTTGTTGTCAAATGGACCACCTCTCCTCTATGGGCCACACACCAAAGCTAGGCCCGATAGCAGTGTCCTGTGGCCAGCCTTGTAAACAAGCTGAAAAGATTTGATCTCTTCCCAGCTTGGCTTCCTTTGGGTCTTCTCCCCCATGCCCTATCCTAATCCCTGGCACCTGATTGACTACTCTCAACAAGGCTGGAGCTACTGCCATGAAATTGGTTGAGGGATGCTGGACCACGGGGCATTAGACCTCAGTTTGTTCTTTTAGCTGCTGGATCACTCTTTGCAAAAGGAAAAAAAAAATCACCCCACTTGTTAACCACACTCTGTATTTTTTGCATTCAGCTCAGCTTCTCAAGCTGAAAGTTAAATTCTGCCAAGGCCGGTTAGCAGAAGGTGAAATGGAAATAAAGGGTCTGGGTAGGAGGCCTTGAATAGCAATATGTCTGTGAATGTATCCTTGAAAAATCATTCAACTTAATAAAATCCTTTTGGAAATAGTTACTGGGCTCAGTTTCCTGTATTTCACCACCAGTAGAAAACACTCCAGTGAACATGGGGAGACCTCTGAGACAGGTAAAGTCTCAGCTTCTGGAAAATGCTTTGTAGCTTGGCACAGAACTGGCAGAAGAAATGAACATGGTGACTCCTGCCCTCTTGCTTTCTCTTCCTTTATAGGCATACTAGGTAAGGAGCACAACACCAGCTGCCAACTTGTCTGACCTTTCTGAGTATTCCCAGGGAGCCAACAGCCTTCAGCTACTTGGCACAAATCCAAATCTCTTCCCCTCCACTACCAACCCCAACCATCAACATTTTCTAGCCTTTGAGGAAAGAGGGTTCAGGTGATGCTATGGGGGGGCCTTTATGAGAGGAGGTCACATTCCCTCCAGGATTAGTTCTTTTCACTTGGGTGGGGGGAGAGGAGGGAAGGCGATGCCTCACCTACCTAGAATTTTACTTGTAGGGAAAACAAGGCTACAACTGAGTCAAGAGACTCTGTCACTGATTGGTTGTATGGCTGTGGGTGTGTCATAGGATCATATGATTGAGGGCTGGAGGAACTCAGACAGACAAGGAAACTGAGTTCACCTGGCTTGTCTGTCGTTATTTAGCAATAACACAACATCTCTGTGAGGTATATAAGGGCTCTCATCAATCAACAAACATTTATTAAATACCTACTACGTGCTAGTCACCGGGGCCACCTACAATGTGCTAGTCACTGCGGCTACAAAAACACTGGGGCAGCACTGGGGCTATAAAGACAAAAGTAAAATGGTTTCCATTCAGAAGGAGCTTATGCCCTGGCCCAGGGAGATGATATACACAAACAGGCAAGCAAAAAGTAGATACAGGGTAATTATCTCATTTCACAGGTGAGGGAATAGGCTCTAAGACATTAGATCACTTGTCAGTGGGCTCAGAGTTATAAAGTGTAAGACATGGGACTTGAATCTAATCAACTAAGCAATTCATCAACAAGTATTCTTTTAATACTCACAACAGCACGTTGTACTGTGTGCTGTGTGCTGTGTGCTGGAGCTCCAAAGGCAAAAGAGGGAAGTGATCCCTGCCCCCAGGGAGCTTTAATTGTAAAGGTGAGAGTCGGAAGAGACGTGTGTGCGCGCATGCATGTATGTATGTGCATGTATAGCATGTATATTTATACATGTATATACATACACATATATTCATACTCATATATATATCACCATATATAATGTGTATATATGTATCCACTCACCCTCATCTTTAGAATGCACACATAAATATATGTATGTATATGCATATTATGCAATGCATGTGTGTATATACACATATACATCTCTATGTGTGTTCACATGTACACAAACACATGTGTGGGCACACACAATACAAAGTAGTCTGGAAGGGAGTGTCACTAGTAACTAAGGGGACTAGGAAAGATATTGTGCAGAAGATGGCACTGGAGATGAATCTTGATGGAAATCAGGGATTCCAAACCAAGTTTACTGATTCCAAGTCCTATACTCTTTGCACTGAACTACACTGACTCAAAATCACTTTACCTCTCTGAGACTCAGTTTTCTCATCTTCAAAGTGGGATATAAGAAAATTTGCACTTTTCTACTTCGTGGGGCGATAGCAGAAAAAGTGCTTTGTAAACTCTAAAGCACAATAGAAAGGAGAATTAAATGGATGACTTCCTTCCAGCAATTTTGACCTATGAACCCTAGGAAAAAACTGTCACAAAGCCCATACGTTTTACTCTACAAAAATACATGGAACCTCACTCAGGCTAGAGCTTATTCACTTAAAATTGCTATAAATTAACTTCTTGACTTAGTCTGTTTGGTTCTCTTCCTTTAAAGTGGATGAGAAGTCAGTAATTAGGGCTCGCCTATGCTGATGCTGGAAAAGGACAGCTGACAGTGTGGAGACAGAATATCCAATTAGTGGGGGGCACGGGCCCCATTACACTCCATTCTTACCCTGGGATCCCCAGCTTCAGTTGTCTTAAATGTATTGTCCACCTCCACTAACATCATGCTGCAGTGATTTCTCATGAGGTCACAGAAGGTGGGTCCTCAAAGACTCTGCCAGCAGACCACAAATTCTAGGAGGTGGTACTAAGTTGGAAAGTCTGGTGTCCAAGGACCAGACCAGTTGAGGTCAAATAGATTGACAGTTGAAGGGCTGGCTATGGCTGGAGCATGAAAGAGTTGCAATTGACATCATAAGAGAGCATGCCCACGCTTATTGGGAAGTATTTAAAATATACCCAGTTGAAGAAGTTATGTGTGAAATAAATTTTTAAAGATTTCCATATTTCTGTGCTTTTTTTTAAAAAAAAAAAAGCTTTTATTTTTAAAAGGGAAGTATCAATTATCCAGAAAAGGCAAGTCTATGAAATGTATCCTGATTTAACAGTGGGTTGCTAAATAAGACCTGGAATGTATATGGAAAATCTTTAACACCATTCATGGAACCTTGCACATACTGTGTTTACATGTTTATTAAATGAGTGAATGAATCAATGAATGGATTAATAAATTCTTGAGCCATTTTTAAGTTGGAGAAATCTTTAATAGAGTTCGATTAATCCTATTTTAAACATTTATGAAGTCTTTGTTTGTAGAGTATTGTGCTAGGAAAGATATGAAGGTTAAATAAGACAAAGTGTCCTCCCCTCATGGTACTCATGGGACACATCCTCTCTAATAGTAATAGGAAAGGGAATAAGCATTTTTATGAGGCCTACTATGTGCTAGACACTGTGCAAAACACTTTTTTTTTTTACCAATATTATCTCTTTTAATCCTCACAACAACCCTGTGAGGTAGGTGCTATTATGATACAATTGTACAGTTGAGGAAACTGAGGTAAATAGAACTTAAGTGACTGTATTAACAAGGCAATAATCACAATATAGATGATAATTATAATTATGCCTATGTAGTTCTGTATCACAAAATATGAGACCCTCCCATAAGGTAGAAATAAACCATTTATTCAGACACCAGAGAACCAGATCCCCAAACCAATACGTCCAATCCATCATAGCAGCACAGAAATTAATATGCATTATCACAGCAGAAAACTACTCCATCTCAAAACCATTCCCACCTCCTGCTGGGGCCTTGCCACTAACAATCACTCTCCCTCAGCTCTAACTGCTCTGAGCAGTCCCTGCTCCACCCTTTCTTGTTCCTCTCATTCAGCAAGCTCCCCCCACCACATGTGATTTAGGCTTCCTGTGACAGGTCCTATTAATGGGTGGGAAAGATCTTCAAATTTAAATTACCATTATAGTGACTCGCCCAAGTCACAGAGGTAGTGTCTGAAATTGGATTTGAATTCAGATATTCCTAACAACAAGCCCAGCACTCTATCCACCGTGCCACTACCTGACTCTGCAGATGCAATACATAATAAAACATCATATGCATCAAATATGTACAAAGTATTAGGTGAGGTCCAAGGGTTGAGAGAGGGTCATTATTGTTGAGGAAGACAGAGAAAACTTCCTGGAGGAAGTCACATTAGAGCTTGGCTTTAAGGGATGGATTCATTCAATAGGAAGAGAAGAGAGAAGAAAGGCATCCTAGACATAAGGGACCGCATGGGCAAAGGCATGGAGGTAGGAGAGTACAGGGTGTGTTTGAGGACCAAATAGTTGTCCAGTGTGACTAGTGTTTAGAGTATAGGAAGGGAGGAATATGAGATAAGGCTAGAAAGGCAAGGTGGTATCATGGAAGGCCTTGAATGACAGAGCAAGAAGTCTAAATTTTGCTTGGTAGACTCTAGAGACCTCTGGAAGGGCTTTGAGTAGAGTCTGTGATCAGCTCTATGCATAAGCAAGGCTCTTGTGACAGCATGGGAAGGAGAGATCAGAAGGGGTAGCACATGAAGGTGGGAACAGTCTTTCCTTCTGAAAAAGTCACCTCTCATACCCAGAAGAAAATATATATTTCTATAATGCCTCAAGTTTTACAAGTGCTTTCTTCGCAACAATGCAGTGCAGGTAATAGTATGCCCATTTTGTGTATGTGGAAACTGAGACTCAGAGAATTAACGTGGCTTGCCCAGGTCACATAGTGAGTAAATAGTAAAGTCGAGAATGAATTCTTCTGGACCCCCGCCTAATCATCGCAGATGAGAAGTTTGCGGACATCAGGGCCTGTTGCATAAATAATATATAATAACATGAATAATACAAATAAAGCCACTAGACATGTTTCTAAATGCACGGCTTGTTGTATTCAGGAGACTAGAGAATGAGCTTTTCTTGGGCTACTGTCTGGCTAACTTTGAAGGAACCAACAGGTCAGCCTCAAAGTAGGCTAGGAAATTTTAAGCATGTTGGTTATTAGACTTATTCTTCTTGGCCCCAAGGGGCAAAAATGGGAGTGATGTGTAAAAGTTGCCAAGAAGTCCATTTAGGCTCCATCTATGAAAAAACTTCTTAACTATTGGAGCTGTCCCAAAATGAAAGGACCAGTCTCAGGAGGTGGTGGATCCCCATCCCCAGAGATGCATTCCCAACATGCATATGGCAAACCAGTTGTAGATTCTTGTGATTTAGGCTGCATTAGGAGACACATGAGGCCCAGGCTGCTGGAGTATTAATTGTGTTCAGCTCTGGGCACCACATTATCTGGACCCTGGTGAGCTATTAAGCAAATATCTAGGATATGAACTTTTTTTAAAAAAAAAAAGGAAAATAACCTTGAAAATTACATAGCACTTTCTATGTGCCATTATGCTAACCACTTTTTACAAATATTATCTCATACGATCCTCACAACAACCAACCCTATGAGGTAGGTGCCATTATTATCCCATTTTACAGTTGAGGGAAACTGAGGCAAACAGAGGTTAAGTGATTTACTAAGGGTCACACAGCTAATAAGTATGTGAGGCTGGAACTAAATGCAAGACTTCCGGACTCTAGGCCCAGGGCTCTATCTACCTACTTTACCTCCATCTAGCTATGGATGGCCAGGCTGGGTTATTCAAAATGCCTGATGGCTTCTTTGCAAAAGATCTTCAAGAGGAGGAGAGATCTGTGAGGCCCTGGCTCCCAGAACAGGCTGGTGGATACACAAGTATGTGTTGTGTTTTTATGTGCTGTTTGTATCTTCTCTCTGTGTGCGTCGAATCACCTAGCTGCCCTTATTCATCAATCTTGCTCTGCCTCTGAAAGGGCTATTATTTAAACCACAAGGGAGGTAAGGAGGTGGGGCTCACCACAAAATAGCCACACAATTGCCAACTCGGGCACCCAAGTCATGCCATATTTATCCTGCACACGCATGAGAAGCATCAAGCTGCTTTACTCCTCAGCATCTGGAAGACCCTAGTTCTAATCTCACCTCTGGCCCATACAGGGTGCATGACCCTGAGCAAGTCCCTTACTCTCTCAATACCCCAAGGAACTCACCAAGACCATAATTTTCAGAGAAGGTGCTAACCTGGATTGGGAGAAAAAGTCCCTCACCTCCACCTCTCTTCCCTCATGAATTGCAGGTCCAGTTTTTTAAAAAATCACATATATGATGGGAGAGGGAGTCTTGACCTTTTGCTTTGTTCAGGAACACTTTGAAAGTCCTCACCTCCAGATTGGAGCTGATGCCAGCAGCCCCGGCCATGCCAGAGGCACCAAGAAATCACCATAGCTTCTCCAGCAGCAGGGGATGGGTAGGGAAACCTGCAGCTGAGCAGGAGGGGGTGGGGAGTCAGGGCAGCGAGGTGAAGTGAGGGCTTTGTGCTCCTTAGGCAAATAACTGCCTCTTGTCTTCCTTCTTGGAAAGAGAGGGGTCGGAGGAGGAGAAAAAAGGAGGAGGAGGAGGAATGCTGAATGTAACATTTTATTGGGAAAAAACGTCCCCCACCTGGAGATGTCAAATCAGGTAATGTGATAAACACAGTGGAGGAGGCTTCAAAGTTGCTCCTGCCCCCTCCTGCACAACCCCTGGGGAGAGATTGTGCTGGGACATGTGAGCACTCAGTCCCCAGCCAGGCCAGCTCTGACAAGACTGCTCAGGCCTTGCTCTAGGTGCCAACATGCTATGTTCCGGGGGCCCTTCCGATTCTAAGCTTCTCTGGGTATGTTTTGGCAATCTTTGTTCTGAAGCTGATGCTAGTTCCAGCTTTTTGTGTGCTCAGGTCCTTTTAGCTCTGACATTCCGTGTGCTCAGGCACCTTCCAGCTCTAACATTCTGTGTTCTAAGGGCCTTTCCAGCTCTAACATTCTGTGTTCAAAGGTCCATTCCAGCTCTAACATTCTGTGTTCTAAGGCCCCTTCCAGCTTTAACATTCTGTTCTAAGGTCCTTTTCAGCTCTAACATTCTTATGTTCTAAGGGCCCAGCCAGCTCTAACATTCTTATGTTCTAAGGGCCCAGCCAGCTCTAACATTCTGTGTTCTAAGGGCCCAGCCAGCTCTAACATTCTTATGTTCTAAGGGCCCAGCCAGCTATAACATTCCGTGTTTTAAGGGCCCTTCCAGCTCTAATGTTCTCTGGGTTTTTTTTAAGCATTCTTTCTTTTAAGGTTTTTTTTTTCCCCAATTCTAGCATTCAATATTCTAAGGTCCCTTCCAGTTTTAACACTTTATTTCCTAACATTCTGTATTCTAAGCAAGAAGAAGGTAGAGCTAGAAGGGACCTTAGGACATGGACTGTTTGCACATAAAATTAATCAAACCTGGAAGGAACTTTAGAACACAGAATAGTAGTGGCTAACATTTATAAAACACTAAGGTTTAAAAAATGCTTCACAAAAATTAGCTGAACAGGACCTTAGAGGTCACCCGGTTACTTCCTGTTCTAACTTCTATGTTCTATGTTCCCCTCAAGTTCACATACTCTAATTCTCAATCTGGGTCTTCTGGCTCGCTCCCTGCTAACCCAAGAAGAAACAGAGACTTAAACAGTATGTACAATTTCCAAAGTCAAGAGTATAAACACAGGTCAGAAAAGCTGATGATGAGATTGGGGTGGTGTCCCAAGGCCTCTAAAGAGCTGGCCTGGTCAATGGAAATAGAGCCTGGAATCTGGTCGATCCTTGGCATCCTCACCTGGGAGCAGTCAGAAGCCCTGGGGCTTAGTGTGTGTGCGCCAGTCAACAATGAGTCTACACGTGATTCATGTGGCCAAACCGTATACAGGAGGCTCAGGTGCCTATGGGCTATGAAACCCAGAACATTGCCATGAACCTGGAAAGACACACACACACACACACAGCCTCTAAAGACCCATAAAATAGACTTAATGAAACACAATGAGTCATAGAGCAATATAGATCTGAAGATCATAGATTTAGAGCTAAAAGGACCCTCAGAGGTCATCTAGTCAGTCCAGTGGTGCCAAATTAAAACAGAAAGGGATGCCTGCAGGCCACATATTGGCTTGGAAAATCATAAATTGGCATTATCTATGTCGTGTTGTATTTTTATTTGTTTTGTTAAACATTTCTAATTACATTTTAATCTAGTTCAGGCTGCATTTGGGAGTTTTCCTGATTACTTTTAGCCCACAGGCCTTGAGTTTGACACCTCTGGACTCAGATCCCATCCTTTTCCAGGTGAAAAAGGACATTAAGTAACTTGCCCAAAGTCACACAAAGTAATTAACAGAGCCCGCATTTGAAGGTAGGTCCTCTGAATGCAAATCTAGGGTCTTTTCAAAACGACACTGCTCTGCATCTCATTAGATTGTAGGATTTTGGATTTGGAAGGGATCTTAGAAAACATCTAGTCAAATTTTATTTTACAGCTAAGACAACTGAACACATCCACTAATTAAGCATTTGTATTTACATTGTTTGCACATCATACAAGCAGAAAATCACTCAGCCCAACGAAAGCTGAGTCCCAAGGAGGACAAGGAACATGCTCTAGGTCACACAGCCAGTTAGGTGGAGAATGGCAATTGAAACCCCTGTTCTACCCGGCTCTGTGCATTTTCCATGGCCTTGCACAGCTTTATTTAGGGCTGCCCCTATAATATTATATCCAGCACATGATCTCCTAAGGTAGATTGGAGGACATGGGTGGGTGTCACCAGAGACTCAAAGAGATGTATCTTGTAGGTAGTGTTCCATCCAAACTGAATAAAATACAGTCACCCCTTCCTTGGACCACATTTCACGATCACAGCCACCACCACCCTTTCTCCTTACTCCACTCCTAGAATAAATGTCTTTTGTTCTTTCATCAGCACAGAAGAAACACATCAGAGCCAGGCCTGTCCTTACTAACAGTGCCTCGTGGCAGCTAACATTGCAAACATTCTACTGTACCGTTCATTAATTCCTAAGATAAAGACATTTTGGAGGCAATGAGGACAAGCTGCTGTTTGCTGGTTCTGACCAGAGCCTCCAAAAACATTAGACTGTCTATCAGATCAGCACTCCTGCATCACGACTGTAGCAAGCAAAGGGGCAATGGCACCAATTAATTTTGCTCCATACTTGAGGAAGTCCTCCTGATACCACAGGCAGACCTGAGTTCCTGGTTAGCATATCCCATTAGGGCAGCTAGTTATACAGTGGATAGAGAGCCAGGCCTGGAGTCAGGAAGACTCATGTCCCTGAGTTCCAATCTGGCCTCAGACACTTATTGTGGGGGGAAGGGATGAGGGTGAGGGGATGAACCTGGGCAAGTCACTTAACTCCATTTGCCTCGGTTTCCTCATCTGGAAAATGAGCTGGAGGAGGAAATGAAAAACCACTCCGGCATCTTTGCCAAGAAAACCCCAAATGGGGTCACAAAGAGATGGACATGACCGAAAAACTACTGAATGGCAATATCCCATTAAGGGAACATTATAACATGGAACTCATTGTGTGATCTTCTCCTCCCTGGGCTTCAGTTTCCTCTCCTGTAAAATGAGGGTGTTGAATGAGGTGATCTCTAGGGTCCCTTCCAGCTCTAAGGTCCTACGTTGTTAAACCTAAATTTGCAAAGTTTGACTCCATTCCATATGAGTCACATCATCATGAGTCACGTGATGAACTTTGGTACTAAATTCAATCATCAGGGTTAAACTTGGTAATAGAGCCCAGTAGAGTATCACCCTGGGGTGCCTGAGGTCCCAGCTCTAAATCTATGGTCCTATAACATGTGATAATGGCTTCTTTGCCTCTGCAGAACAAACATAGAACCTATCTTACGGTCCCCATCAACCCCTGGTGCTGGCGGGTACAGGTACAGGCTACCTAACTACCTAACCCCCACCCCCACTGAGCATGACAGTTTAAAAGAGACTCTCCCCCCTTTTCCTCTCTCATCTTCTGCCCCTTTTAAGTTTGGTTATCAGTCGGAAGTCAGACACCTATAGAATAGGGGCCAGCTTGCAATAGCCATGAGGAAGCCAAGGTCAGGAACACTGGGGAACAGGGTCAGCCTGGCTAGGCAGAGCGGTCAGGGTACCTGAGCCAGGGTCACAACCACCTGGGGGCCCACTGTCCCTGTCTGTACCTGATGATACCTCCTCTGTCACTTACCCTGACTTTGCAAGTTAACCCATATGTGCCCAGACCATCTGCTTCCTGTTAGCTCTTGACAGTTTCCCTATTTCATGTCTGGACATCCTGGTTCCTGAATTTGCCTGGAAGAGAAGACTCATGTCTTCTCCTCATTACCCCCGTAGGGCCCAGCCTGGGATAGGGACAGGTGCCAAAGGGAAACACCAGCCTCATTTGGCATCCTATTGATGATTCATAGATTTCTCTGCTTTCCATCATGGAAGCAATCTCCCTGGTCACTTGAGATGAGAATTAAAGATAACTTAGAATGGCCTCAGACACTTACTAGCTGTGTGACCCTGGGCAAGTCACTTAACCCCATTTGTCTCAGTTTCCTCGTCTGTAAAATGAGCTGGAGAAGAAAATGGCAAACCACTTCAATAACATTTGGTTGAGGGCAGGCCTCTGAATGATCGAAATCATAGAATTATCAAACATTAGCTGTAGGAGGGACCTTAGAGATCCATCTAGTCAAGGAACCTCCATAAGGAAAATCAAACCCAAGGAGGGGATAAAAAAAAACCAATCCAACTTACCCAAGGTCACAGAGTAAGTAACAAAGCACTGACTTGAACCCAGGTCTTCTGACTTTGATGAAGTACAGGACTCAGAGTCATAGACTATCAGGATTGGAAGGGATCTTAGAGACCTATACCTGAAAAATTCCCCTCTCCAAACTTCCTGACAAGGGGCTTGCACTCCTACTTGGAGACTTTCCTAAGAGGGTAGTCTATCACAGTTCCAAAAACCAGTTCTACCTTTCCTCTAGAAACCAGTGAGCAGTGCTGTGATCTTGTGAATTTTATGCCCCAAATGTCTAGGGACATTTTAGATGTTTTCCTATTTAAACCAAATCCTTAATAGATTTCCTTCATAAAAAATTTTGGAACAAGCCTGTCAGTGTAATTCCTTCCCCTGAGAGGTGATTATGGGCAAAGATACATACTAGGCATTGAAATGCAAACACACACCTTCAACTCTGCAAGTCTCCCTGCTATCCAGACCCCCTGGGCTCATAGGATTCTGCCAGAGAGGTCCTTTTCATGTGGCAGATTTGCAAAAACAACTTTATGAGACCGGCCCACATATATATTCATTCATTCAGCTCTTCGACACTTACTGGTTCACATAGAAGTCAGAGCACTAAAGTTTGGAGCAGATGGGATTCCTGTCCTCAGGGAGCCTCCTGTCTCATATGGGATAAAGCATCAATAGAATTAGAGTAACACCTCCCCCCTCCTAACTGCTGGTGCCTTCCTTCCATCCCTTTATATTTATTTATATCTATTCTCTTTCTGTTTCAACTGCCCAGATCAGGGGTGGGGAACCTGCAGCCTCAAGGCCGCATGTGGCCCTCTAGGTCCTTAAGTGCAGCCCTTTGACTGAATACAAACTTCACAGAACAAATCCTTTTATTAAGGATTGAGGCCTCTGCAGGTTCCCCGCCCTGCTAGACATAAATATGTACTGGTCTCCTTCATCACGGACATAAGCTTCTTAGAAGTAGGGATTGTTTCATTCTTTGTACTTATACTCACGGCATCAAGCCCATTACCTAGCACACAGTAGGCAGCTTAATAAATGCTTCTTGATTGATCGATTGATGATTATCAGCTGAAGGGTATGTATCTGGGAAAGCTTCCTGGAGGAAGAGGTTTCTGGGTTGGCCCTTAGAGGTGGGATTCAGTATGCAAAGACAGAAGCATGGATAAAGGCATTCACAGCAGTGGGAATGTACTGGGCCAAGGTGTAGGCTTGGATGTGCTTTCCAGGTGCCAAGTGTAGTTTGGCCTGAGTAGAGCATAGGTTTGAATGGAGGGCAGTGATGTCCCTATGTAAGAGGATAAGGTCCCAACACAGATAATTATCTGCTACCTAACCTTTCATGATAAGTTTAGGTGTAGCAATGGCTACCAAAAGCCTAAAGGTGACATAACCATGAACAATGTTGTGGCAGCGTGGCCTAGTGAATAGGGCTTGGAGTCAGGAAGACCTAGGTTCAAATCCCATGCACCATGTACCAGCTGGGGAAAGCACTTAAATTTTTTTTTCTTTTTAATTAATTAACTTATTTTTTATATATTAAATTTATTTTTTTATTTTTAGTTTACAACACTCAGTTCCAAAAGTTTTGGGGTTCCAAATTTTCTCTCCCTCCCTCTCCTCCCTGCTCCCCCCAAGATGGCATGTAATCCAATGTAGGTTCTACATATACCTTCCCATTGAACTTATTTACATAACAGCCCAGTTGTAAAGAAGAATTATAACCAATGGAATGAATCATGAGAAAGAAGAAATGAAACCAAAAAAGAAGGAAAAAAAAAGAGAGCAAAAAGTTTACCTCAATCTGCATTCAGACTCCATAATTCTTTCTCCGGATGTGCATAGCTTTTTCCATCATGAGTCTTTTGGAGCTCTCTTTGAACCTTGCATTGATGAGAGGAGGCAAGTCCATCAAAGTTAGTCCTTATGGATATCATGTGTTTGTAATCATGTATAATGATCTCCTGGTTCTGCTCCCCTCACTCAGCATCAGTTCATATAAGTTATTCCAGGTTATAATGAAGTCCATCTGTTCCTCATTTCTTATAGTGCAATAATATTCCATTACATTCATATACCACAACTTGTACAGCCATTCCCCAATTAATAAGCATCCCCTTGATTTCCAATTCTTTGCCACCACAAAAAGAGCTGCTATAAATATTTTTGTACATATGGGTCCCTTTCCCACTTGTATGATCTCTTTGGGATATAGCCCTAGGAAGCACTTAAATTTTGTGCTTCAGTTTCTTCATCTATAAGTTGAGCTGGGATTTGAGTCCAGGCCCTCAGACTCTAAATCTGGATTCTTTTCCTTGTACCATACTGTCTCCATCATGCCTCCTGCTTGGTGTAGGATGCCTAGGTCAGGGCCACCTTTGCACCAGAGCAGGTCTAAAGAAGCTCAGGAGGGGGCTGGAACAGGAGGAAGAACCCTGATTCTCAGGTGAGTCTGACTGGTTTCCCCGGCTCTGATGTCACAGTCAGAGAAATGACAGATTTTGGCTAAGGAATTGCCTGCTCGAATAAAATAGGAAATATAAGCAAAGTGTATGGAAGCTTCCAGAAATGACAGGATGGAGGTGGTAGCCTAGAAAAGGAGTCGCCATCACTGTTCAAAGCAGAGGAATCTTGCCACAAATGAGACTTCTGGGACAAGCTCCAGGTTTTACGGACAATCAGAGATAAGAGTTAACATTATTCTCACAACCCTGTGAGATAGGTAACATAGGTATTATCCCTTACACACACATGCATCATGCACATGTACACACACACGCATACACCACCCATTGTCTTCAGACAAATTAGTTAGCCTCTAGTAAATTTCAGTTTCCTCTTCTGTTAGACGTAATCCTTGCCCCACTGGCTTCATGAAGCAATTATTAAGAGAGGACTTTGTAAACTTTAAAGTGTGATAGGAATGTGTGCTACTGATATTGGTATTATCGTCATTATTCCCATCTGACCAATGAGGAAACTGATCCCCAGAGAGGGGCAGTGCCTTAACCGGTAACATATTTCTTCCAGCCCAGGAGGCCGCCCATGAGTTCTGCTGATTGAAATCAAAGGCATCTCTCTCTAAGAAGCCTCGGTCAACACCTGTTCAGATATATTTGTTTCCCTGTCTTCTCCCTTACCTTTAGTTCCCCTCAAACCCACTGGCAGAAACAAGAAGCATCCAGATAAATAAATCGGGGATGCTTTTCGGCATCATTTAACACCCCTGAGAAGATGGTATCATATGGTAGTCAGTTGGAACCTATTACCTCGCATGCTGAAGCATATCATATTGAATTACTGCAGCCTGAGAAACCCAGGGGTTCTAAAATAACGGATGATGTCTTTGAGATTTGGGCGTGATTTATAGTAATGGAATTTCACTTCCGATTTTCAATATTATGGATGCTTTGCCTTGTTTTCTTTGATCTGGAGCAGTAGGAAGATACCCTGAATTCAGAATAGGGATAGCTGGGTTCAGACCCTGGCTCTAACCTCTCCCAGCAATATGACCTTTGCCATTATTCTGCCTCTCTTGGCCTCAATTTCCTCCTTTGAGGAAACCGGGGTTGGACTCTGTTGTCTCTAAGGTCCTTTCCAGTGCTAACTGTGAAATTTAAATTGTTTGAGGGGAAGGGCTATTTTTTTTCTGGTAACCTGGCACTTAGGGGCACAAGGGGTACCTTACATGGGATCTAGACTTAATGTTTCCTATCTAATCATGTGTTACTCCCTTTAACACCCCCTGCAATCCAACCCTACTGGCCTTCTTTGTGTTCCTCACACACAGCATGCCATTTCCTCTCTCTGCGTCTGTCCTGGCTCTTGCCCGGTGCCTGGAGATCACTCCCTCCTCCCCTCTGCTTCTTAGAATCCCCTGCTTCCTTCAAAGCCCAGCTCAAGAGCCATCACCTACATGAAGCCTGTCCTCAGCACCACCCCACCCCCATAGCACCTCATACTTTTCCCATTACCTCGTATTTACTCTTTAATCAAGGGATGGGCCTTTTAATCAAAACTCAAAAAAAAAAATTAAACTGGGAGGGGAAAACCCCTAGGGTTCCTGGCCAAAAGAGAAACAGTTATCATTTAACATTTACTTTCGCTCTGTGCTAGGAGGGCAGGGACCTACTGTCCAATCTATGAGCTTCAGAATGAGTTGGGTTTAGAGGCCTGTTCACTGAATTGGCATAACCTCACTCAAAGTGAGAACCTGAAAAGGCCTTAGCCTCAAAGGTCCAGGGTCTCCTAATGCATCCTGGTCCATCTCCAACTGTCCTGGTGAATATCAGGCCACTGGACCCATGTGGCTCTGGAGGAGAAAATGAGTCTGGTGACCTTGCACAGCCACCCCCTCACTCAAATCAAAGTCAACTGCAAGTTATGTCTTCATTTCCCTGATGTCATGGTCCTCTTCGAGAACAAAGGACAAACACAACAATAGCAATTTACTCTTCATAAGTTTTGTATAGAATTAAATATGTATGTGTCGTTTCCCACCCCCCAACTCCCACAGAATACAAATTCCTGCAGGGCAGCGACTGTTTGCTTTTTAGTTTTGTATCCCCAGTACCTAGCACGATACCCAATGCCAGCCCTGTCACAAAAGAGCCACCGTTGTTGATCGAATTCAACTTTTGATCCACTGACCAATTTGTTGAATTGAACATGCTCTCAGTTATGAAGCACCTATTCTGCTCCTGCTGTATGCCAGCCACACTACAAGCTTCAGAGGAGACAAGGGAATCAGAGGAGAGAGAAGACATTGCTGTTTAGGCATGGATATGACTGGATGGCCTCTGAGGTCTTGTCCATCCCTGAGATTCTTCAGTTCTGACACCAGTAAGACTTGAATTGTTGACATTTCTCTAGTTCTTTCCATACAAGATACACATTAGCTCTAAATACTCAATCTCTTTTGTTCCTTATTGCAAGTCTCAGAGTGTTGTTGTTCAGTCATTTCAGTCATGTCTGACTCTTTAATCACTCCATTTGGGGGTTTTCTTGGCACAGATACTGGAGCAGTTTGCCATTTCCTTCTCCAGCTCGTTTGACAGAAGAGGAGACTGAGGCAAACAAGTTTGAGTGACATGCCCAGAGTCATACAGCTAGTAAGTTGTCTGAGGCTGGATTTGAACTCAGGTCTTCCTATCTCCAAGCCCAGTGCTCTCTCTATCCACTTCACCCCTTAGCTTAAGTGTTATTATTCCCCTATGTAAGATGAAGCAACTGGGTCTCAGAGAGTTAAAATAACTGGACCAGGGACATATAGCTAGTCTATGGCAGGACCCGGACTTGAACTCTTGTCCAATTTAGAGCTCTTTCTGCTCTGCCACATAATATAGACTGGCTTCTCATAAGAGAAAAGAAATGTGAAGGGAAATAAGGAAGCTGCCAGCTGTCACCTCCCCCTCTCCTTGTGAGTCAGGAGGAAATGAGAGGAGGAAGGGGATCATTCTGAGAGAAGCGGTGTCATCAGAGGAAAGGCAGGTTTTAGTTCACTCAAGGACATGGAAGAAGCAATTATGAAAACACTGGAGGATGGAGGGGAATGTGACGAGATTAAGAGAATATTGCTTCCACAAGGCACACACAACCCAAGGGACTAGAGAGTCCAGAGACTGTTAGAGCTGGAAAGGACCTTTGAGACACCTAGAATTACAGAACCTCAAAGGCAGGAAGGGACCTGGAGGCCAGTGAGTCCAACCTGAATTGGAATCCCATCCCTGCCAATTTATGGCCTCCAGAGAAGCAATCAGGCTTAAGTGACTTGCCCAGGGTCACACAGCTAGTAAGTATCTGAGGCTATGTTTGAGCTCGGAGAAATGAGTCTTTCTGACTCCAGTCCTGGCACTCTATCCAGTGAACCACTTAGCTGCCCCCCTTCTTTCCGTCCCACACCCCCAAGCAAGTTCCATTGTTAGGAAGTTTTCCTTTGCCTCAAAATATAAAGCTGCTTTTCTACCTGCTGCCAGGCCTAGTGCTTCTCACAAAGAAGCCACTAAATTTTATTGCTCCTGGTGTCAGGCAGAATAAGCTTAATCCCTTGAGCAGTCAGCCCTTCCAATACTAAAAGATGGCTACCAGTCCCCACCCACACCGTACCCCCCTCCCCCCCCAAGTCCTCTCTTCCTCAGGACCAACAGTACCTACAGCCTTCTCCTCATCCATTAGTCTAGTGCATAGAAACTAGACCAGTGATTTTATCAGCATAGAGAGCTCCCAGAAGGGGAAACTCTTCTACCAATGAAACTCAGCACCATTTCTGCAACTTATCAAGAGGGGTTCCTAGGTTTTCAGAAGAAATCAATGCTATCTATAGTCATATGAAAAAATGCTGTAAATCACAATTGATTAGAGAAATGTTAGCATTAAAACTGCTCAGAGGTACCACTTCACATCTTTCAGATTGGCTAATATGACAGAAAAGGAAGATCATACATGTTGGAGAGGATATGGGAAAATTGAGACATTGCTGGTGGAGTTGTGAACTGATCCAACCATTCTGGAAGATAATTTGGAACTATGACCAAAGGGCAACCAAACCCTTTGATCCAGCAATACCAACTACTAGATTTGTATCCAAAAAGACATTTAAAAAATGGGAAAAGGACATATATGCACAAAAATATTTATAGTAGCTCTTTTTGTGGTATCAAAGAATTTGAAATTGAGAGAACTTCCATCAATTGGGGAATGGCTGAATAAGTTGTGCTATATGAATGTAATGGGATACTATTGTGCTATAAGAAATAATGAGCAGGTGGATTTCAGAAAAAAACCTGAAAAGACATATGAACTGATGCAAAGTGAAGTGAGCAGAACCAGGAGAACATTGTACAAAGTAACAGCAATACTATGTGATGATCAACTATGAATGACTTAGCTCTTCTCAGCAATACAATGATCCAAGACAATTCCAAAGGACTTAGGATGAAAATGCTTTCCAAATCCAGAGAAAGAACTGATGGAGATTAAAGATTGAAGCATACTTTTTTCACTTTTTGTTCATGTTTTTTTTCCTTCCAGTCTGTTTCTTCTTTTACAACATGACTAATATGGAAATATGTTTTGAATGAGTGCATATGTATAATCTGCATCAAATTGCTTACCATCTTAGGGCAGGGGGAAGAGAGGGAGGGAGAAAATTTGAAACTGTAAAATTTTTTTAAAGTGAATGCTAAAAATTGTCTTTACATATAACTGGAAAAAATAAAATACTATTTGAAAAGAAAAAAAAGAGTCACCTAGAACACTGAGAGGTTGAGAGGTAACAGAAAGGTACTAAGAGGGAGCAAGAGGTTACTTATCCAGAGCGGCACAGCCAGTGTGGGTCAGAGGCAGGACCCACACCACTCTATCTGACTCCAACGCTGGCTCAATATCCTTTAATCTGGAACCTTGCCAAAAAGGGAAATGAAGTTAGACCAGTATTATTTTTCATGGAGACATTGTGCCTCTTAGTAATTATTGCTTCCCTTCCTAAATGTTCATAAATTATCTCTTTAATAAGACTATAATGCTCCAGGAATTGAAGACAAGCTTTCAGATTTCACTCTCTTCCCCTTTTTGACAATTTGTGCGACATTTGCCCATCTCCAAGCCTGCTGTATTTCTCCCCCTTCTCCACAATCACATATGGCACCCCATCAATCACATTGACCAGTGTCAGTACTCTGGGACATAATTGGAGGCTGATTAACTGATGCAGGGTGGGTAGGTTCTCTCTTACTATCTCCTTGTTTATCTTGGTTTTAGTTCCCTATACAACATTTCTCTCCCTATCTTGCCCAGTCTGATGACTATTCTTAGTAGAGAAAGCTGAAGTCAATCAGGAGCTGAATAGTTCTGCTTTCTCTCTTTCATTGAGTATCATCATCCTATCTACTAGTTCAGTGGTCCTGTTATACTCTATTACTCTCTTTGTTCCCACAAACATTTATTAAGTGGCTACTCTGTGTCAGGCACTGGGTTAAGTGCTGAGGATACAAAAAGAAACAAAAGACAGTCTCCGCCCTCAAGGAGTTTACAGTCTGATGGGGGAGATAACATGCAAACAAACATATACAAAACAAGCTGTATATAGGATAAATAGGAATGAACAGAGGTAAGGCATTAGAATTGAGGGCGATTGGAGAAGGCTGCCTGCAGAAGGTGCAATTCTAATTGGGACTTAAAGGAAGCAAGGGAGGTCAGTAGTTGAAGCAGAGGAGGGAAAGTGTTCCAGGCATGGTGTCAGCCAGGGAAAATGCCCAGAGGTGAAAGATGGAGAGTCTGGTTTGTGGAGCAGCCAGGAGGCCAGTATCTCTGGATCAAAGAGCACATAGTGAAGAGTAAGATGTCAGAAGACTGGAGAGGTAGGAGGGGTCTGGGTGAAAAGGTCCTTTTTTCCCTATGCTTAGTCTTCATCACCCACCTTAGCTCCTTTTGGGTTCTGAGCACCTCTTCATATTCTTACAGGACTGTGCTGAGCTTAGCGTTCACTCTCTCTTATCTGCCCATGCTTCTATCTTGGGAAGCTTTTTAAAGTCAGAGCCTTTTAAAAAAAAATCCAAGTTAACCAAAGGGGCAGCTAGGTGGCATAGTGTAAAAAGGTAGATAAGAAGATAGAGGACTGGACCTGGGGTTGGGAAGACCTGAGTTCAAATCCAACTTCAGACACTTAGACCCTGAACGAGTCACTTAACCTTTATGCCTCAGTTTCCTCATCTATAAAATTGGGATAATAATAGCACCTATGTCCCAGGTTGTTGTGAAGATCAAATGCTATGAATTATAAAACACTTACTACAGTGCCTGGTATACAGTAGGTGCTTAACAAATGCTTCTTCCCTGCCCACTATGAGTTCCCTTTAGATTTATCTTGATCTTGTTAATACAGGTTCCTCCTGCCCCCCCCTTTTTTAACTTATGAAAATAATTTTTGCTTCTGTTATTCTGTTACAGTTTTTTCCTGTTATTTTATTTATTTTGGTTTTTTATTGTTTAATATTTTTAGTTTTCAACATTGATCTCCACAAGAATTTTTTTTTATTATTTTTTTTTCCATTATTTATTTTTAGTTTACCACACACGGTTCTACATAGTTTTGAGTTCCAGTTTTTCTCCCCTCCCTCCCCCCTCCCTCCCCAAGACGGCATGAAGTCTCATATAACTGTCATGTATAACTTCGCATTGAATTAATTTATGCTCTAGTCAAGTCGTGGAGAAGAATTTTGACCAATGGAATGAATCATGAGAAAGAAGAAACAGAACCAAAAAAAAAAAAAACAAAAACAAAAAAAACCCCAAAACCAAAAACAAAAGAGAAGCAGAAAAGGCGAGCATGTAGTGTGCCTCAGTCTGTATTCAAACTTCGCAGTTCTTTCTCTGAATGAAGATAGCATTCTCCATCGTGAGTCCCCTGGAGTTGTCCTTGCCCCTTTAGGTTGCTGAGAGAAGCGCAGTATGTCAGGGTTGGTCCTCACGGAATCCACATATCTGTGGCTGTGCACAACGTTCTCCTGGCTCTGCTCCGCTCACTCAGCATTATGTCGTGTAGGTTTTTCCAGGTTGTTATGAAGTCTGCATCATCCCCATTTCTTATGGCACAATAGTATTCCATCACCTTCATATACCACAGCTTGTTCAGCCATTCCCCAATTGATGGGCATCCCTTTGCTTTCCAATTCTTGGCTACCACAAAGAGAGCTGCTATAAATATTCTTGTACATATGGGTCCTTTTCCCGCTTGCGTGATTTCTTTGGGATACAACCCTAGAAGTGGTATTACTGGGTCAAAGGGTATGAACATTTCTATAGCCCTTTGGGCATAGTTCCCACACCGCCCTCCAAAATGGCTGGATCAGCTCGCAACTCCACCAGCAATGCAACAATGTTCCAATTTCCCCACATCCTTTCCAGCATTTATCATTCTCCTGATTTGTTATTTTAGCCAATCTGACAGGAGAGATGTGGTATCTAAGAGTTGTTTTGATTTGCATTTCTCTAATCAGCAGCGATCCAGAGCATTTTTCCATATGCCTGTAGATAGCTTTAATTTCTTCCTCTGAAAACTGCCTGTTCATATCCTTTGACCATTTCTCAATTGGGGAATGGCTTGTATTCCTATATATTTGGCTTAGCTCCCTGTATATTTTAGAAATGAGGCCTTTATCAGAGATACTAGTTGCAAAGATTTTCTCCCAATTTTCTGCTTCCCTCCTAATTCTTGTTGCATTGGCTTTTTTTGTACAAAAACATTTCAATTTGACATAATCAAAATTATCCATTTTGCATTTTGTAATGCTCTCTATCTCTTGTTGGGTCATGAATTCTTTACTTTTCCACAAATCTGATAAGTAAACTATTCCTTGCTTTCCCAAATTACTTAGAGTATCAACTTTTACTCCTAAATCATGAACCCATTTTGACTTTATTTTGGTATATGGTGTAAGATATTGGTCTATGCCCAGTTTTTGCCCTACCATTTTCCAATTTTCCCAACAGTTTTTGTGAAATAGTGAATTATTAGCCCAGAAACTGGCTTCTTTGGGTTTATCAAAGAGTAGATTGCTAAACTTGTTGATTTCACCTACTTGTGTACCTATCCTATTCCACTGATCCACACCCCTGTTTCTTAACCAGTACCAGGCAGTTTTGATGACTGCTGCTGTGTAGTACAGTTTAATATCTGGTGTGGCTAAACCACCATCCCTAGCATGTCTTTTCATTAATATCCTAGATACTCTAGACCTCTTGTTTTTCCAAATGAATTTTGTTATTATTTTGTCCAGCTCAGTAAAAAAAAATTTTGGTAGTTCGATTGGTATGGCACTGAATAGATAGATTAATTTAGGTAGAATTGTCATTTTTATTATATTAGCTCGGCCTAACCATGAGCAACTGATATTTCTCCATTTATTTAGATCTGATTTTATTCGCGTGAAAAGTGTTTCATAGTTATGTTCATATAGGCCCTGGGTTTGTCCAAGATTTTGAGTTACAAAGTTTCTCCCCATTTCTACTCTCCCCCCCTCACTCCAAGATGGCATATATTCTGATTGCCCCATTCCTCAGTCTGCCCTCTCTTCTGTCACCCCACTCCCTCTCATCCCCATTTCCCCTTACTTTCTTGTAGGGCAAGATAGATTTCTACACCCCAATGCCTGTATATCTTATTTCCCAGTTGCATGTAAAAACAACTTTTTCTTTGAGCATTTGTTTTTAGAACTTTGAGTTCTAAATTCTCTCCCTTCTTACCTCTCCACCCACCCTCCTTGAGAAGGCAAGCAAATCAACTTCGGCCACACTTGTATCATTATGCAAAACACTTCCATAATAGTCATGTTGTGAAAGATTATATTTCCCTCCATCCTATCCTGTCCCCCTTTATTCAATTTTCTCCCTTGACTCTGTCCCTTTTCAAAAGTGTTTGCTTTTGATTACCTCCTCCCCCAATCTGCCCTCCCTTCTATTATCCCCCCTCTCTTTTCCCCTTCCCCCCTACTTTCTTGTGGGGTAAGATACACAATTGAATGTCTATGTTATTCCCTCCTTAAGTCAAATCTGATGAGAGCAAGATTCACTCATTCCCCTTCACCTGCCCCCTCTTCCCTTCCAATAGAACTGCTTTTTCTCGCCACTTTTATGTAAGATAATTTACCCCATTCTATCTCTCCCTTTCTCCTCCTCCCAATATATTCCTCTCTCACCCCTTAATTTTATTTTTTTTAGGTATCATCCCTTCATATTCAACTCACCCTGTGCCCTCTGTCTATATATATATATATATATATATATATATATATATATATATATATATATATGTATATTCCCTTCAACTACCCTAATACTGAGAAAGGTCTCATGAATTACAAATATCATCTTTCTATGTAGGAATGTAAACAAAACAGTTCAACTTTAGTAAGTCCCTTATGATTTCTCTTTCCTGTTTACCTTTTCATGCTTTTCTTGATTCTTGTATTTGAAAGTCAAATTTTCTATTCAGCTCTGGTCTTTTCATTGAGAAAGCTTGAAAGTCCTCTGTTTTATTGAAAATCCTTATTTTGCCTTTGAGCATTATTCTCAGTTTTGCTGGGTAGGTGATTCTTGGTTTTAATCTTAGCTCCTTTGATCTTTGAAATATCATATTCCAAGCCCTTTGATCCCTTAATGTAGAAGCTACTAGATCTTGTATTATCCTGATTGTGTTTCCACAATACTCAAATTGTTTCTTTCTGGCTGCTTGCTATATTTTCTCCGTGACCTAGGAACTCTGGAATTTGGTGACAATATTCCTAGGAATTTTCTTTTTTGGATCTTTTTCAAGAGGTGAATTCTTTCAATTTCTATTTTACCCTCTGGTTCTAGTATATCAAGGCAGTTTTCCTTGATAATTTCTTGAAAGATGGTGTTTAGGTTCTTTTTTTGATCATGGCTTTTAAATTTTCTCTCCTGGATCTATTCTCCAGGTCAGCAGTTTTTCCAATGAGATATTTCACATTGTCTTCAATTTTTTCATTCTTTTGGTTCTGTTTTATAATTTCTTGATTTCTCATAAAGTCACTAGCTTCCACTTGCTCCATCCTAATTTTTAAGGAAATATTTTCTCCAGTGGTCTTTTGGACCTCCTTTTCCATTTGGCTAATTTTGCCTTTTAAGGCATTCTTCTCCTCATTGGCTTTTTGGAGCTCTTTTGCCAGTTGAGTTAGTCTATTTTTTAAGGTGTTATTTTCTTCAGTATTTTTGGGGGCCTCCTTTAGCAAGTCATTGATTTGTTCTTCATGATTTTCTTGCATCACTCTCATTTCTCTTCCCAATTTTCCTTTACTTCTCAAACTTGCTTTTCCAAATCCCTTTTGAGCTCTTCCATGGCCTGAGACAAATTCATATTTTTCTTGGAGGCTCTTTGACTTTGTTGACTTCTTCTGGCTGTATGTTTTGATCTTCTTTGTCACCAAAAAAAGTCTGAGTCCTTTTACCCTGCCTGTTCATGTTCCCAGCTAACTACTTGACCCTTGAGCTTTTTGTCAGCATATGACTGCTTTTAGAGTAGAGAGTACTTTGTCCCAAGCTTTATGGGCCTTGTGCTGCTGTTTGCAGAGCCACTTCTACTCCACAGTCACTGTAAGCTCTGCCACACCAGTGCTTCTCCTCCCCCAAGAACTGCCAATGAGGACCATGACCCAGATCCAAGCAAGGCAAAGCAAGAGCACCATGCCTCTGCACCAGCAAGGCAATCCCTGCACTCCTGCTCTGATGCCCTGCTTGATTCTTCCCACTGTGTGGGCCAGGGACTCTGGAAGTAGCTGACGCTAGAGCCCTGGAAGCAGCCACAGGAGCTTCCTGTTGCTGCTGCCATACCACCTCTGCCACCCCTGGGGCTGGGGCCAGACTGCACACTTCTCTCACCCAGATCCAGCAGTTTTCCCACCAACCTGCTCCATTGTCTTTGGCGTTTGTGGGTTGACACATCTGGTAACTGCCACAGCTCAGTGATTCAGGGCCCTAAGGCCTTCTCTGCCCCACTCCCAGTCTGGTCTGTTCTGGCATGGCCTACGCTGGGCTGCACTCCACTCCCAGCACCATGCAATAGACCTCTCCCAGTGACAATGCTGACCATCCTGGGCTAGAGAACTACTTCCTTCTGTTATTTTGTAGGTTCTGTAGCTCTAGAATTTGTTCAGAGCCATTTTTTACATGTGTTTGGAGGGATTTGGGGGAGAACTTAAGTGAGTCCCTGTTTTCAAGCTGCCATCTTGGCTCCCTACATTTTTTTTCTTAAGATCTCCTATTCCCCTTGCACTTTATTTCCTTGTAAAATACCAAGCCTTTACAAAATGGGAGTTAGAGAGTTGACCCTGAAGCCAGGAAGAGCTGGCTTCAAATCCCACCTCTGACACATATTAGTTTATGAAGCCCTGTACAACCGTTCAGTGCTCCAAGAAGCTCTCTTGAAGTTGTAAACTGTAGAGTAGGCACTTACGTGCTTTGATAGAGGGAGTTTCCTCACCTGGGAATTCCTTGTACCAATAAATTGGTAAAGCCACTCTCTAACCCTATTCCTACTTTCTTCAAACTTATAAATCAGACATCTTAAAATCTGGGATTCAAGTTAAAATAAACCCAGGTTTCCTCTCCTTTCTAAGCATAATTATAAGATAGATTAATGATAGTTGGTATTCATATAGCCCTTTACATATATTTATCTCATTTTATTCTCACAATGATCCTGTGAAATGGGGAGTATAGGTGCAATTATCTCCATCTCTGAGGCTTGGTGTAGCTAAAAAGCTTTTCAGCAGTCATACAACTAGTGCATTTCAGAAGCAGGACTCAAACCCAGCTCTTCACAAGTCCAAGGCAGCTCTGGCTCCACTCCGCAATGTTGTCTTTCATTCATTGATCATTGAGGCAAGTCAAGAATTTATCATGCAGGCAGAGCCAAGATAGTGGAGTAAAGGCAGGGACTCACCTGAGCTCTCCCCCAAACCCTTCAAAATACCTTTAAATAATGACTCTAAACAAATCCTAGAGCAGCAGAACCACAAAGAGATAGAGTGAAACCATTTTCCAGCTGAAGACAACTTAGGAGGTCAGCAGGAAAGGTCTGTCACACCCAGGTAAGAGTGGAGCACAGTCTAGCACAGCTGGACCAGTGCAGACTAGGCCCCAGCAAACCAGGAGCAGGCCTCAGGGCAAGTGAATTGGTGGCAGCAGTGGTGGTCTCCAGACCTCTCAGCCCAAAGATGGTAAGGAGATCACACAATGGGTCAGAAGATTTACAAAGTTCCCTTTGATGGCACCAGGGGCAGGACTCTGTTACGTTGCCTATACTTGGATCTGAGTCACAATCCTGGGTCTTAGTCTCAGCGTAAGGAGGAGCACTAGCATAGCAGAGCTTGCCACAGGGAAGCAGGGACCCTAGTCACAGTTCCAGGGTTGAAAAGTGTTCATGGTGACCCATGAATTAGTGCACAGTATAGGAGAGAAAAGAGTGCTTGTAGTCAGTTGCAGACCAGAGCACAGGCCAGGAGGGTAGTAAATACAGCTCTCTCTAGATCGTACCAATTTGGAGGAACCAAAAACTTAAGGTCCCCAGAATTATCTCTGAAAACAGCTGCATAAAAAAAAACTGAAGCTTGGGACAGTGCCCCCTCTACTTGGGAAGCAGAGCCCCACTCTAGCATAGAATTAAAAGTCAAGGAATAGGCTAGAACAGGGCTGTCCAAAATGAGGCCTGCCTGCAGTGTGATTATGTGGCCCACCTACAAGCATAGAAATTTATATAAATGCTTTAGTAAATGAGGCTGAGCTACCGCAGACCTCTCACTAAAATGGCAAATCAAAATATATTGTGTATTGTTTCAATAAAAACCTAAGTTTGGACAGCCCTGGTCTAGAAAATGAGCAAACAACAGAAAAAAATTCTGACCATAGGAAGTTACTATGGTGACATGGAAGATCAAAAAATATACTCAAAAGGAGACATCAAAGTCAAAATTCCTATAACCAAAGCCTCAAAGAAAATAGGAATTTTTCTCAGGCCATGGAGGAGCTCAGAAAGGATTTTAAAAATCAAGTAATAAAGGTAGAGAAAAAATTTGGAAGAACACTGAGAATGATTCAAGAAAATCATGGAAAAAGAGTCAACACTTTGGTGAAGGAGGCACAAAAAATACTAAAGAAAATAACACCGTAAAAAACAGCATAATCCAAATGGTAAAAGAGGCACAAAAATCCAGTGAAGAGAAGAATGTCTTGAAAAGTAGAATTGGCCAAATGGAAAAGGAGGTACAAAAACTCACTGAAGAAAATAATTCCTTAAAAATTAGTATTGGGCAGGTGGAAGCTGATGACTTTATGAGACATTAAGAAATAAACAAAATCAAAAGAATGAAAAAGTAGAAGAAAATGTGAAACATCTCATTGAAAAAACAACTGACCTGGGGAAAAGATTCGAGAGAGAAAATTTTAAGAATTATTGGACTAGCTGAAAGTGATGATAACAAAAAGACCCTAGACATCATCTTTCAAGAAATTATCAAGGAAAACTGCCCTGATATTCTAGAACCAGAAGGTAAAGTAGAAATCAAAAGAATCCGCCAATTACTTCCTGAAAGAGATTCCAAAATGAAAACTTCCAGGAATATTATAGCCAAATTTAAGACCTCCTAGAATAAGGACAAAATACTGTAAGCAGCCAAAAGGAAACAATTCAAATATCATGGAGCCACAGTCAGGATAACACAAGATTTAGCAGTTTCTACGTTAAAGAATCAGAGGGGTTGGAAAATGATGTTCTGGAGGACAAAAGAGCCAGGATTACAACCTAGCCAGAAAAACTGAGTATAATCCTTCAGGCAAAGAAATGGATATTCAATGAAATAGAGGACTTTTCAAGCATTCCTGATGAAAAGACCAGAGCTGAATAGAAAATTTGGCTTTCAAATACAAGATGAAAAAGAAGCATAAAAGGGTAAACAGGAAAGAGAAATCATAAGGGATTTGATAAGGTTAAACTGCTTATATTCCTACATGGGAAAATTATATTTGTCATTCCTAAAAACTTTCTCATTATTAGGGCAGTTAGAAGTGTACATAGATAGAAAACAGAGGTGTGAGTTGAATGTGATGGTATGATTATCTAAAAAAATTAAATTAAAGAATGAGAAAGAAGGATGCACCAGGAGAAGAAGAAAGGGAGAGGTAGAATGGGATAAATTATATGATATAAAAGAGGCCTGAAAGAGATTTTACAATAGAAGGGAAAATAAGGGACATGGGGAAGGGAGCACATGAACCTTACTTTCATCAGAACGGGTTCAAAGAGGGAATAATATATGTGCTCAATTGGGTGTAGAAATCTATCTTACCATACAAGAAAGTTGTGTTGTAGTTGTGATTTGTCCTTTGTTCTAGAAGAGGACCATGACATAAGGGAGATGATGCAATTGAATTGGATTTAAGTGAAGGAGGGCTGTGCAAAGCCTTACTTCCTCCTCCAGAACCATCTAGGTCCAGTGGCCAGATATAGATCAGGACAACTGGAGATGGTTCAGGATGCAGGGGGGACCTTGGCCTTTTTAAGCTAAGGTCTTCTGAATTCTTACTTTGAGTGAAGAAATGTCCATTCAGTGATTAGGCCTGTTTAAAAAGTAAGTTAAGGGATGCCCCTTTAATTAAAAAAAATCAAACTGAGAAGGGAAGACCCTCAGAGTTGCTGGCCAAAAGAGAAACAATTCCTATTTACATTTACTCTGAGCCATCAGGTCCCAAAAAATAACCATTAACTTGGTTCTTGGGCAGGGACTTATTGTTGGCCAATCAATGAGAGCCAGAGTAAAAATGGGTTTAAGGCATGGTGTTTAAGAAAGAAATCTAGCCAGTAAACTCCAAGATGACTAAATAGGTTTCAGCCATCAAAATTTACCTTCCTTTGGGCAGAACACCTTTGGGTAAGGGCATGATATGAAAGGAGAGGAAGGGGAGAGGAAGAGGAGAGGGGAGAGGAGAGAGGGGAGGGGAGGGGAGGGGAGGAGAGGAGGAGGAGAGGAGAGGAGAGGAGAGGGAAGGGGAGGGGAGGGGAAGGGAGGGGAGGGGAAGAGAGGGGAGGGGAAGGGAGGGAAGGGGAGGGGAGGGGAAGGGAGGGAAGGGGAGGGGAGGGGAAGGGAGGGAGGGGAAGAGAGGGGAGGGAAGGAGGGAAGGGGAGGGAGGGAAGGAGAGGAGAGGAAAATATACAACTCCAGTCCCAAGGCACATAGTATGGGACTCTTTCCTTGTTGGTGGAGATCAATGTCCTACACCTGTGTAAGGGGTAGGGTAGAGTTGTCCAGAGCAGGAGAGAAGAGAGTTCTTTAATTCTCATAGAATTGCTTTGAGTTCTCTTCAGATTTTGAGTTGTTTTGGGCCCTGCTATCACTCTGGGCTAGGTGATACAGTAGATAGAGTGCTAGACCTGGAGTTAGGCAGACCTGAGGCCAAATCTATCCTAAGACATTAGCTGTGTGACCCTGAGCAAGTCACTTAACCCCCTTTTGCCTAAGTTTTCTCATCTGTAAAATGGGGGCGATAATCACACCTAGGTAATAAGGATCAAATGAGATAATAAATGTAAAGTACTTAGCACAGAGTGTGACTCAAAGTAATCACTAAATATTTATGTTGTTATTTGTGATCGATGTTGATGATGATGATGACGATGATGACAACAATGGTGACAGTGAAGATCACAACTTGCAATTTGGGGAGAGAAGATGAAAGAGGCCAACACCACTCCAGGCTGCTGAAGGAAAAAACTTTGGGAAGACGTGAGAGGAACCAGTAGTCTCCATCATTCCCCTGTCCCCAGTTTGCTACACTAGAGACTTGGGAGAACTTCTCTGAGGGGACGCTTTCTCTTGGTTGAGCTGAGTTCCCTCACTCCCTATGAAGAGCTCTTTCACTTTGTATCGTTGGGAGATGTTCTCCTAGGTTTACCTTCTCTGATTTCTGTTTTGCTCCGATTTGGATAAATGAGTTTTTCTGCTAAATGCTATCGTATGTTCATTGCGGAACTGGTATTTGTGGGAAAGGAGTCAAGCCTTGGATATAAAGCTTGGGATCCTGCTTCCCCCACAATAATGAATGGCAATCAGACGTTAGCTTGAACCCAAAAACCATGTCTTTTAATCTAATAATATTTAAGGGAGTAGATAGATATAATTCTAGCCTAGTTTCTTTTTATATAATTATATAATTCTAGCCTAGTTTCTCTGAGGAGAGCAGAGTGGCTTCTGGTCCCACCTTCCTACTTCCCCTTCTAGAAGGAATTAAATCTCCCTTGGAGAAGAGTGGCAGGAAAAGAAGCTAGAGATGTCTATTCTGTCTCCCTTTGAGCCATACAATGACTCCTCCATGCTACATATGGAGGACAGCTTTTACAATATTTGGGCTTCTTTACCTTGATAAGGTCCATTTTTAAAATGTTCTCCCTTCTTTTCAGCTATCTTGAGAACTGTTCCCTCAATTCTTTCGCAATTACATCCCCTCCTGCATGGATGTCTTCTAAACGTGCTTGGCATAGGCTGACTGCCCTTCACAGACCTCATTTGCTCCATTTCTGCTTCCTCATACACAGTCTCATCAAGGACTGTGATATTCATGACCAAGTGTGATCGCCTAAAGTTCTTACCAAGAAGCAGGAAAGGCAGTGTGAGACGTATTTTTGGACATGGCCAATGAAAGAATTTATTTTGTCCGACTACAAATATTTTGTTTGTACTTTTTTTTTTCCAGTAGGGGTAAGTGGCAGGGAAAGAAAATAAATTTTTGTTAATTGAAAAGAATAAAATTTAATTTTTAAAAATCCTGCCTTCAATATGTACTGGCCATGTGACTTTAGACAAGTGATTTAATCTCTTAGGGCCTCGGTTGACTCATATGGGGGCAATTGGTGGCACAGTGGATGGAGCACTGAGCCTGCAGTCAGGAAGATTTGAGTTTAAAATCCAGCCTCAGATACTTACCTATCTGTGAGATCCTGGGCAACTTCTTTAACCTCTATTTGCCTCAGTTTCCTCATCTGTAAAATGGGAGTGATAATAGTCACCTCCTAGGTTTATTATGAGGATTAAATTAGCTGATATTTGTAAAGTTCTTAACACAGTGCCTATAACATAAGTGCTATGTAAACATTAGCTGTTATTATCATTAATATTATTATATAAAATAGAAAGAATAATGCCTCCACCTGCTGCCTATCAGGGTTGGTATGATGCTCAATTGAGATTTTTATATATACATATAATATTATATGTATATAATTTGTATGCTCATCTTCCTGAGTTCAAATCTGGCCTCAGATACTTACTAGCTTTGTGACACTGGGCAAGTCACTTAACTCTGCCTCAGTTTCCTCATCTGTAAAATGAGCTGGAAAAGGAAATGCCAAACCACTTCAGTACTTTTGCCAAGAAAACCCCAATGGGGTCACAAAGAGTTAGACATTACTGAAGTGACTGAAAAACAACAACACAACCACAACATATAGATATATGTAACATATACATATACATGCACATATATAGATTATATATGTGTATATATGTTCCATTCTTTTACCATAATTTATTCAGCCATTCCCCATTTATTTTGTTGTAGTCGTTGCTATCACAAATGGGGCTCTTAGGAATATTTTTGTATAAAAAGCTTTTTTCCTGTTAATAACAACCTCCGAGTATAAACCTGGTAGTGGGCTAAACCCACTACCTAAACCCACATAAACCTCATCACTGGGCCAAAGGGTATGACTATTTTTAAAATTCTTACTTTCTAATTCCATATCACTTTCCAGAAAGACTGAACCAAGTTACAGTTGTACTAGCATATATTGTGTATCTGTTTTTCCACTGACACACCAGTATTGAATTTTATAAGCTATTATGAGTCAGTCATGCAGGCACCATCCTAAATGGTGGGCATACAAAAAAAGGCAAAAACAATTCCTGCCCTCTGGGGGCTCACATGCTAATTGGAAAAGCAATATGTAAATACCTAGTCAATAAAGAAGAGGCATACACAGTAGATGGAAAGTAATCAGAGGGAAAAGCGGCAACATCTGGGGGGCCTGGGAAAAGTCTCCTGCAGAAGGTGGGATTTCAGCAGTCTTAAAGAAAGCCAAATAAACTAACAGGTGGAGATGAGGAGGGACAGCATTCTAGGGATGAGAGACAGCCAGTGCAAAGTTGTGGAGGTGGGAGATGAATTATTTTATGGCTGGAATGTAGAGTGTGTGAAAGAGAGTGAAAAGTAAAAAGTCTGGAAAGATAGGAAGGAGCTTGGTTATGAAATGATGTTAATGTCAAACACAGGACTTTTTAATCCTGGAAGTAAAAGGTAGCCATTGCAATTTATTGAGTAGAGGGGGGAGGGGAATGATCAGACCTGTGTTTTAGGAAAATGGCTTTCCAGTTGAGTGGAGAATAGATTGGATTGAGAAGAGACTTGAGCCAGGGAGACCAATTAGAAGACTATTGCATATGAGAGGTGATGGAGGACTGTTCTACTGATCTAGAGTTGTGGCTTTGTCACCTCTCAGAAAGGAGCATAGATGGGATATGTAAAGGTAGACATGATAAGATTTGACCACAGAGTGTAAGTCCGAGTACTTCATTCTCATTTGGGCATATTGAGTTTGAGATACCTCTGGGTCATCCAGTTCAAGATATCCAAAAGATGGTGTGATTGTGGCTCTGGAAAGAGACTAGGGAGGGATATATAGATCTGGGAATCACCTGCATAGAGATGATAATTAGGCCCATGGGAGCTGATGAGATCAGCAACGAAGATAGAATGGAGAGAAATGAGAAGAGGGCCACAGTTAGAATTAGGATGGATACCTACAACTGCCATGGATAAAGAACCACCCAAGGAGACTGAAGAGTGCTCAGCCAGAGAGAGAACCAGAAGAAAGCAGTGTCATGAAAACTAGAGAGTATTCAGTAGGAGAAGGTGATCAATAGTCTCAAAGGATGCAGAGAGATCAAGAAATATGAGGACTGAGAAAACAATTATTATCTCATGTGTTTTCTGCATTTTCCATGGAGTAGAATACAGACTGGCAACCTTTTACCCTAATCTTTGAAGCCCAAGAAAGGAGTTATATCTGAACCATATTTCAAGATTTTCCAAAGGCAACTCTTGTTTAAAGAGGTAATCACTGAATTTGAACCTCTACTGATGTTTCTGCCTACATCAAGCTTTACCCAAATGCTCTTCACCATGTTCCCCATCTATTTCCCAGATTTCCTCAAATGAATATATCTTCCTAATATACAGTACTTCTCTACCATCCCCTCATTCTATTCTGCATCTTTCGCCTTCCAAAAACACAGTCCAGTCATAGGTCCCAGGTCCCATCTCACCAAGTATTAGAGTCATATTTATAAGGTAAGATTTGCCTCTTTGCATTACAACTTCTACACAGCTAGGTGATGTAGTGGATGGAGCACTGGGAGAGGGGTCAAGGAAACAGGAGTTCAAATCTAGCCTCAGACTAGAGGTGTGATCCTGGGCAAATCACTTAACTTCTGTTTGCCTCAGTTTCCTTATCTGTAAAATGGGGGGAATAATAGCACCCAGCACTGTTGTGAGGACAAGATGAGATAATATTTGTAAAGGTCTTTGCAAACCTTAAAGCACTACATAAATGCTAGTTCATAGTGATTGCTGCCCTTTTGTGTGCAATGATATCCAGGAATCTGAAGCCATTTCTTTTTATTATTGGATCTTTTTTTGAACTTTGTTTACTGTGAATCTCAAGACCTCTCCTCTGCTACTCTTCCTCTTTTTTCCTTTTTTTAAATTTCTTTCTTATTTTTAGTTTACAACACTCAGTTTCATAAGTTTTTGAGCTCCAAATTTTCTCCCCCTCCCTCCCCTCTCCCCTTCCCCCAAATTAGCATGTGATATGATAAAAGTTCTACATATATCTGTGCATTAAACTTATTTTCACAATAATCAAATTGTAAAGAAGAATTATAACCAATGGAATGAACCATGAGAAAGAAGAAACAAAACCAAAAAGGTGGGGGGGAAGGAAAAAAAGAGAGAGAAAATAGTTTGCTTCAATCTGCATTCAGACTCCGTAATTCTTTCTCTGGATGTGGATAACTCTTTCCATCATGAGTCTTTTGGAGCTGTCTTAGAACCTTGCATCGCTGAGAAGAGCCACGTCTATCAAAGTTAGTCATCACAGATACCATGTGTCTGTAGTCATGTATCTCTGCTGCTCCTTCACCTGCACTGTAACCACTGACTGGGTAAGGTATCTTTCTTGGTGGATACACATAGGTAGTTTTCTCCTTCCCCCTTCCCTCTCAGTTTGAAGTCCTTTGGATACATTTTCTTTTTTTTTCTGGCAGTAGTATCATTTTTTCCCACTTAATAGTATTTTATTTTTTCCAATTGCTTGCAAAGATAGTGTTTACAAGATCTTGAATTCCAATTTTTTTTCTCCTTTCCCTCTCTCCCCCCTCCCCAAGATGGCATGCAATCTGATGTACGTTATACATGTGCAATAATATTAAACACATTTCTGCATTAGTCATATTGTGAAAGAATCAGAACAAAAGGAAAAAACCACCATAAAGAAAAAAAGAGAGAGAAAATAGTATACTTGGATCTTCATTCAGACTCCATAGTTCTTCATCTCAATGTGGACAGCATTTTCTATCTTTAGTCTTTTAGAATTGTCTTAGATTACTGTATTGCTGAGAAGAGCTAAGTCTCTCAAAGCTGGTCATCACACAATGTTGCTGTTGCTATGTACAATGTTCTCCTGGTTCTGCTCACTTCACTCAGCACTTTTGATAAATTTACAAGGCATTTTTTAAACCAGTTCTTGTTAGGCGCCTCCCACATTTGGCCAACTACTCATAATCCTTGTATTTTATCCTGTGATTCGATCCAAACATCTGAATCCTATTTGAGGTAGAACACTGGGGCAAAAGAGAAGGGCATAACAAGTGGCTGGTCCTCAGCACTCAGTGGTAGGATTGGAAGTCAGATTACAAAGGGCTGAGAGGTACATGGGTGATGAGAAAGGAGAGGCAGCAAGTAGATAAGGCTCTTCCTAGAAATCTGGCAGGGAAAAGGATAAAGAGACAGGATTATTGCTGAGGGGATGAATGAATGGACTGAAGGGTTTGTTTGTTTAGTTGCTTTTTAAGAACAGGAGAGAACTGAGTATGTTTGCAGGCAGGAGCTGCAAAATAAGAAGAAATTGAAGAGAGTAAGGATGATCAGTAGGGCAGGTTCTCAGAGGAGACAGAGGGAGTCAGATCAACAAATTGTGTTGTTATTCAGTCCCATCTGATTCTTTGTGACTCCATTTGGTGTTTTCTTGGCAAAGACACTAGAGTAGTTTTCCATTTCCTTCTCCAGGTCATTTTACAGATCAAGAAACTGAGGCAAATGGGGGGGGGGTTAAGTGATTTGCCCATGGTCACACAGCTAGTGCATGAGGCTGGATTTGAACTCAAGAAGATGAGTCTTTCTGACTCCAGGCCCAGCACTCTATCCGCTGTGTCATCTAGTAACACAAATATGACTGGGGAGAAGGACCAGCTTGTCTTCTATAGCAGAGGACTGTAGAAAAGGAGGAGAGAGGAGATAACTCTTTAGAGAGAGAGAGAGAGAGGTTTGGGGTATGGAATAGAGGAGAAAGGGCAGCTCATGATGAGAGTTGGTCTCCATTTTTTCAATAAAATGGAATAGAAGGTCATTGGCCGAGAAAGATTGGGACAAGTGATGAGAGAAAAGGAGGTTTGGAAAAGCCACTTTGGTGAATGTGAAAGTCCGTCAAGGAAGAATAAAACTTACTGTACAGCAGTGAGAACCCAGGTAATATTAGACAATATATATTTGTGGTGAACCCGGATGGTTCAGTCAGATACCTTTTTCTGGGGGTATGATTAGGAAGAGATAGATGGTTGGAAAAACCAATAATTTATATTTAGCAAGGGATTCTAGGGTAATTAATAGCATATGGTTAAGCTGGTTAATGATAGTTTCAAAATAATGATGAGAAGGAAATGAGGCCAGAGTGAAGGAAGTGGAAATAAGAATAGTTTTAGGAGGGATAAGGCAGGAGAATAAGAAGTTGTAAGTACAGAGTGAAAGTTCAGAGTTCTGGATCATGGGAGTGGATCATGTGACAGTTATGGAGGATGGTCAGATCCAGAGTATGACCATCTACATGTGTGGTGAAGGCAGAGTGCAAATGGTGGTTGATGAACGGGGAGACCAGAGCATCTCAGGATAAGAACACATATCAAGTACAAGACAGCCTTCTCTCTATGGAAAATGCAAGGTGACAGAAATGACTGATAATAGTTCATAAATTGTCAATATGATTTTCATCCCCTTTCCAACGAGTACCACCTTCACTCACACAATCTATACAGGCATCCAGACTTACAGTAAATACCCTAAATGTTTGACCTCTCATTGAGAGGAAAACATTTTATTTTTTGCTCTCCAATAAGTTCTACTTTCAATCCAGAAATTGATATAGATGTTCAACTTTGTGATACTTTGCTTCTGCAAACCCCAGAAAGGAAATGAAGTTGGAGTTGACAGGGCCATCAGACCTGCACCATCTAAATAACTCAAAGTGATAGTGAAGGGCAAAGTCCAGGTCTTTGTTTTCCCCTGTATTGTATTGCTGTCCCTTATTTCTCTGCCAGCTCTGGAGCCCAAATTCTAGATCTGCAGTCCTAGAACACTTGGCCTATCTCCAGAGACTGAGGTTTAGAAGCTCCCACTATTTCATTATGTGGTTCCCCTATCTAAGGCTGACATCTCTCTAGCTAAGAAGTTACACCATTGCCTCTCCCTATCTGGATCCAAGAAATCGGGGTCTGGGAACTCTACTCCCTACTATTTAGGGAGTTGAGTCAATGTGGCTCCATTTTCTCCTGGGACCTGTGGTTGAGAGCCCCCACTGCACCTTTCCAGGCCACAGTGATGTAAGCTCCTGTGGCTGTAATGGGCCCCTGTCCCTGAAATTTCTAAGGAGGAGCAGAGTAGAGAGAATTTTTTTTACATGTACAGGTTTCTGTCCTTCCTGCCCCCACACATATCCACATCTGAGGTTATCTGCCTCTCCAACTTTCCCATTTTGTCTTTATCTTATCTGTTTCTTTTCATGGGTCCAGTACAAAGGAATGGCTCTATAGGAAATAGCCTCATCCAATTAAATCAGCTTCTTACACTTAATCATTTATCCTCTTTGGTGTATGAATGGGTTGGAAAGTAGCCAGGTCCATGACCTTCATGAAGTCCTAATGGGGCCATGGAATTAAAGTCCCAGATAAAGACTCACTTTCTGATAACTGCATCAAATTTATCCAATCATCCTTCTTCAGTGAAACTATAAACTTTGGCTACTTTTTAAAAATTGAAAATACATATTAACTTTTACAAAAGAAAATCACTGTATAGGGAACTTCTTTCCATCCACATAGACAGCTAAGTCCCAAGGAGATGTGGGAGACACATAGAGATGAGGTCATTGGTTCAGGATCCTTCAGTTAGCAAGTACTCAAGATAGAAGGATTTGTTCCCAGAATTCCAAATCCAGAACACTATCCACTATGCAACACTGACCTTAACAATGAAGTGATAACAAAAGTGTCCCATTTTTTTTTCTGTTTTTCCCTTTGGAATCTCTGTGTATTTGTCTGGATTTTGTTGTTATTATTATTAATTTCTGTAGTGCAGTGTGTACTTTCTGGTTTTCATTTTTCTTCATTAAGTATCACTTCACGAAAATTCTTCTCATATTTCTTTGTATTTTTAATATTTTTAATTTCTTATAGTTTCCATTATATTCACTATATCATAATTTGTTCAGCCATTCCCCAACCGTAGGTGCATGGGCTATTTCAATATTTTTTCCTGTTATGAGTAATACTGCTAGTAATACTTTGTATAAATACAACTTTTTCTCTATCAGTAACATTGTTAGGAATTAGTCCAATAGGCATATAAAAAGTTATGAGCATTTTTTTATTTGAAAATTAAAAAAAATTGTGATATGTCTGGTTTTTTTATATTCACTTTTTATTTTAAAAATCTCCCCCTTCCAGCCATATTCTCACCCATTGAGAAGATAAAGTATGAGCAGTTTTATAATTTTAATATGCTATATTTCTTTTATTTCTAATGTGTTTTAAGTATTTTTTTCATTTAGCAAATTGATTTGCTCTCTCTCCCTCCTAAAAAGAAAAGAAAAACTATATATATATATATATGTATATAGTCAAGAAACAAAAAAATTCTTCATTGATCAAGTTTGTACAAATTTTAGATGATAGATAGATAGATAGATAGATAGATAGATAGATAGATAGACAGATAGGCAGACAGATTATTCTGCACCCTGAGTCCATCACCTCTCTGTCAGGAGATGGGTAGTATGCTTCATCATCATTCCTCTGGAATTATAATTAGTCATTATTTTGATCAGATTTCTTGAGGCTTTTAAAGTTAGTTTTTCTTACAATGTTGTTGGGATTGTATACATTTTTCTCCTGGTTCTGTTTATTTCATGCTGCATCAATTGATACAAGTCTTCTCAGGTTTCATTGAAACCATCCCTTTCATCTTTTCTCATGGCACAAGAGAATTGTGTGTTCATATCCCATAGTTTGATCATTCCCCAACTGAGAGGCGCTCCCTTAATTTCCAGCTCTTTGCCACTATAAAAAAAGCTGCTCTAAATATTTTTGTATGCATGGGTCTTCTTTCTTTGATCTCTTTGGTGTACTATATTGCTTTTCAACATGTTTATATTAATTCAGTGCTCTATCAAATGCATGTGTGCCTCTTTATGCCACGACTCCTTTAAAATACACCATCAATTTAATGAGCATAGAGCATTTTAATTTATCTTTCTCTGATTATTACTGAACTTGAACACTTTTAAAATACTTTGTACTGTGTGAGAATCCTATCCTTTGACTAATTTTGGTCAGAAGATTTTGCAGAATGCATCGCACCGTTGTGTCACTCTTTTCCAATTTTGGACATCAGGTCTTTTATCAGCTAAGATTCCCCAATAATTTATTTCTTTTTTTATTCTGAATGCATTGCTTCATGCAAGACACCTTTATTTTCTCATGATAAAATCCATCTATTTTGTTTCTTATAATTTCTCCCATTTGTTGACTGACTAAGAATTTTCTTCTCTTAAACATGATAGATTCACAACTCAATTCAACAAGCACTGATAGATGTCTACTGTGTGTCAGACACTATGCTAGGCACTGAGAATACAAAGATAAAAACTAAACAATTGTTAACCTCAAGGAACTCAAGAATTTCTGTTCTATTTTTAATTTTTTTAATTCAAAGATCATTGAAATTCCATTTGGAATTGATTGTGAAAGATTATTTTAATCCTATTTTTCCTTATATAGCTATTCAATTTCCCCAGAAGTTTTTACTGAATAATGAATTCCTTCCCCAGTTTTTTTGTGATCCTGGATTTATCAAATACTAATCTGTCATATGTCTTTGGTTCTAATTCTGGATGATCTATTCTGTTCCATTAATCTGTTTTTATACAGTACCAGATATTTTGATACTTATCCTTTTTCAGAATAAGTTGAGATCTGGTAGTGCAAATCACTCTCCCTCTTTTTTTCTTCTTAATTCCTATTGAGATTCTTGACCTTGCAAAAGCCTGCCTATTCCCTTATCCCTATTAACACCTTCATTGAGGATGCCCTCAATGCATGTTTAGATGAATCTCATAAAAGTTTTGTAGCACCAATAACCTCTGCATTTTTCCCCTCTATACCTTTGGCATCCTTCCGTTCTTCAGATTCCTCAGTGCCCTCACGATTTTGTCACCCAAAGCATAGACATTTTTCTATGTTACATTTGGTCCATTCGAACTACTTTTCCCATCTGTTCTCTTTTGTGCCAGCTCTACCTCCTTTATATAAGCACAACTGGGACTGTGAAGTAAAAGTCTAAGTGTGATGGCTCTGCTGAATTTGATGGTAAGAATAGTTGGCCACATGGTGAGGGAGAACAAGAGTTGGGCAGAACAAATATTCCATTAGTATCCCTAGGATATCAGGAAAAAGTGAGGAAGGCTGAACTGCTGGCTACCTCTCTGTGGGGTTTAGCTTAAAGCCTCCAGAAGTGTAGCCCACTTTCAATTCATCCAATTCTATTTCCCCTTCTGACATAGAAAGAGAGAGAGTGTGTCCCTACTTTGTGAAGGGATCACCAGGTGTTAACACTTTGTTACCACACCAGCACCTTATATGAGTCATCTGGTGACTCATATGTTGATAGAGATTGAGCCAGGAAGAAGAGCAGAATCAAATCCCCTCTCCTTTATATTTCAAAACAATCATAACTTTATGGGTTTTTTTCCTATTAGAATAACTAGTATCAATTGATATCATTATAATATCACAAAGTTCTACTCTGGTGCCTTGTCATGTTATAGAGGTCACTCTAGGTTCTCAAAGTCTATGGCAGCAGAGTACAACTTGGGCAGTTTCTACTACTCTGGAAAAGCATTGACTATAGATGAGGAAATGGTCTGACTCTGCTTTCTAAGGACCAACTAGTTCATATGAAGGGGCTGATCACCAGTAGGCCGGCCACTTTATGATGAGTACTTTGTCAATTATAACCCATGAAACAAACCAGCTACAAGACAAAATGGCCTTCCACCTCTTGTCTCCTTCCAGTTCTGCAGTGATGTTAGCGGCAGAGGGACAGAAAAGGGGGAGAAGGGTGTTGAAACTCAAAGGACTATATGAACTTCAAATATTAACATAATTGTTGGTGCCCTAAACCCGAGATCTTTGCCCAGGAACTAATGGGTAGAAATTAGTGGAGGAACTGAATCATAACAATCTTGACGTTCTTGACTTTCATTCATTTAATGAAACCAGAAAACACATGGAAGTTATAGTAAATAGAAGGAAGGCTCACCAGTTCTCTTTGAAGAGGAAAATAAAGAGTTGGTTTTATTATATAGCCAAAGGCAACAAGAAGCACCATTTTTAATGAGATACTTGGTTATCTCATATTTCAGTGTTCTAGGTAAGCATTTATATGGCCATCATGAAGATGATGCAGCTTATGTACCAGTAGCTGCTGCAAAGGATGAGGAAGGAAGTAAATTTTTCAAAGAATGGGATAAGATCCTCCAAGTTTAAGCAATGTATACTATAGTATTTGGACAGCTAGGTGGCACAGTGGATAGAGTGCCAGGCCTGGGGTCAGGAAGACTCATCTTCCTGAGTGCAAATCTGTCCTTAAACATTTACTAGCTGTGTGACCTTAGGCAAGTCTCTTAACCCTGTTTGCCTCAGTTTCCTTATCTGTAAAATAACCTGGAGAATGAAATGGCCAACCACTCTAGTATCTTTGCCAAGAAAACCCCAAATGGGTTCATGCAAGAGTCTGACACACCTGAAAACAACTAAACAAAAATACTATAATATTTAATGACTTGAGTGCAAATATGCAAAACATGCTGAAAACATGGTTCATAAGAGGCCATTCTTGGTCTTCCCAGTTGCTAATGCCATCCCCTCCATGGTTATCTTGTATTACTTTGCATGCATTTTGTAATGGGGATTACATCTCAGCTACCATGCCTGCTTCCAACTGACCATGTATTATGGCTCAATGCTGAGGCTTTAGGAAGAGATAGCAGTCTACTTATTGGCCCCTTAGCCCAGTGAAGGCAGCAGGGAAGAGGTTTCATGAGTTTACATTGGAGACAGCTTTCATTTTACTCTCTTCTTTCAACTCTCTTGTGTGACAACTAGACTTCCCATATGAGGATATAGATGTGGAGGTGGGAGAGTGGGGGAGGGAGGGTGGTGATTACTTTCATGTGGCAGCTAGAACTGAGACTTACTAGATGAGCAGGATCCTAGGCCTCTGCTTCTCTCTTTTGTTTTGCATTTTTCTGTCTGATTTTAGGTGAAAGAACAGGAATACCAAGATGGATGTGTCTAGGATTAGAAACTTTCTTGAGATTGGAGATCTGGGGGCCCTTGGTTACAAATGTTGTTATTGTTGTTTATACTTTTTTTTTGAAGGGGACCATGACATCAGGAAGGTGATGCCATGACTTGCAAGCAAATTGGATTTAAGTGAGAGAGGGCTGTGCAAAGTCACCAGCCTCACTCTCCTCTGGGGCCATCTGGGCCCAGAGACAAGATGTATATCAGGACAACTGAAGATGACCCAGGATGCAGTAGAAGACCTTGACATTTTTAAGCTAACGTCTTAAACAGGTCTGAGTCTGACCGAGGCAACATCCATTCAGTGATTTAAGGCTAGGTAAGAAATGAGGCAAAGAATGGCCTCTTTTACCTAGTTTAAAAAAAATAATCAGTCTGAGAGGGGAAGACCCTCAGGGTTTCTGACCAAAACAGAAAAAAAAAATTTTTTATTTACATTCACTCTGAGCCACTCAGGCTCAAACAATGACCAAATGAGGCTTACAAATGTCTAGTGGCAGGGAGGAGTTTTTATAGTTCAGCCCTGGCCTAACTTGTCAGAAGACACGGGCCTTGAGGGGAGTTGTTTGGACTGCATAGAGGTGAAATTAAAAAGTCTGTTCAGCAGCCTCACAAACTGCATCATGTTTTGATGCTGTAAGTATCAGCCTCCCAGGAGAATATAACAATATTGCTGCAGCTTACTGTAAGTCTTTGTTAATGTATACTGGTGGAAAAGCCTGTTGTGTTTAGCATTTCTTTTATGTGGAGCTGTCCTAAACCTGATTCTCAGTGTTCATTGGGTGCCTTTCCACTCCTTCCTTTGGGGAAATCTTAGACATGAGCTACAACCCAAGCTTTAGGTTATTTTTCCCTGGAGTACCTGGGTATGAGTGGAGGGAGGCAGAGATAAAGAGCCAGAGTGAGAGAAAAACATCTTAACACCCCTCATTAGAGACCAGACTTCCCCAGGATGATATCTGGTTTCCAGCCAGAGCAAAGGTACCCTTTAGTGGGGAGGGAGAGGGAACAGTGTGCTGACCCTCTGGGCAGCATTAGACATGTTATACATCAAATAATTTCATGAAAATGGCATGGTTTATATATTAACATATAGGAAATGCCTGGTTATCAAAATAAGAACTATTTCAGAACCAGTTTCCTTACATAGTCAAATCATAGACTTGTTAGAGCAAAGATTAAAATCAATGTCCAATTTGAAGAGAGGAAAAGAAGGTATGGTATATAATTGAAGCAGTTCCAACCTGACCTATTTAAATATGTTGTTAATGTTGAAAAAGGGAAGTAGATAAAAGAACATACATCAATGTAGACTATCACAATTTCCTAAGGAAGTTTAACCAATGTAAATCAATAGCCCCAAGGTCAAAAGTGCCTAATAATCTCCCCAGTCAGCAAATAGTTGATCTCCTTGTAAAAGAACAAAAATGAGTTGAGGGAAGAAGCTTACAGAAAGCTTGGTTGAAGGTCTACCTAAGCTAGATCATGCAAGAGATTTTAAGGATGAAAGTGGGCAATGAACAGACCAAAAAATGGGGGGGAAATCCATAATGAATTCAATAATAAATTCTTATCTTCATCAATTTGAGCCCCACATGAAAATCTCTGGTGTGTTATCAATGACACTACAGAAAACCAAGTTGAAAGAGTAGTTGGACTAAATTCAATATAAACAGCTGGAGGTGACACCATTTTGAGAGCTTCGAGAGTTAGATTTTCAATAAATCTGAAAGAAGGGAATGTGCCAAATACTTGGCAGATACTTTATTACCATTAAAAAGGTGACCAAGAAATATTAATTACCAATAACCCATGTTCCTATTTTCTCAATTGTATAAAGTCTTCATAAGAATAATCCATACACACAACCTCCCCCCTCCTCTTCCCCTTCCCCTATAGGATGTTGTCTGTCCCATTGGAATGTAAACTCTTGGAGGACAGCAACGGTTTTTGGTTTTGCTTTTCCTTTGCATCTCCAGTGCTTACTATAGTAGTTGGTTGACAGTAAGCACCTAATAAATGCTTGTTGATTGATTGACTGATTCTTCCATAATACTAGGGCATCCTTGGAGAATATATGAAAACCAAACAGTCAGACTTTTGCAAATTATGTTCTTGCAGCAGAACACATTTTTATAGTCTCACACTTGACTGAAAGTTGGAAAGAATACAAGATCACAACGTGCTTATTATTTGTTGACTATAAACAACATTTAATTCAGTAGAGCAAAATGCTGCCTTGAAGGCTCTCCTCCAACAAGGTGTTTTCCATGAATATGTCAAAACATAAACAATTCTTGCAAAGACATAACAGTACAGATAACTTTGTTTGACAACATTCTGATGATTAATATCCAGTGGGGCATGAAATGGAGAGGCACATGCTCACTGAGGGTGTTTGCCCACGTCATGGAGAATGACCAGCACAAGATCCAAATGGAAGATGAATTTTCATGAGATCGTTAAGATCTTCCAGCTGATCTTATTTATGGATGACATTGTCCAGATTGCATTTAGCCCCAGAATATTGTAGAGCCTCTTAAACATGAGATCCATAATCACTCAAAAGAGTTTGGCCAAGCAATATAGACAGGAAGAAACAAGTGGATGAAGAATGCCTGTTATTCAGACTATGATATGCAATGAGATGGGCATCTATAGAGCAGATCCATCAATACACATATCTTCAATCAAAAGTACAGATAGACAATGAATGGGGTTTAGAATTCAATAGGGTCAGAGTGGGCTGAATTTTATTTGGGAAGTTATTCAATACTTTCATTGACCTAAAGCCTGACCCTGAAACAAAAGCTCATCTTTTTTTAACATTAATAATTTACTGCTGATATTAAAGGACTGCAAGTCACATAATGTAGCAATCTCCAAAGAATCATAATTGTGACTCACCCAAAGGGCAATAAAAGGTACATGGGGAAGTATGAGTAAACTGTGAAATATTACCAGTAAAGAATTGTGCAACGAAAATGTCATAAAGGCTGCCATCAGAGAGAAGGAAGAAAAGAAGAGGAGACAGAGGTGGGTCAGTCATGTAGTGAAAAAAGAACAACAAATGGTCTACAAGTAGCATTGACATCTATGTAACATAAAGAGATCCAGGAGAATCAGTCAATCAATCAAAAAACATTTAAGGGCTTACTTTGTGCCAGAAACTTTGCTTAGTGCTAGGGATACAAAGAAAAAAAAATTAGTCCCTGCCCTCAAGGAGCATACATTCTAATGGGGGGAAATGAAAATAAATAGGTTCATACAGATACAGAGAGAGCAGATTAAAGTAACCTCTGCAGGGAAGGCCCTGTTGTGGGTAGTGATATTGGGAAAAGCCTCCCGAATAGGGTGGCATTTAAACTGATTTGAAGCAATTGAGGGATGTGCCAGGTTGTGAAGAGCTATGAATGCCAAACAAATGTATTTATGTTTGGTCCTGGAGGTAACTGGGATCCACTAGAATTTGTTGAGTAGGGAAGTGATGTGGTCAGAGTTGTACGTTAGGAAAACTACTTTGGTAGTTCTGTGGAATAGCTATCATGAATCTGAATGGGGAAGGACAAGGCAGGGAGACCAATTAGAAGGTTATTGCAATTGTCAAAGCAAAAGATGATAAGGGCCTGAACTAGGGAAGTGGCCACGTAAATGGAGAGGAGTGGATCATACAAGGTCTGAGAACAATGGCTGGACCTTCTATGATTTTTGTTGTTGTTCAGTCATTTTCAGTCACGTCTGACTCGTTGTGACCCCATTTGGGGTTCTCTTGGCCGAGATACTGGAGTCGTTTGCCATTTCCTTCTCCAATTCATTTTACAGATGAGAAAACTGAGGCAAACAGAGTTAAGTGACTTGCCCAGGGTTACACAGCTAGTAAGTGTTTGAGGCCAGATTTGAACTCAGAAGATGACTCTTCCTGACTCCAGGTCTGGCACTCTGTCTACTATGAGTTTTACATCTATGAGTTTTATAGTAGCACATGAACAAGAGTTGCACATATGAGAAGGTGTATCTGGGTTGTAATCTGTACCATTGGTGGGAGTACTAATATTGATGAGGTCATGAATCTATCAAAATTTCAAAGTACAATTTATTTTACTGATAATATTCCTAATGGTGAACCACATTTCCATTCTTGGCATAAATCTTACTTGATCATAATGAATAATTTTTTGATATATTGTTGTATTCTATTTCCAGTGTTTCATGACTTTGCCTTGATATTCATTAATGATGGTAGCCTATAATTCTCTCTCTCTCTCTCTCTCTTTCTCTCTGATCTCCTCCCCCCCCCCGCCCTCCTTTTGACAGATTAGAGATCAGAATTGCATTTGTCTCATAGGACTAATTAGTTAGAATGTTGTCACTCTGAAAAGTTTATCTACTTTATGAGCCTCAGTTTCCTTATCTGTAAAATGAGGAAGTTGACTAATCCAGAGGATCAATGGATGATGAAACATTTGATCTCCCTGCTAAGAGAAGTGATGAACTCAAGATGCAGAAGAAGACATACATTTTTGCATGTGGCTAATGTGGGAATTTGTTTTATTTGACTATGCATATGTTACAAGAATTTTGTTTTTCTTTTCTTTTTTCAATAGAGTAGGAGTGCTGGGAGGGAAAGAAACTTGTTAAGTGTTAACTGAAAAAATCAAGTAAGATGAGAAAGTCGGACTAGTTGGTCTCTAAGGTCTGTTCCAGCTCTATACCTATAATTCCATGATCTAATGATTATAGATTCCTTAAATGTTTCTAGGAGGTCCATTGGGACTCCCTTAAATGTCTCTTAGATTTGTATATAATTTTCATAAATTTCTATTGCCTGAAAAGCGCAATGAATTTAGAGTCAGAACACTTGGTTTCAAATATCAGCTTTGCCAAATGTTTACTACTTATGTGACCTTGGGCAAGTCACTTAACTTCTGTAGGACTCAGTTCCCTCATTATGTAAAATGAGGGGGTTGGACAAAACTCTTAGTCTATGATAAACTGTAGGAAACTCTATCTTCTTTTTTATGGGGACTATGGTGGATTTGTGTATATATATATATATTATATATAATATATATATATTATTTCTGTAAATATTTATCCCTTTCTTTAATAGTCTCAATTTTGTTTGCATATTGGGGCATCTAGTTGATGCAGTGGATAGAGTGCTGAGCCTGGAGTCAGATAGACTTGAGTTTGAATTGGGCCTCAGACACTAGCTGGGTGACCTTGGGCAAGTCACTTAACCCCTGTTTGCCTCAGTTTCCTTATCTGCAAAATGGTGATAATAATACTTCTCCTCCACTGTTGTGAGCATGAAATGAGATAATTGTAAAACACTTAGCACAATACCTGGCACAGAGCAGGTACTATATAAATTTTAGCTGCGATTATCATTATTATGTAGTGATGTATAATAATTTCCAAGTTTTTTTTATTTCTTCTATAGTCAGTGTGATCTCTGATTATTTTAGATTTTTCCTTTTTCTCTTTTCAACTAAATTTGCTAATAGTTTATAAATTTTGTTGGCCTTTCAAAGTTGCTTTTATTGATCCATTCATTTCTTTTTATTTCCTACTTTGTAGATTGCTCCATTTTTCTGAAAATGTCTTGTTTGGTGCTTGTTTTTAGTATATTAATTGTTTATTTTCTATTTTCTTTAAATGCAAACTCAGATTGATAATTTTCTCTTTTGTTGATATAAAGTTCTGGGCTATAAATTTGTCCATGAGTATTGCTTTGGCTGCATCCCATAAATTTTGGCATGCTATATTTATATCCTGAGCTTTCCTATCATTACTGTTTCTATAATCTTTAGCCAAAGAAATATTCAACAAGTCATTTTAGTCTCCACATGAGCAAATATCTTTTTAAAATCATATTTTCCTTATTACTGTTTTATTGCTCTATCATCTATAATTTTGAATTTAAAATTTCTTATTTTATGAATTCATTGATACCCTCTTTGTGTCCTAGAATGTGACCAATTTTTGTGAATGTCTGCATATTTAAAAATATATTTCCCCTACTTTTCCTATTCAATTCTCTGATATAGCTGTCAAATACAATTTTTTCCAGCACTTTTAAAAGTTTCTAACTTCTCTCTTGCAAAGCCTTTTGATTTGTTCTATCATATTCCATTAGAGCAACTCTGTACCTGTCACAAATAAGGACACCGAGGTTCAGAGGGGGAACGTGACTGAGTTCTGGGTCACCTTGGTTTCTATCGATGTTTCTATCAGAAGAGTAACAGAAGAATGAACTACACTTTGAAAGTTCCTCTTCTCACAACTACTTTTAGTTATATCCTTCTAAGGGAAAACAGCTGCAGCCATGTTGCCCGATGCCTCCTGGAGGGGCTAGTAATTCAGTATCATCATCTTCACAGAATTAGACTCTCTTAGTTGGACTGGAACTCAGGAACCATCTCATCCAACCTATATCTAATTCAGACTGCCCTCTACTTCCAAGTGGACATCCGATACTTGCTCAAACACCTCCAGTAAGGGGAAACAAACCCCTTTGGAGATATCACACGCTGCTTTTGGACAGCCCAACTTGTTACACATTTTTTCCTGGTATCAAGCCTTAATTTGCCCCCTTTGTAACCCATTGCTCCTGACTCTGCCTACTGGGGCCTTGTAGAACAAATCTAAGGCCTCAGATACTTAAAAATAGCCATCATATCTCCTCCAAGATTTCTCCAAACTAAACATTACCATTTGCTTCAATCTACCCTCATTTGACATGAACTGCAAGCCTTTCATATCCTCATTGTCTTTCTCAGGACACTCTTCAGTGTATCAATGTCCCTCCTAATACACGATGCCTTGAACTTCAGATAGGGTCTGACTGGAACATTAACATCCTTAGTCCTGGAAACACTACTCTCAATGCAGCCTAGAATGGCATTAGGTTTTTTGGCTGCCATATCACACTACTGACTCCCATAGAGCTTGAAGTCCAGAGACCACCATCCCCCTCTCCCCCCCCATCATTTTTTCTTTTTTTATTGTGAACCTGAGAAACATTAAAAAATATCAACATTTCCCAATACAAACAAAAAGAAGACTGCATATGAAACCATCAAACTCCACTATGTTCAGTTGCTTTAAAAATGTATTTTGGATTTAACATGGTAGTTCCAATACTGCCCCACTTGTCTCTGACCCCTTCTGAATTTCTTTCTGCTCACTTCTGTGTATTTGTCAATAATACATTGATAATCTTTTTTTAGTATCATTATTTCTACCTCTCATTCCTCCCCAAACTTCTCCCCATTCCACAAAACTCTACCTTGTAGAAAATAAATAGTTATACAAAATAAAACCACTCATTGGCCATGTCTGAAAATGCATGTCTCGTTCTGTGTCTCTAGTCTATTACCTTTCTGCCAAGAGGTGGGAAATATGTTTCATGGTCATTCAGGAGTTGGGATTAATCATTGCATTGGTTATAATTCTCACATTGTTCAGAGTTGTTTGCTTTATGCTACTGTAGTCATTGCATAAATTCCTCTCTTGGTTCTGTTCGCTTTATTCTACATCAGTTCGTATAAGTCTTCCTAGATTTTTCTGAATCCATGCCTTTTGCCAGTTCTCATGGTGCAATATTCCATTATATTCATATGCCATAATTCCCTTAATGATGTGGACACAGTGTATTTCCAATTCTTTGCTACAACAAAAAATGCTTTTATAAACATTTTCTGTACATGTGGGCCTTTTTCTACTTTCTTTGATCTCTTTTTGCTGTGTGAAAGAGGATGCAGAGATAGATGTCCTTTCGAGTGTAGTTCTCTGTTGCTTTCCAAAATAGTTGGACTACTCACAGGTCCACCAACGATGCGCTAGTGTATCTGAACTTCCACAGCCCTTCCAACAATTGTCATTTTCCTTTTTTTTTTTGTCTTTCCTAACTTTATGGTGCAGGTAGGTGGCCCATTGTATATATAGAGCGTTGGGTTTGGAATCAGAAAGACTCATCTTCATTAATTCAAATTTGGCCTCAGACACTTACCAGCTGTGTGACCTTGGACAGGTCACTTAACCCTATTTGCCTCAGTTTCCTCATCTGTAAAATGAGCTTGAGAAGTAAATGGCAAACCACTCCAGGATCTTTGCTAAGAAAACCCCAAATGGGATGATGAAGAGTTGGTCACAACTAAACTGATTGAATGACAAACCTTGTAGGAATGAAGAGGAACCTCAGAATTGTTTGTATTTCCTCAGTCTTTTTTTTAGATAAACTGCTGTCTAGCTATGCCATTTTGTATTTTGCATACAAGTTTAAGTTTTTCCACTATTATATTTCATTTTATTAGATTTGACTCATTGTCCTAGTCTGTCAAATGTTTAAAAACCCTAACTCTTTGATCCATTGTGTTAGCTGTTAGTTTGGTGTCTTCTTCGAATTTGACAACCATGTCACCCATGCCTTTACTGAAGTCATTGTTTAAGATGTAAATAGTGCAGAAATCCATGAATAGCTCCATTAGAGGCTGGCCTAGTCTGGTACAAATGTGAGAAAAATACATAATTTTGTTAGTGTAGGAAATTCATATACCAGTTGAGATTGTAAACAACTGTCAAGAAAAAGTGAATAAATTCTAGGGAACTGCTCAAGGGACATAAAGGCCACATGATTTGCACAAAGCTAGTAAGGTGTCAGGGCAGGATTTGAATGTAGGACCTTCTGACTTCAAGCCCAGCATTCTAACCACTTTTTATCCACTTAATTGTGCTATTATCTAACCCACATCTCCTGACCTTTTTCAGAAGTCCATAAGAGACTTTATCAAATGATTTGTTAAGATCTAGGTAAACAATATGCAAGGCATTCCTCTGACTTACCAGTCTAGTGTCCTTGTCCAGAAAAAGGAAACAAGGCTAGTCTGGTGTGAGCTGTCCTTTATTTTTCTTTGTATTTTTGAAAATTAATGTTTATTGATACACAGGGTACCCCAAAGTCTTAGCGAAGTTTTAAAGTTTAATGGCTTGACTATACTTAAGACTTTTGGAACATCCTTTACTTTGTTTTTATATCAGCTACATTTCCCAGTGTATGCTTTCCTCCCCCTCCCCCAGAGAGCTATCCTTTATAACAATAAGTTAAAAAGAGAAAGGAGATATTAACCAATGATCATAAAAGGCAATATAGTATAGTAGAAAGACCACTATCTCTGAAGACAGAGAAAATGGGTTCAAATCCTGTCTCTGACATTTACTACCTGAAAGATCTTGGGCAAGTCACTTAATTGGGCCCCAGTTTTTTCATCTGTAAAGTTAGGGGGTTGGACGAGATGACCTCTTATGGTCTTTTAAATCTATGACCCTTTGATCAAAAGAGTCTGACATTAGCTATAGTATTCTACACCCAAAGTCCCTCACCTCTGCAAAGAAGGAAGAGGGATACCTTCTCATATCTTTTTTTAGAGTCAAGCTTAGTAATTATAACTTCCTGTATTTGGTTTCAATTGCCCCATTGGTGTTCTTTCAACATATATATTGTTGTAGTCATTGAAATGATTGCTTTCCTAGTTCTACTCACTTCACTTTGCATCATTTCCTGTAAGTCCTTCCATCATGACTCTATCTTTATCATGTGCATCATTTCTAAAACCATTCCTTCTTAAAGTACTCCATTATATTCATGCAACATATTTTTAGTCATTCCTCAAATTCATAGGCATCTATTTTTTCCCCAATTCTTTGCTACTACAAAAAGTAGCATTAAAAATATTTTAGTATTATGGAGGCCTTTGTTTTTGTCAGTGACCTCCTTGGCATATAGAGCTAACAGTAGGATCTGTGGGTTAGAACACTTTAATCACTCTTTCCTCGCATAATTCCAAATTGATTTCTAGAATGGTTGGATCAAACCATAACTCCATCAACAATGCATTACCAGCAATTTTTGTGCTAGCAAAGAACTGTGAACAAAGTGGATAGCCATAGATTGAGGAATGACCAAATAAATTGTGCTACATGAATATTGAATGTGCTGTAAGAAATGATGAATTGATGAGTACAGAAATGCATGAAAGATCTGTGTCCATTGATGCAGAGTGAAGAAAGCAGAGCCAAGAAAACAATATACACAATGAGAACAAAGTAAATGGAAAGAACACACATACATATGACCAAAAGTGAATGCTGCAAAATTATAAAAGGTAAGTATAGCTTAAGAAGCAATATAAGAAGACCTTTTCCTCCTCTCCCCCATGCCATCTTTTTGCATGGGGTGGAGGGTACAAGTCTTGTGCATTGCACATATTTTACAACTTTTTCAATGTGAAGATCAGTGATTTTTTTTTTGTCTTTAAAAATTACTATTTATTTTGTAAGATGGCTGTCTGGTGAAGAGAGAAGGAGAGGGAGAGAAAACTCCCTGAGGAAAATTATGGTGATTTAAAAAAGGCATCAATAAAAACTTATTGAAAAAAAAGTAGTACCTTTGTATGCTTATCTTTCCATAATCCCTCCAACATTTATTATTCCTACACTGTGTTATCCTTTCCAGTTTTCTAGATGTGAGGTGAAGTTTTAGAGTTGTTTGGATTTGCATTTTTCTTATTGGCATTTGGAGCATTCTTTTATATAGTTCATTAGTAGATTGCAGCTTTTCCTTTAGAACTGTTCATGTATATTTCTAACCACTTATCTACTGGGGAATGGCTTTTGACCTTATGTATTTCTGTTAGCTACCAATACATCTTGGATATCAGACCTTCTTCACAAATATTAGATACAAAGATATTTAACCAATCTATTGCTTCTCTTCTTATCCTAGTTACATTAATTTTGTTTGTGGAAGAGCTTTCCTATTTTATGTAATCAAAATTATCTGTATTATCTTTGGTATTTGGCTTTATTATTTGGGTGGTTAGGAATTCATGCTCTAGCTATAGATTTGAAAGGTACCAGTTCTGGTTCTCTTCTAATTGTTTAATGGCATGATCTTTAATGTTAGTGTCACACATTCATTTGGACTTTATTGTATTGACCTAAAGCTAATTTCTGCCAAATTGCTTTCCAATTTTCCCAATAATTCTTTTTTTTTGGAGGGGAGGGCAGGGCAATTGGGGTTAAGTGACTTGCCCAAGGTCACACAGCTAGTAAGTGTGTCAAGTGTCTGAGGCCAAATTTGAACTCAGGTCCTCCTGACTCCAGGGCCGGTGCTCTACTCACTGCATCACCTAGCTGCCCCTTTCCCAGTAATTCTTATAAAATAGGGAATTTTTTCCTAGGTAATGTATACTTTGAATTTATTGTATACTATGTTATTCAGTTCAGTTATTTCTGAATCTTTCTTGTCTGGTCTGGACCACTTACCTATTTTTTTACTACTGCCAAATTGTTTAGATGAGAACTTCTTTTTAATATATGTAGATGTCTGGAAATGCTATTCTTCATTTCTGCTTCTTACGTTTACTCCATCTCTGGCCAGGGACCTGTCATTCATATAATTTAAGCTGCGATTCAGAAAGCCAAATCCCATTTTCAAAAACCATCTTTTTAATCAGCTTTTCTAGAGGTCACAGTGGAATGGGCTAGGAACTGGGTAAACTGGGTAGGAGTGTCCTTGGGAGAAACAGAGAATGATCATAGATACGGGGGTAAAAGCAGAGCATGCCACTTTCACCTAAAATGGTAGGCTTGGAAGACTGAAACTGAATAGCTATTGTAATAGGATCTAGATTGACGTGGCCTTTTCTATATGTATAAGTGAACCAGTAGAAAGCACTTGTGGAATTAGTTCACCCCAAAGTTAAAAATGGGATTGGTAATGTTGGTGTTTTGGAGTATTCCTCTGTGAAGTCTCCTTCTAGGGATGTTGCTACTGCTATTACTTGTCTTTAAAGATGAGAGTGGGATTCTGACTATTATGTGACAGTCCATCCCAATGTGTGCTGTTGCTGGTTCCCCTTAATCAATTCATCCATCCATCCATCCATCTGTAAGGGCAGTAATTTCCACTTTGGCCCCAGTTAATATAATCACAGTAGGCACAAACACCTTAACTGAATCAACTAAAAGAGCAAATTAGGTGTTGAAGAACTTGCCTATAATTTCATCACAATGTGTGGAAAGCCCTGAATCAGTTGGAAGGATTGCAAGATTTTGGGCCATTGGATGAAGGCAGATGATACACAAGAGCTAGCTTATGGTTGGCTGAGAAGACTGAGTCACATTTCTTGAGCTACATATAAAAATAGCAAGTCAGTTGAGCAGTGAGTCAGTTGAGTGTTAAATCAGAGAGTTGGAGCCAAAACACTGAGAGGCAATAATATCCCTTGGCAGGGGAGTGAGAGGAGAGTTCTCTCTCCCCACTCCCTTTCCCCCTCCACACATGGTATTGACCATATTATTGGAGAAATTGGACCAGTAGGAGACAACATCTAGGAAGAGAGAAAGATATACTAAGGGCAAATGGTCAGGCAATAAGAATTTATAAAGGTCTTACTATGTGCCAGGCATAGTGCTCAGCACTGGGCATACAAAGAAAGGTATAAGACAGCCCTTTCTCTCAAGGGGCTTAGAGTCTAATGGGAGAAACGGCATGCAAACAACTATACTACACAAGATAAATTGGAGATAATAGAGGGAGGGCACTAGCATTAAGGGGAATCAGGAAAGGCTTCTTATAGAAGATGGGATTTTATCTGGGACTTGAAGGAAGTCAGAGAAACCAGGAGGTGGGATGAGGAGGAGGGAGAACATTCCAGCCATGAGGGATGGCCATTGAAAATGCCCAGAGTTAGAAGATGGAATGCCTTGTTTGAAAAAACAGCAAGGAGGCCTGGGTCACTGGATCACAGAATACAGGAGGCAAAGGTGTGGTAGTTGGGGGTGGGGCAGAAGATGGAAGAAGACTGAAAAAATAAGAGGGAGCCAGGTTTTGAAGGGCTTTGCATGTCAAACAGGATTTTATATTTGATCTTGGTGGTAACAAGAAACCACTGGAGCTGATTGAATGGGGTGGGGGGGTGACATGGTCAAGATCCACAGTTTTGGAATATTTGATGGCTGAGTGGAGAATGAGGCGAGACTTGAAACAGAGAGAACAGCCAGAAAACTACTTCGATAGTAGTTCAATAAGATGGTGAGGATCTGTACCACGGTGATGACAGTATTGGATAAAAGAAGGGGGCATATATGAAAGATGTCATGAAGGTAAAACTGACAAGACTGGACAATAGATGGGATATGGGGAGTGAGAGAGAGGGTGAGGAACAGAGAATAACACCTAGGATAGTGGCATCCTCAACAGAAATAGGGAAGTTTGGAAAAGGGAAGTGTTTATGGGGAAAGACAATGAGTTCATTGTTAGACATGTTGAGTTTAAGACGTATAGAATATTCACTATCTAACAGATAGTTGGAGACGTAAATCTCAAGTTTGGGAGAGAGGTTAGGAATGAATAAGCAGATCTGAGAATCATCTGCAGAGATCATAATTGAATCCATGAGAATTGATGAGATCACTAAGTGAAAAAGAGGGAGAAGAAAAGAGTGTCCAAGGCAGAGCTCTGAAGGAAACGTACCTTTAGCAGGTGTAACTTGGATGAAGATCCAGCAAAGGATGTTGAGGAAGAATGGTCAGACAGGTAGGAGAACCAGGATAGGATAGTGGCACAAAAACCTAGAGACAAGACAATATTGAGGAGAAGAGGGTGATTGACAATGCCAAAGGCTATAGAAGAATTCAAGAAGGATGAGGATTTTTAAAAGGCTATTCGTTAGATTTGACAATTAAAAAATCACTGGCAACTTTGGAGAGAGAAGTTTTGATTGAATGATGGGATTGAAAGTCACCCTGTAGAGAATTAAGAAGAGAGTGAAAGGAAAGGAAATGGAGGTATAGATTATCAATGACCTTCTCAAGGAATTTCACCACAAAAGGAAGAAGAGATAGGGGATGATAGTAAGTAGGAGATGGTAAGATCCAATGAGGGTTTTTTGAGAATGAGGGAGACATATGAGCATGATTGTAGGTAATAGGAGAACAGGCAGTAGGCAAAGAGACATTAAAGATAAGTGAAAGAGCAAGGATGATGGAGGAAGTAACCTGCTAGAGAAGAAAGGGTGGGATTGTACCACGTGTACATGTAGAAGGCTTTGCCTTGGCAAGAAGAGCCACCGTTTCTTGTGATATAGAGATGGAGATAGTGGCAGAAGGCATCTGGGTGATGAGATGGGGATGAGAGGAGAAGAGGGATCTAATGGTCTCATTTTTTTTTCATTGAAATGAGTCAAGGTTCTTAGTTGAGAGGGTGTGGGAGACTGAGCCACGGAAGGTATGAGGAGAGATGAAAAACATTAGCAGAACCACTGTGGTAAGTGGGATAGTGAGTTAATGAGGGAAGTATAAAAAGATTGCCTTGCAGTGGTGAGGGCCCAGTTGAGGTTATATGACATAAATTTGTAGTGGATCCAATCAGCATGGTTTCATGATTTTCTTCAACTGCATTCAGTGAGTAGGAGCAAAAACAGCAGTTGGTGGGAGTGATCTAAGGCTGCAGTTTGGCAGAGCAAGTTCAGTGATATGAAAAGGTGGAAAGGGTTTGAAAGAGGACAGAGTAGAGTTGAACCAATTCACCAACAGGTCAAGATGAGGAAGGAAGTAGAGAAGTAGAGTGGATCTAGTGTAGGAGTGATGGCCTGGGAAAGAACTGGGTGGGGGTTTGAGGGATTGGAGGTTATGGTATGGATGAAGAACAGAGTTTGGGATTACTAGGCAGAGTTAGAGGTATAATGACAATAGATTATGATCAGATAGGACAATTTCAGAGTTCATGAACATGGAAGTAGTGCATTTGTGGGTGATGGCAAGATCAATGGTGTAGCCCTTTTTGTGTATTGCTCAGGTAGGGTGGAGGAGTAGGTCACGTGAAGTGAGGGAGCTGAATTGAGGGAGTATCAATATGTATGTTGAAGTTCCTTAGTATGAGGGTAAGTATGAATGCACACACTGAACTCACTGAGGAAAGATGATGAAAGTCCTAGAGATTGATAGATAACAACTAATAGATTTTAGTTATGTGATAGATATGGTTTCGTAATCATTGAGGAATGAAGGTCCAACAAAAGGAGAGATAGCTCTATTCTCTCACCTCTAATTTGGAAGATGAAAAGGAAGATGCTAAAGGGGAAGGGAAGCTGCCCTGTAACTCATCTAGCCTCCACGTGTATATGAGCACATGGAATCTATGTTCCTTTTGAATTATTCTTTCCTGATCTTAAACAAATAAGTATCCCAAGGTAGGAGTGACCATGTGATCTGGTGAGTTTGGGAGATCCAGAAGTCAAATTTCTGCCTGGATAAAGTTGCAGTGGTTGCTGGAGAGGCCAAAAATAGATGAAGTACTAGCACATGGATGTGGAAAGATAGTCACCTTAATACGGTGACAACTTCAGGGAGTGACATATTCTGCCTCGACCAACCCCTATAAATATCAGAGAAAAGTGAACTCAACTGAGGCACTGTTCCTCAGAGTCCAGCAGAGAGCTTCATATAAAGAGAGAGTCACGAGGACTCTTTGAAGGGAAAAAAAAAGATTTCTAGTAACTAGGAGGTGTGAAGTAATCCTTTGCCACATCTATATGATTTACTATCAGTATACTTTAATTTTAACTTTACCCACTGACCTTGTGTATACAAGAAGTTAGTGTGCCCCAAACTTTTGGGGGAATTTTTAAAACTAACTGTTTTTGCATACTGTCTCAGTAAGAAGAGCTTTGCTAAAAATTATTTGAAGCTTCTGGTTGATAATCAATGGGAAAGATACTAGTAGGGACTCATGAGTGACAGTACTAGAAACCCTAGCCCCCATGGTTACCCCTAGAATGGAGGGGAGTAAGTAGGAGCTAACTTCTAGGGCCTTCCAACCTATAAGTGATGGTTTAGGTTGAGGAGATACACCCCAGAGGTAGTGCTCCATATCCACTATCCTCTCCCTCCCCTTTTAGCCTTCCTACTTTCCTTCTCCCACTTCCTCTGTCATTTTCTTTTCTCTCCCTGCTTCATCATGACTACAGTGAGGGATATGGGTCAAGGTGTACAATTCCAACCTGAAAGCTCCATGTATTCAGCTTAAGTCTCATGTTCCCTCTTTTTCTAACCTCACAAACTTGCCTCTCCTTTCCTCAGTTCTTGTTCTCCATGTTGCCTTTTCCCCTGTGTTGACTAACCCACTCAGGGCTCACCTTCACACAGATTTGTGAAGCATCTAAAATTGATGATGATCTTAGATGTTATCTGGTCCAACATTTTCATGTGACAGAATGAGGAATTTGAGGCCCCAAGGAGGGTGTGGGGAAGAGGTTCCCAAGGTCATAAAGTGAGTCTGTGGCAAAGCAAGGACTAGAAAGCCATGTCTCCTCATTTATAGGGCAGTGCTCTGACCATCACACCAGGACATTTCCCCTGTATCAAACCAAGACATCTTTTGGGTCTTTCCTCCCCTATTTAGACTGCAAGCACCTTGAGGGAGGTGTCCTGTTTCATTCATCTTTGCAGATGAATGCAACTAGTGCAGACCACAGGACCTTTCATAGAGTAGGCATTCATAAGTGTTTAACTAGGGGTGAGTATTTTTACAACTACTGATAGAGCTTCCAGCGCCAATGATGGCATGGTTTGGAGTGTGCTAGGAGTTTTCTATCTGAACCACAAGTCCACCTTGGCTCAGAACTAACTCCAGTCACTCTTTGATGTCATCAATTCACTTCTTGGAGCATGGGGGAGAAATCACAAACTTTAGAGCTGGAAAAGATCATAGAAGTCATTTAGTCTAACCCTTTAATTTTATAGATTAAGGAAATAAGGCTCTGAGAGGTTATGTGGTCAAGGTCATACAGCTGGGTCAGTATTCGAACCCAGGTCCTCTGACAGCCAATTGAATGCTCTGTACAGTCTATCATGCTGCCCCTCTCAGGGTTCCATTGGCAGGATGGTAATATTGCTTTGTACCCATTCTAATCCTCAATGCAGGAATTTCCTGTAGCCCATGAGGAAGGATAGAGTGATGACATCCCACTGTGCCATTCTAAAATCCATAGGTATTACATTTCTGTCTCCTCATCCATGATGAGATATTAGGGAGGTAAAATCCTGTAGAAAACTACCTGCTGATAGGGCAGTATAGTGGAGTTGTGGATAGATAGCATCTCAAGGGAAATGGCCTGGGAGAATTCATTAACACACTTAATATTAATTAACAAGGTCACATTTGTGGTTAGGTTGCAGGGATGGGAGAAATTGAGTTTGCCGTTGTAGTAGCAGCTGAGAGCCCTGCTAACTTTTGCCCTGGTCAGAACCCATCTGGAGTTCTGTTTTCAGTTCTGTTCACGTCACTGAAAGGCATTGGCAAGCTGTAAGTCCTCAAGGATAGGGTGGGTTGGGACAGTGAGGGGATCAGAGACTGAGCCACTGAAGATGGATTGAGAGATGATGTTTAGCCTGGAGAAGAGAAGACTTAGGGGGCAAATGAGACCAGAATTGGCGAGCTCTGGCCCTAGGGGAGAGAATGCTTCTTTGCCCAGCTTCATATTTCCTTTTGGGTGCAGCTGGCCTGTGGTCCACTGCTCTGGAGGACTTGGGGTGTAGTGCTGAGTGTCAGAAGCCTACTAATGATTCCTGGTCCTGACTGAGGGAAAGGAGGACAACAAATTTCATTTCTAATATTTGTTGCTTTGATAGGAAACAGTATCTACCTGGAAGTTTTTAAGAGTCCCTCCCTTGGTAACAAATCTGCAAACACTTAAGTGCACCTGGGCATTCGAAATGACCCCTGCTGCCTCTTTCTACAAAGTGACGCATCCTTTTGTTCAGGGAATAACCCCCAGAGGAGGGAATCCGTTTTGTGAACTCTAGTTTGCTACAAAGGGGGTTTTGTGGAGACGTCAATGCCCCAGCTCAGAAATGGCAGCCAGGAATTCCTCAGGGGCTCTACAAGCCTTCAAGTAAAGGCCTTCCAATAGGTAGCAAGGGGACTTGCATATGGCGCCGTTTCAGATTGGCCAACTTGCTGTTCCTGAAACTCAGCACTCGATGCCCAGCATCTGTGGCTTTGTAACATCTGTCCCCCCCATACCCAGATTCTCTCCTCACCTGCTCCCTCTTAAAACCTCCTGATTTCTTCAAAGCTTAACTCATGAACCATTTTCTTCATCCCTTCCAGAGTGAGTACTCAACCCCCTGTTTATAGGTTGTCTCCCAACAGTACAGTGTAAACTTCTTGAACACAAAGACTGTTTTCTTTTTGTCTTTATATCTCCAGCGCTTAGTAAAGGGCCTTGCAAATAGGAGGTTCTCAATATTTTAGATTAGAAAGAGAAGCCTTGTTGATGCCCTGTCTCCCTTTTTTAAGCCTCCCCCCTTAGCCAGAGGCCCTCCATTCCATTCCTCACCCACGCTCTCCCACACACTCAAATTCCAGCTCTGGTCTTCTCTCTGCAGCTCCTCTCAGCACTCTCCTAAGTCTGGTGATTCTTTATAGCAGTGCAAGCATGGTAAGAGCTTTGGATTCTGAGCTCTATACTGGGTACAAAACTCAGTGGTGGTCACTGGCAAGCTTTCTCCTTTCGGGATCCCTCTTTGCCCTTTAATAAAGTGATGTGTGAAGGAGGGAGTTGATGGAATGATCTCTATAGTCACTTCCAACTCCAAATACTGTATCTATATTAATCCAGGACCCATAAGGCAAAAAAAATCTTGGATGATCTCTTCAGGTATAATGGAAAGGCTGATAATGGAGGTGTTTGTCAAAACATGAAGTTGACTGAATTCTTGAGCCTTGGCTCCATTAGAGCTACTTGATAGGCAAGATTTTGGCACATAATTGTCATAGGGTTTCAAGTTGGAAAGACACTTGAGGTCACAAATTTAGATATAGATCATGAAAGAGCAGGAATCTGCACCCAAATCATCCAGCTCTTAATTTGATTCCTTTTCCCCCTATAACACAGGAACCATTTTGTAAAAGGAGAAATAGGAGTGTAGAGAAGGGAAGTTATTTGTCACTGTGGGAGGGGGCAGGGGAGGGAAAGAGAGAGAGAGAGAGAGAGAGAGAGAGAGAGAGAGAGAGAGAGATCATCCAATGGACTGGAGAGTTTGGCTTAAAATAGCTAAATAAATCTTTAATATTTCTAATTGTAAATGTACATAAATTGCACAGCCACATGGAATTTCTGAACACCAACACCTTTCTCTGTACATTATTACATAGTTTAAAAGTCGAGACTGGAGAAACTCCAAGCAACAGTTCAACTTTTTGCTTTTTTAAACTTTTTTTTTCCTTTTCACATACTTACAAAATGGAGGTGAGCCTGTTTTCATTTTTCTTTATAAGAGTCTCTAGAAAACAGAGAGAGGCTGGGCTTCAGCAAATAGACAGAGGGAGGGAAAGAGGTATATCTTAGGAGTTGGTGAGATGCTCTGTGGGGATTCGAGGTCGTGTAGGGTGACACCTTCACCATATCTTCTGAGAAGTTTGAGAAAGGATGGTCGTTTACAAGAAATTAGGCAGTTAACTCTGAGCAGAAAAAATTAAGCCCCTCTCCCCTTCAAATGACATTGGAAAATTCAATGATTTCTCATTTATTTTTGGCTTATCAACAGCAGGGTCTCCAGGGACAGTCTGTTCTTCATCTGAGCTCTGGAAAAACCACTGGTGGGGAGTGGGGAAGTGTTTGCAGCTGTTGGCCCAACAGCTCTTGAAGGGCAGGAACCATTTATTTGCTCTACCATAGTGGGTGGGAGAGAACATTTTGGGCTCTCCTGCCCTCTTCCTAGCCGGGAGGTATTTGGTTTCTTGGGGATATTTTTTGGTTAGGTGTTTTGCTAATTTCTGCCATAGCCCTAGGTCCCTTCATGGAGGACACTGATGACTCATGGGGTAACAAACATCAGCATCCTATCCAATGGGTCTGGAAAAAGAGGTTGATTTCCCTGGGTGAGGTTCATTTCCATTTGGCTTCCTCCAGCCCTACCCAAAGCTGGCATACTACCAGTTGCTCTACATCTGATCTCCTGGGAGGAAAAATGAGTAGGAGGTCTTCAGGTTAAGAGGATTTACCTGGGCCATGCCAGGAAGGCCTGGTAAGCCCAAAGACTCCCAGGATCAAGACTCCTGAGGAAACACTCCTATGGTGATGGGGCCTGTATCTGTGACTGTTGGTGCTATGTGCCAGCCACTCAGATGGTGCCTCATCCTGAAAAGGCAAATCATGGCCCTTCACAGAGCAGATTGAGCCCACTCCTCCAGTTAAGCTCTCCTGGAGCCAAATTTAAAAAAGAAATCTAGATCCTATTTTGGGCAATATTCTGATAATCCAGGGAAAATCTTTTTGTTCCAACCCCATAAATTGTCAGTCCTAGGAATTTAGTGCTGGGACCTCAGAATTCATCTCTCCCAACCTCTTCATTTTACAGACGAAGAAACTGAGGCCTAGAGAAGAAAAGTGACTTTCTCAAAGTCATGCAGCTAGTTAAGGGGGCAGAGCCAGGATTCAAACTCGTTTCCTGATTCTAAATCTGGCACTTCCCACTATACCACAGCTGTCTCCAATCAACTCAAACTTAAAAAAAAAAAAATCCCAACCCTCCTACTGCTCCTCAACTCTGTTGCTTTTTTTTTAAATGAGAGAAAACAAAAAATAAAATTCCAAGTCATTCTACAAGCAGCTGCCCAATCCTGTCCGCAAGGCAGCACCAGGCGCGAATCACTATATACAGCTGATAGTGAAATAGTTACATTACAATCAAACACCGAGAGAACATTTACAAAAAAAGTTGTTAGACTTGCATTAAGATAAAAATCGGTGGACAGTCTGTACACTTTACAGTTTTTGCACCAGATAAGGCTCTCGCCATAGAGAGCATGAGAATGAGCGAGCAGGTGACAAATGTTATATATAGTGGTCTTCGGTCCCTTGTTGACTTTCTCCCTGGCTGTGGGGACTTGGTCCCCAGTATTGCTATGAGACACACATTTCAGAAACAGAAACTCTGGGGGGAGGAGGGGGTGTGGAGAAACCTTTTCCCTTTTTGAAAACAAAAAGGAAAAAAGAAATGGAGTGCTTATAAATATGGGTATGGAGGACCAGTCTGTATTTGGTAACAAAATATTATGATGGGCAGGAAATTAAAAACAGAAGTCCCAGCCTAGGGGTGTCTGAGTTCTCCACATCTGGCATGGTCCTCAGATGTATTGGTAGGGCCTAACTCAATGGCCTGAGAACCCTCAGACAGAACTGAGGTCCCCCTGTAGGATAAAGGGGGTAAAGAGGCAGTGAAGGACAAGGACAGGGGAGAAAGATGCTAGTCAACTTCCAGCTCAATCAGCAACCCCACTCTGCACAGGGCTGAATTTCTCCCCATGAAGTTCACCCAAAGGCTCTTGTTAGTTGGAGAGCCTCCTCCCAACCCAGAATCTCCTGGGGAGTTGGGAGGTGGGGGATGGGGGAGCACATTTCTACCCTTAATGCTTTATTTTTGATCCCCTCATCTTCTAACTAGACTACCATCCATCACAGGATGAGTCTCTCTGGCCCTGACCAAAAATGAAATGGAATTAAATCAGTTTCATAGAAACATTCCCCCCAGGATCTCTGCTCCTTCCCCAAGCCACCACTTTGGCAGAAATCTCTTGGTGGACTTGAGTCTTGGAGGAATTTGGAAATGGTAGTTTCTGCCCCTAATGGTCAAGAGTACCCTGTTATTCCTAACCTTCCTGCTGCATGGATTTTCAGTGACCTTTCTGAGGGATGCTTAGTCTTGCTTTCAGGCCCTTCTCCAAAGCTAGCTGATTCAGCCAGTGGGGAGAATACTCAGATCCTGCTCCCTGCTCCACCACCTGAATTCTGATTTGGGAAAGGAGGGGTGGTGGTCTGACCATGCCAGGAATAGGGAAATCAACTGAGCAAAAGGCTGGGGGAGGGAGGAAAAAGCAGAGATTTCTAGGGACCCAGCATGCCAGCCCTAACTGGAATAATTGGGGTCCTGGGCAAAATTAAGTTGGGGTGGGGGGAGAGATAGTTGAGGTTTTTCACCTTCTCTTTGATTGGTTTCTTAGACCAGCCTCTGCAGGGGTATGACAAGGAGAGATCCGGTCTGCAGCATGGACCTTGCTGGCACTAAGTTGGCACTAGCAACTTGGCTCAGGCTAGAGGCAGGACTCAGTGCTCCATCCTCACCCCCCCATTGGTGGACACATTAAATTCACCTGCTTACTTGAGCCCCATACCATGGGCCAAAAGATCTCTCTTCCCCACCCTGCCTCCAAAGAGCTGTCCTGGCTAGACCTTCTCTGACACAGGACGGAAGGGGACAGCACCAGAAGGTCCTGACTTTGAACCACAACACACAAGGAAAGTAAAAACAAGAACAAAAAGCCAGCCCTGGCCCTGGACGTGTGGGTCCCATGGGTCCGGGATGGGGTGGGGAGCAGGAGAAAGAGCACAGTCCGGACTGGCCAGCGGGCTGTGTGCACGGGGGGGCCTGCCGGCTCCTTGCTGCTGTTCCTGTTGGGTGATCATGTTTAACATCCTTCAGGGCTCTTAATTCCCATGTAGTGCGTGCGCTCAATTTAAAGGGCCTGTATTCCAGAAAACGAGCAGATTTTGTTTCTAATGCATACTGTGAAAGGAAAAAAAATTACAATTACCAATCTTCTCCTGGGCCTCTCCAATACTATGATTATTATTTACATCATTAATTATTTATCTTCTCCAGTTAGCTGATGGCTCACATACTCCCTGTAAGAACCTCTTAAATAAAGCTGGTGGGCAGAGGAACATTCTCTGGGACTCACTTGGACTCTCTCCAAGAAATGGATTATGGCACTTCACATAGAACATTAAAAAGGGATACTACTTTTCCGGGGCTTGGAGACCCACTTTCGGGCTTCCTTAAAGGATAGCCCAAACTCTGGAGTCAAGGGCACTTCCTCATAGATAGGGTTAACAGGAAGAAGGAACCTTAAGAAATCAAAGTATCATAAGGGACCTCAGAGATCAACCTTCTCATTTTATAGACAAGGAAAACTGAAGAGAAATTGTGACTTGCTCAAGGTCACCTAGGTCGTAAGAGCTAGGATTTGAACTCAGGTCACAGAATCGTAAATTTAGAGCTGGAAGGGGCCTTCAAGGTCATCTAGTTCCACCTCCTCATTTGACAGAAGAGATAAATAGGGCCAGAGACATTAAATTCCTTGCCCAAGGTTGCCCAAATTGTAAGTGGCTCTCGACTCCAGATTCTGCCATCTTTTCCCTACTCCATCTACTTCCTTTTTATCTGCCTCCAAGATACTGTTCCAGGAATGTACATCACTGGAATAAGAGTGAAAAAGGGCCTCAGAGACCTAGTGCAACCCATGCAGTTAACAGATGAAGAAGAGTCCCAGAGACAAGGAGGGATTTGCCCGAGGTCACAAAGATAACAAGTAGAAGACTAAAGATTTTAACCCAGGACCTCTGACACTACTGTAGTATTTCCCAGGAGACAGTTTTCCCTTTGTGGCTTTCAGGTCTTTACATACTGGAACAAAATTTTTAAAAGTGCTAAATTTCCTTGTGTGGGGTCTATTTAACCAGCAGTAGGAGGAAAAAAAAATCAGCATGGATGGAAAGAAAACAGCACAGGAGATCAGATAATCTTTCTTTGTTCCCCTTGCCAAGAGTGTCTGAGTCAACTTTCCACCTCTGTTTACTATAGGTCAGTTAAATCAGCCTTGGCCTGAGAAGCCTTCACTGTAGGCTATGCTCCACAGTGGATTCACTGGTTGATTAAAAAAGGGCTAAGAGATAATCATGGAAGCCTAGAAAACCGGGTGGGGTCTGGAGTCTGTTGGAACTTGGGTTAGGGGGAATCAGGAGTATGGGTGCATTGCCCCCTTTCCCACTTCATTAGAAGGAACCAGTCACTGCTCTCTTCCATAGTTCTCCCTAGTAGTTGACCTTCATTATAGCCTCCTGGCATAATTAAAAACAAAACAAAAACAAAAGTCTTGTCATTACTGGGGTAAGGACAAAGTGTAACAGTCTCTAGCTGGACTATTCCCCTTCCTCCTCCCCTTCCACATCACACATGATAGACACTATGGCAACCTCTATCAAGGAGAAACCTTTGAAAGACTCCAAGGGGGATGGGTTGTCTTAGGAGGTCCCTATCAATAAACCTCTTTAAGCAGAGACTTGATGACTTGATTAAGATGGTGAAGAGAGGTTTATACATTAGACAAGATGATACCAAAGGTCCCTTCTAACTTTTAACATTCCATGATCCTCCTCTGGACTTTTTACAGGATGGCCAAGGGCCCAAGGATCCTCAAGTTCTGGAACACAGGGTATCCAGAAGGGATCTTAGAGACTTTTACATGCACTGGCAGAGGCAAGTGAGAGAATAGGTCTGCCTACTGTAGATCTGTACTCTTGGTATCTTAGAGCAAACTCAAAGAAATCATTAAATGTCCTTGTGTGGGGTCTATTTGGAGACCAGCTTAAGGAGATGGGAAAGAAAACAGGATGGAAATATGGGGAACAGGGCTAGAAATGAAGAACTCTTATTTGCTGCTTCCTTTTCAACTCAGTGGGACCCACAAAGGTAGATGCTTCACTGGGTGGGCAATTCTTCTTGAGCATTCCCCTCCTATATGAAAGTACCAACCCATCTATAAAGGAAAGGAACAAACTGTCCCCCAAGCTTTTAAAAGCAGAGGGGAGAGGCTTAAGAGTTCTTCATCCTGGAAAAGAGAACTTGGGGTAGGTGGGATGGGGGTGGAGAAGCATGATTGTTGTCTCCGACAATCTAAAGACCTATGGTGTGTAAGAGGGATTAGACTCATTTGGCCTGGCCCCAGAGGGAATGACCAGGAATACTGGGGGAAAGCTAGAGAATGGCAGATTTGGGCTCACCAAAACTTTCGGCAATGGCATGGATGGCCTCGTTAGATAGTAATTTCCCTGTCATTGGAGGTATGCAAGCAGAGGATATATGCTTACTTCTCAGGGATGTGGTAAAGGGTTTTCCTGTTCATGTACGGGTTGGACTAGGTAGCCCCTGGGGTCCCTTCCAACTCTGCAATACTATGGGCTTATCTTTCATGAATTGTCTTCCATTTGGGGGGTATTCTACCTAAAATAACTAGGACCCAGGTGCTAAAATCAAAGCACTCTCCCCTGGGCAGTGCTAGCGCAGTACTGATCTGAGGGGGGAGGGGGGGCGCAGGACTGGAGTGAGTCTTGATTTCTTTGCCCTCTCTCTCACTTACAGAAACTAACCCAAGCATTATCAGCCCCCGTGAGAATTTGGAGATTTGTCCAGTTCAAGAAGAAAAAGGTAATCGGTTTAAACATTTACACATCAAAAGAAATCCACCAACAGTGACACTTTGCAGTTTGGTTTTCTGGTATTTTTTTTTCCAAATATAACATTTTTTTCCCTTAGGCCATACAACTCCCACATATAAGTCTTTTTTTTCCACCTTCCCCCAAACACATGGACTTTAGCTTCTTGGGGAGGGGAGAGGAGAGGAGAGGGAGGAGGCAGTGCCTTCTGCCCCACAGTGCATCAGTCACACACGCTGGCTCCTATCCCGGCTGGCCTGGTGTCTTGGGGGGAGGGAGGGGAGAGATGAACCATTCTCTGAAGTGGCTGTTGCTCCTGCTGCCCCCGGTGCATTGGGTTGGAGATCTTGGGGTTTTTATTTCTATATTTTACTTCTGTCTCCTCCTCCCCCCGTGCCCGGCGGCAGTGGCAGCGCTCCTCCTCCCTCCGGGTGAGTTAACAATTGCTGCTGTTTCTGAATTCGCCATTCTCTGTAATCTGCAATTTGGTTGGGTTTGTGGGGGAGATGCCGTTACGGGTCTGCATGCTGTACCTCTCTTTCAGCTGGGTCAGGGCGCTCATGAGGCGTGCGTTGGCTGCATCCAGTGAGGCAATGCGTTTTTCCTGTAAATGACAGAGTAACCAAGGGAGGAGTCAATGGGGAGGGGTGGCCTTGGAATACTGGCTCTTTCCTGATGTTCCCCAATGTGGAGTGAAGATTGGTTTTAACTCAACAGGCTTACAGGTTTGTAAGTAGGTTCAACTTTTCCAACTTAAGTCCCAGTGTTGGGGAGGACAGGGAAAAGAAATGGAATTATATCTCATCTCATATAGAGATATGAGCCCACTCATTCACTCATCAACTCATTGATCTACAGAATGTTAGTGCTGCAGGACACCTATAAAACAAGATACCTCTAGACAACTCCAAAACCAAATACAAGGCTTAATAATAGCCCACTTTATAGATGAGAAAACCAAGGCACACAATGGGGGAGGGAGCTGTCCAAGGTCACATAGCTAGTTAATGGCAGAGCTAAGATGTGAACCTAGGTATTATAAATTCAAATCCAGTGCTATTTCCATTAGTCTATGGTGCCTCTCAATTCTCTTTGGGTATGTATGGTCTTTGGGCATTCTCCTGTCTGACCACTCCTCAGACTCCTTTGATGACTCATCATCTGTATTATGTCCCTGAACTACGAGTATTCTCCAAGGCTCTGTTCTGAGTCTTCTTCTAACTGCATATTCTCTTGATGACCTCATCAGCATCCACGGATTTAATTATCATCTCTATGCAGATGGCTTCACACGACTATATCTCTAGCCCCAGTTTCTTCTCTAAATGTCACTCCTGCATCACAAATGATGTCCCACAATTATCTATTGGCCGTTTCAAACTAGATGTCCTGAAGACATCTCAAGGTCGATAACTTAAAAACAGAACTCATTATCTTTTCTCCCTCTTAACCTCACCCCTCTCTTCTTCCCAACTTCACTATTTCTTTCAAAGGCACCATTCCCCCAACATCCCAGTTAGTAACCTCAGCATTATCATCCTCTCACTCTCTCTTATGCCATATAGACAACCAGTAGTTATTTCTTTCTTCTCAATAATTCTTCAATCTGACTCCTTTTTTTCTACTCACACTGCCTTAGTTAAGGCCCTTACTACCTCTCACTGAGATTATTGCACAGCCTCATTAATTGGTCTATCTGCTTTATCTCATCACTTCAGTCTATCCTCCACACTGCTGCCAAAGTGATTTTCCTTATGTGAAAATCTATTCATATCACTCCCCAATTTAAGAAATTTCAGTGACTCCCTTTTTTTTTAAAGGATAAAAAATAAACACCTCTGTTTAGCTTTGAAAGGCTTTTACAACCTTTCTGTAATACCTACAACCTTTCCTTCTAACTTCACTTGTTGGCCATTAAACTCCCCTTTGTGTGTACACTCTGCAACCTAGCCAAAATGGCCTTTTCTGTTCCTCCTATATCATATTCCATCTCCCTTCTCAATGTCTTTGCATGGACCATCCCACACACCTGGAATGCCCTCCCTCCTTACTTCTGCTTCACTGAATCCCTCTCCTCTTTTGTGATTCAACTCAGGAGTCACTTTTCCTGATCCCTCCAAATACCAGGGCCCTTCCTCCCAAACTACCTGGTATTTCCCAAACCATTTGGTGTGTATTTAAATTTATTCTCTTCATATTTATTCTGTATATAGTGATAGATGTCTTTATTGTCTTCTCCATTAGAATGTAAACTCCTTGAGCTTACTACAGTGGGTTGGAGTGAGTCTTGATTTCTTTGCCCTCTCCCTCACTTACAGAGATTAGGGGTTGGGGGATTACCAATTAGTCCATTCATTTCATCTCTATCACTAGCGCCTAGCACAGTGCCTGCCACAAGGCAGATATTTAATAACTGCTTGTTAGTTGATTGTTCTACCTCACAATAATATTATCTAACTCAAATTTTGCCGTTTTGTCTATGAGAATATTATGGAAAACATGCTTTTCTGAAATCAAGGTATCTATGGCGTTCCCCTGATCTAATACCCTGACAAAAAAGCGAATAAGGATCTGGACTGGCATGATTTGTTCTTAGTGAATCCGTATTGACTCCGAATGTTCCCTATATTCCTTTCTAGTAAATGGTAACAAACCACGTTGAATATTCTTTCTAGGATCTGCGAATAAATATAAGGCTTAACAATTGCTCATCTTTAGGCTCCTAATTCTTAAGAACTTCTGAATGCCTCCAATAGTGGCTCTGAAATGACCCAAGTCCCCTTCCCCACTACCCTGAGCCAAGAAAGACACATTCATTTTCAGCAGCTAGGTGTTCTCTTATTTCCTTACATTACTTTGGTCCAAGTCCTCTAACTTTAAGAATTTTTTACTTCCTATTGATCTAAAACCTGCCACCAAGAAATATTATCAATGCTTTCATTCAAGTCACAGTTGTTGAAGAGAAGGGGCTCACAGACGGAGCCCCTGGGACACTGCACTAGAGACTTCCCTATGGGTTGACAATTATCCATCCATTTATCACCACTCTCTGGATCCAGTCATTCAAATACTTCTGAATTCACCTATCACCTAGTCCATATCTCTATCTCTGCTCCCTCCTAATGCCCCCTTCACCCTGACCACATTCCCCTGGTAACAGTAGCAATCTAGTCATCAGATAAAAAAAGAAGTGAAATTACTCTGCCATGCCTTATTCTTGATAAACCCATGCTGGCTCCTAATGACTACCCTTCCCATTACTAAGTGTTCAGAAATCATTTGTGAATAATGTAATCTAGAATGCTGCCAGGAATCTAAGTCAAATTAACCAATCTATAGTTTGAAAAATCTACCTCCCTCCCTCCCTCTCTTTCTTTCTCTCTCAAACTGGAACAATACACCTTAATAATACTCACATTTATGTTGTCCTTTATAAAGTACTTTCTTCATAGCAACCCATCAGGTACACAGTGCAAATAAAATTTTTCCTACTTTAAAGATGAGGAAACCAAGTCCCACAAAGATGAAGTGATTTTCCCAAGGTCCCACAGCTGGTCTCTAAGTAGGTTCTACATACTAGGACTTCTGATTGTAGAACCAGTGGTTGGTTGTTGTTGTTTTCCTCAGTCTTCCTGTGCCACCTCCAATGCTATGTCCTATCCCTCCTATTAGATGTAGGCTTTTAAAAGACAGCACCTGGCTGCATTCTAGTCACAAGGCCTATTCTAACAAATCACAGTGATACCTATGAGAGACCATATTTGCCTCCTTGTGTTAAAATTTCAAGTTCATTCTGGGAGTTGGTAGAGAGACATCTCAGGCTGGATCAGCTTTCCTGTTAGCTTCACTTGAAAATCATGGGGTATACCCTCTGCTTTCTTAACTCTATGACAAAAGAATTCTAACCTAGCTGTTTTTATTGTAATATTCAGGACTTTTCTCCCTCATCTCACATCAAGGACTAAGGGACAGTGGATATGGCTAGATTCTTCAGTATTGCAAATGGCCATCCCAACCCTGCCATGCTAATGGCAGTTGGGCAAATTCTTTCCCTATCATTCTCATCTAGGTGTCGGGGCATCATAACTCCAGAGCTAAATCTTCATGACATTTTCTGATCCCACTTTGAGAGAGAATCTCCACTCCACCCTGGCCACCCCCTACCAACTACTGTGCTGTTTTTTCTGTAATCAAAGTAAGCATGTGAGCGAGAAGCTTCCTTTCTGAGGACTTTCCTTAAGTGAGAACAAGTGTGTATCACCTCCCCACACATAAGCAGCTAGTACTATTCCCAAACATGTGTGGGTGGTAACAGGACAAGGGCTAGCAGGACTTTATTATGTAAACAAATGGAACTGTCCCCTTCTATCTGTGGGAAATAACAAAGGAGAGGTACTAATGGGGAAAACAGCTCCCAACCTGGGCATCAATAATCTTCTGCTTGGAGTCCACTGCTGCCTGCATCTCTGCATGGTCCTTCTTTAATTCCTCCTCCACTGACATCAACCTAGAGAAAGAAAACAGGAATGACACCCTCGACTGGGAGATGTTTCTGTCATTGACCATGAATGAGAGTACAAGGGTTTCCTCTAGAGAGGAGAGCTCTGGTGAAAATCAAGCATGACAACTTTGTGAGTGAGGGCTGGCCTTTGGCTCCTGAGCAAGACTGAGACATGAGAGAATTAAACACTGTCAGAACTTGAGGTGCCCACAGACCATAAGATAGAGTTGAAAGGGTACTTGGAACACAGAATGTCACACAGCTGGAAGGGCCCTTAGAACAGAATATCACAAATGGAAGGGACTGTAGAACACAGAATGTCAAATCCAGGAGGTAGATCGTAGAATAAAGAATGTGTAGAAGCCAACTTTGCTTCAGCACTTCCATTTTGAAAACTGTTCTTCTCATGAGGTTTGAAGTAAGGAAGCATGTTCTAGGCCCTCTTCCCTTCTATAACCACGAGCTATACCCTCCTGGATCCAGGAAGATATTTTCCAACTGATGAAGACAGCATAATATAAACAACCCCTAGGTATTCCTTAATTACATGTTCTTGCCTAAATAACCATATGTGTTTTATGACTAGCTATTTCAACTTAGGCATGGGAGAAAAAAAAGTCGGGACGTAATAGATCTCCTGAGTGCTTTCACACATAGTAGTTTTTTGTTTGCATATTTTGTACGTATATAAGATATTTTGATGCTTTAAGAAGTGAGAGTCACCCCCTAAAGAAGTGCTATCCTCCATCTTGGCCAACTGTTTTTTTGTCGTTATTTTTAAATAAAAGTTTTCCGCAATCTTGCCTGCTAAAACCAAGAAAGTAATTTTTTCCCCATAGTTTTTAGAGATAGAAGGCATCATCCAGTCCAATCCTTTCATTTTACAGTAGAGCAAACTTAAGATCATATAGGGATAGTGACTTGCCTAAGGTCGTACTTCTAGTAAATGGTAGCAATGGGCCTTGGGCCAGTTCTCTCAACTTTTAGTCCAGTATTCTTTCCAGCATGCCACAATGAAGAGAATGTGAGAGAGGACTCACTCCAATAGCCAACAACCAAACTTTCCTACAGAATGGCTTGAATTCACCAATCCCACAACCATAAAATTCCCTCCTACTTGCTGCTGAGCTGAAGGGAAGCCCAGAGATCCTATAGCTCTCCTAGAGCCCTAATACTGAGTCCTCCAAGTCCTCCTCCCTACATCAGACGGGGCCAATCTTTGCAGGACTCTGTTGCCCAACACCAGAGCCTTCCAGAGGTCATCAGATGGTTGGCATCTGTCTGGAGGCCATGATCTGTATTCCATTTCCAACGATCACAGATTGTTAGGGCTGCAAGATCCAAAAGTCATGAAGTCCAATCTCTCTTTTTACAAAGACAGAAACTGAGGCTTAGTGAGAAGATGACCTTCTCAAGCTACACAAAGGGCTGAAGGCAGCAAAGCTGAGACTCAGATTCAGGTCTTCTTCCTCATCCAGAGGTCTTTCCACCGTCCTCCTTTGGATTACAAAATGACAAGGCTTTAATGAGGACATCAAAGCCTCAAAGGAATCCCCTCTCCCCTCTCTGCCTTCTCGTCAGCTTGGCTAGGCATCTACACTGAGTCTTGGGCCTTGGGTTTACATCATAAATTGGTGACTTTGCAAGGCAGAAGACAGAAAGATCAGGACAGGGCTTTGAACTCTTGAACCAAAATTCCTTATGGTGTGAGTAATACTATCACTTATATTTTCCTTTCTTAAAATTTCACAAATGCTTTGCCATCTAACATCTAATCTGATCCTCACAACACCCTGGTGGGGGAGGCAGAGAAGGGACCATTATCCACATTTGACAGAAGGTGAAAGTTACTACTCACTCAGGGTCATACAGGGAATCACATAGACAGAGCCAGACTAAGGTCAGAGGATCCTTGCTTCCCAGTCCTGTGTTATAATAATAAGCTCCCATTTCTAGAGCCCTTCCAAATTACAAAGCCCTTTCACAGCTCTTAACAAACTCGATCCTCAAAAGGTCAGTGCTTTGACAACCAATGTTTTAGCTGACCTTCATGACCATCCTGAGAAAAGGGTAGTATGAGCATTATCTGTCTCACTTTACAGATGAAGAAACCAGGATCAGGGAAGGGAACAAATGACTTGTCCAAGGTCACATGGTGAATAAAAGTGGTAGAGATAGACCCAGCACCTGATCTTTTCTATCTTTTAAACTACATTGTCATACTTTTCTGCACCCAAAGAAAAAGACTAAGCATGGGGATGGGGGAAGTTCAATGACAAAGACATGCGAAAGGGCTTTGCCCAACTCACCTACTGATGATCCCCTTCATCTGAATTTCCTTATCCTCCTGCTGCCTCCGTAACCTCTCCTCCCCTTCCTCCAGCCGAGCCTGGTACTCCAGCATCAGCTTCTGGGTCGTCTCCTCTTGGCACTTGAACCTGCTCTCATATTCTTCTAGCTTCTTGGCCGAGATACGCAGCTTGTCCTGCAGCACTACAATGTCCTGCTGGGACATCCCGCAAGCAGGGACATGCATGCACATGCATGCACACGCAAGATAAACACAGAGCGGATTGGTCATTAGCTTGCTTCTTGTTTGGGATCTCACTGATACCTGGAACGTGGGCTCCCCCCATGATTCCAAGTATTAGGCCTAGGCTCCTATCTATTCCTCTGCCAGACCATATGAGACTCCAGCCCAACCCAATGGCAAAAGGCACTGTCTGAGGGGAGAACACACTTGGGTGAGGGGGGATGTTCAAGGTTTTCTTTGATGTTGCAGAGAGTGTGAGTTTGAGATGTACAGCTCCTTGATTCCCACTTGTGTGTGTGTGTGTGTGTGTGTGTGTGTGTGTGTGTGTAGGGGTTGGGGATGGGGGGAGGGATGTTGTCAGGCATGGAGGGGCCTTCATCATGTTGATGAAGGAGATGATCCATCCAACTGAGGGGAGGCTGGCAGAGACAGAAAAGGGGCTAACATGTAGATAGGTAAGAGCACTGAGTCACTAGGCAGCCCAAATCTGAGTGATTTAGAGTAACGGTTGAGTCCCACAAGGATCTGACTTTGAGAAAGTAAAAATAAAAGAAAGAAAAAAAGAAAACCCAATAGCAAAAAAATCAGGCTGAGAAAGGAGAGAAGAAGCAATGGTGCTCTGGGCATGAAACAAGCAGGAGGGGTAGCACCTGAAGCAGACCAGAGTAAGGCAGCAGAGATGGAATGGATCGAACAACCAGTATCACCCAGCAAGGAGGAGCCAGGAGAGCCCTTGAGCCCCTCCTGTCCCCACCCCCAGTGGAATCCCCAAAGGGTAGGTTCCTTTCAAGGGAGGTATGGGGGCTTGGTAGTTGTTGAGCACCACATCAAATCTTCCTTCTGACACCAGCTTTCCCACTAAAGGATTGGGGCGAGAAGGATTTTTCACTGTGTATATACATCATTATGTCATTGGAAATACAAGGGGTGGGGTGGGGGTGGAGGAGATATAAACAGGAATTCACAGAGAAACCAACAGCAGGTCATGACTGACAATCCCCTTCAGGTGTGCTCGTTTTCCTTAGGGCAAGAGTTTTAACCTGGACTCTATGAATTTGCTTTTTAAATATTTTGATAACTATATTTCAGTAAAATTTGGTTTCTTTGTAACCGTCATGTATTTTTTATTTTACGCCTTTAGAAACATCATTCTGAGAAGGGTTCCATAGGCATCACCACATTGCCAAAGGGGTCTGTGACACAAACATTAAGACTTTAGGGACTTACAGCCTCTCCACCAAAATGGGCCTCAACGAGCCTCCAGGAGGTAGAAGCCTCAGAGGAAGGCTGGCAGATATAAGGGAACAGGTCTTGAGATGATGGGTGAGAGGAGCTAGTGTGCTGAGGGGCCTCTCAGGGACCAGGATAAAAGGCTATCTTGGTTCAAGAATGCCCTGACTAAGGTATACACAGAACTGTGATAACCATTATTATCATGGTTCTGGGAATGGAAGTATTGGGCTGCAGTCAGAATTCTACCAGTTTGGGCAGAGTCCTGTAGAAACTCTACAGAGATGAAGGAGGAATCATTCTCTTTTAGGATCACAGCATTAGATCAGCCTAATTTTACAGCTAGGGAAACTGAGACCCAGAGAAGTTGTGACAATCCCAAAGTCTCTCAGCTAGTGACAGAAGAAGGATTTGAAATCAGGTCTTCTTTCCACTGCACCACGCTAGCTCTCAAGCATCCATGCCTGGGGTCTGGCAAAGAAAGCTTTGCCAGCTGGTTGCTAGCACTCTCATGCCTATAAGACAAGAAAGTATACTGGGAAGAGCGTCTCCTCTTTTGGGCTGCACAAGATGAGCTGGAAGAAAAGCCTACCTGCAGACACGGTCCCAAGAAGAGCACCCAAGACCAGGGAGGTACAGAGAGCTCATTTAATCACAGGCAGAGTAAAATCTCCTCCCAGGCATGGATGGAAGGTTATGCCTCTAGAAGGGGAATTCAGAGGGTAGGGATTCCTCATTTGAGGATCCAGAACTGAAAGAGACATTAGGAACTCAGCTAATCCAACTCCCTCTTACAGATGAAGAGCATGATGTCCAAAATTAAGTGACTTGCCCAAGATGGTGCTGGGAGCAAACAGAAGAACCAGGATTTGAGCCCAGGTCTTCTGATCCCAAATCATTTGCCTCTTTTTCCACTACCACAATCATAAAATAATGGGGGAATGTTAATATTAACTACTGATGCCAGTGGCCTATATGATGAGCAGGTAACGGGATGCATTATGGGGATAAAGAGCTGGGGTGCAGGGAGGACGATAGAGAGCTGAGCTATCGGGCTTGAGTCTCCCTAAGAGTTGGCCTCCTTCTTCCTCTCTACTCTTCAACAAGGAACTCTGATCACAGGCGAAGCTCCATCAGTCAGCACCTGAGTTAGAGAAGACCACTACACCTCAGAGGCCACTCATCACCTCCCATGAAACTTAGGTTTCTCTAATGAACCCCAGTCCTGCCTAGCAGAAACAAGCAACGGAGGCCAGGAAGCCTGCAGCACCCACTTAAGAGGAGAAAGAACTAAAAATCCTCAGGGAGGAAGAACCCAACAGGGTCTTTTAGTCTGTCCTCTGACCTAAACATCTGGTTACCCACAACTAGCACAAAATGATAGGATGTGAGCGCTAAACGTGTTCTCAGAAATTATCTGGGCAGCTAGGTGGTACAGTGCCAGGCCTGGAGTCAGAAGGACTGCTAGTATTCAGTTCACATCTGCCCTAAGACACTTAGTAGCTGTGTGACCCTGGGCAAGTCACTTGACTCCGTTTGCCTCAGTTTCCTTATCTATAAAATGAGCCAGCGAAGGAAATGGCAAACTGCTCCAGTATCTTGGCCAAGAAAACCCCAAGTGGGGTCGCAGAGAGTCAGACACGACTGAAGAACAACTAAACTGCAGCCTCCCATATTATGGGTGAGGAAACTGAGGCTCAGGGAAATTAAATGATTAGCCTAAAGTCATGGATTATCAGATTTTGAGCTGGAAGGAACCTGAGAGATCATCTATTTATTTTACTGATGAGGCCTGCGGAGGATAAAAGCCCTGACCAAGATCACTGAGGCAGCAGGGGCAGAAGTGGAACCCAGAAGCTTCTTACCCCGATCCAGTGCCTGGGCTTGGGAGGAGCAAAGTCAGGCCCTAAAGCTTATTCTGCCAACTTCCAAGCCCTCTGTTTTTTCCACCACCCCATGTTCTTTCCCAGAAGATTCCACAAGTGTTTCCTGCATCCTGTTTAGAAGGCCTGGGGTGTGATACCAACATAGTTCAACATAGCCCAACATAGCTCTTAGAACAGCAATGGGGGAAAGGATTTGATTAAGTGTGGAGGATGCGGGTTGGGGGAGGAAACTTTCCCATTTCCAAAAGCACTATGGGGAACCCCTCCCCCCATATTTATTCAGCTCAACACTGAGCACTTTTTGTTCACCTGCCTCTGGTGGACTCAGAACCCTCAGTCTCTGCAGCATCCTAACTAAAGGGCCAGAACCAAGGCTGTTTGAGCCCTGGGGATGTTAGAGGGGCTGCCCAAGACAAAACCTTTCCTGTAGGGTAAGTAGAGTGGGAGGACAAAGGCAGAGGGCCCTGGGGCCACAAGACCTCAGGATTGAGAGGGACTTCAGAGTCCTTCAGATAAGGGAAGTTCATGAGGCACTAAGGACACCCAGCTAGGTTTGGAATCCAGGACTCCATTCCCAGGGCGCCTCTCACCACATCCTGCTGTCTCAACAGGTGTGTGACCATCATAATCCTTGTAAGTCATCAAGGAAAGAGAGCAAAGATGGATGGGGCTGGCCCCAGGATGGGGACATGCCTGAGTAGTGCTGTTCCCTGGGTGATCCAACTGCACTGTGCCCACGCCCACTTTCCAGCCCCTCCTCCCCCACCCCAGTATAGCAGGGTCATCATACACCAAGCCCCTGAGCTCTGCAGGGCTTGGCTCCCAGGCATGGAAATGCCAGGGACCAGTCTCAGGTTACCTTTTCAGCTTGGCTGAGTTCCTCCTTACTCCTTAGCTTATCCCTGTGTTTGGGGTCTGGGTCAAAGCTCTCATCTTCTAAAAACTGCATGTTCATATTCAATAGCCAAGCGGCTGTGCGGTCCAGTGCATTGGGGTTCACAGGTGAAGGGGCCTACAATGAGACATATAGCCAGAACCAGAGAAATAAATGGCAAGAACCAGAGGGGCATGGGACCTGAGGGGCAGGGTGAGGAGGGCGGGGATTAAGGTAAGGGGATAGGATGGGGGGGACCGAGGTAGAAGAGGACTGAAAGAAGAAGATATTGAGGGAAGGCGGGGGGGAGACAGAAAGACAAAAGAAGAGAGTAGGGCTGAGAGACTTAAGAGAGCTCAAGACTGAGAAGGAATATGAGGGGACGAAGAGGAGAAAGAGGGAGAAAAGGAGGAGGTAGAAGGAAGAGGAAGAAAAAGAACAAAAAGAAGAGGAAGAGGAAGAGGTAGAAGGAAGAGGAAGAAAAAGAACAAGAAGAAGAGGAAGAAGTAGAAGGAAGAGGAAGAAAAAGAACAAGAAGTGGAAGAGAAAGAGGAAGAAGAAGGAAGAGGAAGAAAAAGAACGAGAAGAGGAGAAAAAGAGAGGGAGAAGGGGGCTAAGACGAACAGAGAGGGGCAAAAAGAGGGTATGAGAGAAGGACAAAGAGAAGAATAGGGACCGAGGAAAGCTAAACCAAGAGGAACTGAAATAGAAAGAGAAGGTCAGAGAGAAGTGGACAGAGAAAGGAGGGAAAGGACTCAGACACACAAAGACAGGGGAAGAGAGAGAAGGGCTGGGATAGGAGCACAGAGGAATTAAAAGACTAGAAGAGAGAAATACACATAAAGAGAAGAATGGAGAGAAAGGAGTACAGTGAGCGATAGAAAGATTGAGTGACTAACAGAAAAAGGAAATGGCAAAGAGAACAAAAGATAGAAGGGAAGAAATGAGCAGAGGAAGGAAGGAGAAGAATTGAGTGTTTTCTTCTGACAAAGTTTAAACATTTGAATGCTTCATCTTTTCAAAGTGGAAGATGCTGCTGCTGTGGCCAGCTCCCCCACACCACCCCATTGGGAGAACGGTCTGTAGAGGGGGGCATGGCTTCTACTAAACCTTCCTTGCTCCCCTGCCCCATGGCCGCTGTGAGCGAGGGTTCTGCAAGCCTGGAGCGAAGTGTGATGCCAATTGGCCCAATAAGGTTTGTATACACAAACTTTGTATGCAGGTAAGTCTAACCACTGTACTAGCCAGACTAGAGAACTGTGCCTAAGACAACGTGGAAGGGTGACCTTCAAGTGGGGAATGTGAGGTCATCGCAAGGTCCAGAAGGACCAGGTTCATAGAGTCATTAAGTATTAGAGTCACAGAGGGCCTTAGAGATCATCTAGTCTAACTTACTCATCTTATAGAAAGGCCACTGAGGCCCAGAAGGGGAATTTACTTGCTCAAGGTTGCACAGCAAGTCAGTTGCAGTGCCAAGGTTCAAACCTCTGATCTCCTGACTCCCCATCCAAGTCTCTCTCTACCAAACCATACATACTGCCTTGGCTTTTTGGTCTGGGCTCTCATTGTTCAAAGACTCAGAACCACCATGGTAGGACAGCAGAATTATCAAACCTCCTAGTTTAAGGGCAATGTGGCAACACCTTGTCCCATGTAATTGGCAAGACTTAGGACTTTTAGCTAAGCCTCCCTACACAGGGACAGTGTAGACTAATATGCAGAGTTCCAACCTTGGAGTCAAAAGAGACTTGGGTTTGACTCTTGGCTCTGATATTGCTGCGTACCCTGGGAAAGTTACCTCATTGAGTCTCATTTTTCTAAGCTGTAAACTGAGAATATTATTTATCCTACCTCTCTCTCACAAGATTGTGGCAAAGAGCTCTCCAAAGCGCCTGAGAGATGTGAGTCATTACTGTTATTCAGTGTCTGTGCTCTTCATAGGACCTCTATCCTGATACCCTCACCACTGGCTTCTTTGGGGACTGTCATAGCTCTTGACGGAGGGGTTGAAGCCCCAAGGACCAAGAGGTAGGTGCTGTGATGGGACAGGGAATACTCTTAAGTCAAAAATTTTTGCCCAAGTTGGAAGGCCTATGGTGGCAAAGCAAGGATGACCAGATGTGACCAGTGGGAGACACTCAAAATTCTCAAGGAGATCACTCCCTGCTGGTGACATGAGGTCTGCCTGGGCACTGGCTGGAACATGACATGGTGGTTCTGGGTATGGAAGTTCAAGGCAGACTTGAGGATGTTGTCATGAAATAATGAGAAGGAATAAGAAAAAGCAGAATAACCACTCTTCCTGTACTGGGGGTAGAAGGGGAACTGTGTCTTCAGACCCAGTTCCAAGACCCCCACCCCCACCCAGGAAGGAGCACAGCAGAGGTCCCCTTTTGGACCTGACCTTGGGAATTAAATTGGGAAGCTTTGGAGTCACTAAGGTGTGCTGGTTCCTAGAGTCAGGCCAGCTCCCAGGTCCGGCAAGGACTGACCTGTTTGTGCATGGTACGCTGCTTCATCTCTGGGCTGTCCCCCTTGGAGGAGGATGACTGCTGCCTGAGCCGGGCTCCACTGCCCGGCCAGTCAGGGGAGGAGGACATCATGCTCCCACTTGACGGCCGGGGGTACTGCATGGTGTTCAGGAGGGAGGGCGGTGTCCGGCCCCGAGTGACAGGGGGAGGAGGGGGAGGTGGAGGCTGGTCTATCCGCCGCTGGGGGCCGGCACTATTCTGCCGTGGCACAGCAGACTGTCCACCCTTTTCCGTCAGTGACATCTGCCGCCTTGCCAGCTCCCCAGGGCGCCGGGTCAAGTCCTCAGCGGCAGTGCTCCCAAAGCCGCCCCCACTATGTTTGCTGGCCGCCAGCTCCTCACTGTTGCTATGAGAGCTCAGCGAGCTGTGGCACTCAGAGCCCGAGTCCCCTAAGCCCCGGGGCGAGAGGGGCAGGCCAGCAGCCATCTGATATACAGGGTTCTGGAAAGAAAGTGGTGCTAGCAGCTGGGGCCGGCCCGGTGCACCCTCAGAGCTGGGTGTGGTGGGTGTCTGCCCTGCCCGCCGCACTGTGGCCATGCCCGCCAGGCTGTTCTGGGTTGTCCGGGCTGTCCACACACCCTGTAGCTGCCCTGTGGATGACTGGCTGTCATTGAGAGGGTCCGAAGCCCCTGGGGTGCTGGTGCCCCCATCCAACATCCGACTGTCCTGCAGGTCCACCATGGAGAGGCTTTTGCTGCCGTTGGACATCTGGACATCAGGCTCATTGGCCTCCGAGTAGCTCGAGCTCCGGGCAGGGGAGGGTTGGACCCCAGAGGACCTTGTGACAAAAAACAAGTCCTTGTTTTCAGGGGTTGGAGATGGTAACCGTGTGAAATCTATTAGACTGCAGGGAAGAAAAGCACACACAGGGGAAGGGGTAGGGAGGGAAGGAGAAGAAGAAGAACCATAAATGCTATGCAAAAGCGCAAAATAAACAGAATAAATCAATCCAGGGAAGAACAAGCAGGAAGATTATTGTTGGGAAAGAGCAAAACAGCCAGGGAGGCATGGGCAGAAGTTTGGGGAGAGGGCGAGGGGAAGTCTGTGGGGCTCACGGTGGGTGAGGCAGAAAGGAGGAGGGAGGGAGGGAGCCATGGCACTGGAGGATTTACAGCTGGAAGGGACTCTACATCTCATCTAGTCCAACCGCCTTTTAAAATATACGGATCAGATGAGGAAACTGAGACCCAGGAAGGCCAGAACCCCTCATTGTCAGACTCCAAATCAAGAGCTATTTTCACTCCATCAGGCTGCCTCCTTGTGCATGCAGACCTGAGTGTAGGACCAAGAGGACAGATGTGCTTCATGCCACTTGCACACAATCTAAATGACCTTCTTAGTGTCCCTCTCTGACACTGGGTACTGTGAAAAAGCTTGTCAGTGCTGTGTCCTCCTCTCATTCTTTATTAGGATATTAACTAAAGCACAGAATGCAGATACAATCAGACTCTACCCCTGAAGAGGGGAAGGAGAAATAAATAGGGTGAAGGCCAGCCAGAAGTGGGCAGAGGGAGATGGCTGGGCCTCAAGGGACAAAGCTCTCCTATCTTTCTCTCTAGGAGCCAGAGAGAGTGTGGCATCAGCGCATATACTCCCAAGAACAGCTGACACAGAGACCAGAAAATCTCTGGGAGCATGAAATGCAGAGAGGGGAGAAAAGAAGAGAGGGAAAGGAGAGAGTGTGTGCTCAGCAGGGAAGAAGAAAGTATGGGAACGTTTCTGTGCAGAACCAACCACCTACCTCCTCCCTCTGCCCAAATGGCCTCAAAACCCACTGTTAGAGATTAATTGCTTGGGGCTAACACTTTTCTGCCTGACAATTCTCTTGTAAAATAAAGATACCTCTGGGAGAGGGTAGCAGGGTGAGGGGTTTATCAGTGACTAACACACATTAGGGCATTATTAGTAATTAACACCTCTGTGCAAATGAGCTGGTCAGAGCAATCCCCAGGGCATGGCACTGAGGCAGGGAGAGATCTAAGGGCTAATTTTAAACTGGAACAACACCCCAGAAAAACAGGCTCCAAGGGAGTAACAGGGTGCCACTGAGTGGGGGATGAAGAGGGTGCCCTAAATAATGAGAGAGAGTGTTTGTGTGTGTATGTGTGTGAGAGTGAGAGAGGGAGAGAGAGAGAGAGAGAGAGAGAGAGAGAGCAGTCTCTTTGTAGGGTAAACACATCAATCATAGATGTGGGGCTCTCTGAAAGGATCTTATCAAAATCTCCTTTTTCAGGAGTTCTAACAAATGTTGAACCCCAGTCTTAGGTAACCCAAGGGGAAAGAAAGGGAAACAGTTCCAGTTTCGGGAGGGTTGGTGACTGCAGTAGAGACGCACAGCAGGGGCTGAAACGGATTATTGATATTCTACTTAATCAATCAACAAGCATTTATTGAGCATCTAGTATAACTGCCTCCTAAAGCCAACCAGGAAGGGGGTCAAAAAGTCACCAAGCTTTAAGGGACCTTAGAGATGTTTTAGTTCAATTTCCTTATTTTGCCCATGAAGAAACTAAGGCTCAAGAATTATTTGAACCAAATTATACAAATATAAATACAGACCCAGGTCATCTGACTCCAGACCTGGTGCTCTTTTTCAGGCTTCCTCCTTAAGCACAGAGCAGAAGAAGACCTCATATGGGCTGAGGCTGGATCTGGTCTACCTTCTGCTAACCCCTTTTGGCCACAGTCTTGCCACCCAACTTATGTGCCAAGGCTCTTACCCAGACAGATCATTCTCAATCACCATCTTCTGTAGCCCCGCAGAGATGCTGCCCCCTGTACTTGGGGTAGAGGCTGCATGCTCAGCTGTCACCGACAACTGCACACTGGCTGGATTGTTCAGGGCTGTGTTGACGTCCCTCAGGATCCGAGGCAGAGGCCCGAGTTTGGTGACCGTACTCTGCAGAGAGACGGTGAGACGTAGATATTACCTGCTGGGGAATGGACACAAAGAAGAGAGGGGCTCCCTGGGTCTTATCTGGTGGCCTTCCCCTTTCTCCTTTCACCACAGTGGATTTCAGGGATCTGCTGTTCTCTTTTTTCAGAATGCTATGTAGAAAAACCCTATCCAGCTCTAATATTCTATGATCAAGTCTCTTCTGCTTCTAAAATTCTGCATTCTCTGACATTTTAAGGCTCTTTTTGGATCTTTTTCTTCAACCTCCTCCTCCTCCTCCTCCTCCTCCCCCTTCCCACTCAGCCCTGTGGTACCTGCTCGAACTGAGAAATGACCTCCCAGAGCAGGGAATGCAAAGTGGAGAGTTCCCTCCCCAAGTCGATATAGCCCTCGAAGCCGGCTGTGTTTGAGATGGTCTCTGGGTTAGAGATCTCCAACAGGAACCGCTGCATGTTTGTCCACTCGTGTTCCAGAAACTGATTCATGAAGGACATGTATTCCTCCTTGCTGCCAAACCTGGCAAAACAGGGGTAGCATGAGCCCCTTGTGGGAGCCAAGCTAGGCTGAGCCACACATCAAGAGGCTGTCTTTTACCCTGCCTGGGGCCCATCCTGTTGACATCATCCCCATCCCAAAGACTGCAAGGGAAGGAAAGGGACCAAAGGTGAGCCCTAATTCATTGCAATACACATTTTTTCGAATTAGAAGTCAGCGGTGTAAGAGGAAGGGTGCTGGACTTGGAAGCAGGAGACTTAGGTTTGAGTCTTGTCTGTGGCCATGAGCAGGCCAAGTCAATAATATACTTCTCTAATCCTCTACTGCCCCCTCCATCAAATGGGGATAATAGTGATCCCAACTTCACAGGGTAGCTGCGTGTTACAGGAATGCAAGCTCTTGCAGAACCCTGTTTCCTCTGATGCCTTACTGTCTTCACTCCTGAGCTATCTAGATGCAAAGGGAGAGGCTATTTCAGGTGATGTTTTTGGAAGGCTCTATGGAGGAAGAAACTTGTCGCCAAGCTGCAGGGGGATGAAGTTTTTGGCTGCAATAACTCTTGAAAAAAAAAAACAAATGCCATCTGCTATGTTACAGAAGGGCTACAAGTCGAGTCAGTAGAGGGAGTATTCAAATCAACAAAATTAAATAAACTTGTGGTATTATGTTACTATATTATGATGCCTGAACCTCATCACCCCCTTCTTTTTCTTCCTCCTTCTGGAAGAATCCCATTTGGAAAGAACAGAAGGAACTTTATAGCAACCTGAAGCAATGGCTGTCTTTTTTTGGGAAGAGGGAAGGAAAAGGCTAAGAAACAAGAATTTATTAAGTGCCTACTATATTCCAGGCGCTGTGCTAAGTGTTTTACAAATATTATCTTATTTGACCCTCACAACAACCTTGTGATGTAGGTACTATTGTTATCCTAACGTTACATTTGAGGAAACTGAGGCAGACTTGTCCAGGGTCACACAACTGGTATGTGAAGCCAGATTTGAACTCATGTCCACCTCACTGCAGGCCCAGGGATCTATCCACTGTGACCTGCGACCAAGTCATATCAACTCACAACTGCTGGTGTGGAAAGGCTTTGTTGTCTGTCGCTGACTGGAATTCTCCTTCTCCCTAAATGTGGGTCAAGGCCATCATTCCTTGCAATTGGGCAGTGTGCAAACATACCACAAGATCAGTTAGACTCAACCAAATGTGATCAGGAAAATAAGACCGAGAAGCAGTTCGGTATCATCTGCTACTTTGCAATAGTCAGTGCTGGGAAGCAGAGTGGAGGGAAAGAGGGAAAGATTTGGGTTCAGAAGACTTTGGTTTGAATCGCTGATACGTCATTTACTAGCAGTCTGATCCTGGACAAATCACTTTCCCTCTGTAGGCCTCAGTTTACCCCTCTGCTTGATGAGAGAGTTGGAATAGATAATCTTTAAGCTCACCTTCAGTTCTTGATCCTCTGGCCTTCGAGTATCCATGGTTTGGACTCATCTACAATATTTTTTTTCCTAATATCGTTGCTAATTAAGCATTTGACTTATGAGTGAACATGGGGAAAGGTTTTCAGCTAGCACTGCATGAGTGACCTCTTGGGCAGGTCCCAAAGGAACAAATCCATTGTCTTCCATCTCCCCACCAAGGTGGGCCCTGGTATTATACTGGCAAAAACCACCCTAAGTCCTGTCAAAGTGTCTCATGGTTCAGGGCCTTGCTTTACTCATTCCTCCTGACGATCTCATGGGGCAACATAGCCAGCACACACCAGAGGGGCGAGCCAGACAACCCCTTGAGGGCACGCTCTGGCATTCTAGGAGGGGCAGGGAGTGCAAAGGAACTTGGCTCCAAAGGTTCTTGGAGCTGCACTTCCTTCCATTGTCACATCAGGAAACTTTGGAGACCAGGCCGAGCCTAAGAGCCGTGAAACAGAAGAACGTGCCCGGGCTATAAGGGACAGCCCTTACAATGACTTGTGCTCTCCCATTATTTTCCCAGTGGAGTGTTGGGGAGAACAATGCCTAACAGGATAATTGCTTCGGGCTCCTCCAAAAAGGATGCTACTCTTCCTTCTCACAGCCTGAACTTCCTATAGGCTATGTCCATGGCCATCTGTAAAGCCTAGAGTACATATTGGAGTAGAGAGAAAAGAAGCAGAGAGAACCGGATTTGAAGCCAAAAGAAATGGGGACCTCATGGGAGGGTTGCCATGTATGAACTGTGTGATCTTGGAGAAGTCACTCCCTCCTCAGTAGACCTCAATTTTCTCCTCAGTAAAATGATGATAATAATTTCTGCCGTACTTCCCTCATAGGCTCATGGATAAGAGATATAAAATTTTATAAAACTGGGAGCTATGATAGCTGATCTTGCTGTCTCCCAGACATACATACTAGGCTCATTCCTATTGTGGTTCAGGCAGTCACCCAGGACCACCTGACTTGAGGTGCCCTCTCCGCAGATCTAGCTCTTTCTCCCCCTGCAACTTAGGGCTCATCTCCTCCATGAAGCCTTTCCTGACTACTCCAGGCCAAGGCAATCACCTCAACTGAACTGCTCTGGCACCTGCTGACTACACCACCCAACTGCCACTTAGCCAACACTGTGATTTATCATCATTAAGAGTAAATGCTCCTAATTCCCAAAGCCCTTTTAAGCTAACATGGTGCTTCCTTCCCAACAAGCAGGTGCAGAGTCCTGAGCAGATGTCCTTGAAGACACTGATCTCCCTCAGACTCATCTCACAGAAAAGAAACGGAAACTCAGAAGGGGTTGGCAAGGTTATAGAGTTTAAGTGGCTGAAGCAGCACACAAAAACCATGACGAGGTGGTGAGGAAACTATTCTGTAACTGTAAGACACTAGAGAAAAGTGAATGGTTACTGACTGCCAAGAAACTGAGTCTCATCTTTCCCTCTGAAAAATTAAGAGAGTAATATTTGCACTCTTGACCTCCCAGGGGTAGATAGTGAGGAGAGGAGTGGGTGGGAAGGGGTCAGAGAGGACAGGACAAGACAGAACAGGATAGGAATTGGACCTGTGATTTCATTGGTTAAAGGAATTCCGGGATGAGAAAACTCTCTCAAATCCACTGAATATAATTAACCAAGCTGTGTGACCCTGGGCAAGTCACTTAACCTCTGTCTGTCTCAGTTTCCACAACTATCACATGGGTATGTATGATAATAGCAAGCCCTCCTTTCCTTTTTCCTTCCTTGTTTCCTCCCTCCCCACAAAGTCTTAAAGAGCTGCCTAGGGCACTGAAGGTCGCCTGACTTGCCCAAGGAAAACACACACACAGTCAGACCTCGTGAGACCTAGGACTTGACGCTAGATCATCCTGGCTCTGCAGCTCAATCCGCTACATCAGACTGCCTGATACCATGAGAAGAGCCCTCAAACCGTCAGGGGCCACAGAGATGGGAGCCATCATTAACAGTAGTGATGATGATAACACTGGGGTAGCACAAAAGGAGAGGTAAAGGGTGTGTGTGTGTGTGTGTGTGTGTGTGTGTGTGTGTGTGTGTACACGTGCGCACCTGTGCTTATCTGTTACAGTGGAAGATTCTACTCACTTGGCAAAGTTGGCCAGGTTCTGGGTGACCTTGGCGATAAGGGTCAGTGTTCGAGCTGTCCGGTCATCCGGGTACTCCTGGAGCAGGCTGAAGAGGGAAGGGGACATGATGGCAGGGCAGAGGAAACGCAGGAAGAGGGAAGCACTGATGAGGCGCTCACTGATGTCCGGCCGGCCCCGGTTACTACATTCCTGCCTCCAGGAGGCAAAGACTTCCTTCAGCTCCCGGGGGAAGACACTGTAGGGAAAAGAAAGGGAGCCCCAAGGATCACCTTGGGCTGAACTTCAAAGGTGGCATCAGCCCACAGGCTTCCTTCCTATCAATCATGGACTTAAAAGATCTGGGTTCTAGCAGTAGCTCTTTGACTACATAGCTGTATGCTCTTGGGAAAGTCCTTTTCTAAACCTCAGGTCCCTCCTCTGCAGAGTGGGAATAGTACTTTCCTGATGTCAAGCCCTGCAGAAACACAAGCTGTACTCTCACCTCACTTCTTAGACCTCCTTTCTGTCCAAATGGTGCCTGGGCCTGGCAAACAGCAAGGAAAACCCAAACAAAGCTTTCTGGTCTCTTGGATACTGCTTCACTTTGTCAAAACAAATACTCATCCCTGAAACACCCCATCATGGAATCATCAGGCCACATGACATGGCCTCATTCCCTGAGAACGACCTCAGCTCTCCAAATAGCTTCAGCGTAGCCACGAGACTCCTCAGCTTAGGGGCCAGTTAGAAGACAAGCTGGGTTTGGGGCAGAGGGTTCTTGGTGAGGAGGAACAGAGGATAAGGCTGGAGAGCTAAAGCGTCCAGTGAAAGAGAATGGGAGTCTAACTCAGAGTCAGAAGACTTGGGTTCAAATCTTGGTTCTGCCACATCCACAGTAAGACCCTGGGCAGGTCATGTGGCCTCCCTCTCTGGGTCTCAATCTCCTTTTCTGTAAAGTGATGAGGATGAATTAGATAATCCCTAAATTCCCTTCCATTTCTCTCTTTATTTTCAGGTGACTTCATGTTCTATCATTCTTAGTTCTAAAGTCCCTCCCAGTTCTAACACTGTCTTCTAAGGTTGTTTCTGGTTCCAAAATTCTACATTTGAATGGATCTTCTAAGTCAACTTTCAGTGATCTATGTGCTAACACTGTATATACTCTAAGGTCCCTTCTAGCTCTGACATTCTCTGTTCTCTGTTCTATCTTTTTTACTTGCTAAGGTCCTTCCAGCTTTGAGGATCTAGGTTGGGGCCAGATTGTAGAGGGTATTAAATGTTAGACAGAGTTTGGACTTACACAGTGGATAATGAGGAACCAATGAAAGTTGACTTACTGGTCCACAGGCCCAGAATATTTATTTACCAGTTCTTAATCCTCACAAAGAGAGAAGCTGCCAGCTCAGACTCAGGAGCTGCCCCCACAACAGGACTCCTTCCCCCTCCTCCTCTAGGAGGGTTAGCCTGGCTTTTGTGCTGTCCCCATCCCACTTGCCTCTGAGCCCCCTGCTAGGGCTTGCATGGGTCTCAAAAGGAAACCTGTCAGAACTAATCTGGGTGCATCAGCAGGGAGAAACTCTCCTTCCCATAGGGTCCTGGGAAACATCACTCTCCTCTGGGCTTTGAAGAGAGGAGGCAGTAATTGTTTTAACAAACCCCAGCATTGCTTTGTGCAGGGCAGGGGCCTATCATTCATCACACAACTTTCTTCTGGGAACCAGCAGCAGCTTGCTGAAATTCTGCTTACACTGAAACTTTCCAGATGTCCAAATCATGCCCTAATTATAACAATTTTTGGTTATTGTACAGCTTTCCAGCACACTTGCTCTCCCTCCCATAGCCCCGACCAGCCTGCAGACTCCACTGTTCTATATAAAGCCTGGACTGATCTTTACCTTATCTTGCCTGTTCCACCAATCCCAGGCTTCCACCTGCTGGCTCCCATTAATTATTCCCTAGGAAAGGTGAGTGAGGAGGAGGTAGGGATGCTAAAGAAAACACTGCCTGCCTAACCACAAACCCTCTCCTTCTCCAACCAAGAGGCTGGATTCAATGCTTTGGCACTTATTAGGTCCTCAGCATTGAATAAGGGGGGTTCTGTAAATAAGCTGGAAACTATCTCTGCCTTCCAAGAGCTTCCAGAAGGGTTGTATTGTAAAGGAGTAAGAGCCCTGGCCTGGGGTCTAAGCCCAGCACACTTTACTAGCTGAATGAGAGGCTAAGTTGCTTCTTTGGACCTCAAGGAAAAAGAAAGGGTTGGACTAGGTGACCTCTCCCATTCCTTCCAGCTCTGACCCCCTACAGCTGGGGGTCCCAACAAGCTCATCAAGGAGGGATATTTGTTGAAATCAATCTCTTTATTTCTTTTCTTATGTAAGTGTGTCTAAAACTTATTTCCTTTCATCTTGAAAAGTCTCTTTTATTTAGGTCTATATGCACAGTAAATTCTAAAAAAAGTATTCCTTTCATACTGAATAAGGAGTGTGGGAAGGGTCACTGAAAGTCAGGGGATACAGGCCCCAAGACAGGTTGTGAACCTCTAATGTTCAATCCCTTTGAGCTCTACAATGACATAACTGAAAGTAGCAGCCGGGCGTGGCAGCACACGACTGGAATCCCAGCTACCTGGGAGGCTGGGGCAAGAAAAGCTCTGGAGTTTGGGTGTTCCAAGCTCCAACAGCTTGTGCCGGGCACCTGCCCCAACTGAGCATATTGGTACCATGTTAATGGTGAGCCCCCTAGGAGCAGGGAACCACTGGGCTGCCTGAGATGGGTTCAACCTACCCAGGTCAGAAACAGAGCAGATCAATACTCCTACATCAATCAGTAGTGGCATCAGGCCCACAAACAGCCTGGGCAAGGTAGGGAGACCTAGTATTAAATAAATCTGTCTAGTAGCGGGACAAGACACATACATGCCCAGTAAATGCAGTGGTGATAACAACAGTTGATATTTACCCACTTTCTCTACTACAAAGTTCTTTAAAACCTATTATAATATTTCACCCTCACGATAGATAGTCCTATCAGGCAGCTAACATGATGATGACCTTGGAGGGAGCAGGGGACAGTGTGAATTACTTGGTAAACCATTCAATGTTATAGGAATGGGCATGAGGATGTGGGGGTGAATGAGGAGAAGCTCTTTCCACAGCAGCCAGGAAGCTCCCTCTTCTCTGCTTTCCCAGGTGACCTCCACTGCAGGCCCAAGGAAGTCAAGCAGGCGGGGCAGCAGGTGGGGGTGAGGGGCAGGAGTGGCAGGGCAGAGGGTGGTAGGTAGGGGGAGTTGCAGGGAGGGAGTAGCAATACATAGCTGGGACTGTAAGGGTAACAGGTAGAGGGTAGCACAGGGCACACTGACCAGTAGGAGTTGATGATCTTGCAGAAAGCCAGCTCGCAGCACATCTTCAGGTTACTCTGGTGCTCGGGGAGGTCTGAAGATGAGCACTTGCTGGGGTCCACCTCGCAATTCTCATCCGACTCATACAAAGCTTTGATAAACTCACCTGCAAAGAGTCCCCACCGTGGGCAGGTGGTGTGAGGTCCCCTGGGCTGTGTGGGAAGGCAGCCTCAGGTAACAACATCATTAAATTTGAGGTGTGGTGGGGGAAAGGGTCTTCCCCCTCAGAATAGGAGCCATGGAAGAGGGAGGGTTCTGTCTCCCTCTTATACCAGGGGCTTCTTTGGGGTATGAGCCATGATTCATCCTCCCCCAGCCCATTCTGGATGATCCCATAAACCTCAAGCAGCCCTCCTCCCCCCTTCCTGGCTCCATGTCCAGTGACACCAACCTAAGGCATCCTGCAGGTACTTCTGGCCCACCAGCTTAAGATATTCCTCAATGGCCTTGGTGGCTAAAGTGTTCTCTCGGAAGATGAGGTGCTCATTCTCCCCACAGCGGTCCACCTCGGACATCATCAGGTCTGTGAGGAAGTCCTGCAGAGGGGAGTGAATTGGGGGCCTGAATTGGGGGAGCACTTCTGTGGAGGGGTCAGTCCTTGTCCTGGTGGGAAGTAGACAGGGCTTTTCCTGTCTGACAGTGAGGTTCCTCTTCTCATCCCAACACAGCAGGTTCCTACTGTGAACCAAGATCCTTCAAAATCCCTATTAGGGTTGGGGTGGAGGTCAAGTCTCTGGCAACACAGTACAGTGAGAGGTATGGGATCCAGAGACCTACTGAAACACTTACTGCCTGGGTGGCTGTGGACCAGTCACTTAACTTCTTTAGGGGTCCAACTAATGAAAAATGAGGACAAAAATATCTGCGCTGCCTATTTCAGGGGTATTATGAGGCCAGTGCCTCACCAATCTTAAAGCAGAACACAAATATGAGTTATTCTACGTCACCACTACCTAAAAGTCTGATAAGGGAGAGGGGGCCCAACTTCAGGCCTCTGGCCACCCCCATTTCTGCCCAGTTTCCCAGGATTTGGCCTCTCCTGACTTTGGGTAGAGGGATATCATTCTCAGTGAGGGAAAAGGAGGTGATTTGGAACCAAGTCAGAATCTCTCAGGTTCCCTGGTTCTCTCCTGTTCTCTCCCCCTTACCATCATCTTCCTGTTCTAGCCTGAACCAAGATCACAGGATTTAGAGTTGATAGGGACCTTAGAGATTAGTCCAACCTCTTCATTTTACAGATGAAGAAACTGAGGCCCATAGAGCCTAAGTAACTTGCTCAAGGTCACATTGCCAGTAAAGAGCAGTATTGGTCTTTGAACCCAGGTCCTCTCATTCCAAATCCTGTCTCCCCAAGGAAGGAAAAAAAATTCCTTGCAGGGACCAGAGCTGAACCAGTCCCCACCTAATCTTTGATATGCACATGCTCAAACTCACTCAGCTTTGACCCACCTGATATGTGTATAGTAAATAGGTTTAAACTGCAAGCAAAAAGACAGTGTCTCCTCCCTCTTCCCTTAGCAACAGAAGCATTTGATAGAACTCTAGACACGTTCTGGTCAGGTCTTCCTCTGCCACCACCTCCCTATTCCAGGTGGGTTCTAAGTTCACAAGTCTGATTTCTGAGAATTTTAGAGGCCAATGTCCTCTTTGGCCCCAGTGCCTGCTGAAGTCTTAGAGAGGCCTCTGAGAACTTGGGTTCTACTAAGGAGAGGTGGCAGTTAAAGTTGCTGGGTGGCCTCTCCCTGCTTTTCTGGTGCTTATCCAGCCAAACTCAGCTACAGGGCAATGGCCTTCCTGCTTTATTCTAAGCCAGGATTGTTCCAAGGGGGTGGCTTCCAAGGGTGGGGGCTTGGGGGAGGCTAGGGAAGTAAAAGGGAAGATGTGTGGAGGACAGACATGAGGGGAGGCTCAACAGAGCCATGAGAGCTTTCTACCCAGCACTTAATACAGTGCCTGGCACACAGTAGGTGCTTCTATGTTGGTTGATTGATTACAAATATTTGAAGGGCTGTCACACGGAAGAACTACACTTCTTTAGTTTAGCCCAAGAGGGCAGAACTAGGACCAACAGGCAGAAGTAACGGGGAAGCAGATTCTGTCTCTCATTTTAAGGAACAACTTAATCAGAACTATCTTGAAATGTTTCCTGGATAAGTAATGACCTCCTCATCACTGGCAATGTTCAAGCAGAGAGGGGATGGTTATCCGCTGTGCACGCTGGAGAGGGGATTCCTACACGGAGTATGGAATTAGGTTGGACTGCCTTGAAAAAAGTCTTTTCCAACTCTATTCTAATATTTTAAAGGATTCTAAGATTAGAGGATTCTTGATACCATGGCTGCCCAGAAAACAACCCAGCCATGTGGTAGCACCAGGGAGAGCCGCCTTCGCTTTCTTAGAAGGACTGAACTTTGTGCCTTTATGTTTTTCACTACAGAGAATAAATCGCTGTTGTCAGATCCCCTTCACAGCATGTTTCTGGGGGAAACACCAAGAGGGAAAAACCTCCCCTCAGCAGGAGAGACTTAAAAAAGAAACCCACCAACACCCATCTATTCAGAGCTGCCTGTAAAATCCCTGTAGGGGAACAAAGCCCCCCCCCCCTCCTCCTTTCACTCCCACAATTAGCTCTCCTGGCTCCTGGGTATAAGGGTGGGGGGAGGGATGGAGTTTCCTTAAAAGAGAGAAGAGAAACTGGTGACAACGAAAGCCTTCTAGAAACACTGGAGAGAGTAGGGAAGGAACACGGATGGGATGAAAGAAGATGGTTATACTGAATAGGAGTGAGAAGGAGGGTAGCAGAAGAAAGCAGTGGGAGAAAGGGAAAAAGAGATGGTGAAGACAAAGAAAGAGAAAAAACAGAGAAAGAAGTCACTTGTCCAAAGTCACACAAGTCAGGTTCATCCTCTGGACTCCCAGACTGGTTCGCTTTACAAATTTGGCTCTGTTCCCCTAAGTCTCTTCACAAAATTAATCAATCTATAAGCTGTTATTAAGTACTTACTATGTGTCAGGCACTGGGATACCAATATAAAAATGAGACAGTTCCTGTCCTCAAGTAAAATCTGGAAGGGACCTTAGGAGATCACCGAGTCCAACCTCATTTTGAAGATGGAACTGTCAAAACACACACACACACACACACACACACACACACACACACACACAAAATCTTTTTTGCCTTTATTTCCCTAGACTAGAGCATAGCACATTGTGGTGCAATTTCAAGCACTTATTAAATGCATGTTAATTTGAGAAGATAAAAATGGTAAATGTTGGAAGGGCTGTGGGAAGATAGGTGCACTGATACATTGTTGGTGGAGCTGTGAATTGGGCTATTCCTTCTAGAAGGAACTGTACTAAAAAGTCACTAGATGGAAAAAAAAAAAAACTTATTGACCCAGCAATACTATTACCAAGCAGACACTTCAAGGATATCAGAGAGGGAAAGGTCCCATATAGACAAAAAATATGTACATGAGTGCTTTTTGTAGTAGCAAGGAATGGGATGGAAAATAGGTACTGGTCACTTGGGGAATGGCTAGACTTACTGGCATATGAATATAATGGAGTAAATTATTTCACCATATGAAATTATAATTATGAAGAATTCAGAAAAACTGGGAAAGACTTATCTGAACTGATTCATAGTGAAGTAAGAAGAACGAGGAGGATAATTTACATGTCTGCCCACAAGAATGTAAAGGAAAACAAGACTGAAAGACTTCAAAATTCTGATCAATCCAGTGATCTATTTTGACTTCAATGGACTGCCTGTGAAGCATGGCTGGTAGACTACAGGGGCAGACTGAGGTACAGACATGCCTAATGTATCCATTTGTTATAAGGGATGATATTTAATAATATTTGTTATGTGATATATTATTATAATATATGATATATTATTTAATGATATTTAAAAAGAGTACCAATAACATTTTAAGAATGGGGAAACTGATTTGCCTTCCAAATTTAAGGTTTTAGGATTTGAAGCCTATGGTGGATTAGCAGTTATTCCATAGCCATATTGATGAAACTCATGAATACAAATAAAAAGGCACACACACACACACACACACACACACACACACGTACAAGTACACATAATACACATGCACACACCTTTCAAAGTGGGGCTCCAGCTTTCTGTGGCTGACTGAACTCAGGTGTGAGGGAGTACCCCCTAGGGAATATTTCTCAAGACAACTAACTATCCTTCTATAATTATATTGCATGGGGGACAATATCAGTGCTGCCTTTATCTCTCTGGACCTACTAGACAGACTGAGACAGTTCCATCGGGATCCTATACTGTGAAAAACAACATCTCAGACAATCCCTGAGACTCCAATCTTTTCTAATTCCAGGTGAAACTTACTTTCAGACAACATGAAAGAAATATCTTAATCCAGAGGGTCCAAACAGTATGGCAGAAGGATGTCTTCCTTTACAGACAGCCTGGTCACTCCAATCCACAGAATCCCAGGAGAGAAGGGCTCCTTATCAGAGATGTAATAGAAGGTCCCTTCTATTAGAAATAGAAAGTCCCCCCTAGTGCAGGGGCACTAGATGAAAGTTTGGACCAGACAACTTCTCAGGTTTCTTTCAATTCTAAGAATTTAAATACAGTACAGGGGGAAAGTGCTAACCTGGAAGTCAAGAGACCTGGGTTCTAATAATGATTTTGAAGCTAAATAATTGTGTGACCTTGGGATAATCTTGGTGCTTCAGTTTCCTCATCTGTCAAAAAAGAAAAGTAGGGGGTCTCTGAGTTCTCTTTCAGTTCTGACATTCCATGGATACCAGTTCCTTCAAGTTCTAAGGTTCTATCATTCTATCTATGATTGCAGATAGATTCCAGCCCCTGCTCTGTCACTAACTAAAATGTATCATCTTGGGCAAGTCCCTTCCCTCCCCTGGGCCACAATTCCTCTCTCTGTAAAACGAAGGGGTCAGTTCCCTAAGGCTCTTCTAGTTGTAGATATTCAGTGTTCTAAGACCTCTTCCAACTCTGACATTTCACAGTGATGTGAAGGGACTTTAAAGGAGCAGAGACGGAGTAAAATTGTGAAAACAGTCCAGACTGAGGATAAGAGGCAGGCAAAACCTTTCCCTCTTCCACCTGGGGCGTTCCCTACAGTTTGGACATTGATCCTTGATAGTAGGGCCGAGGGAAGGGAAGTGTACTGCATGGTTCTCTCTGTCTATCCTTGGTCCTTTCTTTCTTATTGAAGGCTGAGCCCTTCCTCCTGCACACTTGCCCCAGTTGTCAGCACTGTATATATCAAAGCTGGCTTCCCCAAAGGGCCCTCACTCTGAGCAACACCCTCTTCCTCCTTCTCCTACTCTGCCACTGCTACTTAAAGGATCCAAATTAATTTTCATGAATGCTGTAACAGAATTAGACCCTTGGGCTGAGCCCTGGAAGGCCAAGAAGCTTCAGGCGGGTGGGTTGGTTGGTGTTTTATAGCTTGGTTGTGGCAACTGAAATGTTGGTCTGATAATGGGAACCCTGACACAGCCATAACTCTGGGGGTAGCCCAGAGGAACCTTGTCAGGGTGGTAGCAGTAAAAGACTGGCTCTTGGGTATCACAAAATTGCAGTATTTTTTTTTTAAACTGGAAAGGCTTCAGAACAGAGAATGCTAGAATACAGAGTCTGAAGGGACCATAGACATAGTATAACCACCTCATTTTATAAATGAGGATGCCGAGGCATCATTGAGTGGCAGTGACTTATCTAAGGTCATAAAACTAGTAAATGATAGAGCTGGGACCACACCCTGAGTCTCCTGACTCTTGGCCCAGGGCTCTGCTTGGAGATTAAGATTGAATAAGCCAGACATATAAGTCCCTCTCTACCCCTCCTACCATCAACATACAAATTAACATGCAAATGTAGAAATATCCTCGACCTGGAAACAAATAAAAATATATGTTTACCTTTGTAATTAAATGTTTATCCCAGATTTAATGCCTTGAGCCATAGACCTTATCCTCCCTTCTTCTTAAAGCTGAGATAGGTCTTTCTTTGAAAGTTGTCCTCCCTGGGCCATTCCCCCCAAAACACACGTACATACACACAGACACACACACACACACACACACACACACACCCCAGATATATTTTCCTAGAAACCATGTAGAACCCCCAAGTAGACTTAATGGCTGGTGCTTACAGGGCTGCTTAATGGGGAGAAAGGATTCCTCCACTATTCTCTTTGGGCAACCATTTCTACTCTGGTAATTGAGGAATTCAGCCTCTTAGGAACCGATTTTTTATCTGTTTCTTCCCCTTTTAAGGTGGAGGGAAAAAAAATCTATTTGAGAACTCATGTTCACAAAAAGTCATTGAACCTGTCCAAGGCAGTGTGGTATAGTGGAAAGACTACTGACTTTAGAGTCCGAAGACCTGGGTTTGAGTCTTGGCATTGCTACTTGTTAGTTGTGTAACTTTGGGAAAGCCACTTCTCCTGGGACCATTGTTTCCGGGGTACTAAATTGTATCACTGACCTCTTGGACCATCAGCAAGGCTATGGGGAAGGAATACTGGATTCAAAATTGGAAGGGGCCTAAGAGAGAGACCAACATCTTAATTTTTTTGAGGGAGGTAGGTCTAGACTTGTGATTTGATTAGTGTAGGGAACTACTCTAGCATTGAGGATAAAACCTTCTACTAAGGCAGATCAGCAATTCAGTCTTAGAGATTTGACTGGAGAACTAAAAGGGTAAGTGACTTACCCAGAGTCACATGCCAGTATTAGCAAAAAATCAGGACTTAAACCCATGTCAGACTTCACGGCTACCTCTACTTCTACTCTGTGCTAACACACCCCTCTCCCCTGATTTTACAAATGAAGAATTGAGGCTCAGAAAGCCAAATGACCCGCCCAAGATCTTACATATAGCTAATACCAGCAAAGCAAAAACAGGAGCAATCATTTACAAAAAGGAAGGTTTGACATTTCAACCTCTAAGGCAGCTTTGCCTTACTGATAGCATCAAGGAAAACATACTGCCTGGGGCATTAGCACAGGGAATGAATGGCTGTGACCTTCTTCTGAGCTCAGGCAGGCAGAACACCAGGATCACACTCTTCACTTCTTATCCCACAGCGAGCATTAGTTATGCCTCCCCACCCGGAATGATAGCGGGTATAGAGTGAAAAAATCTTTTTGAGGGATATTCTGGTAGTGATTTATCCCAGGAGCTGGATAGTCCATAGGCTGATTCTTCTAGGCCCATCGATCACACCTATTCAATGTGCTACTGTGGTTTTCGAAAGGGAAATGAAGCTTTTTTTTTTTTTGGTGGGAGGAGGGAATAAGAATGGAAGGGGAGTGGGTAAGATACTAAGGAAACTAACCAAAGATTTAGTTACCTGGATCCTGGCCATTATTCTTGGCCTTGGAGGTAGGGCTGTAACAGTCTGGGACCCAGGCTTAAATCAAGGCTTGCAGATGGAGAACATAAACTCAAAAACGTTAGCACCAAAAGGACCTCAGATATCACCCAGCCCAACTCTTTTGTGTCACAGGGAAAGAAACTGAGGTTTAGAAAGGGGAAAGTAGGGGATACATTTAACTTACATTTCCCGCAAAGGTGCTAATATGATTTGGAATCACAAAGCCTGGAATCAAATCCTGGCTCACTTACTTGTTACTCTATGATCTTGAGCAAGTACTTAAAATCATCGGTAAAATGAGAAGGTTAGAAGAGATCATTCTTCAACAATCTAATTCTATTTAAATATGGGAGAGGCGGGTGCTTCTCCAGGGACAGTTGCATTGATGGATTTGGCGAGATTGAGTCCCTAGCGTATTTATCAGCTTAGTGAACAAGCTTGAGCCATAGATCTTATCTTCTGCCCAAAGCCCAGGGTGATAGGGCTGTTTGTCTATTTCTTTTCCTTGGCACTTGGTACCAAGTTTCACCTTCAAGTGAACCTCAGGCCAAAGGGGGAAAAAATTTGGCTTCTTGAAATACGAGCTGAGGTTTGTCCCTTTCTTTCCTGCCCTATAAAGTCTGAAGGCAGCTGCCATCTCTGGTTCACATGACTCACAAGATATCCCCTACAACTGAGAATCAAGTATCACCTATTTTAGAGAGTGGATGACTGAGGTACTGGTTGGAAAACCACCCTCCTTAGGCCACAAGGTGAGGTAACCCAACCAAGCACAGGTACTTTTTCCAGGGTCTAATCTAAGGATGGAATAGATTGACTTGGTTTGGGGTTTCATCCCCAAGAGGGAGGAGGAAAAGAGACCTCCTTCTTTATGGAGGCAACAGGCCAGAAGTAGGGTGCATGTGTGCATGACACAAGAGGCAGGGGAACATGTGAGATAGGAGGGAGACAGATCAGAGGGGTAGAAAGAATAGTAGAAAGAGAGTCACAAAATCCATGTTACAGTTGCACAGAACACTAAAGCTGGAAGGAAATCTAAGAGACCAACTAGTTAAACCCTCCTCATTTTATGAATTGAGGCCCAAACAGAGAAGCAACTTGTTCAAGGTTGCTAATACACAGCAGGACTCAAATATGGGTCTTTGGACTCCAATTCTATTGTTCTTTTTACCTCATCACACTGACTCTCCTGTGTTTTGTGGACACCTCTGCTTCTCATGCTAACTTTGTATGGAGGATGTCCTTAAATGTGGGTAAAGGACTTCCTTTTTTATCCTCTCCAGAATGGGAAGAAGCAATGTCAGAGGTCTGAGGCCCAGGATATCAGCCGCTGACCCAGCTTCCAAAAGCAAGGTCTAACCACATCAGAACTGGGGGCAGTAGCCCCTCCTCTCCCATCTTGAATACCAACCATTTCTGATGGCATTAATCCTTGGTAATGAGCAGGTACCAGCAGGTTCAACAGAGCCGGCAGGGGAGGGACGGTTTCCTACTTGCCCAACAAATTATCCTCCTCCCCAAGTGCTGACTAACCTTCTTAGACGAATAGTTCAGCTAATTGGGACTCTGACAGGGGCTTTGATCTGGGTATACTCAAAGGAGAGGAGAGGCAGCTTGTCTTAGTAGAAAGAGCCCTGCCCTTGGAGTAAAGAGATTGGATTTTGCCATTAACTCACTGTGTAACCCGGGGCAGGACAATCCCTTTTTATGGGCCTCGGTTTCTCAGTTTTTACCTTTAGGTAAAATAAAAGGGCTGGCCAAAGTGATCTCTGAAACCCCTTTTAGTACTGATAGTCTACAAGAGGAAGAAAGTTAAAGCATCTAATTTCCAATGTATGCAGTCTGGTTTCAGGGAGGAAGAAGTCCCCATATCATCATCCCTGTCCCTTCACATGTTAGACTGGTACCCCAAATCCTACAGCAATCATGGTCCTTCCATAGAGGCAAGAACCTAGAAGTAATAGTCAACCCCGCACCTGCTGTGTACACATTTAACCTGGATATTGGGTCTGAGGTCAGAGTCCGTTCTCTAAGCTTCAGTTTCATCATTAGTGCTATGGGCAAAGAAGATCACAACAGGCAGGAATTTCACCAGGAGGCAGCTTTGGAACAGTGAAAACTGCATTGAGTCACACCTGAGTTTTATTCTTAGCTTCATTACCTTGGATATGCCAATTTATCTCTTGGAGACCCCGTTTTCTCATCTATAAAATGAGGGTATTTGACAGGATAAGAAGTTCTTAACCTTTTATGTACTGGGGTCCCCACATTGTCAGTCTGGTGAAGCATGTGGACCCCCTTCTTAGAATGTTTTTTAAAATGCATAAAACACATAGGATTACAAAGGGAAGCAATTACACTAAAATGCAGTTATCAAAATATATATATATTTTAAAAGTTAATAGATCCCAGGTTAAAGTTCCTTGGATTACATGGTCTCTAAGTTCCCTCAAAGCCCTTACAAGTATGTGTGGCCATGGATAGAACACTGGGTGTGGAGTCAGGAAGACCTGAGTTCAAGTCTGGCCTCAGACACTCCCTAAACTGTGTGATGCTGGGCTTTGCTTCAGTTTCCGCAACCGTAAAGCACTTAGCTCAGTTCCTGGCACATAGGAGGAGCTATGTAAATGCTAGCTATTATCATTACATTCATTCTGTGCTCTGTATTTTATCACTCTACATCCTCAAGTCTTTTCCAGGGCTGAAATTCCATGTTCTAAGGTCCTTCCAGCTCAACTTTTTATGTTGTATGTGCTACCATTCTGTCTCCCAAACTCGGGGTTTGGGACAACCTGTGCACTCTCCTTGGACAGAGGGAGGGAAAGCAAACTCTATGTCATGACTGGCTTGTCTACACATCTCCTTTAGGACTCCAGGCCCTGAGTCAAGGGTCATAAGGAAGAAAGGAGACTGTGCTTTCCCTAGGTCTGTGTGTGTGTGTGTGCGCACGCACATGCACGCACACACACACGCTACACATATGTACCTAGCTGGGGCATGAAGGACATGCAGGACGTGGCTTGTACCTTTGCCTTCCCCGTACTCTGCAGGATGTGCACCAGGGCTGAAGCCATCTCCTCCTTGTTCTTGACACTCAGCACGGGTTCCAGCGCAGAGCACAGAGCCATATAGTTGTTGGTGATATACTCAGCAAATTCCTTATACATCTCCATAGGGAGGATGCTCACAGTCTGGTATCGGGACTTGATACGGATCATGGGGCCAGGACTCTTGCCCTTGGGGTTGGGTGTCACTACGGGGTACCATTTCTCCACAAACTGCCGCCCCGACACTGAGGCCACAGCCAGGTTCACCAGCCCCAGGTAGTTGTTCTTGTCCTTTTTCTTCTTCTTGTCAGTCTCCTTGTACAAGTGCACCGTGATATTCCTGAGCGGTGGCAGATTGTTGAACTCAAAGTGTTCCCCCCAGAAGACATTATCTGTCTTTAGCTTACATGTAGTCCGTGCATAAAGGACATCATCCAGGCACAGTTCACATAAATACTTCTTCTTGGCTGGGAGGTCCTTTGCTTCGATGACCCAGAGCTTCAGCATGTGCTCCACCCTCCGACTGTTGTCCTAGGGAGCACATGGACAGTCAGAGAGATTAGGCAGGGAGCAATGATTCCCCTTCCTCTCTACTATACACTCCAACCAACCCAATGGCAAATGTGGTCATCCTCCTGTATTTATTTTTAAATGGCCAAGCTAACTAGAGTTAATTCGAGTCATAAAATGTCAGAGCTGGAAAAAACCTTAAAACGTACTATGTTAAAACAGAGAACTTAGAATTTTGAAGCTGGAAAAGACATTAGAAATGAGGACAAAGAACACAGAATGTTATAATTGGGTCTATAGAAAACAGAAGATTAGAAAATAAAACAAAGACTGTTAGGCCTACAATTGACCTTAGAGGTCTTCTTGTTCAACATTTTCATTTTACAGATTGAGAAACTAAGGCAAATTCTTTTGGTTTGGCTGTCTGAAATTGTCCAAAATTGAAACTGCCAAAAGGTACTGTGAATTTGGTATCAAAAGAAGAGTAGGTTAGTGAGTCTTCTATAAATCTTTCTTTCCTTCTAATTTCTGGATTGTCCTTAACCTCATGTCTTAAGTGAGAAACAAATTAACCTAAGAAGAAACATGGCCAATAATAATGTCTTGTGGAAAATTAGACAGATAAGAAGCCATCTTTTTGGGGTCCTAAAACAAAAAGGCAGATTATTTTAACAGAGTTGCATAAAAGGAGGTAGCAGGTCACAGTAAAAAAAACAAGGATTGGATCGAGAATCAGGGGATTCAGGTTCTAATCCTTCCTCATGTCACAAACTAGACCTTGGTTGATTCACTTAATGCTTGTGAGCCTCAGGGTCCTCACTTGCTCAATGAAAGAGTTGGATTAGATGATGCTTAAGGTCCCATCTGGTTCTCACATTTTATGCTCTATGTTTTCACATTCTATGTTCTAAAATATCTGTCAGCTTTAACATTCTAATGCTTTCCATTTTCTTTTTTAAAAATCCCTTCTAACTGCAGCTTTCTATGATTTTCTGACTTCCAATGAGGAGGACTTTTCAATCTACTCCTCAACAGTCGGGAGTGGTGGTGGTGGGGGGCAGTGGGGAGAGAGGGAGAGGGAGAGGAAGAGAGAGGGAGAGGGAGGGAGGAGAGAGAGAGAGAAGAGAGAGTGAGAGTGAGAGAGAGAGACTTTGATTGCAAACTGGGGGCAACTAGGTGGCACAGTGAATAGAGCACTGGCCCTAGAGTCAGGAGGACCTGAATTCAAATCCAGCCTCAGACAATTGACACTTAACGAGCTGTGTGACCTTGGGCAAGTCACTTAACCCCAATTGCCTTGCCTTCCCCCCTATAAAAAAAAAGAACCTGAACTGGAAAGCAGAGAGTTTTAGGGAGAATGGAGCCATGGTAAAGAAAGGGAATGTTTGAAAAGGGCATCCCCACTTCCTAGCAGGTTTTTAAAACCTCTATAAATACAATTGTTTCTGAGAGTCACCCTGGAGATTTCAACCATGGCTGAAAAAACATTTCTCTCCCCAACAAATGTGGGGATTCCTAGGATGAGACAGGGCAGATAGGTGGCACAGTGGGAGTCAGGAAGACTCATCCTTCTGAGTTAAAATCTGGCCTCAGATGCTTACTAGCTGTGTGACCTTGGGCAAGTCACTTAACCCTGTGTGCCTTGGTTTCCTCATGTGCAAAATGATCTGGAGAAGGAAATGGCAAACCATTCTAGTATCTTTGCACAGAAAACCCCAAATGGAGTCATGCAGAGTTGGACAAGACTGGAATGAGTGATCAACAACAAAGCTAGGACAAGATGCCAGGGACTATTTAATATAAATGTGGTTAATTTGATATTGCACCCCAAATCCTCTATGTCCAGGTCAGGAAGAGCCACAGGAGACATAGCTGGAAAGGGACCTGGTTGCCCAGTAAGATGTCAAATCATGGGCCAGCAAATGCCTCAGGGGACTACATTTTATCATCCTGTCCAGTCCTGTATGTCCACACAGAACTACCCCTTAACCCATTCCTAACGTAATCACTTCCTTCCACATTCTTGTGTTCTCTCCCTTGGTATCTGCACTCTTCTGCACCTCTGCAGATCTAATTTTTATCTCCCCACCTGGGTAGAGATGATATGGCCTGCCACCAGGGTTGAAGTCTGGCCAAAGCAGGGTGTTTCCCACAAATGGCACTGTGGTCCCAGGAGGGAGAGGAGATTCAGGGACCAAGCCACCCACCCAATCCCAGATTTTACCTTGTTGGGATGCACAGCTCGCCGAAGATTTTCCATCCATTTATCCCTCTCGGCTGCAGATCGGCAGGAAAAGCACTTGCTTCCTGAGGAAGTTGTTACCTGTGTGGAAAGGAATAAGGATGGTGTGATAACCAAATAGGTGGCCTATGTCTACCTGCTGGACAACTCCAAGGCCACAGAATGCCTGGGAGATCTATGTGGGGACACACACATATGCATATATGCATACATATATACACGCACATGGGGAGATGGGGGGAGGCCTTCTGTTCCTAAGGAACTGCCTTCTTAATCAAACATTCTCAGAATATCAGAAAGGGAAATGACCTTAGAGGTCACCCAGTCACTTGTTGGAAAGGACCTCTGAGACAGTTTAGTCTAATCCCTTTCATTTTATACGAGGTGACTAAGGCTCAGAGAGGAGAAGGAAATCTATGAAGGTAACACAGCTAAGTAGAAATCCCAGAAGTCTATCCCAGGGCTGGTAACTCCAGGTCCAGCACTTACTTACTGTCTCTCTCAGTTAATACAAAACTTCTTTGTCTTACAGGTTAAGGACACTGAGAGGGTGGACCTGGGAATAGGTTCAAATCAGGTCTTCTGACTCTAAGATCACAACCCCAACACCACCTGAAAGGATATTTACACTTAACTTTATGCCCTATCTCTTGTTTATTCATAAATCATTCACCTATCCATATGTCTGATAGGTAACATATTCCATGTTCTTCTAATTTTCTTGTAAAATCTCTCTTTATATCTAGGTCATGTATACATTTTGACCTTAACCTGGCAAACAGTATGAGATATTGGTCCATGCCCAGTTTCTACCATACTGCTTCCTAGTTTTCCCAACAATTTTGGGATGGGGGGGGGGGAGGGAGGAAGGGAAAAAAAAGAAATTTACATGATAGTTTTGTCGTATATTTTGGAAGGAATAGCAAGTTATGCCTAGCAGATTTGCAGTTTCATATACAATCCTCTTTTTAGTTTGTTTGTTTGTTTTTTAAGGCGGAAGGCAGGGCAATTGGGCTTAAGTGACTTGCCCAAGGTCACACAGCTAGTACAAGTGTCCAGTGTCTGAGGCCAGATTTGAAACTCAGGTCCTCCTGACTCCAGGGCTGGTGCTCTACTCACTGTTCCACCTAGCTGTCCCATACAATCCTCTTTTTATTATACTATGCTATGGAAATGCTTATTTTATTCCATAAATTAAAAATAAAATAAAGGATAGACTTTAGAGGTGTGAGGAGCTTGGATCTCACGTACTGCAGACACATCACTTTACAGATAAGGAAATGGAGGTTCGAAAATGGGAAGTGACTAGTTCAAGGTCACACAAGTAATAAGTAGCAGAGTGGGAAGGCAAACCCAGGTTTTCTGACTCCAAATCCAGGATGTTTTGTCACTATGCCATTGCTTCCTATCTGAAGGATTATGAACAACCACCATTGCCACAATAATAATAATTCACAATTACGTAATGTTTTAAGGTTTGCAAAGTGCTTTTCTCACAACAATCCTGCAAAGTACTAGCGCAAGGGTTATGAATTCAAAAGTTATGGGATGTTTGCCTGGAAGGGACCTTGGAGATGCTCTTATCCGGGCCACTCATTTTACAGTGGAGGAGATGGAAGCTCCAAAAAGGAAAATGACTGGCCTGGGGTCACAGAGTTAATAAGTAAAAGAACCACGACTAGAAGCCAGGTCTCCTGAGTCTAAATCTGTGCTGTTTCTACCACAGCACAACCCACCAGGGAAGAGAAAGCAGACAAGGGCCAGGAAGAAGTAGCAAAACAAAATCACACACACACACAGAGTCTCTCTCCAGAGCCACAGCTCCTTAGCAGCTTTTGACTTGCTCTCCCACAAGAGATGCTCTCTTCTTCTTCCTCCTCTTCCTCCTCCTCCTTCGCCATCAATGGGCACCTGACTGGCAGAGGGGCAGTTGTGTTCCAGGGGCCAAGCATCATGTCATGAGTTTGCAGGGACCAGAAAGGAAAATGCAGGACTCATTAATTTCCATGATGCAACTTATTTACATGAACATATCCATCCCTCAGATGGGTGGTGCCACTAATTAAGCATAATTATCAAGGGGGTTCATCTTTCGAGAAATGGATCTCAAAGTAGAGGATAAAGGAACTAATGGAGGAAAGAAGGAGAAGCCAAGCCACTGGCACTGTTCCATCCTCAGTGCCTGAGAACCTTTGGAGTCACCCATAGACCACTACTGTCTTCCTGACTGTAGGCCCACCCTGTGATTAATTCATCCAGCCTCTTGTTGAGCAGAGCTCATAAGACAGGGCCAGCCCAACTCAGAGAGGATTTCAAGACAGAAGGAGATTTATTTTATTTTTTCTTAGAGTGAAGAAGTTCTAGAGTACTAGAGTCACTCCCTTTTTAAAAAAATATTTATTTTTAATTTATGGATTAAAACAAGAATTTCCATAACACAGTGTAATAAAAAAAAAAAAGATGATCGCACAGGAAACTGCAAATCTACTACGTACGACTTGCTATTCCTTTTAAATATATAAAGTTATCATGTGAAATTCCGCCCCCCCCCCCTTTTTTCTTCCCTCAGCCCCAAGTTGGTTGGAATAACAAGCACGATGACAATGACAATAGCTCACCTTTCCACAGTGCGTTATAGTTTACAAAGTATTTTCCCCCTCTCTGTTGCTGTATTGTACATACTGTACCTGTACTATCATCCCCAGTTACCATGGGAAACCTGGTCCTCTCAGACGTTACACAAGATGCTCAAATGAGAAGTGCTTTGTTAACCTTAGAGTGCTATGTAAATGTCACTTGAAGTAGTATTTATTATTGTTGGTCTAAATCTGTGATTTCAATGGTGTAGGCAAGTCCTTCTATCAGTGCTGATGAGCAACTGTTCTGCAGGTTATAGCCTTAGGGAGTGTGCTATAGCAATGAGAAATCAAATGACTCGTCCAGGATCATAGAGTTAATGTGTCAGAGGTGGAACGTGAATCCTGGTCTTCCTAATTCCTAAGCCAGACCTCTAAGGGCTATACCAGTGGGGCCAAACTCAAATAGAAATGGGGCCACTAAACTATACATCAGGATCCCTATAGACTAAACTACTTACTAAAATTATTTATGTTCTATCGTGGGGCAGCTAGATGGCACAGTAGATGGAGTGCTGGGCCTGGAGTCAGAAAGATATGAGTTCAAATCCAGCCTCACATACTGAGTAGGCATTTGACCCTGGGCAAATCACTTATCCTGTTTGTCTCATCTGTAAAAAGAGCTAGAAAAGGAAATGACAAACCACTCCAGTATCTTTGCCAAGAAAACCCCAAATGGGGTCACAAAGAGTTGGATGATGAACAACAAAATGTTCTATTGTATTTTTATTTATCTTGTTAAACATTGCATTTTAATCTGGTTCAGTGGGCAGTGCGTTTGACACCTCTGTGCTACCTCTCATAATTACTCCTTACTTACACAAGACAAAACAAGCACTAAACGAAGAAGTTAGGATTTAAACCTAGGTGAACGATTCCAAGTCCCGCATTCATTCTCTTTTCCTATAATGTCTCCCTTAGAGGCCAGCCCTAATATACACCATTCTACCAAAGTGCTTACATATATCATCCTGTTTGGTCCTTGAAACATCCTTATGAAGCAGGCCAAGAATTAAAATTCCTATTTTACAGATGAAAAAAACTGAAGTTTAAAGAGAACAAATGGCTCATCAGAGGCAGTTGATTTCTCCTGAGGGATCAATAACCCTCTCCTTCTCCCTTGTTCCTTGTCCTGTCCCAAGCCACAGGGAGCTCTATAGGGAAAACGAAGGTTCTGGTCATGAGCTTCCCTGAGGGATCCAACATCTTGGCCAGATGAGAGGCAGCCCTCTCTTCCCACTCCAGATTGGGCAGGACAGAAAGAAGTTAGATTCTGTCTCTTCTTCCACTTCAGCTAGAAGCAGTTTCATCTGGATTATTTTCTGCTGTCCCAATGGCATCAACTATTTTTAAGGGGTGAGAGTGAGAGAAGAGACTTATCTGTTTTCTGTTTTCCCTTGATGCTTTGCCACTAACCATAAATTAATTCTTTTTTTTCTCCCTCTCTTCCTTCCATTCCACCAATTCTTATTATATGCCAGATGTATAGACGAGAATCTCACAGGAAGAAATCAGGGGGTAGAATATGCCTGCACAGGAGTGCCAGCATAGATGCAATCATGTACAAAGTACATGTATTGACATATACAAAGCACTGTGCTGGGCACTAGAGAAGACACTAAATATTGACAGAGCCATGGCAGGGGGTATGACACATATTTTAATTACTATGATATGAAATAGAGTATCCTAACTGCCAAAAGGAGGGAAGTGCACAATGGTGTCGGAAATAGAAAAGGGAAGGGTTGTTATGGACTGGGGTGGAGGGGATATCGAGGGTATTTTCTTAGAACAGGCATCATCTGAGCTGGGTAGAAGTTCAACAGGTATGGGGGAGGGGAGATTTCATGTGCCACCAACAACATGGGCAAAAAGCACAATCAGACAAGTTGGGATATATAATGGGGAGGTTAAGTAATCGTTTGGTTGGAGCACAGAAAATCAAGGATCATAGGACATTAGAATCTTAGAAACCACCTTGTCCAACATCTTAATTTCGCAGACAAAGAAAGCGAGGCCCAGAGAAGGGTACACAAAATAGTGAGTAGCAAAGCCAGGATTTTAATCCCAAGTCTACTAACTCTAAATCCAGTCTTCTTCCATGACTATGCAGCTGCCTCTTCATGCCTGTATTGAGTATGAGATAAATTTAGGAAAACAGAGTGGAGTTGGATTGTTGACATGGGAGTGGAGGAGTGGAGAGTGAAGCCCTGAATGCCAGGCTAAGGTAATTGACCTTTATTCAGTAGGCAATAGGGAGACTTGCAGGTTTTTGGGGCAGCTAAGTGGTACAATGGATAGAGTGCCAGCTGGGATTCAAGAAAACCTGATTTTGTGTGACCCTGGGCAAGTCATTTAAGCCATTTGCCTAAGCTTCTTCAACTGTAAAATTAGGATAATAATAGAACCTACCTCCGTGTTGTATGGAGCATGAAATGAGATAACCATTGTAAAATGCTCAGCACAGTGCCTGGCACAAAGCACTAAAAATGTTTGCTATAATTAGAGGAGGACCACATATAAGAGAAGCCAGTGGCACAATAGGAAAGGAGATGGTACCCAGGGGATCTTCCACCCTCCCCTCCTGAGCTGCAGTAGCTCCTCCCATCCCAGGATCTTACCTCAAAGCAGTAGTCCTGGCCCAGGATACTGCTATGAACAGGCTTGATCACAACTTCCTCCTCCATGCTGAGATCCAGCGCCTCTACTGCGCTACTCGGACTGAGCAAGGACTCGTGGGATCTCGATTCCTTCAGCCTCGGCATCAGATGGGATCTGGGTAGCCACAGACAGGGGAAGGGAAAGACTATTAATTACTCAGATCCAGGGATATCCTAGCCTCTTCTCCCCAAATGTCTACACCCTCACCCCCTTCACCCCCACTTTCCTACAGCTTTCTGTGAGAATAGCTGCTTTCATTTCTAGTGGAAAGAATACTTGAGTCAGAAAGATGGAGGATATGGAATGGACTCCCCATGGATTCACCCAATGACACAGGTAGCAAGGATTGATTCTTGTTTGGGAAGCCTATCCATCCTTCATCAGATTTGGGGCTGGAAGGGATCTTAAAGCTCATCATCAATCATTTCCCAATCTTTTCAAAGACACAGACTTTTTAACATTAAAAAAATTCAAAAACATTCACAGTAGTAGCTGTATGGATCAGGTGACTGAGAAAATACATTACAGGACTTGGACATCTTACAATAGCTCCCTCTTCCACATCTCCCTTGCTCTCTGCCCTCTCCCTCAACCTCCATCATTGGTCAGTTGCCCACAGCATGTGAACCACTTGGTCTAGTCCAGGGGTGGGGAACCTTCAGCCTTGAGGCCACATGTGGCCCTCTCAGTCCTGAAGTGGGGAGCTTTGACTGAATCCAAACTTCACAGGACAAATCTCCTTAATAAAAGGATATGTTTTGTAAAACTTGGATTCAATCAAAAGGTGCCACCCAAGGTTACCTGGAAGGCCACATGTGGCCTTGAGGTTGCGGGTTCCCCACCCCTCTAGCCTAAACCCTTAATTCCTTAATTTTGTAGTGGCTCAGAGAGGTTAGAGGAACTGCCCAAGGCCACAGAGCTATCAAAAAGAAGAGCTGGGATTTGAACCCAACTCTTCTGATTTAAAAATCAGTTTGTGGGCTACTACATCACTGTTCAAGTCTGTAGCACAGACTGCCTGGGAAGGAACTGGGTGTGGCCCTTAGTGTGGCTGGGTGGAAGGAACATGTCATTTCATGCACATGTAAACAAACACAAACACACCTGGGAGTGGGTAAGGCATGATGCCATCCAATCAATTGGGCAGAGTTCTTCCTCTAATACCTTCACATTATCTTTGCTGGGAATTTCCACTTAAGGTTCCCTTCCATCTAGTCTCTCTATAACTTGTCTATACGTAGTTATTTACACATCATCTCCCATTTATAATGTGAATTCCTTAAGAGAAGGGACTCTTTTGCCTTTCTTTGAAGCCCTAGGTGCTTAGTGCAGTGCCTGGCAAATAGGAAGCCCTTAATAAAATACTTGTTGACCTGACTGAAATGAAGGGGTCACCATCTAGTGATGGTCTTTAAGGCCCAGCTCTGACATTCTGAGATTCTAAAGGCCTCAGCAAGCTGGACTCCTGTCCCTTTCTCTCCCAGAAGCTGGGGCCAACAAGACAGAATCATTGAACAATCACATAGAACCTTTGTAGCTGGAAGAAACATTAGAACATTGGACATTAGAGACCATCTAGTCTAATCTTCTCTATATTAAAGGTGAAGAATCAGAGCTTGTCAGGAAAGGTGGCTAGATACAAAGTGAATTTTAGTGGCAGATTCAGGAATTGAATCCAGGTTGCCTATCAGCCTAGTGCCCTTTCCACTACATCACTCAACCTCCCTGGGCAGGATTCTAGGCTTAGGATCTGCTTTCTATCTCAGACATAGGTCTCATCACCCTCTATACATGTTTCTGAGAGAAGGGCATGAAGAGAAAGTTCCAGTCTATGCCTTGCACCCACACTTGGAAGAAACTTCAAGAGATCATAGATCTTCCTCTTTATATCTTGTTTGTACATAGTTGTTTGCATGTAGTCTTCCCCATTGGACTGTGAGCTCCCCGAGGGCAGGGCCTGGCCCACACTAAGTGCTAGAAGTGCTCCTTGACTTGATTAAGTGAGAAACTATATTTATGAGTTCTTGCCACTCCTAGCTCTAAAACCTTCAGAAAGTTTGTATCCTTGAGAAACGCCAGTCCAGACCCTCTCTCACAACATGCACCTGCTCTGTAAGATACATGTGACCTTCCCCATGCCAGACTAACCCAGGACCCTAAGGAGCACTGGAATCTTCTCTAGTTTTGGTTGGTCCAGGGGCCCCCCAGAGTCTAGAGGGTATGGCTCTCCCTGAGATCCAGGAGAACCCACAGGAGTTTCTGAACCAACTTTGTGACATGGTCTGGGGATGTAAACTACCACTATATCCTTATTTTAGCCTGTTTGGTTTGGCCCATCCCAGACCACCAGCCCACAATGGCAAGAGACAGAAGGGCTGACACAGCCCAGGAAGGACTAGAATTTTTTTTTTCTTACAAGTGTTTCACATCTGTCCCTTCTTCAGTGCTGCCACCCCATACCCTACTCAAACCCTCACCACCTCTCCCAAGGATTATTGTAACAATAGCACATTTGCATAATAATTTCCTTATAACAACCTGGGGAGGTGAGTAGTGTCAATTATCACCATCTCCTTTTAATAGATGAGGAAACTGAAGCTGAGAAAGGATCATGGGATTGTAGATTTAGAGCTGGAGGACAGGCTTAGATAGTTTCCAGCCTATCCTCCATTTTTCCTTTTACAGATGAGGAAATTGAGGCTCAGAAAGGGGAAGGGACTTGCCTAGGATCATGCAGGTAGGAAGCAAAAGAGCTAGAAATCAAACACAGGTTCTCCTCCTCCCAGATGGGTGCTCTTCCCTTTTCTTCATGGCTGAACGTATTGAGTCTCATGCCTTTCCTGAACCAGACAGACAGGTCGATTCTTCTCTCTGAGGGCCCATTGGTCAAAGTAGCCTGTCATCCCCCATCTACAACCAGCTCCTTAGCTCTGTGCTGATGGCCCTGAGCACAGGTCCCTAAGTGTTTACAGAAAGACAATGATAAATAAGGCCCTGTTGGCTTCATCGATTTCTAGAAATTCATTTGTGCCCTTGCCCCCTAAGCTCTCCAAACTCCTCCATGAGAGAACCCACTGGGGCAAGGGGATGGGGTCAGGGGCAATTGGCTGGGGCAATGCACCTGGAGAATAGAAAGGTCATAGGGAGGAGGAAGATAAGTGTGTCTGTCTCCAAACGTCACTGGCAGTGAATGAGCCATTTGTCATTCACATACAGCAAGTCCTCACTACTTAGACCTTATGCACAGTCCCTAGGACTATCAGAAGTCATAGAATCAAAGGATTCAAGATTAGAAGAGACCTTAGAGATCACCTAGTTCACCTCTCTTATTTTACTGAGGAGAAACCTAAAGCCCAGGGAAGGGAAGAAATGTGCCTAGGATAACATAGAGAGTAGTAAAGGAGTAGGGGTGGAATGGGGAGGTGGGGAGGAGGTGGGAAGGACAGAAAGAGGGATAAGAAGGAAGGAAGGAAGGAGGGAACAAAAGAAGGAGGGAAGGAGGGAAGGAAGGAAGCACCATTATCCAAGCAGGCTGATGCTAATAATATCAGCCCTGTCATTAAATCTCTGTGTGAACCTGGGCAAAATTGCTTTCCTTCTCTGAGCCTCATTTTCTTTCTCTGTAAAATGATGGGGTTAGATTAGATGACCTCTCACCAAGTAAAGACAATATGAGCTCTAAGGATAGAACTCTAAAATGATAAGACACTGATGATCAGCAGTCACACTGGGCCAAACTCATGGTCTATTCCTCCCCAAACGCTATACTTGATAGTGGCCAACACAGAGTGGGATTTGTTAAGAGAACTCACTTTTTTCTCTCTGAACACTGTGCAGGAAGAATCAGAGTACAAATCCATGAGGCCCCTCCCTATACCTATTCTAGGATTCTATACTCACAATCAACATGTATGTAAGAGGCAGTAGGGGCAGTAGAGAATTGGTCTAATGTTAGGGAACATCTGGGTTCAAGACCTCTACATGGTGTTGCTGTGAGGACGACTCCTCACAAAGCACTTAACCTCTTGCTGCCCCAAGTAACTTTAACACCCTAAACTCCAGAGAAGGTAGAGGAAGTATTTCTACATCAAAAACAAATTAAAAAATAAATCTATAGATGAGCACTGGCTTTGAATCAGGGAACCCATGTTCAAATCTGGCTTTGTTTTCCTCATCTATAAAATGAGGGGGTTAAGACTTGATTTCTGGCTTTAAATGCTCTGTGATATCAGGAACCTTTTGGTTTTTGCTCCATGAGATTGAAATGGCCAGTGTTGGTTAACTGCAATATATACTTTTCAAAGTGTACAGAAAAGGAGAAGAAATAGCTGCCATCATTACAAAACGCAAGCAGGCCCAATTTCAAGTTTTAACTGGGTCTTCCAGCCAGAACTTTAATCCCTACAAGGTGTGGCTCCAGGTCTCCACTCCTTCTAGCATTTAGTCCACAGCACATTCCAGCCCTGGGCTAGACACGAAGTTGGTGAGCATTTATTGACTTGCTGATTGATTGATAGGAAGAAGTGGTGGTTGGCTGGGGGCAGTTACTTACAATCTAGTCCAGGAACAGAGTGAGAGAACAGAAAACCTCCAAGGCTGATTCCCTGTCCATGATCTCATCTGACCCTCAGACCATTCCTGGAGGTGCTGTACCCATTTTTTTTTAAATTGAGGCCTAGCCTGAAAAGTTCATAGGGTGTAGAGCTGGAAGGCACCTTAGAAATAGTGTAATCTAATTTCCCTCATTAGGAAATGGAGGCTCAGAAAAGGTCCCATAGTTAGATTCAGTGTTCCTTCTATGACACAGAACAATTGACTGGGTGGGATTAGAACCTGGATTCCTGACTCCCCACTCAGTACTGCAGACCTGGAAGCTGTTCTTTATTTTAAAATTCTTAAGAAGCCTAGAACAAATCTCTTCTTTTCTCCTGGCACAGGCTCCTCTCCACTCAGCAAGCAGTTTTTCCATGAAGGCTTTCACCCAAAACAACTCATTATCTTCCCACCTTGGGATGCTAGCCCATGATCAGAACAAACTCCCTTTTCCCTTTAGGTTGGAAAATGCCTTTGTCCTGAACCTGGACCTATCTAGCCATTGCTAGCTATTCCATAGAACCTCGAAACTGGAAAGGACCCCTGATATCCTTCAGGGCAACCGTGGGCAAGCCGCTTGTAAAATGGTGGTACTGCTGGGATGATGGTCCCTTGCAGCTCTAAGATTCTGCATCTAAACAAGAACGCCATCTGTATCATCCCTGAGAAGGGGTCATGGAAATTTCTACTTGAAGACCTTATGGTGGAGGCCACTGTATCTTAGCTCAGACTGTTCTACTTGGAGACAGTTATAATTGTTAGGAAGTTTTTCTTAGTATTGAGACAAAATTTGCTTCTCTGAAACTCCCTTCTGCCTAGTGCTCCCATTTCTGCTCCTCGGGGCAAGCGGGATAAGGAAGAGTGCTAGATCTTGAGTAAGGCTGACCAGTTCAAATCGTAGCTCTGCTACCTCAAGTGAAACATTTAATTTCTCTAGGCCTCAGTTTCCTCGTCTGTAAAATTAGGGAGTTGAAGTAGTTGACTTCTATGTCGCCTTCTAGATTGAAACCTATGATTCTAGGTCATTAAGTCTAATCTTCCTTCCATTGGACAGCCATTCAGATACTTAAGACAGTTATCATATTATGGGTCTCTCCCTATCTCTAGTCTGAACACTTCTAGCTTCTTCAGCTGATCCCATCACCATCCCCATTGCCCTCCTCTGGATGCCCTCTAATTGATCAATTCCATCTGGCTCCTGAAGAGCAGGGAACTGTCCCCATGTCACGTGATGCCCACCCCAGGAGCACAGGCCTCGATGTAAACATATGGCTCTCCACTCTGGACCTGCCAGTCATTTCCACAGAATCCCTGCTCTGGCTCTCTGCGGCTCAGTTTCAAGGACTGTTGTGAACATTTTAACAAACATGGCAAATGGTCCCCCCTCTCAGAAGACAGCCCATCGATCCTGAGGGGAAATAACCTTGTTATCCATGTGGGTTCTGTTCCGGGGACTCCAGCGGAGAGGCCACTGCAGCCTGATTATTAAAGCAAGATGTTTGCCACTTGAAAGCACAGAGGAAAGATCCCATTCCTGGCACCAATTGGACACAACATTTCCACCCAACATTCCAAAGCATCTTTCTGGCAGTCTTTCCTCTCCCCTCCCTCCAAACAGGGGACAAGCTGAGGGAACAGCAGTAGTCAAACAGTAACAGACATAAACAGGGTTGTTCAGACTGAGTGGGTGGCAAAGACCCCGGCCCAAAACCGACTGAATATTCAAGGTTGAAAGGATAGGCTCCTAGGCTTCATGCCAAATTTAGTCATAGAATTTACAGCTGGAAGGGCCCTTAGAACAAAAAAGTTTTTTTTTTTTAAAGTCCACAGACTATTAGAGGTGTAAGAGACCTTGGAACATAAAATGTCACAGCTGGAAGGGACCTTAGACCATATGACAGTAAAATGGAGAAAATGGAATATGAGAACTGGAAGAGACCTTAGAACACAGAACATCAGAATTTAAAGGATCTTTAGAGCACAGAATGTCAGAATTAGCAGAGACTAGAGATATTGTTTTGCTTGAACCCCTTATTTTACAGACAACGAAACCAAGGTCGAGAGGACCAAAGGGTCTTGCCCGTGGCCATACACTGAGGTCATGGCATAGTCTAAAACCCAGGCCTTCTGACTTCAAGTCCACATCTCTCTCCGCATAGCAGGCTATGCTACTAAAAGTGCCCAATTCTTTCTCTCTCCCCAAATCCGAACATGTAGATTATGGTTAGAAGCATGAAATATGTCCCCTGGGGACCATTTAGCTTTGCTTAGATGAAGTCTCAGGCTGAGGGAGAAGGCAACATTAATTGCATTTAACAGAAGCTGCCTTCTTCCATAAACTTTAGAAGAGGATCATTCCATTTGGCAAAAGTGAGGCTACAGAACCATAATGCCACTGTACCCATACACGGGATAAGATAATGAGGTTGAAAACACCATTTGAATGAATCGACGAGGAAGTTTCAGAATTTCCGAACTGCCCAATCCAGGGAAATTCCCAAACCTTCCTTGCTAGATCACACAGGAGACAAAGGGTGGTGACAGGAGGAGAAGAGAAGCCAGGAGCTATTTGAGAGCGAAAGCCTGTGAAGTGTGTGGGTGGGGTGGGGGCTGGGGACATTGAGGGTTCCAGACCTGGCCCCTCTGGACGCTTGCTGTGTGACCTGGAGGAAGTCACTCTAGCAGCCTCTTCAAGCTCATTTTCTAGTCTCCATTCTAACATGCTATGTTTGAAGCTTAACATTTTACATTTTGAGGTTCTTTGCTGCTTCTAGGTCCAGAAACTCTTTCCAAGAGTGATTTCCACATCCATGCCTCTTTATTTCACTCCTAGAATCCTGCTACTGCCATTACAGGCAGCAATTTCGGGATGAGGATAATAACAATAGTGGCTCACTTTTATATAGTACTTTAGGGTTAGTAAAGTACACTGTGAGGGAGGGGAGGGGAAGGGAGGAATAAGCATTTAACCACACCAGGTACTGTGTTAAGTAAGCACTTTAACAAGTACCTCATTTGATCTTCACAATGATCATCTCCATTTTACAGATGGGGAAACTGAGGCAGAGTTTAAGTGGTTTGTCCAGAGTCACAAAGCTAGTATCTGGGACTCCATTGGAACTCAGGTCTTCCTAAGGCCTGGCGCTTTCTCCACCTAGCCACCAGCTGTCTTTATTTACACCATCTCACCTGACTCTCACAACCACTTTATGAAATAGGTATTATCCCCCTCATTCCCCACGTATTATCCCCATTTTACGGATGAGCACAATGTCTTGCCCATAGCAGGTACTTAATAAAGTGGAATTGAATTTAATTAGGGGAACTGGGGCTCAGACTCAGCCCAGGTGTTATTCTGGTTAAGTGTCAAAGCTGGGTCAGGAGGTCAGATGTTCCAACTCCAAGACCTTTATTACATCACTGCTCCATTAAATTACTTAGGCATGGGGCAGCTAGGTGGCTCAGTGGCTGGAGCACCAGCTCTGGAGTATGAAGTACCTGAGTTCAAAAATGGCCTCAGACGTTTACCCTGGGCAAGTAACTTACCCCCAATTGCCTCCTCCCCCCCTTCAAAAAAGCCCCAATATAAATAAAGAAATTACTTAGGCAAGCACATCCTCTGTGCCCCAGAGAAAAGGGGAATCTTCCAGGGTAACCAGACTATCTACTGAGAGCAATAGCAATCGGGCTATTTCTGGGGATGAAAGCCATCGGGTCTCACTAAGCCTGTGCCTTCAGCACAAACCCCATCTCTATTGGAGACAAGCAGCCAGATAAGTAAGGTCAAGAAAAACAAAACTAACAGGGTGTCAATAATTTCTTTACTTGGGGCTAGCTGAAGTCTGGAATCTCACAAAAGGAGAAGAAGATGAAGTGGTAGAGAGAGCGCCGTGTTCAAATCCTTGCTGTCTGTTATTTATTATTTGTGCTCTCATGAGGAAGTCATTTAATCTCTCTGGGCCTATGTTTCCTCCTGAGTTAGACTAGAAGATCCATATGGCCCCTTCTGACTCTAAATCTATAATCCTAGGACTGCTATTGTGTGGTAAAGAGGGAGGGCAAGTATCATTACTCCCATTTAAAAAGGAGGAAACACCCCAGAAGCAGAAGTCATATGGTGACATATGGTGACACAATGAGCATCAATTGAGAACCCTGGTCTCCAAAATCCCAGTCTAATGTTTCTTCTGCCACAACACACTGCTTCTCAAATCAAATATTTCCCCAAATCAAGCTGTGCAGTAACATTTGCATATAACTGCTTCCCCACTCAGTCCCTACCCCCACCCCCTTGGCTAAGAACTCCTATTAAAGCATTTCTCTGAGGGAAACACAGCAATGTCCAGACCATCAGTGACCTTGAAACACAAAAGACAGTTATCCCTGCCCATAAAGAATACAATGGGCCACCACATTTATGAGGCCTAACTCTGCCTGGGTCTCAGGAGGGCTGGCAGACCCTGGCCCACTTAGAGGTAAGTGTCCCAGAATCCCCTCCTAACAGAGCTGCCTTCTCTGACAGGTACCAGCAGAGGTGGTTCTCAGGACTGCAGGTCCATTCTAGACCTCTCCTCTGCCATGACAACTCTAAACAGGACAGGACCCCCCTCCTCACGTCTCCCACACCTCCCTAGAATCAGTCCTCCCCAGCAGTAAGGAGCCCTAGAAGTCAGGCCCCCAGTTGTTCAGTGGTCCTTGTCACCCACTGTTCTAAGGTCCCTCCCACGTGTCACGATTCTGCATTTTATTTTTTTAATACTTGAGGCTCCATTCCTTCCAGATTCACATTGTTTTAACATCGTAGTTAGGCTCAAACATTCTGCGTCCTAGGGTTCCTCCCCGCTCTTTTCTAATATCCTATTTCCAATGGTTCCTTTTAGCACTAACAGCCCTAAAATTCTACATTCTGCTGTCCCTTCAGCTCTGACACCCTGCAATCCTCTAATGCAAACCTGGAATATAATGAAGCAGATGGAGGGACCAAAACCTTTTCCCTAGATCTGATCTTTCAGTCTTGTCATGCCATCACATGGATGGGAGGCCATCCCTGAGCTACCTAGGGTGTGGCTATTCCCTTCCTCAGAGTACTCCCAAGCAAGTCCTCAGACCCCATTTCTTCCCCTATTCCTGTTTCTCTAGCAAAGGCTTTAAAACAAAACAGAACAAAACCCCCAAACTTCTTTACTAGGTCCTGCCCCCAACACATCCAAATTGCATCCAGCTCAGGTCCACATTCCTCAATCTCACCTTCCTTAGCCTCTAACACCTAGTCCCTGCCCCATCGGCCAAGTTCACTCCTTTGGGCTCAAGCTCACAGGGTCTTCAGATTTCTTCCCCTCCTCCTTCCCTCATTCTCTCTCACTGTCCCTGTCTCTCGCTTGAGCAGCTCCTGGCTGCCAGGCAGAGCCCACAATACACTCACAGCTTAGCTCAGCTCCGGCCCCACCATTGGCTGCTCCTGTAGCTGGGTAGGAGAGGCAGCAATTCCCAGGCAAGGGGCTCTGACAGCTGCTGCTTATAGCCACTGTGCAGGACACACACGTACACGGATACACATGCACAGGATGATGCCCTCTAGACTCATGAATATATAACACGGATACACACAGACTCAAACATACTCTGCCACCTGCCCATCCCACAGACACACAAACATGTGGTTACATAGGAATACACTGATATTTCACTCACTCTACCATAGACAAAGACACAACACACACACACACACACCCATAAAATGCATTTCACCATCATCACAGAGACCCAAAAAGAAAAAGTAACACCCCTCATACACAAAGTCTCCACAGATACATGATACAGCTACAACCACCCCCCCCCCCCGCCTCCAATAAAAACATGACCACCACCCTACACATACACAGTACAGGCATCCTTTCCACCTCATTTCCAAAAGACAACAATAAAAAAAAAACCCTCCCAGGCTTCCTGACAGTCTCAGGTCTTAGCCAGCTAATCCCCCAACCTATCCTGGTCCATTCCTCTGGAGAAGGAGAACTTCCCAAAAAATTGTGCTTAGAGGCCAGGGAGGGTCTCACTTTTATAACCCCTGAGAAACCTCAACCTGTCTTTACCACCTGAAATCCTGCGGGAGATGGGCAAGAGATAGGTGAGGTAGCCCCATATTGCTACTCTGGGGTTTAGCCACGGGAAGGGGTTGGATTTCAACACCTAGAAGCAGTTGGTCAAGGCTAAGAGCTTACCTCACAGGGTCCCCATTCAGGTCTTCCCCTGGAAACATCTCTCGGCTCTCACTGCCATCACTCTGGTACAATTCCTCATAACCACTTGCCAGGGTCTTCCCATCCCCACTCCGATCCATCCTTTCCCTGATGCCAGACTACAAAGATAGAGATCTGATTCTGGTACTCCACGGCTCAAGAATTTCTATGGCTCTGAGACTGCTTCCTGAGGCAAGTTCAAACTCTTCTGCTTGGCATTCAAAGCTCTCTACCATCTGCCACTACTGTACCTTACCAGCCCTATTTCATATTACTCTCCTCTGTAGCTCTAGATTCCCACCAGGCTCGACTCCCCCTACTGTGAACACCTCTATACCTTTGCTCATGCTATTCCCTACACCTAGAACACCCTCCTCCTCTGTGACTCTTTGCTGGATAATGGAAAGGAAGTAAGACCTTATAACACATACTGTTAGATGGGGAAGGAAACATAAAGCTCTTTTAGTTCAATTTATTTACTTAGTGGATGGAGAAACTGATGTCAGAGATAGGATATGACCTACCCAAGGTCACACTGCCAGTTAGTGACAAAATCAGGATTAAAACTTAGTCTTCTGGCTCCTAGTTCAGTATTCTCTCCACTACAAACAACAGATTGTTCTACAATGCCCAGCCGTCACTCATCCCCACCTGACCTAGAGTTGGCCTTCCTCCAGGGGCTGCCTGTACTGCCTGGCGTCACCCCATTGTATCCAGCTATTTCCTTTCCCACTTTCTCCAGCCTGGCTGCCACCTCTGGGCTAGGCAGGCAGCCCAGTGGAGGTCAGCTAGCGGGCTTGGGATCTGGCTCATTCAGCTCAGCCTGCTGCTTATTGTTCCTGAGCTTGGGCAGGGTGTGGGGGCGGGGGGAGTAAGACTTGACAGAACAGTACTAGACCCAGTTACTTCTCTCTCCTCCCCCCCACCCCTTTAACTATGCTGTCTTACCCTGTCAGAGCTGAACATGAGGCTTTAATGAGCAAGTCTAGGTTCTCTCCCTCAACCCTTTCATAACACTGCAGATTTGGGTTATACAATCATCAAACACAGAATATTAGTTGGAAGGGGTCTTCTTTAATGTAAAATGCTGAAGATCCATCACTGCCCCAGCCTGTCCAGGCTAACAAATCAAGCCCCCTAATTGTGAACACTGAGCCCCCAGGTGCTGGTCAGTTCCCCTCTGTTCCCTTCCCAACCAACCTGCCTGTGTAAATTCACTTCACACACACACAGTCAAAGTGGCTTTTACAACCCCAGCTCCTCCTTAAAGCCTCCAGAATTGGCTAGACAGAGCTGGCACTCTGTCTCACTCAATCCTGTCTGTATCTGGAACTTCCCTAGTTGTGTTTTTCACCTCCATCTCCATCCTCTACTTAAGCATTTATTAAGTCATTACTATGTGTCAGGCACTGGTAAGACAAATAAAAAGCAAAAAAAGTTCCTGCCCTCAAGAAACTTAGATTCTAATGGGAGAGACAATATGTATACAATATGTATATAAATAGACACACTCAAGAACCATGAGAAGTTGATACAAGGCAACTTTGGAAGGGGCAAATCTTCCTTAAAAAAAAAAAGCAATTGCTACCACAAAGCTCACCTCCTACAGGAAGCCTTCCAGGTCCAACCAGAAAGCTGATCATATCCTTCACCCTGCACTTGTACCTCCCCTGCTACACAAGTGATAGGAGTATCTATTGGCTCATTGTTTTCAGCTTGTCCTCTGTACATCTTTTCATGCATGTCAGTTTGTCAAAAATGGTAAGAGCCAGGAAGGGACATAATCTGAAAGATTATTTTGGTACTGTGACACCCCTAAGCAAGTTCTTGCCCGCAGCTCACTGAGTACTGTTTCTTCTTTTGAAAGATCTCTGAAATGCCCGTTAGTCTTTATAAATTCCCACCACCAAGCACTCCACCTTTCACAAATTCCTAAATGATCCCTCATCGCTGGTCTCCATTCCTGCAGTAATGTCTGCAAAGGGTCAGCAGATTAACCTTCATGAAGGATAGCTTTGATCAAGTCATTCCCCTGCTCAAACACCCTTCATAGCTATTGACCGGTAAATGCTGTTCACTTGAAATGCCCTAGACTTAGGGCCCTCCATGTTCTCGACTCACCTTGTCGGGGTCTACTTTCCAGTACACAATCTCTGCTCTGGGCAGGCAAGTCTGCTTACAGTCCCATGAACACACCAACACTGGGCTCATGGTACTACAGTATGTCAGAACTGGAGGCGACCTTAGAATATAGAATGGCAGAGCTGGAAGAGATCTACTCTAAGATCAAAGATCAAAGCTAGAGGGGACCTCAGAGGCCATCTAGTCCAACCCCCTCATTCAACAAACAGGTGAGTAAACTGAGGCCCCAGGAGTTTAAATAACTAGCCCAAAGTCATAGAGGAGGGATATGAATCTACTTCCTCTGACTGCGAAGTCACAACTCTTTCCATGGTAGCATTAACACGTTTTCCACACCTTCATTTTACAAAGGCAGAAGACAGAAATCTAAAGACTTAGGGGCAGTTAGGTGTCACAGTGGATAGTGCTGGGTCAGAGACCTCAGAGAAGAGAATTAGGTCCAGGGAATTCAGGAAGATTTGAGTTCAAATCCAACCTCAGATACTCAGACGCTAGGCAAGTCCCTTCTGTTTGCCTCAGTTTTAATGATCTATAAAAATATTCGTTATTATCCTTATTTTTATCATGGAACAGAATTACTCAATGTCACACAGTTAATGTTGTTGCTGAGTCATTTCAGTTGTGCTGGACTCTTCATGAATCCATTTGAGATTTTTTTGGCAAAGATAGTAGAGTGGTTTGACATTTCGTCTACAGCTCATTTTACAGATAAAGAAACTGAGGCAAACAGGGTTGAGTGACTTGCCCAGAGTCACACAGCTAGTAAGGGTCTGAGCCTAGATTTGAATTCAGATCTTCCTGGTTCCAAGTACAGGTGCTCTATTCACTGCACCATCTAGGTGGCCCTCACATAGCTAATAGTTAATGGACTAGAACCCAGATCTCCTGAGTTCAAAGTCATTCCTCCTGACCTTGAAATTTCTGCCTTCTGTCTGCTTTCTATTTCTATTCTCTATAGGAAGGAAAAGGCAAATGGGGTGTGTCCCCCCAGAGGGCTAGGGAAGGTTAGAAATTCTAGATCAACTCTTGTCCAAAGGGGCAAACAGTCCCATTGGCTTAGGCAACCACAGGCAGGGACCTGGCTGGCAGGCAGATTTAGCCATCATATGCTTGGCTCCTCTAATTAATCTGGACTTATTAGCACAACCTGTCAAGGCCAGAGAAAAAGCTGGATGGGCTGTCCTTGTCTTTGAGGCCTGCAGTGACGCATGCCCAGCCACCAAGCTGCCCTTGGCCCACTAATGAGGAGACAAACAGAGCAGGGGGCTCTGCATCACATTAATCATAAAATCCCAAAGCTAAAAGGAACTACAGAGGTCATCTGGTCTATGGTACTTCTAACACGTGGTCTTTCAACCTCTACTTGAGTGCCCCTAGTCTTGGGGAACTCACTACCTCCTGATCTAGCTCATTCCATTGTTAACAAAATTCTTCCTGATACTGAACTGAAGTAAGCCTTCCTATAATCAGATATCAGTGGGTGTCATCTCAATGGAATAAACAGTGACTCCAGAACCCCAAACCTGGGTTCATAGATCCCCCTTGGGCAAGGTGCACTTAACCTAGCTGGGTCTCAGTTTCCTCATCTGCAAAAATGAAGAGGTTGGATCAGATGGCCTGAGTTCACTTGGACCTTGATCCTCTAAGACCTCTGGACCATGATCCTCTAAGCCTAGATACTAAACTGGGCTCCTCTGGCATGAATCTGGCTGGCCTAGGCAAAAATGGGCAGGACAATCAGCTGGATACCGAAGAGTAAATAACCTCCTCTTCCCTGCCCTCTCCAGTTATACCTACAAGTGGCCACCTGTGGCATTGTGAAGACACTTCATTTTCCCTGAGCCATCTGTAGAATGAGGAAGCTGGAATAGACTATTGCTAAGATTCCTTCCTGCTCCAAAGCCTCTGACATTTCGACATTCCAAGTCAGTGGCACAGCCAAGACTCAAACCTGTATCTCCTGATTCTTTATCCAATGTTCTCGCCATTGCAACATGGCCCCTCTGCTACCCTCCTCACTTTATTCATGAAGAAATAAGGGTTAGGGAGGGGAAGTCGTCACAGAGTTACAGGTAGAGCCAGGATTACAACCCAGGCCTCTGGCTAGCTAGCCTGCTCATTGCTCCTCCCACCAGCCCACCCTTTTCTCCCTGAATGTTGTGTTCTTTTACAACGGTAAGAAGATTTACAGCCTAGAATCCTATAATCACAGAGCTGGAAGGAACCCCAGAGGCCAGATGGATTCATTAAAGTGATAACTCTGTCTCAGGCATGGGTCCTTAGGCCACTCCCAGCTGAAGTTGGGAAGTCACATGGCTACTCAGAAAGATCCGGAACTCTTAAGTTCATATCACACATATTCCTCCATTGTCCTCACGGCAAGTCATTACTCCCTCTCTCTGAGCCTCAATGTACTTATCTGTAAAATGGGCATTATTTGTCATCTGAAGTATCTACTTCGGGATCAAATGAGATGGTATACATAAAGCCTTCTATAAATCTTGATGTGCCATAAAATGTATGTTAGTGTGTTATTTTCCTTATTATATAGATGAAGAAATCAAGGTCTGGAAAGACTAAATAATTTGTTTTATATACAATTCAGTGGCTGAGCTGGGATTTGATTCCAGACCCAAGGTTCTTCCCACTACATCACACTGTTATCTGATCCTCAATAAAAATGTTTCCCAGACTTGTCCCTATCCTAATCTCACCATGAGAACATATTCTTGGGTCTCATATGCCCTCCAGAGAGCCAAGTCTAGGCACAAACACGAGAATGAGGGACCAGGACCTAAGAGAAGAATGGGTCAGTCGCAGGAGAAGACTGACTACATCTATATGTGGTTTTACAATTTACAAAGTCCTTTAACATATTACTCCTATAGGATCCTGTGGGTTAAGATTTAGAAGAGCACAGGATGATGGCCAGAGTTAGAGTACTTAGACATCACTATTAGATTACATTATACCTTGGAGATTACTATTTATTTCACCCTCTTCCATTTTTATAGGAAAGGAAACTGAGGTACAGAGGGGGTTGAGTGACATAGGAGATTAGTGGCAAAGCTGAGATTTGTATCTAGACCCCCTGACTCCAAATCCAGTGTTCTTCTATACCCTGGGAATCTAGGGAAAGGAAGGAGGACCATAGGATTCAGAGGTGAAAAAACTCAGGGGGATCCTACCTACTGATACTGTCCAACTGGACTCTGGACTAGATAGGCCTGTGCCCAGTGCACCAAAGTTCCTATCACCTACACTCCAGTCAGATTGTACTATTAACCTGTAACCTGATTTCATCCTGTTCTCCTGGGCCACTGTATATTTATTTCTAGGCATTTCCTATACCTAGAAAATACTCCTTTCTGTTCCACTGAAATTCTTCTCTTCTTCCAAGGCTATGTTCAAGTACCACTTCCTTCATGAAGCCTTCCTTGATTCCTCACCTTGAAAAAAAAAATCTCTCTTTGCCCCATCATAATTTACCTTATATTTATGTGAGTATAAGTTGTCCTTCCCCTCTTGACTCCTCCAAGATGACTATGAGTTCCTTGAGGGTAGGGGCTGAATTGTTTTTCATACTTATGTCTTTTTCATGAGTGTTCCAACATTAAGCACAGGGCTACCCACACAGTAGGTACTCAAAATATATTTGTATTTAACTGAATTCCAGCAGGGTCAGTTCACCCAGCCCCAACTGATGACAAGACAGATCCCTTGTTCTTATTCCTTGGAAGGGAAAGCTTAGCTCCCCCAAGGAAATACAGCAATTGGCTGGGGAATCGGTCCTTTGACCAACAGTGATCTCTATGGTTTTAAGCATGCACTGTATTCCTTTTTACAATTTTCTAACAAGTAATCTATTGTTTTGACTCCAGGAAGGGACTAGCCCTTACAGACAGCATTCTCACCACCCTACCATTTAGTTTTTAAGCTCAGTGTCTTTTTCTATAAGAGCACATATATAGGCACAATCGAATTTCCAACAATTTGTACACAGTGGCACTAAACCACAGAGAATCCAAAACCCAGTCTATTTGGCTTTATAATGCAACATATGACTTTTCTCTAATTTTATTTTACTCAGGCCAGTCTTATTGAAATGAATTTACCTTCCCTGAGCTCCCTGACAGTGGATGGTCACCTTGAGGGAGAGGGTTTAACACTGACTTACAGAACAGCTAGGAATTCTATTTTCTCTGAGAGAGAAGAGACTTGTAACTATTCCTACCTCCCACTCATGGCATGAACTCCAACTGTTAATGTTGCTGATGGAGCCATCCAGTGTCTGTTTCAGTACCTCCAGGGACAGAGAACTTACTACCTTATAAGACAGCCTAGTTCCACCGTTGGACAGTAACTACTGTTAAGATAGACGTTCTTAAACCGAGCCAAAACTCTTCCTCCACCTAACTGCCCTCCATCTGCCATGGTCCTAGTTACACCTTTTACAGACACAAAGACCAAGTCCAATAATCCCAGTTTCCTGGGACAACCCTGAAAATAGATACCACGTCTCCCCATGCCCCCTGAGTCATCTATTCTCCAGACTGAACGGTCTCAGTCCCCTTACATATGGCATGGTTTTGAATCACCACACTTGTCTTCCTCCTCTGGATCTACTCCAGCTTGTCAACATCCTTCTTAAAAGCAATGCCTACAACTAAACACACCACTTCAGCTGGGGTCTGACCAGGGCAGACGACAGAAAGACTGTCCCTTCCCTTCTCTGGGACAACGTGCTCTCATTACTGCTGCTTGAGACTGAATTAGCTGTGATAATAGCTGCGTCACACTGTTGACTCATATCAAACGTTCAGTCCACAAAGGAGTCTTTATGGCCATGCATACATGTATATCGTTGTTGTTAGTCAGTTGTATCTGACTCTCCGTGAGCCTGTGGACCATACTGTCCATGGGGTTTTCTTGGCAAAGATACTAGAGTGGTTTGCCAATTCCTTCTCCAGTGGATTAAAGCAAACAGAGGTTAAATGGCTTGCCCAAGGTCACACAGCTAATGTCTGTGTCTGAATTTGAACTCAGATCTTCCTGACTCCAGGCCTAGCACTCTATCTACCCTGTATATTATAGTAGAATGTAAACTTAAAATGTTCAAAGACAGCTAAGAGCAGAGAATGTTAGCACGCAGAATGTTAGACCACAAAGGGCCCTTAGAACACAAGACAGTCCAAACACAAGACACACAATGTCAGAGCTGGAAGGAACCTTAAAGAGCATTTGGTCCAATTTCCTCATTTTTAATTCAATTCAATAAACATTTATGAAGCGCCTGTTCGGAGGAAACTGAAGCCTGAGGATGTCTAGTGGCTTCTCAGGATTCCACTGCAATAATTGACACATGATTCTAAATACGTATTTCAGCCAAAGCCTGAATTCTGAATAACCTTGAAAGAACATGAACAATAATCAAGGCTGATCACATACATTTAATATATACCATGAGTGTCCTGTTCCACTTGTCTACTCTAATCATGTGACATTCCTTAGAGGATTTTGAGTTACCCCCTTTCTCAGATCCCACCCAACAAAGGCTGAAATAAGGGATACAGGTTGAGTGCTAGGAAGCCCGGGGTCCGCTCTGCCAATAATCTGCTGGGTGATGTGAAACAAGTCATCTTACTGGATCCTGCATCTTGGCTTCCCCAAGCTGTAGAATGCTGTAATAATAAATTTACTATCCTGGAGGGTACTCTAGACTTTGGGGCAGCAAACATGGCTATGGGGAGATGGTTGGGCATTCTTCTCCTCTGTCTGTGAGCATCTTGGGGGCACCCAGGGAACAGGTCCTCATCATCCCTGCACACAGTATTTACAGGCAGAGACTCAGCTGAAATCAGACACCCACTCATTTCCATCCATTCATGTACAGGCACAGAGTGTTACACCTGGATTTTAAGATTCAGGGAGGGAAGGAGACAATCTGGACAAAGTTCAACAACTGCCCCTAAAGACACACATCAAAACCACTAGGACCTTTTGATACCACCTGAATCAAGTCTCCCTTGAGTGTCACCAGGGAGAACCTTTCCTCTAGTCTGGGGAAACAGACAGGTCCAATAGAATTGGACCCTTGAATCACATGCCCTGAAAACATCTACATTGCTTGAAAATATAATTTACTTCAAAAACAGACAAGACTGGGAAGAATTTATCAAGAAAAATACACAAAAAGGGGACCCTATAATAAAGGAATGTTGGTTGGATAAGCCAGTCTCCACAGTCATTGGGCACTTACCTTGTTTTCAGCCTTTTATCACTAATAATGCTGCTATGAACTTCATATTTGTTTTGTATAAACAGGGCTGATTCTGCCAATCCCTTCCTGTTTCCAGTGCCAGAGATGTGAGGAAAGGTATGGTGTAGTAAAAAAAAAAAAAAAAAAAAAAAAAGGAATGGAATAAAAGTCAGGAGAGCAGAGTTCTAGCTTCAGGTCTGCTCCTAATTTGCTCTGTAATTGTGGGCAAGTCAATTCCTTTCTTCCAGCCTCAGTTTTCTCATCTGTATAACTGGAATAATATCTTTCCCTATCTATTTCACAGTGGTAAAATTTATGAGGCTCAAATGAACCAAATGTGATTGAAAGTTATTGGAAAAAGTATCACATGCTTCATCAATGGAAGAGAGCTGTTATTAACCAGTTGTTGATGTTAGAGTCTTGGAGGAAAGGAGTGTAATTCAGTATGGGAGGAATGGAGAGTAAGGGAAGGGGAGAATGACAGCACCATGCCAGGCATATAATGGGCAGACAAGGTAGGGGTGTGTGTGGGGAGAGGGCCCCCACATATGAAAAAGGATATGCAGTTTGATCACATGCCAGCTGTGCTCTCCAACACCTGATGATATATTACCTCCTGCCTCAGCCACCCTGAGACCTGCTTCCCAAGCAAGCTCTCACAAACAAATCCAAGACTTCTCAGATGGGCAGAGAGAATCTGGATCTGCCCCAACAGACTCCACTTCTGGCTGAAGTCCAAGCTCTGCTACTTCTTAGCTGCGTCCCCATGCACAGATTGCTTCCCATCACTGAGCCTCAGTTTCCTCATCTCTCAAATAAAAGCAATTATAATGATAAAACCCTGTGTTTTAAAATTTCCTTTCAGTCAATCAATCTCACTGTGCAACTTTAGGTGCGTCACTTCCCTGGGCCTTAGTTTTTCTCATCTGTAAAATGAAGGCGATGGACAAAGTGATCTCTAAGGTTTCTTTCAGCTCTGACACTCAGGACTTCTGTTCTCAGCCTTAATGGTCAGCAATTCTAATTCAAGCCAGATTACTTCGTACTTCTGTGGGGTAGCCTTGCTTGTGAGCAAAAGCGGACAAGTCTGGGGGGTGGGGCACACACTACTTAAGACTTTCCTTCCTTGTAGCTTCTCCCCATCTCCAGTCTCCTTATTTTTTTTTAAATATGTGGTCAAGCTCAAGCATGGTGGAAAGGAAAGGGCCCCAGATCTATCTCACAGAGCTGTTATGAACAAAGCATTTTATAAACCTTAAAGTGCTCTAAAAATGGGAGCTGTTATTATTCCTAATGTCTCCCCTCTTGCCTAGCCTCCCCGCTGCCACACACACTGCTCCATCTGGCCTGGTCTTTCCATGCTCCAGCCTCTTCCCCTCAGGGGGGCTGCTGCCTTCATTCAGGAAGCCAATAGTTCCCACAGAGGCTTCTCCCTCTTAGATTCTCTAAGTGGTGAGGAAGAAGGACAAAGCCCAGATCTACTCAAGGCTACTGGGCCTGGGGAGCCACAAAGGATGCATCTCATCTGCACTCACAGCTCACTTACAGAAGAGAGAAAATGGATAGAATGGTGAGGGGAATGGGGGATACAAGGAGAGGCTAGCCACTGTGCTGCCTGCCTCAGGCAAAGGCGGCCCTTCTGACTTCTTTGGCAGCAAGTGCAGGGGACGGACAGAGCACTAACTCTTAGGACAGAGGCCTTGGGTTTGAATCCTGTCTCAGCTCTTGTGACTTAACATAAGCCATGGCCAAGGCATTTCCCTTCTCTACAAAAGGAGGAGCTAGACTAGATCTTCAAGGCAATTTCAAATTCTACTATTAGGGATCTCCAACATCCTCTAAGTGGCCTTGGGACTCTGATGATGAGCAGATTGAGGTGTCACCCTGTGGACACTGGGGGTGGAGAGGAGAACCAGGAAAACTCAGATGGTGGTGGAGAGGGAGGGTGGGTTCCCAAACAGTCCTCTTCCCTTCAAAGCCACAGCCCATGGGAACAGAGGGAATGGATAAAAATAGCTATGAGCTATGCTTTGTGAATCCCAAACAGACTCATCTCCCCTAACCCCACCATCCTCCTGGCCTGAGAGAAGGGAATGGGTAGTGGAAGCAGCTTGGGAAAGGGCCAGAGGGCACAGCCAAGCCCTCTAACGATGGTCTGTCCCCTTCCCAACCCCAAAACCACTAGGGATAGAGGAATGCTGCCTGTCCCTCTGGGGACAAGCAAGGAATGGGGGTGGAATGTTCAGGCTGATATTTTCCTTAAAAGGACAAGAACGCTTGGTGGGCTCTGAAATGATCATCCCGGAAGACTTACTTTACCTCTCTAGGGCTCAGCTTCCTCATCTGTAAAAAGATAGAACTAGAGGAGATGATCTTTAATGGGCCATTGATATTCTATGTTCTAACGTGCCTTCTAGCCGTAATGTTCCCTGTTCTAGCATTCTAAATTCTACTGTAAAGAAGCAATATTGTGTATTGGAGAGAATGGCTAGGCTTGGCGTCCAAAGACCTAAGGTGAAATCCCAGCTCCCAAATTTAATGTGACAATGTGCATAATACTTTATCTTTCTGAGCGTCGGTTTCCACATCTATAAAATGGGAATAACAGCACTTGCATTAACTTCCTCAATGAACTATTTTGAAAAGAAAACACTTTCCAAAATTGAAAATGCCATAGAAATGTAAGCTGATGTGTGAGTAATCCTCAGGAGATGGATTCTTAATGCATTTATCCCTGACACTCTTAAGATTCAAACAGCAAGGATGGCAAGAGCAGAGACTTGGGTTTCAGACCCAACTCTACCACTAACTTACCCTGCAACCTTGGGCCAATCGCTCTCCCTCTCTGGGCCTCTATATTCTCCTTCGTATAACTGAGGTAAATAAACCTGGCCTACCTTCTTCACAATATGAAGCTTAAATGAGATAAATATATTTGAAAGCAATTTGGAAAAATTTTATACTTTTTCCAAAATAGAAAACAGTGTAACTATGAATTAATTCTTGGTGTGAAGGGAGCCTTTGAAGAAAGAGGAGGGGATGGAGAAGGGTGTTGCAAGGATAGATGCTAGCTGGTTTGAGGGCTCCTGGCATATAAGACATACCCTATAACCTTGGTTAGCAAAACTAGCCAGAGGCAATACAGGGTACAGAGAAGAGCTCTGGACTTCAAGTCAGTAGACTCTGGGTCATTTACTAACTAGTTCAGTGACCTTGGGCAAGTCATTCAACTCAACAGACTTTGGTTTCCCCATTGGTAAAACAGGGGTGCTAATATCTGCACTACCTACCTCACAGGGCTGCTGTGAGGAGCAAATGAGTTAATGGATGGTTAAGTACTTTGCAGACTTTAGGAAAGCACTCTATAAATTCATTCACTCATTCAGCCATTCATTCATCATCCCTCACCAAGTATTTCATCATCTAGCTGTATTTCACAACTAGAATGGGCTTTTCAAAAAACATTCAGGGCCACATTTACTTTCCTACATCTACTTTCCTTTCACATTCTGGAGAGAAAATATACATAGCAAAAAACTTTCCATCTCATCCCCCAAGTCATCCTGCAGTCTGAATAATTTCAAGTTTTTAATCAATAGCTGTCAGACTTGTCAAATTACTTTAGGGACCGCAAAGCAATTTTTAAACATTCATAAACCTCGGTAGAACCAGTTAAGTGCCCTGAATTTTAAGAGGAAGAGGCACCCAAAAACACTGATCAAACAGGATTGTATTCCAGCAAATTAGAAATTAGCTTTTCATGAATCCCCTCCCCAATACTTATCTGGCAGTGAATTCCCAGGCAGTAGAAAATATTCAGCCAGGGAGAAGGGGAGGTGATAGTGTTGGGAAGGGAAGAAAAGTATATCCTACTGTAGGGGTGGGAAGTAGGGGCTCAGTTGGATTTGGAAAGGGATCAGCTGTAAGCCTTGAATGTGGCATTTTATCTTCATCCCTAACCCTAAGCATAATGCCTTTCACACAGTAGGAACTTAACAAATATTAGCCCAACTTTATAAATTAGGCGTGACCTCACCTGTCCATCTCTGCTATATTATCCCTAATTAGTCCAAGCATCCTTTCTTCTTGGCCACCATCCCTCTACCACTGACAAAGACAATCGCAATTTCCTTCTAACATCTTCTTTGGTCTCATGCTACCTGCCGCTCCCTCACCCCTCAAATCTTCCTTCAGCCTGCTGCCAGAATAATCTTTCTTTTCCATAGATTTGGTCACCTCTCTTGAAAATTCAAACGTCTTTGTTTGACATTCAATGTCCTCTGCTATCTGGTGTCACCCTACTTTTGTAGCCTGGTCTCCCATTACTCACTTCCATGCACTTTAGCCTCTGGTCAAACTCATCTATTTTTTTATTCTCCAAATGTACTGTACACCTTTCAACCTTTGCTCTGACTATTCTCTAGGCTGGGATGGATGCCCTCGAATTCTCTCATCTGTAAAATGGGAGATTTGGGCTCTATGATGTTTAAGGTCCCTTTCTAGCTCTAAATCCCATGATCCCTCCCCATCTTTGCCTACCGAATTCCTACTCATCTTTTAAAGTTCAACTTAAATGCCAACTTGATATCTTCTCTCTTAACCCTTCAGACAGTAATGACTTTTCCCTTAAGACTTCACAAGGTGGTTTCATTTTGTAAGGCTCTAGCATACTTACTTAACTATCTGTGTCTTAGTCTTTGTTTAGACTATGAGTTTCTTGAAGGCAGGAACAATCTCTTACTTATACTTTGTATTTCTCCCACTAGTAAACACAGTGCTCTGTAAATTACAGATGCTTAATGAGTGTTCACTATTTTGGGCAATCTAAAAGTCTGTTTTCTTTCTGGATAAATCCATTCTGGTCCTCTTACCTCTGTTTTTCTCTTTATATTCATGTTTATATGCTTATTCTCTCTCTCTCTCTCTCTCTGTCTGTCTCTCTCTCTCTCTCTCTCTCTCTCTCTCTCTTATTCCGTTAGATTTATCAACCACTCCCAACTCCAGTCTGGGTTACCGGATCCAATTCACCACTCCCTTCTCCTTTCAAGGATTCCCAGTGCACATTAAAGGCTATCACTATCTGATAAAATTCTCTACCCCAATTTTTAGACTGCTACTTGAAATTCCCACATTTATACTTTACCACAAAAATCTGCAGGTCTCCCTCCATTAACAATCACTTTTTAGATGATCAGTTTGTCAGCTACATGGAGGATGCACTGAAAGGCGTGAGACCATATATCATTTAGGAGGCTGTTGCAAAGGACAGAAGCCTGAATAAGTCAGCCTTGATAGTCCTTCCAGTGGAGAGAAGGGAATGGATACGAGAAGTGTTGTAAAGATAAAATCCCTAAGACATGACAACTGACTGACTATGGGGGGGGGGGGGGCGGCATGTAATAAAGAAGAGTAAACAATAAAGGATAACCTTAAGGTTGGGAACTTGAGCGACCAGAAGAATGGCTGGTGTCTTTGACAGAAATGTAGAAGTTCGGAGGAAAGGTGCACTTAGGGAAAATGATCATGAGTTCCATTTTGGATGTAATGAAATGCCTACAGGATAACCAGGTGAAGATCTCCAGCCAGCAGTGGGTGATGCAAGATTAGAGCTAAGGGGAGAGATCAAGGTTAGAATCATAGAATAGAATTTTAAAACTTATATGGGGTCCTTGGAACTGTGTAACCTTGGGCAAGTCAATCAATGCCTCTGTTCTCCATTTCCTCATCTGTAAAATGAGGTTGGATTGGATAGCTTTTATGAACATACAAAGTACAGAGTCCTCTAGTCTAACAGCCATCATTTTACACAGGAAGAAAGTGACTTATTCCAGGTCACAAAACCTTTATTATCAAGTTAATCTCCATCTTATTATACTTATTCACTGATATAGATGGAGACAGCTATAACTCTCCCTGGAACTGCCACATTATAAGCTCTAAGAGAAATGTTATAAAAGAAAGTGAAGGAATATTGGGTTCTTAGGGATATATCTTTCCCTATGTGACTCCAAATCATAGGGAAGCTGATCTTCCTTTTCCAAATCACAACAAACAAATGATCCATGTGTAGCAGGCAAACATCTGTGGGGGAAAGAGCAGGGAAAATAATTTAAAACACTATTCATAGGGAGAGAAACTTAAGGGAAACCAGATCAGTGATCCAACAATAAGAAGAGGTTGGTATAATGTGGTCTCAATGCTTGGTTTCTACTCCTTTTTTGCTGTTTTCTATTCTCTTTAAGATCTAGTTCTTAAGGTATGGTAGGATACAAGGAAGAATGTCCAGGCTTGGTGGGGCTCTTTGTTTGAAGGTTGCATTTGGCTCCTTGGCCAGGCGACCTTTAGAGCTCCTGACAAGGAGCTTCTCAACTGTTTCTCCCAGGCTTCAGGAGGGAAAGCCAAAGGGACTGTCTTCCAAGGTGGCTTATATCCACTAAGAGATTGGGGTGGTGGTCCAATAGAGGAGAGTGGCATTACGGAGATTAAAAGATGACTTTGCAACAATGTGAACTATCCAACTGGCTTCCTATCGTTGGAAGTCTTCAAGCTAAAACTGAATCACATGTCAGGGATGTTACATAGGGTATCACTGCTCAAATTAGGGGTTTAAATAAATGACTTCTAAGTTCATCCTTGGGTTTAAAGGAATAGTGGATTTAGAGTCAGAGGACCTGAGTCTGGGGCCCCAGGTGGGGAAACAAACCTAAGTCTGTGGTGGTGGACAGAACTCTGGACTAAGAATCAGGTGAGAACTGAGGTCAAATCCTAGCTCTGCCTCTTAGCTGAGTGACCATGGGCAAGTCTCATCATTTTCCTTGACCTTAGTTTCCTCACACATAAAATGGAAATGCATCAGTTACATAAAGAGACCTTTAGAGATAACATCGTCCAACCACTTATTTCATAGGCAAGGAAACAGAGGTACGGCGAGGTTGTAACCTGCCCAAAGCTTAGTAGGTCAAGATTTGAGGCCTCCTTCCACTACCTCCCTTCCAGGGCTATAGTGAAAAATCAAATGACATAATCAATGTAAATGCATTTTGTATAAAGCACTACAGAAATGGGAATTACTCATTATTATTGTTATTATTATTAAGTAATGTTGACTTTCCAGTTACCCTGGAAGCTGTTGGTTATACAGTTATTAAATGCTGGAGCTAGCTTTTTCCAGTACAGTGTGGGGTCTCCCAAATGTTTCTTTTAAATCAGGTATTCATTCTTTAATTGGGAGCATTTAGAACAGGGAAAAGTTAGAAGACCTTGCAAACATCTGCATCGACACACAGCTGGGATAGAACAACCAAGCACCTCAAACTGGCTCACCCTCTATCTCAGGGATAGGCTATTTCCTCTAACAAAGATTCAACAATATCACAGTGACCTAGTTTTTGACAGTTGTTTCAAATACTTAAGCTGAGGCTCACAGAGCTGGAGAAACCGCCTTCCCAGAGCCCCCAGTCTGCCAGCATCTGTCCACATCACTTCCTCAACCCCTTCCAGCCAGGAGTTCTGGGGGCAGACAAGAAGGGGGGTGGAGGTGGAGATTGGGATTTGGGGGAGTGAAGGCTGAGGAAGAGGTTGAGGGGAAAGGAGGGAGGAGGGACAGACAATTAGTCTATGTCTAGCTGGAAATCTGCCTTCTTTTTGCCTTGGGGGCAGCTCTGTCTGTGGGCTTGGCTGGAGACAAATGTTAGCCTGCGTGGTAGAAGTCCTGGCCTAAGTCCTTGACCTGCGTTCAAAAGCAAATTCACTGTGGGATCTCAGGTAAGTCACTCACCTCTCTGGGTCTATAAAATGTGAGGGTGAATATAAAATGTGAAGGTGAATATAAAATGAGACTCAATCTCTAAATTCTTTTCCAATTCTAATGTTCCAGGTTTTAGCATTCTATGAACTCAAGTCTTAAAATTCTACATTCTAAGGTCCTTCCAGTGCTAATAATCTGTTCTAAGACCCCTTCTAGTTCTAATACTCTATGACTTTTCCCCCCGGAAAAAAAAAAAAAACATTTAACAAGATACTGGTTTTTTACTCAGTGAATAATGAGGTAGCCAAGACTTTCAGAACCAGACACTTAGAGCTGAATCTTTAGAGATCATCCAGTCCCTTAGAGTAAGTATCCCTCATACATCTGGGTGGTGTTTTTTTCTCTTAAAAAAATTCCACACACCCCCTTTCAGTTAGCCTATTTCTAATGATTTCCATATTTTGGGCTGGGTCACTGCTACTATCATTATTTCTTCCTCACTATGAAGGTCTAGGAAACACAATGTCCAAGCCTAGTCCCTTTGACTAGAAATTAGTGGGTAGAACACCTGGCCCTCAGTACTTAAGTCAGGGCTAGAGAAACCAAGAATTCTAAACCTTTCTTTATAAAGGGAATGGGGAAGGGCCAGAGGTAGTGCTGATTTTACAGTGACAACCCTGCCACTAACTTAGTATATGACTTTAGACAAATCACTGGCTCTCCCTGTGACTCAGTTTCCCCATCTGTAAAATGAGAAAGTTGCACTACATGATCTTTTCCAGCTCAAATATTCTTAGTGGATGGTCCCAACATTCTATGTTCTAGGGTTTATTTCTAGCTTTGACAGGCTATGATTCTCTTTTCAAAGGCCAAGGAGGCACAGGTGGAATAGTTATGCCCTGGGGCAATGACCAAGTTGTCTTCCACCATAAATGCCAACTCTTGGAGACCCTGGAGTCAGGGACTGCATCCCTTCTCCATCTGGCTGCAAAACATCTGGCTGTGCCCAGCTCTTCAATTCTGTTGACAAAATCAGTGCAGAGCCTTAGATGATGCATTTCAGGTGCCAAATAAGGACAGGGTCCAGCTGAAGGTGGCACTCCACCAAGATAAGGGGTCAGCAAATCCACTGACAGTCCCCTTTTCTTGCATTCCCCTAACATAAACACACACAAGCCCGGTCTCTGGCCAGAGACAGCCTTTGCTACTCACCATCACCATCGCTACACTCTGGCTTCCTCTGGCCGGCCCCAGGAGCTGAAGAAACCCAGGCAAAACCATGAGCTAGCCAAGGAGGGGAAGGAAGGGAGTCATTCCCAAGCCCCCCGTCTGCTGCCTCTCTGTATGGTACAAGCTGCCATGGGCCGGCCAGGAGCAGCCCGCTGGCCCTTACTAAGCTTTCTCTCCCTCTGGTTCTCAGCAAACCATTCCAGCCCTGTCCACTGGGAACAATCATCGCTAGTTAAACAAAGGCTATATTCTAACTCTATGTAATGTGCTTTTAAAGGGACAGTGTCCCATTCTGGGCTGCTGGGGATTTAAAGGTACAGAGACCCTTTTCTAAGCAAAAGACTAGAGAAAAAATAAAACATGAAGACCAACACAGTAGGACCTGGAGCCTATGTTCTTCACTATAAGTCTTTAAAAATATGTTTTTAAAGATAATTAAAATCAAAATTTTTATGAGTTCTTCTGAAGGCCCAAAAATGAAACTTTAGAGTTTGAACTGGTGATGGGTATCTAAGAGGGATGGCAAAATAATTAACTTCAATTTGTAAGTTAGAGACATTCAGCCAAACCTCTCCCACTGGAGGCAGCCATACTCCCTTACACTTTTTCCATGGGGAAGGAGAGAAAAGGGGGAGGGGAAAGGGTCAGGGGTGTGTGTATAATGTGAGGAAGAGAGGTAGGGGGGTTCTGAAGGGGAAAAGAAGGAAGAGGATTAGATTAGAAGAAGGAAGCTGTGAGAGCTGAGACAAGAAGAAAGGAAAGAAAGATCAGGGAAAGGAAGAAAAGGAGAAAGAGAGGAAGAAGGGAAGTAAAGATTGTGAGAGGGAGCACCAGAAAAACATGCAAGGAAAGGCAGAGAAGCTTCAAGTGTGCATCATATATGGATTGTTTGAAACAGCTGTTTGTGTCTAGTCAATAATAGTCAATAAATATTTATTGAGCATCTACTACATGCTAGGCATTGTGCTAAGCCTGGGGATACAAGTATAAATAAAAACAAAGGTAAGTCCCTGGCCTCAAAGAGCTTCCAATCTAATGAGAGAAGACAACATAAAAGAAAACAGCAGAGGTGGGGAGAAGTGGATCCTCAAGAAGAGACTTAGGAAGGACCTGATAGCTAAGAGTATCGGGTGGCAATCAAAAAGAGGCATCACTGCTATCAGGAAGAAATTCCAAATAATTACAGTTAACCAGAAATGCAGTAGGCTGCCTCAGAAGTCTTTCTAGATGATTACTCACTGGGTATGTCAGAGGACAAATTCCTTTTGTGTAAGGGGTTGGATTCAATGGCCACTGAGGTCCCTTCCAACTCTCAAATTCTGTGATTCTGTGAACTAAGAAAAGGAGAGAGATCAGGGTAAAGGAAGAGTTATGAGAAGAAATGAAGCTGTAGAAGGTCCAGCTTGTATGGAATTATACAGCAAGTCTACTACAGGAGGGACCAGGCGTTTTCACTTCAAACCCAGCACTGTCCCATCTGGCCTGCACTCTAGCTGTTTCCTCACGGCCCATACTGGCCCCAAAGCCCCACAGGATGGCTACGTGCCAGCTCAATCACCTCAGTGACTCCCCAAGAAGTGAAAATGTCCATGGCTTTTCTCTAGACACAGTGACAACTGGTAGTTAATCTAGGTTATCACAGAAAAGTACTAGTCCTCAGAGGAGCCAGGCCAGGACCTCACAAATTTTGTGGGCCTTTTTTAAAAGCCAAAGACCACTGTTAAGGGTTTTTTCAGCTGACTGACAATGTACAGCTGATGACAACATCCAGTTAAGGGTGACAATCACCTTCAAACGCTGTATAAATATGCGGTTGAATTTTGTTTCCAAAAGTTTTTGAAAATGTTCTGGTCTGGTTTTGCATTTGTCAATGGTGTCCAAAGGCCATGAGAAAAACTAATAATGCCAAACTATTATTATAACTACTATTATCATCACCACCACCACCAGCTCTCATTTCTCTAATACTTTAAGGGTTACAAAACACTTTCCTAAAAACAACCTTTTTGGGACAGGTAGAACAGATTACTATATACCTGTTACTGATGAGAAAACTGAGCCATAGAAAGTCAGGCAGACTTATGCCCAAGGTCACACAGCTACTTAGTTTCAAAGGGTAGATTTGAACTCAGATCTCTTTTTTTTGGGGGGGGGGGGAAGGACAGGGCAATTAGGGTTAAGTGACTTGCCCAAGGTCACACAGCTAGTGTGTCCAGTATCTTAAGCTGTATTTGAACTCAGGTGCTCTTGCCTCCAAGGCTGGTGCTCTACTCACTGAGCCACCTAGCTGCCCCATGAAACCAGATCTCTTAACACCAAAATGCAGCTATTTTTCTACTATACAACCCCAGTAGTTAAGAGGATTATGAAAATATTTAAATTAAGAGTAATAACTAGGAAGTCTCCTGGATTCAGCCATCTCCTGGTGGCCTTCTAGGTCCTTGTGTGCAGCCTTTTGACTGAGTCTAAGTTTTCCAGAACAAAGGAGATTTGTTCTCTGAAGTTTGGATTCAGTCAAAGGGCTGAATCTGAGGACCTAGAGGGCACATGTGGCCTCTAAGCTACAAGTTCCCCACCCAGCCCTAATACGAGGTTTAGCAGCTTTCAAGGAGAGAATTAACCCCTTGAACTAATTAATCTGCAAGTCCAAACATCAAACAACTGATTGACTCAATTTCCCAGCCAGGGTCTTCTGGTGATCTGCTGATCACTCACAGTGGAAGGGTCTTGTAATAGGTTTTACCTATTGTCACCAACTCATAATTCAACTCACTTGAATTGAATTCAATAATGATGATGATGATGATAAACAGGGGAGAATCAGGAATTAGAACTCAGGTCCTTGGACTCTAAAGCTCTCCATCATAATAGAGGTGGGGCCAGAGGGCTCTCTAGTTGTCCAAACTCAGCTCATATGTAAAGCCCCCAGAAGTTGCTTTTATATACTTTGTAGATATTTTATCTTCATATTCTGATGAATTTGTTGTTTCCCCTCTACAGAATGTGCAAACTCCTTGAAGGCAAGAACTTTTTGTTTTGGTCTTTGTATCCCTAACACTACTAAGCACAGGGCTGAACAAATAGTAGGAGACTCTAAGAGGCAAGAACAGAAGGCAGAAGAAGATAGGGACTGAGATGGGATAAACCAATGTATGCTTTATTGCTGAACTTTGCACCCCCAACTGATCCATGTGTCCCATATGGTAAGAGTTCCTAGGGTAAAGGATATGGTGAATCTATCCCATCTAAGTAGGATGGTGGTCCAGGGAAAAGAAGAAAGGTCATTGTGTCCCAGACTTAGCAGCCTGAGGGAATGAGCTAGTCTGGCAGGAGCAGAAAAGTACTCCTCTCTCCCCCTCCCCTCGGGGAACAATAAGTGTCTCAGGATGCTCTTTTCTGGTACAGGAACCTATCTAATCAGTGCTTGCTCCGGCCAGTCTCAGTTTGGCTAGAACACAGGACACACGAAAGGGACTGATGTCAACTAAGTCTGGAAAGGTGAATGAGGAAGTCTGTGAGGAACCTTCAATGCCATGCACAGGAGTTTATATTTAATCCCAAAGGCAACAGTAGGAATAGGGAGCCACAGAAAGTTTTTATTATAAGGAGTGAAATGGTCAGCCCTCCCCTCATTTTCTCTCCAGATTCTAGATGCAGCTCAGGGACCAAGGCAATAGCCATTTTTAAGTGTCCAGGAGGAAAGGAAGAGAAGTCTTAAATACAAATACCAGTCAAGAGAAGGCTGGGAGTCCGATTTCTCTTATCTATAACTACAATTACAATCCTAAAATATCAGAGCCGGAAGGGAGAGGACCTTGGAGACCTTCTAGTCCAACTTTTACATTTTTATAGAGAAGGAAACTGGAGCCCAGAGATATGCCTTTTTCACCATCACACGGGGAGCAAGTGGTAGGTAGAGCTCACCGCTAAGTCCCTTGACTCTGACACTCATATGTCCTTGCCATCGTGCCACTCTGTATCTCAGGCAAGTCCCTCAACTCTCTTATCCCAATGTTGCTCTCCTCAGAAATTCCTTAGCTGCATAGGCCAGAATTCGGGGATTCACCTATCCTGGCAACTCTGAGGGTTATCAGCCTGGTAAAGGCTACAAGCCTAACTCCCAGCCTAGCCAGTTTCCCCTGTATATTGTGTTTACAACCCAGACAGGAAAGGGTTGTGACTGGGCCAGCTGAGTCAAAAGGAAGCAACAGGCTCTCCCCTCTGAGATGAATGAAGAAATGCTCCAATCTGAGAAAAGATCAGCCTCTTTAAAAATCAGAAATATGGGTGTAATTATTGGGGTGGGGGGGAATTGCATAGTAATAAGGGGAGTGCCTGTTTTTGAGAGTGGTCTATTTCATTTGCTCTCTTAATTTCTTCACTGGCAGCACATCTTTCCAATGTGCATATTCTACCAAATCTCTCTTCAACCCTTTGCAGTCTGGTTTCTGATCCCATCACTAACCTGAAACTGTTCTCTCAAAAGCCACCAGTGACCTATTAGTTGCTAGACTTGATGGCCTTTACTTGTTTCCATTCTCCTTGACCTCTACATAACTTTGAACAGTGTTAGACACTTCCCCCATCCCCACCCCAACCTCCTTGGTATTCTCTCCATCAGTTGGGTTCCGTGACATTGTTCCCTCCTGGTTCTCCTTATACCCGAGCATTCCTTTTTGGACTCCTTTGATGGCTCATCCTTTCTCCTCTTACTTCCTACATAAAGCTCTGACCTAGGCCTTCTTCTCTTTTTACATTCTCTCCCTAGGCCCTATGACCTGTTCCCTAGAGTTCTATGATAACCTCCATACAGATGACTCCCGTGGTTATGTATTCAAACCAAGTACTTCCCTGAGCTTCATTCTTCCCACTCCTAATGCCTGCTGAACATCTCCATCTGGATGGCCTCAGTACTTCTAATTCCTCATGTCCCAAACTGAACTTTACCCCTAGGCCTGCTCTGCCTTCTAACATCCCAATTTCTGTTTATGGTTCCATCATCCTCTTTGTCACTCACGTTCAAAACCCTTGTTTTTTCTCCTCTCTCAATTCCCTCCTCCTACCTGACTGTGTTCAGTCATTTTTTCAGTCATGTCCAACTCTCTGTGATCCACCTGGGATTTTCTGCGAGCCTAGTGTTCTATCCACCTATCTGCCTTCCCACTTAACTAGATGACCAATAACTCTTCCAGCCCTAAATCGATGATCCTATGAAGGACATAGAACAGTCTTGTAGACTTGGGTTCTAGTCTGTGACCCTGCCACTAACTTGGACGACCTTCAGCAAAATACTCTCCGTGGGCCTCAGTTTCCTTATCTGTTTAAAAAAGTGGGGGAGGGGAGACATAAAACTAAAGACTTTCTAAGAGATCTTCCAATCCTAACAGTCTATATTGTAAGCTCCCCTCCAGTTCTGACAGTTTAGATTTTGATGATCTGAATTTTTCTGTGGAGGCCTTCACTGTTACCATCCCTTTGCCACCCCTCCACCCCCAACTCTGGCTCTCTGTGAGCCCATCTTTTATCACACTTGTTCCTGAGCCCCACCTCCTACCAAGCAAAAACAGCCCTAACTACTTCCTGGCCCTGAGCTAATTTTTTCCTTTCCCAGCAGAAGGCCTCGATGAGTTAGATAAGGCTGTGGGTTAGGACTGACCAGGCCAGTGGCCCATACGCCTTTGGAGTGGGCATACAAAACTCCATGGACTTTTAGATACAGGGTGCCCATCATTCAGTGAGGGCCTGAGGATACAGGACAGTTCTATGCCATCTCAATTTAAGTCAAGTGGTGGCTCTGTCTTAAGAGACTTGATGCTGGCAGACCAGTGAATTTCTGGGTCCGATTTGAACCATTAGTGCTTGGAAAGGCGAGCACTAAAGGGGGAGCATGGAGGGAAAGACCACTTCTAGTGCTCTAGGGCTCTTGGCCCTGGAGATGATCTTTGCCCTTCCTGGGACCCATACTCAAGCCTCTATCAGAAACAACCACAGCTCAATCCAATAAGCACTGTCTATTGAAGTGGAAAGAAGCCAAGCACTAGATTTTGAGTCCAAGGACATAGGTTAGAGTCCTACTTCTGCCAATTATTATATGTTTTATCTTGGGCAAGTGACTTGGCAGCCACAAAAGTTACTCTACTCTTAAGCTGCATTGAGAAAGAGTTAGCGTTCAGAACATAGGAAGGTATGTTCTGTCCTGGTCAGACCACATTTGGAAAACTGTATTCAGTTCTGGGTGCCACATTTTAAGAAAAACATGAACAAATTACAGTGTGTCAAGAGGTGGGTGCCTGGAAATATGAGGATCAGCAGGAAGAAGGGGGAACCAGAGAAGAGAAGAGAAGACTCGGAGGATGGGGAGGGACATGATAATGTTTTCAAGTATGTCAAGTATGAAGAAGGAGGTTTAGACTCATTCTGCTTAGGCCCAGAAGGCAGAATTGGGAATAAGAGATGGAACCAGCAAAAAGGCATACCAAAGTTCAATACAACTTGCAATCAGAGCCATCTAAAAAGGAAAGGCATTGCCCCGGGAAGAAATGATTTTTCTGTCACTGAACATCTTCACAGGATTATAAATTTGAGCTAGGAGGGACCAAAGAAGCCATCATGTCTAATTTCCTAATTTTCCATATGAGGAAGCTGAGGCACAAAAAGGTTAAGTAACTTGTCCAGGGTCACATAGTTATTAAAGTGTCTAAAGGGAGTTTTGAAGGTCTTGACTCCAAATCTAGTACCATTTGGTGGCTGAGCACTTCTCAGGCATGTTGTAGATGGTAACACTGGTCCAAGTACATGACTGCAACTCTAGGATTTGATGTTAATGTGTGTGTGTGTGTGTGTGTGTGTGTGTGTGTGTGTGTGATCACAGACTGAGAAACAGAGAAAAGCAGAGGGACAGAGATTACTAGACAACTTCTGTGGTCTCTTCCTGCTTTGAATACCTTTGTCTTTTTTAATTTCTCTAGGCATGAGCAACCTTTCCTCCAAGGACCTCTAACCCTGTATCTCTGACAGAACCTAATACTAATCTCAGAAATTCAGAGAAATTTAGAAGATAAAGAAGACTAGGATGAGGAATATGAAGGGGTTGAAGTAGGGGCCCAAAATATTTGACAGTCCCAGTCTTTGGAGAAGACAGTGGTCCTGGGGGCAGGTTGGGATAGAGTGCATGGGAAAGTCTTTGGAAACAAATGCAATCCTATGCTTTCTCTAGTCATTAAAGAAAGATCAGGCTGTGATCTTTTGAGTAAACTCAGCTCTCTGGGAAGCTAATTTTTATGAGAGTTAGACTCAGTCACATAGAGACACGGGAATAGAAAAAGGAGAAAATACTGAGAGAAATGAAGAGATACACAGAGACAGGAAAAGACAAAAGCTGACAGCCAGAAACACCAAGGGAAAGAAACACCTGAGACGGTCAGACATAGACACACTCGCTGAAGAGAAGGGGCAGTCAAAGATCGAAGGAGAGGGAAATGGACAGAGAAATCAGAGAGAAAAGCCAAGCCTGGTTTCCCTGCTCCTCCCATCAGGAATGACAAGCCCAGGCAAGAAACCCAGTGAGCACTAACTCCTCTTTTCTTCCACCAGGGCTAACCCCCCCCCTGGGGCCCAGGACCTGTCCCTTCCCAAGAGGCTGACAGGGACAGCATGGATGGTGCCACAGTAACCTGAGAATGAAAAAACGGAGGGGAAGAATCCAGTGGCTAAGAGAAGCCTTTCTTACTGGCCTCCCAACCCCAAATAAGCACCCATTCGGTTAGTATCCTTTGAAAGACACTGAGATCTTAATAGTCAAAATGAAGATAATCTATTTATAGGTAGCTGGAAGGTACTTTTGAAATTATCCCAACCTCCTAATTTTAGAGATAGAGAAATTAAGGCCCTGAGAGGGAAATGCCTTACTCAAAATCACAAAGGGAGTAATTGGTGCTGCCAGTATTTGTACTCAGATCTTCTATAACCTTTAATCTAATCCTCCAGCTGTTGTCCCCTCCCCTCCTCTCAAATTACTTTGTATTTACTTTCTCTATATTTTGTATTTACCTCTAAGTTTACGTGATGTTTTCCATACAGACCGCAGGGACTAATTTTTATCATAACCTCAGTGACCGGTACAGTGAGTGGCATACAGTGAGAACTTCATAAATTCTCATCACGGTTAAGCCTAACTCCAAATCTTGTACTCTTTCTTTCCAGTGTACCCCCCTGACTCTTCATTGAATCGAGTGCTGATCTGACTGTAAGGCTTCCTGAAGGGAGTGGCACTTATATAACCAGAAAAATCTACCTGCATCAGGAAGAAGCAAAACCAAATCAACTATAGGACTTTGATGTTCTCAGTCCCAGAGGGAAAAAAATCCTGGCTCCAACCCACCCCCTCCCCACCCCGTGAACTTTTATTAGTATCTCAATCGATAACGTTTTAGGAGTAAACTTTCACTCCTGCAATACTAAACACAAGAGACAGGCTCAGATTATTAAATCTGTCACTGAGAGCTGGCAACTGGGAAAGTCAAAAAGAATACAAAAAAAAGAGGCCTCAGGTGTGGGATCCTGGGCGGACTAAGCACAATGACAACCAAAAGGAAAATTTATTCATTCTAAAACATAGCAAGCGCTTATTATGTGCTATCTGGAAAGGAGGGAGCAACAGGGATCGATAGGACATGGTTTAAGAATCATAGAAGGTCAGAGCTGAAGGAATATGGGAACACAAGAGTGCTAGAATACAGCATATAGAATGTTAGAGCTGGAAGGAACAATAGACCAATGGTAACAAAGTGTTGAAACATGGTATAGGAGGGCTGGAAAGGACCTAAGATAATATAATTCAGTTCCATCGTTTATATATGAAAAAACTGAAGCCAAATGAAGGGAAGTGACTTAGTCAAAGTCACTTCCCAACCAAAGGTGGTTAGTGGCAAAGCAAGACAAGAAAGAAGCCAGCACTTTTGAACTCTTAAACTGGATCCCCAAGTTCAAGGCTATCCCCCAACTATTTAATTTTTCACAATCTCCTTGCAGCTTCCCTCACTTACCCAACACTGCTACCTTGTTCTAGCTAGTCAGAGAATAATTCACGTGGTTGGGAGAGCAGCACTCAGTCCCAGCTAAGTGGGGAAAAAAAAAATCTTTGGGCACAAGATGCTACAACCAGCTGTCAAATCAATTTACTCTTGTGGACATTAATTACCACTTAGATCCCTGGAAATGAACCGTTTGAAGCTTCATGGTAATAGGAACAAATTAAAGTACAGGCAAGAAGTGACCCACTCCTTTCTTCCTCCCTCCTTCAGCTTTTTGCTAGCAGAAATCTCTCTGGAAGGTGCTCACAGATCAGATTATTAGAGCTAAAAGGGAGTTAAAAAACATGTGATCTAGACCTTTCATTTTCAAGTGACCAGAAAACTGAGGCCTGAACTGAGGAAAGGACTTATCCAAAAATCACATTAGGAGTCAAATGCCAAAGTCAAGGTTACAGTGTAGGTCCCCTAACACCTAATACTATTTCCCTATATCATGTTGCTTCCCTCCATGATCTCATGGGCTCCTGACAATAATCCTGTGAGTTGGTCAGAGGAGGTATCATTATTTTCAAAAATAATTTAATTATAAACAATTTTGACAAATGTGAAAAATCAAACAAAATGAGGTACAAAATCAGAAATGAAATAAAAAACTTCAATAGTTTAACATTTTGATAAAAGGAAAAACATAAACTTGAATTGTAACTGCTTATTTTACTCTTTTTCATCTATATATTCACAAAGTTTGTTGCTACTGTCAGGGCAAGATGTTAACTCAATTTTGCATGTGAAGAAAATTTAAAGTGATTTTATAGAAAATACTGAATCACAGAGCTGGAAGCTATTGAGTTTCAGAGTTAGACAAAAACTTGGAAAATCAGATCATCACAGGATCCTTGATTTAAATCTATAAGAGGACTATCAACATCCAATTCCTCCACTTTACGAAGAAGGAAATTGTGGCCAGAGTACCTGGGCTTTTTGACTTAGTTTGCCATACTACACTTGACACTCTTCTCACTAGACAATCCAAGGCAAGCCAATGGAACCATTTATAAGTCATGAAATGCTCTTGTTCTCACCTCTGCCCCCTTATCCCTCAGAGACTCGAAATATGCTTCAAAAAGTATATTACCCTTGGTTAGGTTCAGAACCAGCAGGTGGCACAGATTTTTCTCCTTTCTGCAAAACTTCATATGAGCGATATTTACATATTTGAAAAACAAAAATAAAACAAACAAAACTCTGCCACTACATAGCCATGAGAACATAAAAGATAACTAATTCACAACTGGAAATGAGTGGAAAATTACAAAAGCCCCCAACACAGGTAACATACTCAGGAGATCCTGAGAGGGAAAGAAAGAAAAATCAGTAGGAACAGATTGACTTTTCAAAAAACTATTTAGTGCCTGTGCCCTCTACACCTCCATGCCCTGCAAATTGACATAGTACTAACTCCTTTGGTACTTTAGAAGGAATCTACCACAAATAACCTTTCTCTCTCCTCTAAAGGGGTTCAGTGACTTAGTGAGGGGTATATTAATATGACTTACTAGGGGTTTTGAATTTCCTTCTGGTCTTAGATTCTATTATTCTCAGTTCACAAGTAATTTTAATGATCACCAATCCAACCTCTTCAACTTTCCAGATGATGATGATGATAGTTTTAACATTTGTAAAGCACTTTATCTATGATAATACCTTAATTCAATTGATCCTCACAAAAAGGAACTTGCTATTATTATCCCCATTTTACAGATAAGGAAACAAGCACTAAGAATTTAAGTGACTTGCCCAGGGTCACAAAGGTTGTCCGTGGCAGAATTTGAACTCAGGTCCAGAAGGGGCAAAGAAACTTGTTCAGGATTCTTCCTGCAATAAATTAATGGCATAACTTGAATTGGAACTCTCAGGTCTCCTGATTCACGGTCAAGGGCTCTTTCCTCACACTATACAAAACTCTGGAGAGCCCAAATTCCTTCTAACCTCTGGCCACATTTCCAGCCTGAGGGAGACTCAAAGAGCTAATTCTAGCCAGAACTAGCCTTGACCCTACTTTCAATGTTATCTCTATCACAAAGAAATAGCAGGATATAAAATCCTCCCACCCCCATATTTCTCCGGGCAGTTCTACAAGCTGAGTTTCCAATGCTGCCAGCATTCCTTCCCCCCTTTCTTTGCAGGTCAATTCTCTCTTTTTTTTGGGGGGGGGGGGATGCTTAGATATCTTGTAGCACAAGATCCTCAGGTTAGGATCAAAGAATGTTACGGTCAGAAGACACCATGGAACATTAGAATGTTGAAAGTGAACCTACCTATTGGAAAGGACCTTAAGACATGGATAGTCAAGGCATCTTAGCCAGATAAGGAAACTGAAGATCAGAGAGGTTAAATGACCAGTAATGGCAGAGCCTACACAGACGTCTCCTAACAGTCTTCCATCATCAGACTGTTCCGCCAAGTCAGCCTTGCTTTCCCTTTCTTCCATTTGACTTCAGCTACCCCTTTCCAACCCCCCCCCCCATCTTTTTCAAACCGCCCCCCCATGTGTGGCCTGAAGGGTTCTCTCCCCCTTTCCCCCCAGGGGGAGCTGGAACATCAGGCAGGTCCCCTAACTTGTCTCTACAAGGGTAGGAGTGGAGAGTGACATTCCAGAGCTGGTTTTCTATCTGTAATCACCACTTCCGCCTTCCATCCCTTCAGGGGCACAGAACCTGGGGAAACCTTTGGGTTCTGAGGAAGCAAATACCCCCTGGTTCCATCTGAATAGAGCATTTCTGGGGTCTAGGGAAATGGAATCGCTCCAGATGAAAGGCACGAGGATGGGCTGCGGTTGAAAGGAACCGAACAGAATGGTCGGGGAGTCCAAGAGAATGGAACAATTACAAATGAAACAGAACACACTTCCACACCCTGAGATGGAAGGGCTGGGGCAGGACGCGCAGCTTAAGTCCCTTACACCGCAACCTCCTGCCAATTGCCCAAACCCAGACTTATTTCGTTTGCAGCCGCCCTCCCACCCCATCGGAAACCGGTTCTTGCTAAGGGGACAGCCACAACTGCCCGGCCCCCGGCCAGCCGACCCAGACTCCCGCAGTCCAGTTTGATCTGATCCAATCTCCCCGCCGCGGGGCTCCGAGGACTCCTTGGAGACCTGGTCCAAACTTAGCGGAAATAAGGGGGGATTTTCTTTAGCCCAGCCGCAGTGAACCCGGGCGGTCTCCTCTTCCAGCCCCGCCCTGACCCTCCTTCCAGACCCCCGTGAGGCGGAGGGCTGGAGGGAGAAGACTGTGAGCGATTCCCCAACCCTGGCCACTCACCCGGCTCCCAGATCCAGGCCTCGGATAAAGGGCCGGACCAGCCAGCGACGCGCCCATGCCGAGGCCGGCACCCGGGCCCCCGCCACGCGCTCTGCTCTCTGCAGCCGTTCAGCTCCAAAGTCGGGCCAGCTGCCGGGGCTCAGGCCCTACCTGGGCTATGCGCGCTCCTGACGGGCTGCCCCAGAGGCCGGGCCGGCCTCCTCAACCACGGGAGCGCGCACGGGGGCGGGGCAGGGAGTCCCAAACAAACCCAGTTCCGAAAGAAGACTGCCACCCACCCAAACGCAAGCCCACACCAGGTCTTACTCCCAAAGGAGTAATTCAAAGATTTGAATTTGCCTCCTGGCAAATCCAGGTCTACCATCTTAAACCCTAGGTCAGCCATCCCCCTCTCCAACGAAAATCTGAGGCTTCCCACAATCGCTAGAAAGCTAGGCCTTCAGAATCAAATTCAAGTTCAGATAGGACTCGCAGAAACTTGGAACAAAGAACACAAGAGCTGGAAGGAAACCTTAAACAATAGCAACAATTTTACATTTCTATAGTACTGTAATGTTTACAAAGGGCTTTCCACTCTACAGCCCCGATAAGGGGTTGCAAGGATTTTTGTCCTTTTTTGTGTGAGGAAAAACAGGCTCAGAGAGACAGTGATTTGACCAACATGATTCTTAAGATAGCTCTGAGGAAAAACTTGAAGCTAGTTCCCTAGGTCCACACATTTTTCAACCACAGAGCCCTATTTTCATTACGTCACCTTAGAACACACAAAGTTGGGACACAGAACTTGGTGACTATCCATTTAGTGACCCTTGAGTTCTTAACCTAGCATCTGTGAACTTTTAAAAAATATATTGTTATAACCTTATTTCAATATCATGAATTATTTTGTAATCCTAAATATTTATTTTAAAACATTTTGAGAAGGGGTCCAGAGGCTTCATCAGACTACCAAAGGGAACCATCACACACACACACACACACACACACACACACACACACACACAAAGGTCAAGAACACTCATGATTCTAGTCAAACCTCATTTAACAGATGAAATTGAGCTTGGGAGTGAGGAGGGGGAAAAGGGAGGTGGAATGACTTGCCCAATGTCCCACAGTAAGCCAATGGCAGGCCTGGATTTGGAACTCAGGCCAGATTCTTTCCACTCCCACGCACTCCCCACCATAGTATTGTTGACACCAGTGCATTCCTGGTTTTTCTTGCCACCGCCAGGAAGGCCTGGGGAGGAGTGGGATGTTTGGGGCAGCTGCAGCTGTGGGATGTGGATGCACAGACATTCAACCTCTTGGATGCCTGTAACTTAATTTATACCATGGATCACCACCCCCCCCCCAAGTTGCCCATGAACTGGCCCTCCTCCTGACCCAAACTACCTGAGCCACATGTACCTGCCTTGACTACTCCATTAAGCAATATTATTCAAGTCCAAAAACTGTTTGGAAATGCAGCTTTAACCAATCTTGTGCCGCCCCCCCCTTAAAGAAATCTATAATTAAAAGGTCACACTGGCACATCTGCACACATCTGGAGCAAACTAGCTCTGAACCCTGCTGGTCCCTTTCCTTCTGAGTCAATGTTTTCCTTTGCAGCTTTCCTCTCTGTTTATCTAACATCTTAATAAAACTTCCAAATGGGAGAGAGGGTGAGAAACATTTGGTGTGGCCATGCAGACCCATTCCTGAAGGAGTCTTCCTCCCACCTCCCAATATCTCTGGCAGATGGAAGCTTAACAATCTTTCCTGCCTCCCAAGGCATCTAGGGCAACAGCTAATATCGTACTGCTATTTCCACCCACCTCCTCTAATCTTCCCCTCCCCTCCAAAAATATGTCTAGTAGGGAATCCAGAGAAACTGTTATAACATTTTCTTTTTATCCTAGAGCTGGAAGGGATGTTAGAATGAAGAGTGTTAGAGCTGGAAGGGATATTAGAATACCGAGTTGAGCACAATTTTTGAGATCATTTAGTTATTTTACAAGTGAGGAAGCTGGGGTCAAGAGAGGTGGAATAACGTGTCTATCATATAGCTATTAAGGAGGGAACACAGAACTCAGGTCTTCTGACTCCCCAGCACAGAATTCTCTTCCCTACTTCCCCAGCCTCTCAAATGACTCATACAAATTTGAAGACTCACAGTTTGATCCATTTTCCAAGTATCTATTTTTACGTATAGCTGTTTTATTAGAATTTTTGTTGATATATTTTGTTTTCACATTGCCTTTATTTCCAAAGACATCCCTCTCTCCCACTCCTCCCCAGCAAGCCACCCCTTGTAACAAAGCATTAAAATGGAGGTGTGCGGGAAGAGTTCAGAAAAACCAACGAACATATCAACCAAATCTCTTAGTGTATGAAATATTTTGGTTATGATAATTACAGTATTCAATTTTATTTAGTTTCTGCTAGATGTTTTTCCATTTATATTGTTGTAGCCATCATGATCATTGTTTTCCTGCTTTTCTAGCTTTGTTCTATATCAGTTCATATAAATCTTTTCATGCTTCTCTGAATTCTTCATGTTCATCCTTTCTTATGGTGCAGTACTAATCCAATAAAAACATGTACAACAATTTATTTAATCATTCCCCAATCAGCAAATACCCAGTCTGTTTCCAGTTCTTTGCAGCCACAAAATGTGCTACTATGTATATTTTTGTGAATATAGTGCCTTTCTCTATTTGACCCCCTTGGGGCATAAGCCTGGGAATTCACCAATTGATATGTATCCTTGTATGAGCAACTGAGTTATCCTGAGTTGGTAACAATTTCTCACAAACAAGTCTAGTCTTAAAAGATTTAAAGGCACCCTCCTTATTAGTGGCCTGCCCTGGGCTAGCTTGTTTGGAAGAAATCCTAAGGGCTTTCAATTTATGGTAACTCTAATACAGATGGACATTTACAACACTGAAAAAGGGGTAAGTAGTGATATAGTGGAAAAAAAAAGATTCTGCTGGAGTGCAAAGACCTGGGCTGGATTCATAGATCTTCTCTTTACTACCTGTGTGAGGATTGACTGTGCAAATTACTTTCCCTCAGTTTCCATAACCGTACAATGAAGAAATTGGATTCCTTTCTAAGGATCTTGGAAGCTCTAAATACATATTCTGTAAGACCCCTTGGGGCAGCTAGGTGGCTCAGTGAATGGAGCACTGGCCCTGGAACCAGAAGGACCTGAGTTCAAATTAGACCTTAGACACTGACTGTGTGACCCTGGGCAAGTCATTTAACCCTGTGTGCCACAATTTCCTCATCTGTAAAATGACCTAGAGAAGGAAATGGCAAACCACTCTAGTATCATTGCCGAGAAAATCCCAAAGGGGGTCACAAGGAGTCAGAAATGACTGAACAGCAGGAGAGCAAAAGACCCCTTAAATCTAGCCCCCTCTGCAAACCCTTCTGTGACCACACAGTTTGGAGTAATAATTATCTCTCCCTTCTCTGAACTGTCATGTAGTTTATTGCCTTAACCATGTATCTAGCAACTAAACAGACACTGTACTTATTGCATTATGACATCTTTCTTATCTTGAAATTTTATATACTTCTTTTATTGTTGCTAAAGTTTTAAAACTTTGCAGTGCTTCTGTATTGTCTCCCAGTGACATAGTAATACTGTGACACTGACAAGTTAGCCAGAAGATTTTTTTGCTGTTGTTACTATATTATTTTCCAATGAGTCTCTGAGCTCCATGAGGGCAGAAACATCTTATTCATCTTTGCATCCTGCCGGGCCAGGCCCAGCAACATGGCCTTACCCATAGTGGCATAATCAGCAACAGTTCTCATTTCTATAATGCTTTCCCGTTTATATAGCTATTTCCCCACAGCAATGTTATGAGGTGGGGAACACAGGGATTATTATTCTGGTTTTACAGAGAAAGAAGCTGGGGCTTAAGGAGGTTTTAACTGACTTGCCAAGGTTATACACCATTAGAGTCAGGAGTCAAACTCATATTCCAGAATCACAAAATGGAAAGAAACTTGAAACATTGCCTAGTACAAGAGGGAACGAAGTGGTGCAGTCAATACAGTATTGGACATTGGACTTAGAGGGGGGAAAAAGACCTGAGTTCAAATTCTGCCTCAAGAATAGGCAAAGAGAAAACATAATTAACTTTTTACAACCCATTTTTGACCAAGAAATTTTTACTCAACTCCAGGCATATAGGTATATAAAATAGGTATACAAATCAAGCATTTACTGATAACAAATCATAAAGAAATTTATTTAAAAAAAAATTTTTGGTATACATACAATTTTACTATTTATTAAAGATGAAAGCAAATTTGCATACTAATGAGGTGGATGTGCTTGTTTATTTTTACATAAAGAATTAAATCGTGGCAGAATATTTGATACTGCAGGATGGAGAGCATCTTCAATGATTTTCAGAGTTGATCGACATTTTGATTTTGTAATCATCAATTCTGAGAATGCCACTTTGCATAAATATGTATTCCAAATTGCAGAAGTATCCAACAAAAACTGCAGAGAAAACCAAGAAGCAGTCTGGCAGAAAATAGGTATACACCAACAGATCACACTATATACCAAAAGAAGCTTCAAATGGTTATTTGACTTAGACATAAAGGACCATAGAAATTACATGTCAGATCCATGGGTGGGGAAAATTCATGACCAAACATGGGATTAAAAGGATCACAGAAGGTAAAATGGGTAATTTTGATTATATAAAATTTTTAAAATCTGTACAAACAAAACCAATACAGCTAAGATTAGAAGGAAAAATCTTTGCAGCAAGTTTCTCTGATAAAGTTCTCATTTTTAAGATATATAGGAAACTGATGGAACTTTATAAGAGTAAGAACCATTCCCCAACTGATAAACCGTCAAAGGACACAAAGAAGAAATTTTCTGAGGAAGATATCAAAGTCTCAATAGCCACATAAAAATGCACCAAATCATTAGTAATTAAAAGAATGCAAACTAAAACATCTCTGAGTTTCCACCTCACCCTCCTCACATTGGCAAAGATGACAAGAAAGAGAAATGAAAAATACTCATGGGGCTGTAGGAAATAGACATATCAATGCATGAATAGTGGAGCTGTGGAATGGTCTACCCATTTTAAAAAATATTTTTACTTATTTCATTAAATATTTCCCAATTACATGTAAAAATTATGATCTTTTTAAAAAAACACTTAAGTTCTAAGAGAATGCACAGACCAAAAGTAAATAAATAAACAAACAAGTAAATAAATAAATAAATGAACAAAACAGAAAAAACAAAAGAAAGTTTTAAAAAAGTATGCTTCAATCTGCATGCAGAGGTCATTGATTCTCTCTCTGGAGGTAGATAACATTTTTCATCATGGGTCCATTGGAATTGTCCTGGATAATTTTCTTGACCATAGTAGCTAATTCATTCACAGTTGATCATCCTTACAATATTGCTTGTGCTATATATAGTGTTCTGCTAGTTCTGCTCACTTCACTTTACATCAGTTAAAGATAAAGTCTTCCCAAATTTTTCTGAAACCATACTGCTCATCATTTTTTATACCACAATAGTATTTCATCAAATTCATATGCCACAACTTGTTCAGCTATTCCCCAATTGATGAGCATCCCTTTGATTTCTGATTCTTTGCACCACAAAAAGAGCTGCTATGACTATTTTTGTACAAATAGGTCCTTTTCCCTTTTCTTTAATTTGAGGAATGGCTCTTATTTTTATAAATTTTGTTCAGTTCTCTATATGTTTGAGAAATGAAGCCTTATAAAAGAAATTTAATATACCCCCCCCCCGTTTCCTGTTTTCCTCCTAATTTAGGGCTGCATTAGTTTTGTTTGTGCAAAAGCTTTTTAATGTCATGTGGCCCAAATTATCTATTTTACTTCCCGTGATCTCTTTTCTATCTCTTGTTTGGTCATAAACTCTTCCCTTATCCATAGATCTGATAGGTACATTTTTTTCTATGCTCCTCTAATTTACTGATGATATCACCATTTGTGTTTAAATCATTTGTCCATTTTGACCTTATCTTGATATACAGTGTAAGATATTGGTTGGTCTAGCTATTCTTGAGTGCGATTTGGAATTACACCCCCAAAAGTAATAAACCGTGCTTAACCTTTGACCATTATTAGGTCTTTACTCCAAAGACATAAAAGAGAGAGAGACAGAGAGAAAAGAGAGAGGACTATTTGTACAAAAACATTTATAGCAGCTCTTGGTAGCTGGAAATTAAGGGACTGCCTATTAATTATGGAATGGCTGAACAAGTTATGGTATATGAATATGATGGAATACTATTGTGTTCTAAGAAATGATGAAGGATATTGTTTCAGAAAAAACTGGGAAGATTTGTATGATCTGATGTACAATGAAGCAAGAAGAACCAAAATAATTTATACAATAACAATATTATAAAGACAAGCAAGTTTGAAAGACTTTGATAAACACAACAACCAATCACAATTCCAGAGGACCCATGACGATATATATGTGTGTGTGCACGCACGCATGTGTGTGTGTGTGCATTTGGAGAAGTCAATGGAGATGAATGTTTTGATTGATAATACATATTTATCACAAGAGTTTTTTCCTTTCTTCTTTCTCTCTCTCTCTCTCTCTCTCTCTCTCTCTCTCTCTCTCTCTCTCTCTTTCTCTTTTTCTTGGCAATAGGGTTTAAGTGACTTGCACAGGGTCATACAGCTAGTAAATGTCCGAAGCTGCATTTGAACTCAGGTGTTCCTGACTCTACAGCCAGCACTCCATTCACTGTGTCACCTACTGTAACAATAAGGCAATAATAACAGTGTAGATGATAATCTTCAAAATGCCTATGTAGTTCTGTATCACAAAGTATACTAGTCTCTCCACATAGAAGGTAGAAGAAGTAAACCATTTATTCAGACAACAGAGAACCATATCCCTCAAGCCATTTATCCAGTCAGTCTACTTCATCATAACAGCAAGGAACCAAAAACATTCAATATACAATATCACAACCTGGAGCCTCACCATCCCAAAACCTTTCCAACCCCCTGCTGGGGTCTTCCTGAAAACAAACTCACAATACAACTAAGTTAGCCAGTTCAGTTCTAACCATCATGAGGGCAGCCATCAGCAGCCATAATATCTTTCTCTCTCTCAGCATTTCCCTGTGACATAACTTCCTTTTCCTGTCAGGAAGCTCCTCCCACCACATGTAACATAAGCAGGTCACATGGCCTATTAATGGGTGGGAAAGATCTTCAAATCTAAATTGCTACTACATCTCCCTGTCCTTTTTCTTTCTTTTTTCAATAGGGGTGGGGGTAGGAAAGAGAGAAGGTGAATTTTTATTACTGAAAAAATAAAATTAAATGAAAATAAACTCTGCTTGAGACACCTATATGACCCTGGGCAAGCCTTAATCTCTTAGCTTCAATTTCCTCATTTGTAAAATGTGGATGATAATAGCATCTACCTCACTGGGTTATTGAGAGGATCACATGAGATAATATATGCAAGATATTTTGCAAACCTTAAAAAGTGCTATATAAATATTAGGGAGATTGAATCTAAACAAGATGAAGACTCACTCTTGCTTCTCATGGGGGTGGACATTCATGAAGGGACAAGATAGAAGAATGAGACTAGGATAAACCTAGCAGTCCAGTTTGACTGGAATATAGCATGAATGAAGGGGATTGCAGAAGACGTTGAATGTTAGGCTACAGGAGTCTAATCATAATAGTTCACATCTAAGGTTTATTTAAAAAAAAAAAACCTTTCTTCAACAGCCTTGAGAGATAGCTATTGTAAATATTGTAGTGCCCAAAGAAACTGAAGCTCAGAGAGGTGGAAGTGATTTGATCATGTTCACACAGTTAAGAAGTTTCAGAAGCATGATTCAAACCCAGATCTAATTCAAAGCCTGGTATTTTTTCAACTCTACCATGTTTCTTACCTCTCTGACTACCCCCTCTCACCCCACTTCCAAAAGCATATTAAATATCCCATTTTTGAGGTTTATAATATTCTTTCATCATGACTACTCAGTGAGGCAAGAGTGATTATTTTCATTTTAAAGATAGAAAAGAAAGACTCAGAAGTTAAGTGACATGCCTAAGCACATATCAAGTTGTAGAACTGGGACTTGACCAAGGTCTCCTAATTTCTGGTCACATTATGTTGGGGAATATAGCATGAAAAGAACTAGATGCATACAGTATGTATACAGAATATATGGAAGGCAATCTCAAAGGGGAAGGCACCAGCAACTGGGGGAGATGGGACCAGAAAAGCACATAATTCCAAATGGCTTGCTAAAATGGTTAGAACAATTCACCACTCTACCAAAAAAGTAATAGCATGCCTATATTTTCCCAGTTGCTGCCACATTAACTAATCCTGCCTTTGTCCCATCTTTGACAGGAAGACTTTCCTTGTCCATCTTAATTCAAGTGACTAATTCTGTGTTAATTATTTCTTACTTATTCTGTATATAGCTTGTTTTGTATGTATTTGTTTGAATGCTCTCTTCTCCGTTAGATTGTAAGCTCCTTGAGGCCAGGGACTGTCTTTTGCATCTTTTTGTATTCCCAGCGCTTAGCACAGTGCCTGGAACATAACAGGCACTTAACAAATGTTTCTTGATTGATTGGTCATCTTTGCCAGTTTTCTGGGTGTGAAGCAAAACATCACAGTTTCAATTTTGCGTTTCTTTTATCATTAGTTATTTGGAACATTCATTCACACAGTTGTTAATAGTTTGCAAGTCTTCTTTTGAGAATGGTTAGTTCGTATCTTTTGACCATTCATCTATCAGACAATGGCTTTTGGTATCATATACTCCAGTTGGTTATCTACATATTTTAGATACCAAACCCTTATCTGAGTGATTTGATACAAAGATCAACAAGTCCTTATTAAGCACTTACTATGTGCCAGGCACTGTGCTAAACTCTGGGGATACAGAGAAAATCAAAAATGGTTTTGAACTTTAGGTCAGATGTTCATTCCATTACCCCACAATTCCCCCCCCCCCCGAATAAATGTTTGTTGAATTAAATCAACTTATCCACTCAGAAGAACAAGACTGTGTTTACCATGGAGGTGGTCCAGCTGACTGTAGCTACAGTAGGAACCATGACAGATGGAGAGATGTGGGAGGGATAGAGGGAGGGAGTTATCCAAGCTTATTAAATTTACCTTTTAGAAACTGGATTTACTGTAGTAATTTCTCTACTTTTCTTACCCACTTCCTATTCTTTTCTCTGCAGAACACTTTTCTCTACTACTACTGCCAGTTATAACTTTATTCCCTGTCCTCAGTCCCAGCAATGGGGTTCAAAGAACCCCATGGGAATTTCACCAACAGAATCAGTGGGGACAGCTCCAGCCCACATGTGTGGGGATAAAAATGAACAGAAAGAAGGTGGTTAGAACAAATGAATAAGAATCTACATTTACTTTGCCTGGGGAGAATGAAGAGCAATTGGAAAGAATTGATGGGGAGGCGAATTTTGGCTCAGCATAAAGAAGGACTTTCTAACAATCACTGCTGCCAATCAATGAAATGGGCTACCTTGCAAACCCGTGAACTCCTTGTCTCTTGAAGCATCTAAGGAGAGGTAGTTGACCACTTATCAGAGAAGGTATCTACTGAATTTCTACACAGAGTGGGTAGTTGAACTAGATGCCCTTTTAAATTATTTGAATACCTGAGGAAAAGTGTTGATGGCAGGTAATGGAAGCTGCAGCAGTGAAGTCAGCAGTTTCTAGGCAGGGGCACTCAGATATTCCCTTTGGGGGTCAGCCCTTTGCCTATTAGAGAATTGGATGTGTTGGTAACTACATGGGGAGGAACCTGTGCCAGTTGCTACTGCAGTAGACAGGATGTAAAGTGAGACAAGGACAGATGTATTTCTCTACTTTCTTCTCTGTTTCAGGGCAGCCATCATCATTTAGCAGAGGGTAGAGTTAATTTACAGTCATTTGGTATCAAGAAAGCATTTTTAAAATCCTCCTGAGGACTTCCCAGGACCCTTTCCCCAGCTGATGCCAAGCGTCATGGCATCAGGAAAACGGCAGCTGATCATAGCCAATTCTCATTTTAGAAAAAAGACTAAGACCTAGAGAGGAGATACAGTGGAAAGAGTCAGATTGGGAGGCAGGAGACCTGGGTTCTAGTTCTACTTCCACCACTTATTAGCTGTGCTATTGTGATTAATTTGCTTAATAATCTGAGCTTCAGTTTGCTCATTTGTAAAATGAAAATAACACTTGCTATATCTATCTCACAGAAGTAGTATGAATGCACTTTGTAAACCATAAAGCAACATAAGGATTATTGCTATCTACTGTCCAAAGGAGCTGGAGTAGATGATTGCTAAGGTCATATAAGAATAATGTTTTAAACCTCAAAGTTCTAAGGGGCCTTTTAGCTCTAAACATTTCATCATCTTAACCCCTATCTAGTTTAGACATTGTATGTTTTAAGGTTTTTTCCATCACTAACATTCGATGTATCAAGTTACCTTGTAGTTCTAACATTTTATGTTCTAAGTTCCCTTTCAGTTCTAACATTCTGGGTTCTATTTCTCACATTCTTTGTTCTAAAATTCTTTCCAGTTCTCACATTGTATAATCTGTAAAAATCTTCCTGTTTCTGTTAGTGCTAGTAGAAAACAGGTGCTTCTAAAAAAAATTAAGAAAACAGGTGCTTCACTAAGCACTGGAGCTGTTTCCCAAGATTGGCCTCCTCTAGTATCCTGGATAGAACCACTTTCTAAACACTAAAGAAGAAAATACCAACCCTCAGTCTCACAAAGACAATATCAAAAACACATCTGACCACTTGCCATCTCTGCAGCAATGCCCAGCTGTCTTTAAGACCCAGCACTGGGCTTGTCAGTGTCAGTGGACATCTCCAAAGCCCATCTGTGCTTCACTTGGTACATTCTAAGGCCACATTGGCTGCATGTTTACCAGCAGAACGTGCTGTCAAAAAGGCTTTCTTGGCTGCCAGATGGATGATAGGGCTTTGGCAGTGACAGATTTCACTCCAGTGGCAGTTAGCACTAGGCCCCTTGTGACTCTAGGTACCATGTTTACCCAGAGAGTAGGTACCAATACGGAATTAATTGATGGGCTTGGCAGCACAGTGCCTGGAGAGAGATGGTGGGTGATGGTGTTGGGAGAAAAACAGCTGAGCACAGCAAATACATCCCAGTGACCCAATTCCATTCCATTCTGTCTTCTTAAAAATAATTGAATTTAAATGAATAGATTTCACATGTTCCCTCCGGCTTGGAGTGGGGAGGGGGGCAGTTAGCAGGAGGATAGGAAGAGGGGGGAATTTCCTGGGTTTAGTATTGGCAGATATTTTAAAAAGTCATTTTGCTCAGAAAAGCTTCATTCTTTTTTTTTTCCTTCTGTGTGGCCAGTGGAATGGAAGACAGTGGAGTGGTAATAGGGGATTTGCAATGAGTTTTGTTGCTGATACCAGAGAAATTCAGATTCTTGGACTGATCATTTTCTCATAGGAGTAAAGAAAGAGAGGGAGAGAGATTAATAAGGAAGGAAGGAGAGAGGGAGGAAAGAAGCAGAGGTTAATAACTAATAGGGATATCAACTCAATTGGCCTCTTCCTCTTTCAGAAGCTTGGATAGAATACAGTCTGATTCTACAGATTTAGAACCAAGGGTTTCTATTAGGTGGAGTTAAAGACAGCATACTTTTTAGGCATGGGCGATGGTCAATGCAAAGACCCAGAAATGGAAGATAGAGTGCCATATGTGAGGAATGGTAAGAATGCTAGCTAGCTACACTGGAGAGTGCAGGACGGAGAATAATGTATGATGAGGCTTGAAAAGCAGTTTGGGGCCAGGTTGTAAAAGGCTTTAAAAGTCAACTAGAAGAGTTTCTATTTGATCCTAGAGGCAATAGGGAGCCACTGGATTTTATTAAGTAGGAGAATGAAATGTTCAGACCTGTGGTTAAAGAAAATCACTTTGGCAGTGATATGGAGCATGTATTAGGATGAAGAGATACTTTAGAAAGGGAGACAAGTTGGGGACCATTGCAAAAGTCCTGGTGAAAGGTTATGAGAGCTTGAACTAAGATGGTAGCTGTGTGAGTAGTGGGGAGATGAATATGAAACTTTTGTAGAAATGAAAATGACAGGATTTGTCAAGCAATAATGAGGAGTCAAAGATAACACCAAGGTTACAGACCTGGGAGATCTGAAGGATGGGATGCCCTCAATGGAACTGTGAAGAGAAAAGAGGGTTGAGCTTTGGACGTGTTGAATTTAGGATGCCTATGAGATGTCAAATTTGAAATGTCCCATAGGTAGTTAGTGATGTGAGCTTGGGGATCAGGAGATTGGAGTTTGGTATATAGATCTAAGTGTCATCTACATAAAAATGATAGTTAAACCTTTAGGAATTAATGAGGTCACCAAGCAAGATAACATAGAGAGAACTGAGAAAAAGGCTCATGCCAGAGACTTGAGCTCTACTGAGATTTAGAAGGCATGACACAGATGATGTAATAACACAGGAAACTGAGAAAGAGCAGTCAGACAGGAAGGAGGATTACCAGGAGAAAGTAACATTACAAAAACCCAGAGAAGAGAGAGTATCCAGGAGTATAGTGTGGTGGTCAACATTAGAAAATGGGGCAGAAAAGTCAAGAAGGAGGAGGATAAAAAAAAGACCAGCACTTTTGGCAAAGAAGAGATCACTAGTTTTGATGAAGAGAGCAGTTTCAGTTGAGTCATGAGGCTGGAAAGCAGGTTGCAAAGGGTTGAAAAGAGAATGAAATGAGAGAAAGTGAAGGGAAAGAGTATAGACAGCTTTTTATAAGAGTTTAGCTGAAAAAGAGAGGAAAGGTATAAGAACAATAGCTTGAGAGGATGGTAATATCTAGTAAGTGGTTTTTAAGGATGGGAATGACCTGGGTATGTTTGTAGGCTAAAGGAAGGAGTCAGTAAATCAAAAGAGACTGAAGATTAGAAAGAAGGAAAGGACTGTCTTGCTGTAGCGAGGGAATAGCCAACATAAATTAGTAGTGAGGAGACCCAATCAGCTTGACTGTGAGACTTCCCCTAGTTCTGTTTAGTAGGAAGTGAGTGTAAGTGGAGGAGGCAAATGGTGGGAGTAACCTGGGGTTGGGATTGGAGAGGCATTCGAACAAAGGGGTAAAGAATTTGAGAGTAGGGGGGAGAGAGAGAGAGGAGTTGAATTGATTTACTATAGAATTGAGATTAGGAATGGAGGAATATGAATAGTACATGAATGTAATGGAATATTTTTGTACCATAAGAAATGATGAATATAAAGCATTCAGAAAAGCATGGGAAGAATTATATGAGCTGATGCAGAATGACATCAGCAACCTGAAAAAAACAGAAAAAATGACTAGAATAATTTAAATGGAAAGAACAACAAAATCTGGAGATAAATACTATAATTATAATGACCAAGCTTGACCAACCTTTGCAGAGGTGGGGGACTATGCAGAGGGGAGATATAGAATGTTACATGAATTGTCATACTTGGTTGATATGTTGGTTAGTTTTGCTAATGTGCTTTTTAAAAATCTTTTTTATTCTTTATTACAAGGGATAGTTTTTTGGGTAGGGGATGGGGACATAAAGGTGATATAAAAAGAAAAGGTGGCAATAAAAAAAAATTAAAATTTTCAAAAGGAAAGAAAAGAACCCTTGATTTGGCAGGAGACTTGGGTTCCAGGCCCGGCTTTGTGTAAGTTTGGGCAGCTCACTCCCGTGTGTAAAATCAGGAAACTAAATGTAAGGATTTTTAAAGTCCCTTCTAGCCCTGATACTTCTTGATTCTATGAAGGTCAAAACAATATAACAATAATAACTCATATTCCATTTCCATGAGTATTTTAAATGTCAAAAAGCACTTTTTTCACTACTGTGAGTATTGTGATTCCTATTTTACAGATGCAGAAACTGAGACTCATAAAGGAATAATTTATTGCCCCAAATCCTACACTTAATAAGTGGGAGGGGAAGGGCTTAATCCCAGATTTTTTGACATAGAATCTAGTATTTCTTCCACTTGAACACTTTGCCTCTGTAGGGTAGAAGTTGGGATCTTAGTATGTGTGTTCAAGAACTAACTGTATTTGACCTTGAGCTAAAGTTTACCTCTCTGGGCCTCAGTTCACTCACTTTCAAATGGGGATGATAGCCCCTGCCCTAACTATTTCACAGGAGCGTTGGAGCTATTATTAAATGAGATAATAGATGGAAAGCACTTGGTAATTGTAAAAGTGATAAGTAACTATGAGCTGGGGAAAAAACAACTGGAATTGCTTTGAGGCCTTCAGGAAAAGCAATAACTGTAAAATGACAAGATTCACAACAGCTGAGATAATGACACATGTAATTTAATAAAAGTTCCCCCAGGAGAGAAAAAGAGAGACTATGTCAAGAGCCTAAGGCTCCCTCAATAGCACCACAGACTCAAGCTTTTAACTGCTGCCACAGAGTTGCGATAGAATGAGCCCTGACCTAAATGTCAAGAGATCTAATTTCCCAATTTCCAGCTCTACCATTATTAGTTATGTGATTCTGAGCAAGTAATTTTCCCTTATTGGACCTCATTTTCCTCATCTGTGAAATGGAGATAATACTGACATTGTCAGCTTCACAGGATCGTTGTAAAACTCCACTGAGACAATGTCCATAAAGAGTTTTGTAACCGTAAAATAGTGCAAAAATGCGGATTGTTGTTCTTAGTTAAGAACAACATCTAGGGCCTAGTCCCTGAAGGTTTATCTGGGCTAATTTTGCTCTTGGAAATGAGGGTAGAGGAGCCAGGTTGGACCTAGACTCTTCCACACAAGCCACCCAAGGGGAAAAAAATTAAATTAATATTGGAGAAGGGAGCAACAATACAGTTAATCTCAAAGTGAAAAAAAAAAACAACTCCTGAGAACAATCTAAAAGAAAAATCTCCCCAAATTATAGACAGTTCTAAGGTCATTTTATTGCTAATATCCCTTCTAAGCAAGTTACTTGCCTTTTCTAGTTTAGTTTTCTTAGCTATAAAAGGGGTATATTGGACCACATGATCTCTCAGGTTTCTTGCTAGCTCTGACAATCCGTGTTTTAGTAGGCACTTAATAAATGTTAGCTGACAGTTTGTTTCCAATATTACACATTCTAAATGCTCTTCTAGTTCTAACACCCTACGTTCTGTCTAGTAACATTCTGTTCTTATGAGGCTCCCTTCAAAGCTCTAACTTATTATGTGCTCTGTATTCTAGCCTTTAATGGCCTAAGGTCCCTACCAGCTCTAACACTGTGTGTTATAACATTCTATGTTTTATGAGGTAGCATTCTGTGTTCTAAGGCTCCTTCAAGCTCCACCAGGCTAGGATTCTAAGTAGGCTTCTATCTCTCCCCCCTGGGGTTTTCTAGTTGAGAGACACTGCTGCATACCAGCTTGCTGTTGAGGGCACAATATGGTTCCAGCAGAGGGGCTTTTGGTCTTGGGAAGAATGTCTGTAACTGTCTCCTTGATAGTGTTTAGAAAACCTGAACACAGGGCACGTGGGGAGAAGCTCCCCCGTTGCCTCTCTGCCTCAGCACTAGCACTTCAATCAAGCTGTCAATAGGGCATGCTTTGAATAATTCAAGCTCTGAGCTATAGTGGGTAGAGGGAGAGAATATAAAAAGGGCTGGTAGCTGTCTATTGTGACAGGAACTACTTCCCTGCTGAACTTCATCTTCCCTAGAGGAGCCACTGGAACCTGCCCAGGTAAACCAGGCTGGAGGCAGGAGGGGGGGGGGTGGAGGCGGGGGAAGGGAGGATGGGGAAAAGAACTCTGAGACAGTGGTTGCGTGCCAACAGTTTATGAGATTGGAGAATACAGGGGAAAGAGCATGGGAACCGATGTCAACAGGCTTGCGTTCCACTTCCAGTTCTGCCACTTGCTAGGTGAATCTGGGCAGGTCATTTGTTTCCTCTAGGCCTCAGTTTCTCCATCTTTAAAATGGAATTAATGACTTCTCTTTTTGTTTACCTTAATTTCTCCATCTTATTTACCTTATGGGGTCACTGTGGAGATTAGATCTGACTGTCAGAATTCATCATGACCTTCTAATGTCAAATACTAGAAAAGAAAATAGAGGGAAATGTACCCAATAGGGAATGCATAGCTCAAAGAGTCTCAGAGTTGAATGGTGCCACGATAGCTACCTAGACCAACCCTTGCTCAAGCAAAAATCCCCTCTACAACATACCAACAGCCTTCGCGTGAAGTGGTCTAGTGAATGAGGGAACTACTCCCAAGAGATACAGCCTGTTCTATTTCTAAATAGTTCTAAGATGATTTCTGTAGCTATGTGGAGGAAAGAGAAGAATTAGAAACAAGGAGACCAATGAAGAAGCTGTAGCAAGAGTCCAAGCAAGAGATGATAAGCACCTGAAATAGGGTGGTGGCTGTGAGTAGAGAGGAGGTTAATGGGAGAGATGTTACAGAAATAGGATCAACAAAGCTTGCTAACCACAGGATAAGGAAGAGGGAAGAGTCAAGAATGGTGGTGAGATTGTTAACCTGGGTAACTGGATGTATGGTGGTGCCCTTGAAAGAAGTAAGATAAGTTAGGAGAAAGGTCAGATAGAGGGGTAAAGATAATAAGTTTAATTTTGGACATGTTAACTTTGAGATGCCCAAGGGGATATCCACATAAAGATGTCCTGCAGTTGCTGATATGGGACCGGAGCTAAGGAGACATGAGGGCTATGTTATACAGATTTGGGAGTCATTTGCAGAGAGATAATAATTAAACTCAGAGAAATTGATTACCAAGGAAAAGAGTGGAATGAGAAAAGAGAAAAGCACTCAACAGAGCCCTGGGATATTCCCATGCTTAGGAGGCAGGGCACAGATGATGATGCCAGAGAGGAGACTGAGAAGGACCAATCAGACAGAGGAAACTATGTGAGACTAGTGTCATGAAAACCAAGGGAGGAGAGAATATCCTGGAGAAGGGGATGATCAATCAATCAAAAATATTTTTAAGCATCCACTATGCACCAGACCCTGTACTAGGTAGGTATTGAGGATACAAGCACAAACAATGAAACAATTCTCACTTTGCAAGGGATTTAGTGTCAAAAGCTGCAGAGGAGCAGGGAGAAGGGAATAAGCATCTCTATAGCACCTACTATGTTCTAGATACTCTGCTAAGTGCCCCCCCCCAACATTATCTCATTTGATCCAAACAACTCTGGGAGATAAGTGCTTTTATTATCCCCATTTTACAGTTGAGATAAATAAAGTTTCAATGACTTGCCCAGGGTCACACAGCTAGGAAGTATCTGAGACTGGATTTAAACTCAGGCCTTCCTGACTCCAGGCCTAGCACTCCATCTATTGTGCCTACAGCTGCCTCAATAAGGATGAGGACAAGAAAAAAAAGACTATTAATTACATCTAGCAACTAAGAGATCACTGGGCTGTTTTACTACTAGGCATACATCTATGGTGGTCAAAGACAAAGGGAAAGATCTCATATACGCCATAATATTTATAGCAGTTCTTACTGCAGCAGTAAGAACTGGAAAAAAGCAGGGGGTCATCCGTTGGAAAATGACCAAATAAATTGTGGTATATGAAGTTACAACAGGGATAGGGGCTGGACTTATGGTTTCATTGGTGTGCGGAACTCCCCGGTGAGGAAATTCCCTCTATTGAAATAAGTCAGTGCCTTGTCTGCAACTTCTAGTCTTAGAGAGTTGCCTAGATCACTAAGAAGTAGTAAAGTGATTTATCTAGGATCACACAACTGGTACGTGTCTGAAGTTGGATTAGAATTCAGGTCTTCCTGACTTTGAGAGCTGACTTCCTATCTTCTATGCCATACTGCTTCTCAGATAAATGCAATAGAATATTAGTGTACTGTAAGAAATGAATATGAAGAATTCAGAGAAACTTAGGATGACCTATATGAACTGATGCAGAACAAAGTAGGTAGAATAAGAAAAAAATTATGCAAGGAAAACAACCCTGAAAGACTTTAGAACTCTGATCAATGTAGTGTCCAACTGTGATTTCCAAGAACTGATAATGTCTCCTGTTCCTTACCAGAGGGGTGGTAGACTAAGCATGCAGAATAGGGCACACATTTTCATACATGACCAATGTGTTGATTTATTTTGCTTGACTGTACTTATTTGTTGCAAATGAGGATTTTGTAGGAGTAGGAGGAGTGATTGAGATGTGATAATGATAACACATAAAGCATGGTTTTTAAAAAATAGGGAGCATGGGAAATCTTGGGGAAATCAGTTTCATTTGAGGAGTACTACTGGAAGACAGTGCAAAGGGGTATGAGTTGTGAAATGAAATGGAGGTAAGAAGTGTGCCTAGAAGAGATTGAGGCCAATGACATGAAGAGATAGCAGGGTCAAATGAAGTCTTTGGGGAGTGCTTGTTTTTAAGGAAAGCAGTGATCTAGACAGCTCTGCAGAAAAGAGACAAGGAAACGGAGCTCTTTCCCACAAAACAGCCCTTCGAATACTTCAGGTTGGCAATCATGTTGGACTCTAGCCCTTTCACCATCCTTACTGCCCTACTCTGGGCACTCTACAGTTTACCATTTCCTTTCTAAAATGTGACATATATAGCTGAACATGACATTCAAGATTTGGTCTGGCTAGTAAAGAGAACTCCTCAGTCTTGGACACTAGGTATCTTTTAATGGGCATAAGATCACATTAGTTTACATGGACACAATCTCATCCTGCTGACTGTTACTGAGTTTGCAGTTCATTAAGACCCCCAGTCTTTTTCAGAGGGACTGCTGTCCAGAGACTCCTTATCCATCTCATACTTGTGAAGCCAATTTGTTGTTTATTTGGTTTTTTTTTAAATCCAAGTGCATGATCTTACATTTATCCATGTTAAATTTCATCTTATTATTTTGGACCAGTGCTCTTGCCTGTCAAGATCTTTTAAAATCCTTTCATCCAGTTAGTTTGTGTCATCTGCAGAAAGTGATACACATACCATTTATATCTCTATCCAATTCACTGATAAACATAGTAAATGCCACAGAGCCAGGCACAGATCCTAGGGTTTTCAGTTGAAAACTTCCTTCCAAGGTGACACCGAGCCATTAACAACTATTCTTTAGATTCAGTTATTTAACTGGTTAAGTCCTAACTATGTCATTTGTGTGCTCATGAAGCTGCAGTAGCTCCCTATTACCTATACAGGATAAAATATAATCTAGTATCATCTATTGCTAAAACCTATGAGCCAGTGACCTCAGTGTAAGTGAATTTATCAGACTGCATTCCTATGCCATCCCAACAGGGGTTAGACTGGGTGATCTCTAAACCTCTCCAGTTTTAAGATTCCAAGATTCTATGACTTGATTACTACTGACAGTTGTTAGTTTATAATGCTAATGGACCTTACAGCTTACAAAATATTTTCTTCACAATTACCCTGCGAGGTAGGGAGTACAAAGTCATTCTCCAGAGCCATTTTACAGATGAGGAAATTGAGGCTACATTTAGGGCGAGTATGGTCTTTGCTCTGCTAAGTGGGATTCATTAGAGAGAACAAGTGGATGGCTAGGCAAAGAAAAAAAAATCTTTTCCTTCCAAAGGTACCTGATAATGGCTGTCTCTACTATCACAGGAGATGAAGTCATCACACCCAGAAATAGATTAATTGAGAAGGAAGGTCTGTGGACACTGAGATGTGAAAGCAACACAGACAGTCTCTGTCTCTCCACACCCCTCCCCCATCTCTCTCTATTTGTCTCCCTGTCTCTCTGTACCTCTGTTTTTATCTTTCTGTCTCTATCTGTCTCTCTGACTCTCTCTCTCTGTTTCTGTATCTCTTTTCTCTCCCTTCCTGCCTCTCTATCCCTTTCAGTCTCTGTCTTTCACTCTGTCCTCCACATACATATGCATACCCTCCTCCCACAACACACACAAATTTTGCCTCTTTGGAAAATGAATCCATGTTTTTCACTGCTTCTGGGAACTACAAGCTAATTTCAAGACCGGGAGTGATTTGACAGGGCTGGGAGAGACACCACCATTGGGCCCCAGGGAGCTCACAGAGAGAGGTCTTGGAGAAGGCTGAGAATGCAAAGAAGCTATTCTGTTTGGGGCTCTATGGTACTATGGAAAGGAGATTAGCTACGGTGTCAGAGCACCTGGGTACAAAGCCACACTCTGCTGCTTATGACCTATGTGACTTCGGTCCAACCACTTCCTCTCTCTCTGGGCCTCAGTTTCCTCAACTAAAAATGAAGGAGTTGGACCAGATCAAGGGTTCTTAATCTTTTTTGTGTCCTGGATTTTTTAGGAAGTCTGATGAAGCCTATGAACCCCTTCTCAAAGTAATTTTTTAAATGCTTAAAATAAAAAGTAAAGGATTACCAAGGAAATCAATTATTTTGAAATAATTTATCATCATAAATGAACAAAAAATCAGTTAATATGCCTCAAGTTAACTGCCAGATTAGATGATCTCTAAGGTACTTTCTAGATTCAAATTAATGAGCCTATGATCTTAAACAACCACCTAATATGTAATACTGGTCTTCTGACTCTCCAAAGAACTACCCCACGCATCATGCACAAGGCATTCCATAATCCAGTATCCATAATTCATGTATCTCTATCCATATATCCACAATCCATAATCCAGCCTTCTCTCTTTGCTCCTCTCTTCCTTTCTGTTCTTCTTTATCTAGCAGAATCCTTCCCAGCTCTGGCTTTAGCTGGTGCTCTCTCTCTTCACATCCTTCCTTCTACTATCAATTCTCCTTAAACTTGTCCTGACTGGCACTTGAGACAGAATTAATAACAATGTGTAGTAGTTACAAAGAGGTAGATTTAAGCTCTCTGGATGGACCAAATTATTGGCAATTAGAGCTGTCTAAAAGAAAAATGTGTTGCCTTTGGAGGTGGCCGGGGAAGAGCAGTGAGTTCCTCATCCCCGGAGATCTTTGGGCAGATTCTGGAGGACTGCCTGTAAGAAGTGTTGTAGAAGGGATTCATGGTCAGGTATGGGTCAGACTAGAGTGACCTCTTAAGTTCCTTCTGAGTTCAAGGATTACAATTTTCTTCCTTTAAGGCTCAATTTAAGTCTCATCTCCTCCATGAAATCATCTTACATTTTTCCAGTCTATAGCAACTTTCCCCTTCTCAACTAAGAGAAATGCAATTTTGTGTTCCACATTGTTTTAATTGTTTTATGTGTGAGTGCCTTGTCTCCCCCAAATACACTGTGAGCTCTCGCCCAGGAGAGAGTCCACCTATTTTTCTTATGTCTCCCGTAATATACAAGCAAAGGCCTGAAGACATAGTCCTCAATCAAATAGAATCAAATAATTATTGCTTTTGTTGTTTAATTGCTTTCAATCCTGTCTTACTCTGTTGGTTTTTCTTGACAATGATACTGGAGTGGTTTGCCATTTCCTTCTCCAGCTTAGATGAGGAAACTGAGGCAAATAGGATTAAGTGACCTGCTCAGGGTCGTACACCTAGTAAATATCAAGTAAGTATCTGAGGCCAGATTTGAACTCAGGAAGAGGAATCTTCCTGAATCCAAGCCCAGTGCTCCATACATGGTGCCATCTACCTGCTAAATAGTTATTAATAATAAACAATAATAATGCTTCCCATTAATATGGTGCTTCAAGATTTGCCAAGTTCTTTCCTCATAGCTACCCTGTGAAACAGAAACTCTTAATTATTATTATCCCAGTTCATAGACAAAGAAAGTAGGCAGTGAGAGCTAAATTAATTTGCCTCAGGTTACATAACTAGGAAGTAGCAAAGGCTGGATTTGAATCCAAGTCTCCAGTCTCCAGTCCAGAGCTCTCTTCCATAGTACCACACATTGCCTCCACAGAATCCCAGAGCTAAGTGAGACCTGGGTTTGTCTAGTCCAGGCCCCAGCCTGATGCATAAACTCTGTCTTTGACATGCCCAGTTTATGTTCATTACTCAATAAACACATGATTGATGCAGACTATTAGATATTTGGGGGATACTTTCTTTCTGACATCTCAGAAGAGACAGCACTGAGGGAAAAGGAGTTAAATATGGGGAGTTGGGGGAAGAGAATGTATAACTGTCAACTACAGAGCAATGATGGAAAATGGTGGTCTTAGGGGCGGGGGAGGGTGTGGAGTAAGTAAAAACAACCACTTGTCTGGGATATTGTAGAAGAGATTCCTTAAAGGGACAGGAAGCCAAACTAGAAGGGGATTTATGAAGTCCCTTCCTGCTTTGGATGAGAGCAAGGCTGAATGACCTTTAAGTTCCCTTCCCTCCCTAATTATCTGTGCTCCAAGTTCCTATGAAACTAAATAGTTCTGGGATATGCTCAATGTTTAGTGTTTATATTTTATCACTGTTGTGCTTTTAATATCTAAATCTTCAGTCTAGCTAATGATGACATCCCATCTAGAAAGTCATGTCCCCTTCCCCAATACAGCCTCCACTTGATTGGCCAAGATCTATTAATGAGGGTCCATTTGAACAACTAGCCCAAAATATGAATATTCTATAAGCTTGGCCTAAACTGTGTCAACAAATGGGGACTTTTTTGTGAGAGCAAACAACTAGAAACAGGGTAGATCAATGTCCATCGATTGGGAATAGCTAAACAAATTATGATATGTGAATGTAATGGGATATCACTGTACTGTAAGAAATGATGAACACATCATGGAAAGATTCATATGAACTGATACAAAGTAAAGCAGACCAAGAAAACAACATAGACAATAACTACAACAACATGAATGAAAAGAATAACCACTATAAAACAAGTGAAAATGGATGTTGAGAAATCATGAAGAATAACTTTGGCCCCAAAGATGAGCTATTAGAAGATATCTCCCAGTCTTGTTCCTTCGCAGGAGGGGAGACAGGCAGGGGGGAAGAGGAGGGGCAGGGCAACTTCACAGGTACATAAAATGTCAAAGTCGTTCAATGCATTAATCAATTTTGCTGAATTTATTTTTGTCTTCCTCTTTTTCTTTTTTTAAAATTATTATAATGGATGGCTCACTTACAGACAAGAGGAAGAACAATATAGGAAAAAATTTAGGTGACAAAAACAAACGTTATCCATAAAAATATATTTTAAAAGAAAGGAATTAATGGCCACAGCTTCCAGGAGAACCGTGAGAATTCAGCTCCACGGGGAAAGAGTGAAAACTTTTTAGCCACTGGTCATGAGCTTGTTAGATGTATGTGGCCTTGCTCTATGTAGTATGTGAGCAGTATCCTTTCAACACTATGGGAATGGTAACGGCACCTGAGCATCCCGAGTGATGCATCAATTTAAAGCCATGGGAGCAGCATCGATACATAAGTGATCTACTTGTCTGAGTCCCTACTGAATGTTTTTGGTCTTTGAAGATAAATCTACTCATTACTTTTGATACTTGGAAACCTAAAGAAGATGATAAAATTCTATAATTCCATATTACAGGTGGGATTCTTTATTTCAGATGAGGGTTGGACTAGATTACCTCCTTCTACTTACAACATTCTCTGATTTCCTGAGTCATAAGGTCTCTGACAAAACCCTGAGGTGACTGGAGGAGGAAAAGAGCAAGAATAGTCCTGTAGGACCAGACCCTCCCCCCAAAATGAGGTGGCTGTAGGTCTTTCTGAAGCCATAAGCATCTAATATACTATGACTCCCTGGCAGAGGGGTGTCCAAGCATGTCTGTTCATGAATCATGGGACTTAGGGCTGAAAGGATCCTTAGAGCTCACGTAGTACACTTAATAAATAGATAAGGAAATGGGGCTGCAGAGAAAGGAAATGCTTTCAGGGGTACCGCTAACCCAACAAGTTCTTTGTTGCCTGGGGAGCTAAGGTGGGTGAGTGGGCACAGGGTCTTGACTAATGCTCTTTCATCCCTCAGATCTAACAAAGGCTACACTGCCTTCCATTCTATAATAGCCAGGGAATGGATGCCCTTTCTAGTTGGGTGGAACTAGCCCTGGATGTGTGGTCAAAAAATATGGGTTCTAATTCTTCCTCTTCTACTTTCAACCTATTACACGCTAAACAACTAAAAATCTCTCTGGGAGGCAATGTTTCACAGGCTATAGAGCCCTAGTTCTGGAATCAGGCAAAACTGGGTTCAAATACTGCCTTAGATAATGACTGTGTGACTGGGGCAAATCATTTCATCTCTCTCAGCCTCAGTTTCTACCTATGCAAAATAGACTATCTAGTAAGGATCGAATGGTATAATGGGTACAAAGCATTTATAAAATCTGAGGAGCTATATTAATGTGCATTTATTATATTCTTGTTGTTCTTCTACCTCTAAATCCAAGAAACTATCTAAGCTAACAACCCCTCCCCCTCATTTTACAGATGACAAAGATGAAATATGGAAAATGGAGGTGACTTGTCCTAAGTCCCACAGGTTTTAAAAGGCTGATTGGGATCTAATGCTACCAGATGAAAGTTCTCTCTCCCTCTCCCTCTCCCTCTCTCCAGTCTTTCAGTACTTTAGTTCTCCTTTTCCACTTGACATTTTATTGTGCATCTTACTTAACTGTTGAAAGTTATTTCTACAACTTTAAAAGACTCTCTCTACCCCTTCCCCACTTCCCTGTTTAGACTATAATAAGCTCCTTGAGGGCAGGAACTAAGTCTTTATCTTTGTCTTTGCATTCCCTAGTACTGGCAGCTAGGTGGTCCAGTGGATAGAAAGCCAGGCCTAGAGTCAGGCAAACTTATCTTCCTGAGTTCAAATCCAGCCTCAGACACTTTCTAGCTGTGTGACTCTGGGCAAATCCAGTTTGCCTCAGTTCCTCCTCTGTAAAATGAGCTGGAGAAGGAAATGCAAACCACTCCAGTATCTTTGTGAGAAAAACCCAAATGAGGTCACAAAGTGTCTGACACAACTGAAATCAGTGAACAGCAAAATCAAGCACAAGTCCTTCCTTACACACAGCCTGCTTTATAATAGCCTCCTCTTAGAGAACCCAAATCTAGAACAGTGAGCTCATGAGATGGGGCCTTACTGCTCCTTTTCTTCTAAGCTTACAGGAAAGGTTCCTCCAGGGCACAGATGTTTGTTGTTTTTGATGAGAAAGAAAAAAAATTCTTTTGTCAATAGCTTTCTCTGCTCCCTTGTGTCTATTTTAATTAGGGTCCCTAGAGTACACGTTACCCAAGTCACAGAGCTGTCTCACCTTCATTGATCCCTTTCTTGGTCTCTGGGGGTGGTGGCGGGTCAGTGAGGGGCCAAGATCTCCTGTGAAACCAAACCACCTGCTTCCTAGGAACAGCAGCCCAATGGTCCCATGTCATCCTGGAAGCTAAGGAAGATGGCTAAGCAGAGGGCCCAGAGAAATGTTCTCTCATCCTTCCTTCTCCTTTGAGGCCACACTATGTCCTGGTCTATAATGGCTAAAAGACAGGCTGGCTCCCAACATTATAAAAAGAGAACTAGATTTGGAGTCAGAAGACATGGATTCAGTGACTCCTTCTGCTATCAGCTTCCCATGTGACTTTCAGCAAGTAACCTAAGTATCATGGGCCTCAGTTTCCTCAGGGCTATAAAGAGAAGGGATGGGACTAGGCAGCCTCCGAGGTCTCTTCCAGCTCTAGAGCCATAATCCTATAACTAGTCTATTTTACCTTGAAAGCCGATGCCCCTGTGACCACAGCGGTCAACTACACAACAACTCTGATGCACAAACTGAGGTCCAGACAGAAGTGACATATTCAAGATTACATATGGCTAGTGAGTGCCAGAGTAAGAAATAGAACCTAGGTCCCCTGACACACAGTTCAATACTCTTCCTGTTACACCACACTGCCTCACAACAGGAGACACCATTCCTCAGCTGGGGCAGGGATAGGGACCCGCTCAGAGAATTAAAAGAGGAAGCTCACTCCTGTTTCTCGCAAAGCCCTATTATGAATTAAAAGATCATAAGACTTAGAACTGGAAAGGATCATTAGGATAATGAAGTGGTCCAATCCAGACCAACAGGATGAGTCGCAGAACAAAGACTTGGAAGGGGCTAAGGAATATAGAATGTCACAGCTGGAAAGAAGCTTAGAACAGAGATTTATATGAGACGGAAAGAATATCATCCTCGTGACAATACATATATTTCTGTAGTCTTTCCAGGGTTTAAAAAGTGCTATCCTCATAAGAATATTCTGATGTAGCAAGGAGCAAGCATATATTAAGTGCCTAACATGCATCAGGCTCTCTGCCAAGAGCTTTACAAATATCATCTTATTTGATGCTCATGACAACTCTGGGGCGTAGGTGATACTACTCCTCATTTTACAGTTGAGGAAACTGAAGCATTTGGAGGTTAAGTGACTTGCCCAGGGTCACACAGCTAGTAAGTGTCTAAAGCTCAAGTCTTGTTGACTCCAGGCCCAGTAGTCAATTCACGGACGCCACAAGCATTAGTTAGCTATCTCCACTTTACAAATGCATAAGTTAAGACTCAGAGCCTACATGGTTATATATTATATGACAGAGCTGGGACCCAATCTCTAGGATCCCAAACTCTTTCTTCCAATGGCCACTGTTCTTCTCTCTATCCTTGATGAACCAGAAGGGATCTTGGACAGGGAACACGGGATGCTAGAGACAGGCCTTAGAGAGTGTGCAATCTAACCCTCTCGTTCAACAGATGAAGAAATTGAGCCTCAGGGGATTTCCTCAGAGTCATACAGCAAGGAAGTAGGAGATCCTGGTCTTGAACCTAGGCCACACTAGACTCTGGATCCAGTGACCTTTTTGCCATACAAACCTCCACCCCCATCCCAGCATCTCTGTCTATGCTTGTGGAGCCAGATCGTGATGTATCCACTCATCTTTGTGCACCGTCTCCTTCTGAGAAAAATCATCAGAAGCCTGACAGGCCTGTAGCTGCAGGCACCCAGGGCTCTCCAACAGAGGTACTTTCATTCTATTGCAAAGTGAAGGTTTGGCAGAGGAACTTAAAAGGCCTTACAGAATCCTTAATGGCTGCATTCCAGAGGCAGCTTCATATAACCAGGGCTCCAGGTACCTGTTTGAAGAAGTTAACGAACTTTTCCCCTTTTTGTTATTCAGTGAAATCCCACTCGCTTGCTTTTCAAGGTCAGAGTCACATTGAATGGAAGTACATCCTTTCTTTGTTCCTGTGACTTCAACGTCCCCCCAAAATAGAAAAAAACATTTGCTAGGGACCCAGATACAAGTACACCAGACATACTCAGAAGAAGGGAAACCTAGTAATCCAAATTTAAATGAGGATAATAATACCCCATCACCAACAACAATAAATGACATGTACACAGCTTGTTAAAGCCGGCAAACCATTTTACATACATTCTATCTCTTAAAAGCTGCATGTCCTGTAGGTAGGAGGCATCTCAGATTCAACTTGTCCAAAAGAGGATTCATTATCATTCCTCCCCCAAACCCACTCCTCTTCCTACCTTCCCTATTTCTGTCAAGGGTACCTGCACCCTCCCATATCTCTAATCAGTTGCTAAACCTTATTGACTCTGCCTCCACATCTCCCCCATCCATCCCCTTCTCTTTACTCACATGGCCACCACCCTAGTTCAGGCCCTCGTAGCCTATTATCCAGATGATTACAATAACTTCCTAATTGGTCTCCCTGCCTCTAGCTTTCCCCTTTTCAAATATATCTACCACAAAGTTACAAAAGAACTATTCATAAAACACAGCTCTAACAATGTCACTCCCTGGCTCAAGAAACCTCAATATCAACCTGTTACCTCTAGGATCAAACAGAATCACAGATTTAGAGCCAGAAAGGACTTCACCTTGTGAGGCCGCCTAGTGCAACTTCCTAACCCACCCACCCCATTTTATAGGTGAAGAAGCTGAAGCCCAGGGAGGTTAAGTGATTTGCCTAAGGTCACAGAGATACTAATTTAATAGGCAAAGCCAGGATTTAAACCCAGGTTCTCTGACTACAGACCCAGTGCTCTCTCCTTTCTTTACTGTTTGGCACTTAAAGCCCTTTGTAACTTGTCTCCAACCTGCCTTTTCAGGTTTATTCCATACCACTACTCCCTTTCATGGACACTATGGCTCAGCCAAACAGGGCTTTTTGCTCTTTCTCCCATATTACACTTCCTCTCTTATCTCCCTCCCTTTGCAAAAACTGTCTGCCCTTCATGCCTGGAATGTACTCCCTCCTCAGCTCTACTTCTCAGAATTCCCAGTTTTCTTCAAAATTTAGCTCACTTGCTTCCTCCAAAGGAAGGCTTTTCTGATCCCTCTAGCTGCGAATGCTTCCCTTACAAATTAGCCTGTATCGGGGAAGGTATATTTTTATATACTTTGTTTCACATACAGACACACAGAGCTTAAAATTGTACTAACACTTTGATGACTCTGTGTGTGTAGGTGTGAGCTTATACATATATATGTGGTCACCTGACAGATCCTGCAATCATGAAGCTTGCATTCCATTTCATTTCTGTCTTTGTACTCCTAATGCCTATTACAGTGTCTGGAATATAGTAAGCACTTAATAATTGCTATTGTTTGAGCTTCACGAGAAAGCTTAGAGGTACAGATATTACTATCCTTATTTTACACAGTAAGATGGGGAAATGTTTGGACCAAGAATCATAAAACTCATATTCCGAGAATACTTTAAAGGTTTACAAAACACTTTCCTTACAATATATTCCTCCAGGCCTCACTTTTTTTCATCTGTAAAATGGGAGGGTTGAACTAGACATGATTTTTTCCCCCTTCTTTTTCCTATGATCTACAATTATTATTATTTTCCAGAAGTGGAAACTGCAGCTCAGAGATCATAAGGGACTTGCTAAGGGCCACACAGTTAGGAAACATCAGAGCCTGTGCCCACAAATACTTTTCTACCATCCCAAAGCATGACACCATGTCAGGGAGCCTTTGAGGGTATGCCCACTTCCCAAGGGTTTTCCTGAGCACAGTTCCAGCAATGCTGAGGGTTTAGAGAAGTATAGATTTGTCACTTTGGGGACATTTTTCACTCCCTTCTCTTATGCCCCACTCCTGTGTCCCACTACCACAGTTATACTACCAGTTATATGGAAGCTTGGCTCTCTGTCAACCATCTTGGGCAAATCACTTCCCCTCTCCCAGGCCTTAATTTCCTATTCTGTAAAATAAGCATTTGGATTAAAGGACCTTAAAGGTTCCTTCACTTTGAACAGTCTATGCTTCTAGTCATTACCTACATTTCTGTGATGCTTCACAATCAAAAGACACTTTCAGGTATGTCTGGTCATCTCAACATGCCTATGAGATACATCATGCAAGCATTATCATGCCCATTTCACAGATGAAATTTAGACCCAGAGAGTGGAAGGAAGACACTTACCCAAAGTCACACAGCTATTCAGTGGTGAGGCTCCAAGTCAAACCCAGATTTTTTGTTCTTTCAGGGAATGCGCCATACTAAGCTGATTTACAATATGACTTCTCCCTGGATCATTTTGCAGTTCTTCTAACTGCTACATCACTTACCTAGTTTTATGAAAGCAGTCCTGTTTGAGGTGAGGTAGTGAATATAAGAGATGGTGAAATTATAATAAAAAGCTTACAATCAAGTAATTGAAACAAAGCAGAGACAAAGCAGCCAAAAAATCTTTATGACAATAACTTTTAATGACAATTAGTACTATTCATATTCAATAGTGCTTTCAAGTTTAAAGGAAGAAAGATAGATATGGATGGAAGAATGGATAGATAGATAAATAAGGATGGATAAATGTATGGATACTTGGACAGATGAATAGAGATGGATGAATGGATAGATAGAAACTTATAAAAGGTTATGTGCCAGGCAGCGGGTGAAGGGCTAAGGATATAAATACAATCAAGACAGTTTTCTCCATAAAGGATTTTACATTCTAACAGTGGAAGCAACATAAAGGGGAGCAGGAAAAGAGGGTGTTGGGAAAGACGTCATAGTGTGGAAATGACTGGAAAGTGGCATGAAAGCCCAGTCCTGGTCAAGATAAGGCAATTTCTCCCATCAGAGCCCAGTCTCCCAGGGGCTGAGGCCAAGGTTTCAACGTAGGAAGAAGGAGAATGGCAATGATGTCATGATGCAAATGAGTGGAGCAACTGGGGATGGGCTACAAACTCTGTAGTTGGTAGGAGTACATCCATGAGATCATGTATCCACTGACTTCTCAAGTAAAACCAATTGTAAGAAGATGACTGTACAGAATTAAAATTTAATTAACCAAGATAAGCTCATGTCTGATAAAGAGCTGATATTCAAGAAAAATAGGGAACTGATATAAATGTTACAAGAGCCATTTCCCAATAGTTAAGTAGTCAATGGATATCAATAAGAAGTTTCTAAGTCATGAAATGCAAGCAATTAATAACCTTGTGAAAAAATGTTTCAAACTAATAAGAAGAGAAACTCAAATCTAAAAACTCTTAGTGTTCCATCTCATACCCTTCAGGTTGGCAAAAATGACAAAATGTAAAAATGGTAATTGTTGGAAATGGTGCAGGAGGGCAGGCATGCTAATGCTCTGAATTGGTCCAACCATGTTTGAAGCAATTTGTAGCTATGTCCAATCTGTCACTAAACTGTGCATATCCTTTGATCAACTGATATCATTACTAGAATGTACCCCCAAAGAGATCAAAAAGAGGGCAAAAAAAATAACATTTACAACAATATTTATGTCAGCACTTTTTGTTGCAGCAAAAAAACTGAAAATAAAAATAGTGCATGAATTTTGAAATGGCTAAACGAATTATGATATATGAAAGGAATAGATTGTTACTATACAATAAAAAATTAACAAATATGAGGGATTCAGAGAAACCTAGGAAGATCTGCATAAACTGATGCAGAGTGAAATAAGCAGAACAGGGAGAATAAGTGCCTTCCTCACAAGGATTCTGTGAAATACAAGTTTTATTATACCCATTTTTAAGATGAACAAACAGAGGCCCAAAGAACAAAGTGATTTACTCGGTGTTATAAAAGTAGTAAGCAAAGAAACTTTTCATTTAAATTAAGGTTGTAAGATCATCAGATTTATAACTAGAAAAGATTTTAAAATTGACCTAGTCCGATTTCTTCATTTAAAAAATGAGGAAATAGAGTTGAAATGACTTGCCCAAGGTCACAAAAGTAACAAACGGTAGAGTAGAGATCTGAACCAAGGCACTCAGTCTCCAAATCCAGTACTCCTTCCACCATAGTATATACCAACTTTATATTGAACTTAAATATTAGACAGAGCTAAATGGAGAGGCATATGGTAACTAAGGAAAATAGCTATACAGAGAAAGGTAAAAACCAGTGATGGAGTAGTACAGGAGGGCTTCCTGAGGGAGACAGGACCTAAGTTACTTTCTTTGTTTCATCTATAAATCCTCCTTGACCAAAACTTCTGATGTGGCAGGCATGACCTCTGCTCCTCCTTTCTACCATTTACTCATTGTCCCCAAGGGCTAGTCAAAAATGCAGGTCAAGATATGAAGAGAGAATAGCCCTTCACTGGCAGAAAGGAATTCTTGACAATTATTAGGCAAACAAAAAGTATTCTACCACTGAGAGCCTTTGAGGCCAAGCACACATTCCAGAAGGGCTGCTCCAGGACTTTCACATTGCATTGGAACCTGGTCATTTGGTCACTTTGCCAAACAGTAGCCCAAAGAACATTTGACATAGTGACTCAGAGGAGCTGGGCTTCAATCTTGGTATGCAAGAAACAGTAATTACGTGCTTGTATTATCATGACATCTCAGAGATGAAATGGACCTCAGAAATCATCTGGTCCAACTTGTACCCACACAAGAATCTACTCTCAAGCATCCCTGATAAGTGCCCATACAATTGTGGGTCCTGACCTACCACCCTGTCACTTTATGCCCCACTATTATGTCCCCTGACCCACTTTCCACTTGAAATTTGCAAACTGCCTTGAATAAGGTGTCAGTGTGTCTTATTTTGTACCCCAATTCTGTGAACTAGATTCTTTTGAGGATACATATTATCCTCAGTTTTTGCCTGAAGGTTCCTCATCAAAAGAACCTCCTTCCAAGGCAGCCCACTCGAGTTCTTGATAGTCCTAATCATTACATTTCTCCCCCTTATATCAAGCCTAAATCTGTGTCTTTTCAGCTCTCAATGCAATTTGCATTTGCATGGATTCTAGTTTTACTCTCTGGAAGAACACGTCTACTCACTCTTCTATATGTCAGACTTCACATATTTGAAAACAGCTATGATATCCCTCCATATGTAGTCCCTTCACCAAGCTAAACACTCCCATTTCCTTTACACAGTCCTCACAGATTATGATTTACCCTGTTCCCTCTCCTTCTGATACCTGCAGACTCTGTGGTACAGTAGAAAGAGTGCTGAATTTAGAAAGACGCACATGACCAAGGCTCAAACCCCAGCTATGACACTTTACTTGAGTGATCTTGGACAAGTCACAACCTCACTGGGCCTCAGTTTCATCCTCTGCAAAATAGGGAGGGAAGTAGAGGGTTGGATTGGATTCCCTTTAAGGTTTTTACTGACTCTAAATTTATGATTCTGTGATCATAAAATGTGGTACCCAGAACTAAATACACTACTACCTAGATGTGAATTGACCAAGGTAGTATACACTGAGACCATTATTTCTCTAGTGCAGGACATCATATGTCTCTTTTCTAATGTAAATTTTATTTTATTTTATTCTACTTTCTTTTAATTAGCAAGCATACATTTGCTCTCCCTTCTTCTACCCCCCCCCCCAAAAAAAGAAAAAGAAAACCCCTGTAAATATGAGTACTCAAGCAAATCAAGTTTCCACATTAGCCATATTGAAATATGCATGTGACATCTGGCATCTTGAGTCCCTCACCTCTCTGTCAAGAGCTTAGGGTCACATGCTCCACATTCAGTCCATGGTTGGTCATTGCATTGGTCAGAGTTCTTAATTCTTCCAAGGTTGTCTTTATAAGTTTGTTGTTATTGCATAAATTGTTCTCTTCCTTCTGAAGCTCACTTTACTCTCTATCAGTCCATAAAAGCCTCCCCAAGTTTCTTAGAAGTCATTCCTTTCATCATTTCTTATGGCCTAGGAGCATTCCATTCCATTCATATACTGCTACATCATGGATTTGTGAAGCTGATATTTTGAACCCAAGTGCCTACTTGTAAGTAGGCATTGCTATAGAAGTAGAGGAGTGTGGTGGATTTAGAGTCTGGAAGATCTGGGTTGGAGACCTTCCTCTGAGGTTTACAAGTTATGTGACTATGCACAAGTTACTCAAACTTCAAGCTGCACCCTCATCCTCATCATCATTATCATCATCCTCATCTCTGATAATCATAACCACCAATTTTTTTCAATACCCTGATGACCTGAACTCCTTAAGGGTAAATGGGTATTCTCTTACTGCTGTTGTTTAGTCAATTAGTCACACCTGAGTCTTCATGACCCCATTTGGGGTTTTCACGGCAAAGATACTGGAGTGGTTTGCCATTCCTTCTCCAGTTTATTTTACCAATGAGGCAAACAGAGTTTAGTGACTTGCCCAGGGTCACACAGCTATTAAGTATCTGAGGCTGGATTTGAATTCAAGTCCTCCTGACTCCATGGCCAGCACTATATCCTCTGCACCAACTAGTTGCCCCAATTCTCTTACTATCTCTCTACTAATCTCAGGCATCAACCCCCATTACCTTTCTGGGCAAGGATCATTTTCTTGTCAGAGAAAACAGATACAAGATAAGAGTTGAATAACTCCGCTTCTTCTGTGTTGTCAGTAATCATTGCCCCATCTACATCAAACAGCAGTCCCATCTTTTTTTGATCCTTCTCTTTTCCTCAATACAGTTTTAAAATCTTTTTGTTGTCTTTTGTTTTCCCAAGTTCATCCTGAGCTTTAGTCCTTCTGGAACTATTCTTATAGAACTTGGAAATGCTTCCATCATCTGCCCTTGTACTTACATCTTTAAAAAAAAAACGTAAGTTGGTAAATGCTCTCTGTGCCTCTTTAGAACTCCCTACTTCTTTCCTTCTTATAGGAATGGTTTTTCTTTTTTACTTCAGGATATAATTCTTGAGAGATTTCTCCTTCTTGGGCTGACTTCCCCTATAGAATTCAGTCCATGGGATTCTACTTATTCTGACTCAATCCTTTTAAATTTGTTTTCCTGAAATTTCAGGTACATGTGAGACTGCACTTGGATTTGTCTTCTCCATAAGAAATTCTAAGACTTAGTAACCTCCATTTCACGGTTCCTATAGTTCCCACCAAAATACTTGCTCTGCTTTTGGGAGGGAGGGAAAGAGGGAGAGGGAATGAAGGGAGGGAAAGAGACAGAGGGAGAAAAGAAGGAAGGGGAAGGGAAGGGACAGAGATGTCCCAATAGCTGAAGTCTTCCACCACTACCATATCGTGCCTTCATGCCAGGCTTGTGACAACTTTCTCTTTCTCCTCATCTAGTTCCTCCTTCTATCCAGGTGGTCTATAGTATACTCCAAAGACAGTGTCACTTCTATTTCTACCTCTATTGAAATTCACCAAATGCTCTCTCTCCACCATGTTTCTCATTTCTGGTTTCTGGTTCTTTCACATTAATGCATCTTCTGAATATACAATGCTACTCAATACTAACCTACTTTTTTCTCTGTTATAACTTCTAAAAAACGTCTACTTACTAGAACCATATTGCAGTTAGAGGTACTCTATCCCTAAAAGTCTCATCAATATTCATAATGTTAAATCTGTTTTCTCAAATGATGAGTGCTAGTTTACTTTGCTTATTGCTCACACCATATATATATTTATGTATAGACTCCTAAGGCCACGTGTTACTGGAGAATGTGAGGGTGTATGTGATAGCAACAATGAATCACTGTCCACCTACATTTAAGGGGTAGGTTGTCAACCTTTGGACAATTAATCACTCCTATATTCTCCCTAAAGGTTACTTAACTTAGGAAATAAGAAAACGTATATGTTTGAGACAGAAAGAACCTTAGAAAATAGAACTGAAGAACATAGAACCCCGATCCAGAAGTAGCCTTAAAACACAAAATGTTAAGAGACAGAATGTTAGCTTTGGGAAGAACCTTAGTAGTCATATAGTCTAACCCCTCAATTTACAGATGAAGACATTGAGGCTTAGTGAGAAATCACTTGTCTGAGTTAAGGTCTAGAATCTGCATCCTCCTAGCTTTATAAAGTCTATCCTTCCTATCCTCAGCTTCTTTCTCCTATATTACACTGTCTCATAAACTTGGTTCAGTGACCCAAGTAAGGGAAGACAACAGAAGAAGAGGAATTCGGGGAGGGCTGGTAATGTGTGACAGACTCTCCTCACAGGAAAGATGTGTTCCCTGCTACCTCCAAGATTGAATGTAAACTCTTTTGTCTGGCACTTAAAACTCTTCACAATTAGGCTCCTTCTCCCCTTCTTACCTTTCTTTTTTATGAGACAGTATGATGCAGCCACACTAGGCTGCTTGCGGCTCCTCACAGCTGATATTCCATCTCTTACCTCCTGGCTTTTTTTTTGTTATTTTCTTTTTTTTTTTTTTAATTTATTTATTTTTATTTTACAACATTCACTTCCATAAGTCTTTGAGTTCCAAATTTTCTCTCCCACCCCTTCCCCAAGATGGCATGCAATCTGATATAGGTTCTACATATACCTTCACATTGAACATATTTTCACATTAGTCATGTTGTAAAGAAGAATTATAACCAATGGAATGAACCATGAGCAAAAAGAAATAAAACCAAAAAAGGAAAAAAAAAAGAAAGAGCAAATAGTTTGCTTCAATCTGCATTCAGACTCCATAATTCTTTCTCTGGATGTGGATAGCTTTTTCCATCATGAGTCTTTCGGAGTTGTCTTACAACCTCGCATTGTTGAGAGGAGCCAAGTCTATCAAAGTTATTCATCTCGCAAAGTGTCTGTAATTGTTATCTCCTGGCTTTTGCACTGCCCGCCCCCCCCCCCCCCCCCCCTTTACTTTCTTTTTTCCCAAATTTCCTGGTTTATAGCAAGTCTTTTTTGGTGCTGCCAGCTGCTAGTGCCTTCCTTGTACGGATCTGAATAGATCTTCTATATCTCCATATGTACATGTTGTCTCTCCCTTAGAATGTAAGTTTCTTGAGAATAAATACTGTTCTGTCTTTCTACTTCTAGTATTTAGTACAGTGCCCAACACAGAGTAGGCACTTAATAAATACTTGGTGATTATCCCCCCAAAACATTTACATATGCACATAAAATATAGAATAAGAAGGCCCTGTTCCTTTCTCTGAGCATCACCTCTGAATTGATAATACAAAACAATCATAATAATAGTAGGAGTAGTAGTATTTCTATAACACTTAATAAATTCCAAAGTATTTACCAGGCCTGGGAGGTAGGCAGGACAGGTAATATTAGATCCATTTTACAGAGAAGGAAACAGAGGCTCATAGAGGGAAAATGGCTTGTCTAAGGTAATTTGGCTACTAAGTATCAGGGATTCCAACTCAAGACTTCTGACTCAAGTCCAAAGTTCTGAGACGAAGAGAATAAAGCTACAAAAAGGAGCTACCCACTGGACACTGGAAGTCAAGCATGAGAATTATAGAATCAGAGAATGTCAGAACTGCATGGGACCTTAGATCACAGAATATTAGAATAAAGGCTATTAGAGCTGGAAAGAAATTTTAATCATAGAATGTTTGAACATGGGACATAGTGATCAAGCTAGAAGAGCTTAGGATATTTGAAGTTAAGAAATGGAACATGGAATTTGAGATTAAAAGGGACCTTTCAGCCCCCTTCATTTCAGAGGCAATGAAACTGAAGCCCAAAGATGGAAAGTGACTTCCTCCAGGTCATGAAGCAAATAGGAAGGAAAAGAGGGATTCAAAGACATAACTCCTGACTCCAAGTTCACTGCTCTTTCTACAACACAAAGCTTCTTCCTTTAGATTGCCAGGTAACAGGAAATACAGCCCTTTACAAACAGCAACACTCAGTCCCCGAGGAACCAGAGACCAGGCTAGGAAGCCACATTACTAAGGATGACTCGTGAGGTTTTCTTTTTTCCTTCAGCAGTGTCATTAAAAATGAATTTCTTGCTCCTTTGACAAGGGACTACAGGGTTATTGCTGCCTGATTTCATCTGTCTTTTAAGGGAGGTCAACAAAGTGTGTCTCAGACATGAAATGTCACAGGTACTATGGGAGACCCATCAGCATGAAAAATAGATCTTTTCCTCAATGGAAGTGGAGGGGGAAGAGCCTGGGGGTCAAATGTGCCTGGACTAGCATGACATAATAGATAGGTCATTGAACTTGGAGTCAGGAAGACCTGATTTCAAATTCCACCTCAGACAGTTACTACCTGTCTGACCTCTGTCTCAGTTTCCTTATCTGAAAAATGGAGTTGGACCTGATGGCCTCTAAGGTCCCTTCCAGTCCTAAATCTATGATCCTATGATTTTTAGTTCAATCAAAGGTTGCTTTAATTAAATACAAGCACAGATCACAGGATTTTAGGATTTAGAGCTTGAACAGACTTCTAAGATCATCTAATCCACGTCTCAAAACACCTCCCCCCATTTCAGAAATTAAGAAACTAAGGTCGAGCTAGGAAAGTGACCTGTCTGAGGTCACACAAATCATAATATCATTTCTATAGTATGTTACAGTCTCCCTACAACCCTAGGAGTAATTTTTTTTTCAAATGGAGACATCAGCTCCAAGATGTTAAGTGGCTTGCCTGTGGGACAGCCAGGATTAGACCCAGGTCTTCCTATTTCTAAATTTAGCGTTTCTTCCCACACACCAGAGCTGGAAGGTCTTTTCAACAGGGTCAAGGTCTGGCTGTTGGAAGGAAGAAATATAGTCCATCTAGCACTAGCCAGAGTGGCCACAGCCTGTATTGAGTTTAATATCCTGTGTCTACATGTGGGGTAGAGGGAAGAGATTCTGATGGTGCAAAGGCTGGCACCATAGGACCATAGTTTCATGATACCCATCTCTGCTGAAAGATGTTTTTCTGAAGGGTTTGGAAATGTTCCCATTCTCATAGAGATGGATGCGAGATGTCAAGGCTTCCTTTCCCAATTATCAGTCCTAGAAGGATCATAGGATTAAAGAATCAGAGTCTCAGAGTTCAGAGGGAATTAACAGATTATCTGGTCTAGCCCATATGTAACCTGTGGCCCAGCACCCCAAACTCTGTGCTTACATGGCCTGGTTTCAGTGGGTGGGGGAAGTGACAGAGTTCTCCAAAAATTACATCCCCTTGGCTTATTTTGCCCCCACCCATCATTTCTTCCAGGAACCTCAAAATAAAGCTTTTATCTAGCTCTCCAGAGATGTGGGTAAAAGGGTCCAACTCCTGTGCAATCACTCAAGCTAACAGTATCATGATGCTTTATTTCATTCCACAGACAAAATGCAGAAAACACAAAGGATTCACAGGAACACGTAACCATCAAAATATTCTCTTTTTCCAGTGAGTCTCAATTGCCACCTCAGAGAACCTGATGGACCCCCACCCTTACTAATTTATGGATCTAGAATCTCCCCTTGAAAGTTCAGAAATAGACTTGGATTTGCCAGAGAGATAACTGGCAGATAACTTACATTCCAATAAGTACCACTTTCCATCTCAGGGACCAACATAGACATTCAGACTTAGAGCATTATGCTAATAGATTAGAATTTTAACTCAGAGGCAACTGTTTTCCTATCAGATGTATACTGCTGGAAGAACTTACAGTAGTCTTAGAGGGCAAAGTTTAGGTTTTCCTTGAAGTTGAAACTTGATTACTCTCAATGAAGCACGAAGCCTAGGAAGAGGAATTGACTCGTCCAAAGTGACAGTTAGTAGGCAGCAGGCCCAAAATTTGAACCTAGGTCCTCCAACTCTAAATCAAGTGTTTTCATGTTCCAGAAATACTACTTTTAGGATTATATAATTGGAGCTAAAAGGTTGGTCATTCAGTCAACAAGCACTTATTTATTAAGCACTCACTATGTGTCAGGTACTATGCTAAATGCTGGTGATACAAAAAAGGGCAAAAAAGAGGAGCCTTGAAAAATCATCTAAACTCCTTCATTTTACAGGTGAGGAAACTGAAGCCCAAAGACATTGTGACTAGCCCAAGGTCACACAAATAACAATAACAACTTATACCAATACTGCGTTTTAAGATTAAAATGCCCTTCCTAACAACAAAGTGTGAGGTGGGGGTCCCTATTCTTTGATTCAAAGTCCAGGGATCTTTTCACTCCACCTTACTTAGGCTCAACCACAAAATAAACAAAATAACTGGGAGGTTCAAGGTCAAAGGACTCAAGTTTGTCCTCCAGACCTGCCAACCCCAATTCATAGCCAAGGCCCATCTCACAAAAAATATGGGGTTATCTGGTTTGACTTGGAATCATTGACTATTAGAGTGGTGAATAACTGAGTGTCAGAATTAGAAGAAATCTCGGACCTAATTTTGTCTAGCCTATTAATTGTACCAGTGGGGAAGCTAAAACCTGGGGAGGGTATCTAGATCATACAGGGCCCAAGATTATACAGGGATTTACTGACAGAGCTAGGACTAGAACAAAGTTATCACTATTCCCACTCATTCCAATGTTTTCTTCACAGTACCACATTCATCAGTCTGGAGGCAAGGGGAGTGACTAGAGGAACCCTGACATGTGGTTACCTGGTTTCCTGCTGCTCTAACATCTCTTGACTGAAAAAAAAAAAAAAAACAGGTGTTTCATTCCTTGCTTTTTCTTCCCTGACCTGAGAAACCTGTGCTCCCAGGGGCTGCTAGAGGTTTTCTTGACTAACATGCCTCCTTCAAGGGTTCCATTCCCAGTAGCCTCTAAGCCCTACACTGGGCCATTCAGCAAGTAGCCTGGTGGGCTCTGAAAATGATAGGCCCTCAAGGAGTAATGACAGAGTATAAATCAATTCACTTCACGCCGGGAGAATGTGTTTGATCTGACTGAGTTTTTGCAAAGAGGAGTAATTAGTTGATCTGGCATTTTAATCATCAGAAAATTACCAAAGTCATTTTGCTTCTCAGAAGCACTGAAAACAGCAATAAAGGTGGCACTTTTTTTTTCTCTTGTTACTGTTGGAGAGATTTCAGTTCCAGGGAGCTCAGCATGAGTGTGGATCTCTATCATACCAGCGCTAGCTGGCTCATCTCTGAAGAAAAATGACTCTCCCCACCCTCACCCAGGATCATAGGGCTTTAAACTACTATGGAAAGGACCTTAGAGTGTGAGAAAAATGTAGAACTGAAAGAGCCTTCTGAACACATTATGTTAGAATGTAGCTATACAATGTGAGGACTGAAAGGAACCCCAGAGCACAAAATGTTGGCTCTCTAAGAGACCTTAGAAAACAAAATGTGAGAACTGAAAGGGATCTTAGATCAAAGACTCTTAGAACTTGGAATGTTAGAACTGACACAGTCCTTGGAATACAGAATATTAGAATGTGTGATATTAGAGCTGAAAGGGACCTTAAAACAATGAGCAAGAGACCAAGATGAGACCTGAGACTCATCTACTTCATCTGTTTTGCAAAAGAGAAAATTGGGGTGTGAATATGAAAAAGACTTGCCCAAGGTGCATTCCCAAACCATACCCTCCTTCCTAGATTCTTGCCTACGTAATTTCTTGCATTCATCATCTCTGACAATTCCTGATAACCTAACTCCCCCCCTTTCAGAAAATCTGGACATGCCCAGGCCAGTTATGAGAGATGAAACTTCTGGGTGGGTGGAAATAGAGAAAGTTTCTCAAAGTCCCTGATATTTGGGCCTTGTCTCTGAAGAAGAGTTAAGGGAGGAACTACACTCAACACACAAATAGAATTCATTCATTCATTAATTCTGTAAACATTTATTAAAGGACAACCATGTGCAAAGGAACTAGAGTGATATAAAGATAAATGAATGAGTTGGTCTGGTTGGTCCATAAGCTTCCTTCCAGTTATAATATCTTCTATTCTAAGTTCCCTACCAGCTCTTACATTCTATGAGTCTAGAATGTACCCAGCACCCTCAAGGATATCTACAGAAGAGAGATGTTGTTTCCCAAATGTATTGGAACTTCCTTTTTCCCTGGTCTTACACCCATAAATGGGAATAGTAGACAAAGAGGCCATTCGCCTTTGGTGCTGGCTAGAACTGTTGTCATCTCATGTCTTCTGCACCCTATCTGTTCTTGTTCTAGCTAGTCAGATACACTCCTAAATCTTGCAGTGAATCTCCCCCCACCCTGCATCCCCAAAGCACAATGAAAAGGTCAATTCTTTGTCTGAATTCCCTTCTTCCCTTCCATCCTCAGGCAGAGCTGATCCAAAGTGACATACATACCTCTCTATCTCAGCTGGCTCAGGGGCTTAGCAAGAAACCAGGCCAAGCTTTGCAGTTGGCTGATGGGGAGGTGGGGGGATCTTGGTCACTGGTTGGGAAACTAATGATTTCAAGTTTTGGAGTGGTCCCAGGAAGGACTGGTCAAAAACAAAATCAGTGCTACTCCCCAAGTTCTAATCACTTTTTAATGACCTTGTTCAGGGATTCCTCTCCCCAAGGATCTCACATGCCTCTCTATTCTGTGCCTCACTCTTTCTTTAGTACATGGGGAAGATCACAGAATCAAGGAAATATTAAAATTATGTAATTAAAAAAA